>NC_142214.1:13957000-14594000 GCF_049639895.1 Pseudopodoces humilis | reverse complement strand
TGTGTCTCAACCTTGCCCACAAGTGTTTTAAATAGCAGGGCCCTCTGAATTTTGAATATTGTGGGAATGACAAAGCTTTCCAGTTCCCCTTTCTGCAACATTCATTGCTGTAAAAACACCAGCTTTTGATGGAAGAGAGGTGTCATATCCTTTTGGGAAGTAACACACCAGTTCTCAGTTCTCAGAAGATATGCAGGTGAACTCAGGTGGGGGAGGAACATTATGGGACGTTACTGAATCAGCAGTGCTATCCTGAATCCCAGATATTGTATAAGTATTACAAAGCAACCTAAGTTAGGACACCAAATAAAAAGGCTATTACAAATTATTCTTGTGCACACAACTGGTTGTTACTCTTTCTGTATCAGCCTTTCAGTATTAACACTTAAATCAAAAATCATTAAATAATCTGATAATCTTCATATGCAAATTGTTACATGCATTAGTCATGCCCTAACATCCCACTATCCCTGTCTTAAAACAGTAATTAACTTCTCAATTACATATTGCAAAATTGCTAAGGCTGAAAAAACAGTCTGTAAGTAAGCAGCAGAAGCAGCAATAGCATTAACCAATGCTATATATGACTCTATTACACACAGGCTGATTTGCAGAACTACAAACAGTACTAGGAAGAATTTCTTAACTCTTCATGAAGGTTCAACTTTATTGAAGATAAAATGTCAACATGCCCCTGAAAATGGAGCATGGTAAAAGAGTGACATCCATGGCCTGACAGAGCAAAATGAGCTGAGCCACAGCAGTGGAAGCAAGGGAGACAAGACAGGAAAAATGAATTGCTTCTCTCAGTTCCCTATGATCCATCCTGCTGCTCTGCCTTCTAAGCCCAATTTTCAATTGTGAAGCCTCAGATCTGTACCCTGTGACCATGTGAGCTGCATTTTTTATGCTATATAAATTCCACAGCTGTTCACAGGATACTCACTACATCCAGCCTTGAGTGAAAAACAGTGGTACAAGGACGATAGAACATTCCCAAAAGGTCACTCTCAAAACAGACATAGAGCTAAGGAAAAAAGACAAAGCAGACCTTCTGTGATCCTAGGTGGCACCTCATTTACAAGACTTTCTTGTGACTGCAACAAGCTTCTTTTGAAGCATTATACTTTTTGGCATATCTGCAAGATTTCTGCAGTGAAATTAAATGGCAATAGTCAGAGATATTTGTATGAAATTACTCAACCGTTTTAAACACCTGTCACAATCTTGCTGGAAGTATTGAAGGCACATTTAATGTAAAGATTTGTAATAAACAAGAAATTAATTTTCATTATAATGACTTAGTATGTCTGTCAAAACAAATCTTTTACATTTACAGAAAGCATCTATAACACTGACATAAAAAACATCTCTAACACAGTGGCTTTTTTGACCTGCTGTGCCTCTGGGAGCAAGTCCACAACTCAGCTCCCTGACTGCTCACTCCAGAGACAAGACACAGTAACCAAAAAAACCAAAAACCTGAATTTTATTATACAACACTGATACAGACGATAAAATGGGGATTTGACATATTTGTTGTGTCAGCCCTATTTGGCATCAGATAGCTAAAACCCTTAACTGGTATATGCTTAAAAATAAGAATATGAAAAATAATGTGAAGAAGAATAATCCTAGAGTGAGGAAGGAAGGGAAGATAATAACCCTTAAGACTGCAGAGTAAGGCTGATACTCAAAAGTTTGCTTTTAATTTTGGATTTCACCTCTGAAAATGGAAAAATTTAATGCCTTGGAAGGGTCAAGCCATTTGGTGGACATGACAGAGTTCAAATCTACCATAAACCATGAATCCCATCAGGGAGCTGTGGCTGTGCTCCCTCACTGAGGACCTTCCCACCCTGCAGCAAAGGATTCCCATCTCTCAGGTCTGACTCTTTGTACTGTGAATTTTAGTGCATTATCCAAACTGGTTAATGGGGTGGTCCTTTTGTTTCTGTAGCTACCCACAAAGAAAAGAATACAAATTTATGTGATGCGTCTTAGTCACTATACCATCCAATTTACCTCTTGATTTTGTAATAGACAATTATCAGGCCCTTGGTACAGCTAAAGTCTTTTAACATTGTAGGTTCAGAACAGCTGTCAAGGAGAAAACTGTTGTGCAACATGAGTTTTTCTCACAACTCCCTAAGTCTCCCCTTCCTTCCTCACTCTAGGATTATTCTTCTTCACATTATTTTTCATATTCTTATTTTTAAGCATATACCAGTTTTCCTCTGTTCTTCACCACTGCAAAGCTAGGTGCTCAGGGAGCCAAATGCAATGTATTTTAATTACATGATGTTCTGCTCTGGTGAAATGTTACACCAGAAAGGGAAAAAATGAGGAATCTTACTGTAAGAAGAATATATTTAGACTAGGCATGATTCTGTGCTTCGTAACCTGTTTAAAATGTAGGCTGTGTAAAATTCTGTACAGGAACCTCTTTGTACAACATGACTCATAAACATGAATAATGTTCAGCAATAATCCTGATGTTATTTTTGCTCCCCTCCACAGACTAAGTAGTTTATTGTTAATACTCCTTTGCCCTCAAGAAAAAATAATTGTTTTGTCATTTTCTTCCTACATTTTTGTGTTTGTTAAGTCAGATTCCTTGTGTTATGTCATAACATTAAGACAACTTTAAAAATTGTCACATACAAACCTGAGGGAGCTGGGGGTGTTTATCCTGGAGAAAAAGATGATCACTCTCTCCAACTGCCTGCAAGGAGGCTGCAGCCAGGTGGGGGTCACTCTCTTTTCACAAGCAATAAGCAAGAGGACATGGCCTCAGATTGTGCCAGGGAACATTCAGATTGGATATTAGGGAAAATTTCTTCACAGACAGGGTTGTCAAACACTGGAACAGGATGCCCAGGGAAGTGGCTCAGTCACCAGCCCTGGAGGGATTTAAAATACATTCAGACATAACCCTTGAGGGCTTGGCTTAGTGGTAGGCTTGGAAGTTTTAATGGTTGGACTCAATGACCTTAGAGGTCTTTTCCAACAGAAATAATTATATATATATATATATATATATATATTTTTTTTTTTTATAATATATATATATATATATATATACACATATACATATACATATATATATATATACATATACATATATATATATATATATAAACACACACTTGGAATGTTTTCAATAAAAGACTTTAAGAATACTAAAAGCTGTTTAGCACAGATACTACCAGTTACATTCTTTTCTAAAGTAAGATTATATTGAACTTTCTGAAAGAGATTAGATAAGCATATCTAGATTTCAGGATTGTCATCTGTCAGACCCTGAAGTACAGCCAGCACAGAACTATGCACAGAACAGAAATAAAATTTGTTTTATTATTTAATTCTATTTCCTTCAGTCCTGAAAATCATCAGCTTAGACAAGTAGAGAGAATGGATATCACAGCAAAGATTTAAGATACAGATGTACATTGACATCAAATAAAAAGTTTTCCTAACTTTTAATGAGTTGCAATATTTTTTTTCAATGGTTGAGCAAACAGACCTTAACTTTGATAGAGACAAAGCATTTGATATGTCATGAAATTCATCTCTGTTTCAGCAGTACATGCAAAGCAGCAGAATGATCTCGAACTTTGCTATGATTCACAATCACTTCCTTTTACAGACATGGGATGGGTGCTGCTATGATAACCTCCCTCTCCCCCCTCCTGCCCAGCAATATGCCTTTAGCACTAAGGTGTGTTCCCACACTGAAAGGGCATTGCTGATGCCAGCAAGCCAAAAAATCCCACGGAAAAGCAAAAGGGAACAAGATTCTGAAGAACAGGATGAGCCCACTTGATGCATACAGAGGATCTCAGTATAAGTAAAACAAGATTATTCCCTAGAAGCAGAGTGTACTAAACTCTTTAGACATAGGATCATGCTCCTTCGTGGTAAGCTGTAAGTTTAAGGTTTATATATCCTGTTCAAGAAAAAGCAGAGTGAAGTTAGAAACCAATCATCACCTCTAAAAACACATTAAAGAATAATAAATTATTTATAATAAATATATAAAATCTATTTGAGGTCAAGAGTTTATTACTAAATGCCAATCCGACAATATCCTTGGGAAAGGTATTTTTGTGCCTGGTCACACTTAAGAAGAACTAATTAAGTTTTCCAGCATGAAGGCTATATTTATTTAGTTCTGTTATATCCCTAATCTTGCACTGCCCTGTGCTCTAGGTATTGCATTGATATGAATAGCCAGTTATTTAACCTAATTTTTCCAGCTTCTGAATTGAAATACATATGACAGCAAAACAGAAGCAGAAGGCATAAGCAGAGCCTACTCTACATTAAATTAATATTAGTCTTTCAGTCTACCTATGTGACAAAAGCTACATCACTGCAGGCTGCTGGCCTCGGGGTTGATTGCTCTGAGTGTCTCAGACTTTCATGTCCTGGATGGGAACTTCTCAGTGGTACCAAAAACACACAATCTGCTGATGGCAGCAGTTGAATAAAAGACCAGATTCTTAGTTCTTTGGGCATCAAAGGAAACAGAAGCACTGAACTTTGTGAGCTGCATTTATCAGAACTGTTACATGCCAGGTAGGGTAAATGTTCTCTCTGTCTCTTCTGCTGCCTCCATTCTTTGTTGGAAATGGAGTACTGAATAATTTTTTATCGAAGACATTTATCCAGGAAGGGAACTGCTGGCTCTTGATGCTAACAGTGAATGTGATTTGTTCCTGAATTATTAAAAAAAAAAAAAAAAGAAAGAAAAAAGAGAAAACCCACCACTGAATCACAGTCCCTTTATAATCAAACAGATTTGTTTGATTTAAATGATTTGTTTAAATCAGATTTGTTTCTGATCAAGTTCATACTGTCTTTTGATTGTAGTCCCCTATAGGTACTTTCTTCTATAGAGCATGGCACTCTTTTCCTTCTACCAAAATTGTATTGTGTCATGTTTAGAGAGAGCCTTTGCCCTCAGTATCAGGAGGAAAAGAGAAGGCTTCATTTCATCTTTGTAGGATTGCCATAAAAAAAAAAAAAGAAGGAAGAAAAAACATGACTGTAAAAAACCTGAAAAAGACAGAAGAAGTAAAGAAGTGAGAACTACCTCATAAGAGATATTTCATTGACATTAATGTACTGTTTACTACTATTTTACTGTTTGCTACAATTCCAGACAATACACCAATATTTTCCTTGGCAACTTTTTTATGCTTATTCAATAAAGTTTAAAAACCTTGACTTGTTAATGAATAAATAACTGTTAAAGGGAATACAGGATCTCTTTTCTGTAAATTCTTTTTATTAGGCATAGAATCATTCATTTATACTTCAGATTTGCTGCTTGAGTGTACTTCTGCATGTAAACCAGGTAGGCATGACTCTTCCAATCGTGAAGTCAGAAATTACTCCAAATTATTTTAAACTAAATAGAATCTTAATAGAAATGTCTATATTGGCACTTACAGGCTTAAGAATCCTTAAACATTCTGTGGTTTGGTCTTTTAAGTAGAAATATACACACTAAATTTACAAAGCAACAATTGTGGGTTTTTAACTTCTAATTTGTATTATGTTTTATTTAATAAGTCACTGTATTGGAATATATTCAAACAGCCTATATACAAATGTGCTGGGACATCTTTTCAAATCATATATTTTAAGTAATAAAGAGCATTACTATATTATCATATATATAAAGTAAGTTTTTTTTAAAAAATATGCTTCTTAAAGGTAAGACTATATAAACAAAATTCTGACATAACACAGGATTCAGTGGGGTTTTCTCCCTTTACAAAGGGATTTCCAAGATGATGACAAAGAATTCTTACCTAGTGAGAACAGCTGTATAAGGAGATGAAAAACAAGATATCATTTTCTCAGTATTGATTGAAAAATGTGGACAGATAAGTCATTCCAGACCTTTCAGGTCCTTTCCAGAAATTTATGCATTTTTTGGAAAAGCCTGCTTCCTCTTCAGACAGCCAGAAAAATCAGCATCCATTCAGGATGTTTTCTCAGCTTGCCCCTACAGTTCTCTCTTTCTCTGTCACCTTAGATTAATGACATTCTTCTAAAGCCATCTCCCTTCAAATCTATTCTGTACTTCCCCTGTCTCCTACATCAAAGTCTCCTTGGTAAGGCTCCAAAAACATTATCCATCTCTGCTGTGATTCCAACTGCCAGCTCCTTCCCCACGGCCTTCCAGCCAAGTGTCCGGCAGAGCTTCTCATCTGGAACGGCAATTCTGGGTCAGGAGGCACCTGCTCAGCCACCTCCACCACAGCCAGGCATCTTCCTCTTTCCAGAGACCAAAGAAGCCAATCCAAAGTTTTAGTGTGCCAGTTTAGAAGACAGACTTTTAATTTTGTTCATGATAAAATTCAGGTGTTAGGGATTAGGCTTGTTTTGGCAGTTATTTAGAAAAGCACCTTCCAAATCAGGCTTTACCATTTCATGGAATGAGCAGTAATGATTATGTACCTCACAAACTGAAGAATAGAATCTTTTTATTTTCCTTTCCCCTCAAGGATTTGATTTTCCATGTTTTGAATTCTATATTACAACTGGAAAAAGTTTGACTAACACAAGATATAGCTCTAAATGCTGATGATTGAATTCAGCTATAAGGCCACTTCCACCACAGTTTTGAATTCTTTGTGTTTTTCATAAATATGGAAATGTGTTATTGAATGAGCCATAAAGAAAAGACAATTTTAGATAATCATACATCTTGAGTCTCTGAAGAGTTTTTGTGAAAGGGAGAAGTGTTGACAAGGATCAAGTACGTTCTTTTTATTCTGCCTCTCTCAAACATGCAGCATATAATTTTTAGCAGCCATTCAATATATTAAAAAATGTAGAGAAATGGTGGACTGTTGAAAATATAATTTGTACTAAAATAATTCTTCTCCTATTGTAATATAACCATATGCAGCTTTGAATGCATTGTAAGTTAGGCAGAAAAAATGGAAAAAAGTAATATTTTCTTACATTGTGTATGCAATGGCATGCAGGAGTACACTGTCAGAAGCAAAAACATTTATTAAAAAAAAAATTCAATGGCATAGTAGCACAGAAAAACTTGTCATATGTAAAATGATTCTTTGACAGGGAAATCTATCACAGATTATCCAGCACAGTGTAAGTTTTGAATCATCCTGTTGAAATGCTTATCAACAGGACATTCAAAATAGGCAGCTTACATTTTTTCCTGATTATTAAAAATGGGATTACAAACATCCCAGTGGGCAGAAAATGTTTGCATGTTCCACTTATAAAACTAAAAATCAGATAAGAAATTCAGAAGGGTACAGATTCCTAAATCCTCAAAGTTCTGGCTTTGCACAGATAGAATTTACTTTCAGACTCTTGCAAGCCAAATGCTTTAAAATATGTTTGAGTTTGCCAGCACTTTAAACCATTGATAAAAGCTGTAATATTACTGAAGAATTTTTCCATGTGTTGAAATGCTTTTGCACCTAGAAAAGGACTTATACACAGGCTTATTTTAGTTCACGGATTAAGTTGCTTTGCAGAGTCTGGGCTACAATGGTGTGATGAACAGAAAATACTTTGAAAGCTTCCAGTGTCTTATCCAATAGGTTTTATTTAAGAGAACACAGCTAGAGTAAAGACTGTTATAAAAATTAATTCCTGACATTTCAGTTCTATAAATTGAAAGAATAGTCTTTTGAGTATTCTTTACAATTCTTCAGAAACCTTGAGGGTAGTTGACTGGACAGACAAAACATCTGCCATTTTAATATAGGAAACTTTCCTTAGAAACCATATCTTCTGTATTTTTAAATACATTATGTGGCTTCTATTTACTATCAAGTCCACAACCTGGTATAAAAAGAGCAGCAGTCACAGTATTTAACACTCTTTAAAAGAGGGGAGTTACTTTTATGAAGAAAAAAGATAGTTCTATTGAATTTCATCTGCAGCATATCCCACACAAATTCCAAGGGTAAATCATCAGAACATAATTGAAATGGATTTGCATACAAATGGCCTAAAACATTAATTCACATTATTTTAAAATGTGAATTAGAAATGCATCACAATAGAAAAAGGAGCCAATACTCCTAAAACACAGATTTACCATTTGCCTTAGCATTATACTTGCCTGCATGTTCACATTAATTAGATCTTTATCTCAAGCAGATTTAAAGGATGTTAAGTATGTAAATTAATTTTCTGAAAGACACCAACATTACTAAAGGCCTCAGCCACACATTGTGTCAAATCAGAAAAGAGGGAAAAGACAACAGATGAAAAATCAAGGCCCAATCAGTTACTTATGCTAGGAACAGAAAGCTGATACCTAAGCTCAGAGCAGGTTTTTGAAAGTGCTGTATCTGCTGTTGTGTGTTCTGTGCTCCTGTGCTGGTGAAATTTTCTAAGCAATGTTTTTTTTTAAATCAGATAATTACTAAAAATCAAAATTTCCAATTAATTGGAAAGTATTTTCAATTTACCTGGAAGAATTTTCCTTCCTAAAGAGAACAGATTTGGTGAAATTTCATGAATTCCTCATGTTCCCAACCTAAATTTACCAGCACTAAAGTGATACAACAAAGAGGTTAGCTCTGCAGCCATATAAAAAATTACATTGTTAATAATCTTATTATTAAATATCCCAGGGTTCAAACTTTTAGCACTGTGCTGTAGCTTTACTTTGACAAATCCAACCCAGTCCATAGTCACAATTTCCCCCCACATGCAGGAGTCCATGTTCTCTCCTCTTCTGATGATACAAGTGAATTCCTGCAATAAGGAAATATTCCACTATAAATAATGCCTGCACCTGCACTTGGAGGGGGCACATCATTAAATTCTGCAAAACAAAACATCTCTAGAAGATGAGAAGGAAAAAAAATGCTCACAGAACACAGAGGGTGTATCCTTTCCTCAGCTATTCAGAATAACAGGAGCAGCACCCACAGCAGGCTGAATGTCCAGTCAACATGCCTATAGATAAGCACATTTTATGTTGCACTAACACAATTCAGGAGCACTGACTTGGTCAGGTAACTTCTTGGCCTTTTGGCTAAGGTCAAGCAAAGTTTAGTTGCAGCACCTCAGCTCAGTAAAGAGCACCAGAGGGATGGTAACTTTATAATCTATATATTCATGGGGGAACAAAAGACATTTCTGTTGGTGACCTCACTGATTATCACCTTGAACACAAGGACTCTACCTAGCTATCAATCTATTCAGATTCCCCTAGGAATAAGCAATGGGTGGAAGGAAACAGTCCTTTACATAGCATGTGTTTGTTTCCAGCTAAGTTGAAGCACCAAATATTTATAAAATGTGCTAGACAAAGACCTTGTGCTATATGAGGAAAATCAAGCACATCTCACTGTTGTTCCATCCCCTAATAAATCCTTTTAAAGTTATAAACAGCTTTCACATATTTAATTTACCATATAAAGAATTGTTACCTCAACAACAAAATGTAACTTCTTCTGGGGAGGAAAAAGCATTGAGCATACTGCAGTGCAGTAGTTTGAAACATGTTCTGAGAAGACATGAAATAGCTGTACAAGAAAGCAGGACCAAGTGTCAGAATGCTTTAGTTTCAAGACCTCATTCAGTGCAGGAATAATGACAGAACCCACTGGGGCTGAACAACAAAGGTTCAAGATACAGATCTAGTAAATCTCTTATGTAAAAAAAACAGGGACAAAAAGATTTCTAGATACAACATCTGAAGTTACAATTTAGCAGATAAACCCCATACCACCTGTCTGCCAGGGGAGAGAGAAAATGTCTTGCAGCTGACCAACAGCTCTGGTGAAATCCTTCTCCTCAGAGGAAATTGGTTTACTAAAGTATAATTGTAATATTAACACATACACAACCTCCCAAAGCACACACCCCCAAGGTACAACCACACCGTACTGGGCTCTAGATTTTATTAAGTGTATCTTTAAAAACAAACTGAGAGAATTTTCCACCAATCAGCAACAAAGACATGTATGACTAGAGTCACCCAAGCTCCACCTAAACATAAACAGTATAAAAGCAAGTCAAGAATGGAGCAAAGTTAGGGAAGACACCATTGTAAATAGTGGGATCAGTCGACAGGCTGAACCTGCCCTCTGTGCACACTTTTATCGGGGATTAGGGCCTCTCTGTGTACTGCTTTGAATACGTTTTTGGAGTCAGATACTTTTACCACCAATCCTTGAGCTTTAATCTGGAACAATTTGATGTTAATAAAGACTGTTCATCCACAAATGTGAGTCCTTCACAGGAACTGGCAGCTACTGGCAGCAGGGAACATCCTGAATAAAAACTTGCTGAGGGGCCTCAAAGTGGGAAGATTCACTGAGGGGTCTCCCTTGTGCTGTTGGTGTGTCCCTGAAAAAGTCATTTGAACCACCCTGTGATCCAGTAGAACTGGTCAGTGAAGGGTCCCTCTGGTGAGACACTGGCCAGCTGGTCAGGCACAAAGGTCTCCTCCATCCTGGAGCACTGGCAGACAAATAAAACACTAAGGGCCAAGGAAATATTCCCTTTTCACATGACAGAATCGTAACAACTTCATTGCAAATCTTAGGTTGATCAACTAGCTCTTATTTCTAATAGTTACACACAATATATAAATTCTTAACGAGTAATAAAATTATATTTAACTTGTAGAAAAATGGACTGGTTATTTGCAAATAAAAATAAATCAGTCTTACAGAAGAAATGAGATAATTACAATCTAGTTGCACCTAGACTGTAAATGCTGGATTTTGTGAAATGTGAAAACTGCTTCAAAAGATCTACTTTTTTATTCAAAAGATATTGAATCCTCTTCTGTATTCTGAACAATGTAAAAGGAATGGGGAAGAGAAAGCCTGGGGGTTCGGGTGTTTGCCTTAGAGATGAATGTCTAAATCATCTTGACGGAGACAGGAATTTACAAGCAAAGTCTTGAAAATGACTAGAACTTTATTTTCCATTGCCTTCCATGTTTTGGCATCATAAAAGTCCATTTCATCAGAATGCAGCATTTTCTACTCTGCTCATGCAAACGTAAGTTGTCCCATTCTCAGAAGAGCTCCCTGAAGTCTGTTTTTCAGCCTATCTACAATTATATTTTATTGAAGCTTTTAATAACAAGAGGAAAGAAGAAAATTAATTGCATTCAATTTATTTCTAGTTTATTTTAAGGCAGGACGATTGCTGATTTTTATGCAGTAATATTTACTAAATATAGTCAATACCATTTTCATTACTCTATCAACAAGATAAATTCCAGGGAATATTCAATGGTGGGCAAAAGCAATGCTATATGTTCTATTATAGCAAACAATATCCATCTCTGTAAATTGTCTTTTATTGCAACTATTACTGGATTATGGAAATCTTATTACTAATTGATTATTAACTCAGAATAATGTAATATGTTTCCAGAGAATGCCAAGCAGCCCACAAACACAACATTAAATCAATACTTATTTCTTACCTGTTTCATTCATCATATTCAATTCCCACTGCAACAAAAGCAAAAGGCTAAAATAGATTCTTTCTAGCAGTAGAAGAGACTAAATAAATCCATATAAGAGTAAATAAAAAGAACTGGAGAACAGAAAACTAGTCATAATTTTACAGTAGAACAGATGGGAGAACCCAATCATTTAAAGACATTTTTTTCAGCTAAGCTCCATTCCTTTATAATAGCAGGGGTTTGTTTTATCTAAGTCTGATTTTATTTCTTCAAGAGTTTGAGATTGTTAAAATATATGTTAATATGCAGCACATTACCCTGGGGTTTTCTTGATCAATCCCTACGTATCTAGGGGAAACTTTGGGGGAAATTTAATTTCCCTATCCTTAGTTTGAACATATGTTATCCTAAAGTTGGTGTGAAACTAAAAAACCCCAGCATAAGAATATGAACACTGGAACTCATTTTACAGTCAACAGGGATTCTCTTTGACCACCTCTTGAATCTGGGCAACACAGCTTTTAGTTCAGGATGGTTTTGCCTCTGCATCCTCCTTGATGTTGGTGAAATCATGTGTAATTATCTAGGGTACACTCAGCACAACAAAAAAAAAGGCAAGAAATTAATAGATTACAGCAGCCAGCTGAGGTCAATGCGTCTATATTGATGCTCTGATGTTTGCCCTAGATACTTGCTCTTTTGCCAAGCACACAGTCTCAGTTAAGGAATAGCACTTTACTGCAGAATAATTTCCAATATTCATAAATTCAACTCTTTCCCTCCCCAACAATTATCAAAACACACTTTTATAACACTTCCATATAAAAAACCAAAAAAACCTGCAAACTTTTAAGATTAAGTTCAAAACTGAATAATTCAATGTTTTCTAACCAGCTTTACACATACCAGCATGAATAAAACAGGAGGATATGGTAGAACCAATATTGCTCCCAAATATATAAACACAATAAAAATGTTTAGAAATATATTTTATACAGACATTCAAATTCAAGTGTTTATAAATTGAAGTTCTGGGCTGCCCTACCTTCAAAAGACCAAGGGTAGGAAGGTTTCCACCCTCAGCATAGTGCTGCCATCAGTAGAAGTCACTGCCCCCAGACTCTGCCCTCGTGTATAGGTAATTGCTCTCCAATATGGTTCAGAAAGTGCTTTCGTTTGGGGGATAGAATGATGACCATTTGAGTAACATGAAGCACTTTATAAGAACCTGCTTCAGGAGAGATTGCAAGGAATTTAGCATAGCAAATCTGAGAGAAAGGCTCAGTATTGAGCAGCTGAGGATATCTTCTTCATGAGTCACAAAGTGATTTTAATCCTTCAGGCACTAAATTACCACAAGGAGGTAGAAGTGGACAGTCTGTAAAGATACATATGTCCTAAGTAACTCCACCTCAACTCTCCAATGATACATGACAAGTGCTTAAAAAATTCCTTTTCCTGCTCAGGGATAAAAGGGAATGGTCCTTATTTGAAAAGTTCCTAGAGAAAAAAAGGACAGAGAAATGAGAGAGATTTTTCTGCCTTGAACAATGTGGTAAAAAATTACTAGAAGGTAATGAACTGTGTGCTACTTGAAATGAAGGACATCTGAATTCTTGGGAAGACTGAGTCTCTTAAGCTGAAATAAATTCCTTATAAGTACAGCCTCATGTATGAAAATTAAATAAGTCAACTACTTCTGTAGAAGTGCAGTTTAAATTGATACTATGTTTCACCAAATTTTATGCACTGAAGGTAGGTTCATAAAGGTCAGCTTCAGCCAAGGGAAATCTAACTCTCTAGACTCCCCTAAAGATCATTTGGAACATTGAAAGTTTGCCTCCAGCTTTGAATTGCTCTCACACTAACGAGCTGGAGAGATAGTGACTGAATGAGTGAGAGGCTTGAAAAATTCATGTTGTGTGCAGCAGCAGATCAGTCCACAAAGAGCTGCAGGACACTGACCTAACTTAGGGCAACACTTTGCAAATGGATCTGTCTGCAGCGTGTGCTGACAGAATTTCCTCTGGATGACTTGAATGCCATTAACAAACTTGCAGGAAGGCTTTAGCAGGAGAAGAGAGGTACAACTGCAAAGCTTAACAACTAATCAAGGAGCCTAATTAGATGAAGTGGTTAATCCCCACATCTGTCTACAGATGACTGATAAGAAAGGCTAAGATTTGTGAGAACACGGAGCAGGTTCCTAAACTAGGGTCTCTGCATTCTTAGCAAATCTGTAACAATAGTCCCATAACCATACACAGCTGTAAAACTGTGTATGCCTCAGAATTGTGTCCTCTGCACAGAAAATGAAGTTGCAACAGTCTTTCTGCCGTAGAGACACATCAAAATGATTCAGCTATTTCTCTAAGCCTCACCAGCTGATTAATTCTCTTAGATAAGCTCTCAAGTCTGTTGAAAGTACTAAATTAGGTTAAATACAAATGATGATGTGGGTGCCTCTAGCCACACTGAAATGGTGTCAGGAAGGTCTTTATCCTTACTGAGTATGACTTGATATTTATACATCAGAAATTGGAATTGATATTCCATTTTCTGAAGGATGCAAAGGAGATAAAAGTAAGAAATTTAAGCTGTTGGGAAGACTTTGGTTTCCCGTGATGTTCCAAAAAGACAAAGAGGTATCTTCTGGGTCAGTGGGTGCTCTGCACTACACACGGGAGTGGAGCTTGGAGGATGCACTCACACAGAGCCAGCTTAAGCTTCTTTAGCTGATGAGAGTGGAGGGGATCAAGCACAAATCAAAAGTGCTAAAGGCATATTCTCACAGGATTCAGTCTTACACCACTAATGCTTTACTTTGTAAGTCATGCTCTCAGCATAACTGTCAAATACCAAGTACAGGAAACACACTGATGATTTTGTCTGGTAATTTTTGGTGAAATCCAGAAGCATGGGGACACCACAGTAAAGTTTTTTTTCCCATTTGTGTGTGGTGACTTCTACACCTTAGAAGGCTACATATTCATGGAAATTCTTGGAGACAGTGCATAATTTCTGAAAGCTATACAAGATGTGGAAGTGATACACAGTGCATATTTTTAATTTCATATTTCATCTTTGTGAACTTCTAACCTAGAGAGTTATGGGATACTGCAAAGGCCTACATTAATACTAAGTTTGCAAGTTTTTTTGGTAAGTAGTTCATGTTTTTATGGTCAAATAAATAATAATAAATAGAAGCTACTTAATAAAGCATTGTGGTTTACACTACAAATTATGAATGCATTTTTCTGAGTTCATGCCTATTTAGAAGACTAAAAGTAAAAGTGCTTTAGAGCTATCTTTCAGCAGACTTGACACTTTTACTGTATGGTATTTTACAGGCACTCACAGCAAGCAGGAAAAAAAATTCATATTTTAGCACTAGTTGAAAATAGAATTATTCCATTCTATCTTTATGCAAATTTCAATTCTGCAAAATATATTATACACTGGAACTTTGTTTAGCAGAATGGTATTTCACAATCTCAAGTCCAATAATAACTGTATACTTACTATGAAAAGTCTTTCTTTCAGCTTTTGAGGATCACTGGAATATAAGGATAGCTTCTTTGCTTGTTAATCTTTAGCAGGTTTGTCCTGAACTGAGAATTGAATTGAAAGAGTATGAAGTCCCATGAGCAAATAATCTGAAAATATTTAACAATTTTTTCCTAAAGCACATACTGATACCATATTTTATTATCATGGAACTTGTCAAAACATTGGAATCATGCTAAGAGTAAAGCAAAATATAAACATTAAAAATAACATTCAATATTACAGAAAAACTTTGGCACAGCCCATGGCAGAGCACCCACTTTACCTGACTGAAGGTCTACTCAGAGGATCACCCAGTTCCTCTTCCAATGTCCATGGAGGCAAATGGCTATTTCTAAAGACAATGCACTTCACGTTCCTTAAAAGTGGATTGATCACTTCCTCACAGTTTTTTGCTGACTGAAAGGAAGCCTTTGCAATTTGCCTTAGACAAGTCTAAGGCAAAAATCTTAGATTAGACACTTTGACAGTAACAATAGATAAATCACACAAGCAGTTTTCTGTACAATGAGGAAAACCATAAATGGTTAGAAAACCCTAAAAAATATCCTTCCAAGGACTACACAACTTCACACAGTGGCTAGATCAATTGGCCAAGTCAAACCTAACTTCACACTTGGGTAAACATTCAAAACTGCTCTTCATTTAAACATGTTTGCTGTGACTGGTTCTTTGGCCTTAGCCACTGTGACTGGATATGTTGATACTTTGAGTGTGAGAAATTCCCTTACTTCCAACTTCAATTCTATATTGTCAAGAGGGGACAATAGCATAGACTCTTAAATTATCAGGAATTCACACCTTCCCCCCCAAAAATACAAAATGAAACAATAATAAAATTTGAGAAAAATCCCAATCTGGTACTTCATCTAATCTGTCAAAGTCCATATAAAGAACTACAGGTACAAAACTGGTGTTAACTTTTTAAGTGGAAGAATATGGGCAGCATAACTCAGTGTGCAAAGTGAAGGGAAATGTCCAGATCTCACTGGCATTTCCCATATTTTATTGACAAATACACTGGATTGTGAAGATATTTTTCCTCACAAAAGAAACAGCAGAAGCCAAATGGAATCAAATCCACAGGACTCTGGAATGGCGTTAATGGACTTAAAAACACAAGAAAGTTGCCTAACAAATCCAAAAACCTACAGGCTCAAAGAATGCAATACTAAAGCTGAATGAAGGCCAGTACAGCTAAAATATCCCCCTGGTGGCTAAAGAACCTTAATCATGGAATTCAGCATAAGCAAACACTGAAGCAATCATTGAACTTCTACTCAGATAATACACAGCTTCAAAACTGGACAAGTTCCGACCTTCTTCCTGATAGAATTTGTTCATCCCTAATTGAACCATTTAATTCTTCTTTTTTTCCTTCCTATCAGCAAAGAACCATTTGTCATTGAGATGAAATTCCTTTCCAAAAAACACCAGAAGACAACCCTCCCCCTCCCCTAAAAAAACACTTCTTTTCCTGACCTTTACAAAGATAGCTTGAATGAAGGAGATGAAGTAATTGCAACCCTTACAGAAAGTAATAATGTAAACCTTAACAGCAATCAAGTTTATTCATACAAGTCCTTCCTCTAATTGTTCCCCACCATGGCCTTGGATTATATCCAACTGGAAGCTGAATTAAATACATATATTATTGGCATCATTACATAACAAATAGTGTGGAAAAGATGTGCAGTTTCTGCTTTATATCCAAAACTAATGCAGACCAATTAGAATATTTTAATTATGGTTGAACAAACCTGAACACACATGAGTAAGCATTATTCTTCAATTTGGTCCCCTCTCACCCCACTGATGCTAATTTAAATTTGAAAAATATCTATTCTTCTTCAAAGTCTATTTTGCATGTCCATGTAAAGTTAAAAAAAAAACAACAAACCAAACCACACAACAACCTGGAAACCCCCCAGAGCCACAGAAATCCCTGATTATTCACAAGTCAAAGTAATCATTCACACACCCAATGGTCTTTCTGTCCACCTTCTGTGGAGCTTTGGGGCCAAGAATAGATTCCATGAGGTAACTGTCCAAGAGCAAGATCTAAACATGGATACACTGCAGCAAAAGTCACACTTACCCCACATACCTTGACTGATTTGGGAGGGAATCTTGGTGTTCTCTGAGAGAACATTATGGTTTTACGCTATTTCCCAGTTTATATTCCAATTAGGACCTTAAATCACTGCAAATCAGAACACAAGATCCTGTTCTTTCCATACCCACGCACAGTGCTCAGAAGCCCATTGGATTTTCTGGTTCCAACCTCCCTGCTCTGGCAGGGACACTATCTACTAGAAGATCTTTAAAGTTCTTTGCAACCCAAACCATTCTATCATTCTATGATTAAGAGTGGTTTACTTCTCTTCAGAGCAACACAGGATCCAGGAGAGCTTTTAATGAAGCAGCAACAGAATAAGATTTTTGCTATGCAGAGCAATATCCTGAAACCCCTGAGAATGCAGCCTTTAGGGACAGACTCTAAAAAAAGATAACTTTCCAACCAAGGAAAAATAAAAAGCACATAACATCATCTTTAAATAATGCTATGGGGATATGCTCAATAATAAACATCACAAATTTCTATGCATAGTCCCAGATGTCATAGACATTCAAAATATTATTGTATTATGCCTAATTTTCAAAATTAAAAATGTAACAGGGAGAGCTATAACTACTTCATAATACAGGGAAGTATGTGCTAATATTTGAGAATTAACAGAATAGTACAGGTGTCATCCCTCTAAAATAAGACATCTAGAAATCCTTAAATTTGCTATGGTTTTTTGCTAAAAGATAAATTAAAATATGCAGTTAGTAGTTACATAATGACAATAAGCAAAAAAAGTACCAGACTTAATTTTTACCCATTATACAAAATCAGGGACTTCACCTAACTGCAGTGCCACACAAAAGTAACTATGTCGTCAAGGGCATTACATAAAAAGGATTAAAAAAATTATGTTTTGGCAAAATTGCTACACATTCTTGTAAAATTTTGTTCTACTTTAAATCATTACAGAAATTAAAGTAGTCTTTTTAGTTAGTCCAGCTTGTGGGTTACAGAGTGCCTCTCTTAATAAGCCAGAGACAGAATGAGATTTATGATCCTATGTACAGATCCAAATAGATTTGTTTTAAGAATCTGATCCACTGTGAAGCAATCACAAGTATCTCATCTCTAACATTTAGTGATGTAAGCTACATGCCTTGTATCCAGAGGCCATAAACCATCCCTAAACTCACCGGGGAACAGTGACAAGAACACTGTGTCAAGACACCCGCGTACTTCTGTCAGTCATAACTGTCTGCTACACAAAAAAAGCATTTACACCCACATTTCCTTACTAAACTGTCAAAGATTGCCCTAAAAATACTTTATTTAAAATATTTTATTAGAAAGTCATCACTTAATGAGGTTAAACTTTATGCTCAGGGTCAGGAAGAAAAGCTTTTTTAACATTATCAATCTGGAAACCAGCAGTTATTGTCACAGGAAATAATTCAATCACTATATTTTCTTCCTGTTGGGAGGAATTAAGGACCATTGTACTATCGTGAGTCAGTTTATCTCCTGCTACATGGCCTGCATTATTCCAACTACCAGCTACTGATCTGATGCCTGACTGAATCCAACACATCCTGTACTACCATCAGCAGAAATTAAGGTTTCATTTTCCAAGGTACTTGAACTTGTAGCTCTGCTGTTGTCAGAGACTGGAAGAACTTCTTTATGGTAGCCAAGTGCTCAGAAGTGCTGCAGAACACAGACTTTATTGGAAAGCAATATACTAAAAAATATGACCAGTGAGGAAAGTTTTGCAGTCTATGATTGCAGTGCATCACACATGGTCTCAAATAAACCTCAGCAGAATGTCAGTTACACTCCATCAACTAAAAATTAACAGGATTCTTGCAGTGACCCATTCATACAAACATGGCTGATGCAAAAGGTAAACTCACATTAGCACTGCCAATTAACTGCTAATTACAGTTCAGATGAGCATTAACTTGTTCAAATATTTTATCAATTTGAAGTTAAACAGTTGCAGTGGTCAGGGAAGACTGCTCAAATATAGCAGAAACAAAGGAAGGATGGTTCTGACTTCTCCAGTGACAAAAACATGCTTAATCACTTCTCTTGTATTTCCGCATCTTATCCTACCACTCCACTTGACATCTACTTCTCTTTGGATGTGTTGTGATTCAGTGTTTTGTGTTGAGAAGAGCTTGCATGTTTTTTGCTTAGAGCAATCAAGAAGAAATAAGACTCAAGTTATGTAGCTATGCATCAGTAGCATAACTGTATACTCCCTTTATACCTGTTTAGAGATTATCTAAGGTAATAAAAATACAATTTAATCGTAAAAAAAATATTTTTCCTATGTGTGAATCATATATGAACTATATGTTCCTATATATTTTTCCATTTGTTACCTAAATATCTGTCAGTTTAACTGTAAAATGTGATAAAACTGCAATGAAAAAGATTATATAGCTCTATTAAAAGGCCTTGTATTTTAATCCAAGTAAAAGCAATTATTCAGCAGAGGATAACCTGTGCATTTACATCCAATCTGTTTGTAGCTATAGAATGTCTGTTTCTTAGAGGTGACAAATAGAAAACAATTAACCTCATCTGTGATAAGAATCATTTATGGAATAGGCAAAACCAAAGGAAATGGCAGAATCTACAAGGTATTAGTCAAAAACTAAATGCAAAGGCATTAACACAAGATTTCTAAAAGAATACACCTCAGTACATGTAAAAGAGAATATAAATGCTGTATTTTTTATGACTTGTTAACTTAGGTCATAAACTCCACTAGATATACATTTTGTATTTCAAAAATAAACAAGAATAACTAGGTTTTCACTAATAGTAATACTCATTAGAAATAACTAGTGGTCAGAAAACTAAAAAAGTGTAAGGAAATCGCAGTGAAAATGCAGCTGACACAGTAAACCATATGCTTATTTTTAACTATGACAATATGGTAATAAAATATAGTATGTGATCATACAACAACACTATGACCCTCTAACTCATGATTAAAACAAAATGCAAGGCTTATGTATTTTTTCAAATCTTAAATAAACTCTTATATCACTTATTTTTTTCTTTTTTGTACATACACATATACACAAACACAAACTATCATAGTTTTATTTGCTGAGGAAGAATGCACAATGCAATGAACCATATCTGACCATTTCAGAACTATTATTATTATTATTATTATTATTATTGTTGTTGTTGTTGTTGTTGTTAGTATTAGTATGTATTAGTATTAGTGTTAGTATTAGTATGTATTAGTATTAGTATTAGTATTAGTATTAGTATTAGTATTAGTATTAGTATTAGTATTAGTATTAGTATTAGTATTAGTATTAGTATGTGACTCCAATCTAAAAGAAAGACCAGAAGGAAAATTTAGGGAACTTCCCATCTGACGTCAGTGTTGGGAACAGCATCTCTCACAGCTTCCTCCTGGAGAAACCGGCTGTTCTCAGCTACCAGGGAACTTTAGATTGAATATTAGGAAAATTTTCTTTGCTGAAAGAGTTATCAAGCACTTAAACAGGCTGCTCAGGAAAAGAGTTGGGTTAGCATCCCTGGATATATATTAGTAGATGTGCTTAGGGACATGGTTTAGTGATTTCAGAGTAGCAAAGTCGAAACAAAAGGTGAGAAAAAATGGAAGTTAAAACAAAAATATTCTGATATTAGGAAAAAACTTTCAATGGTAAAACAGATCTCCCAGAGATGTCATGCAATCTCCATCCCTGGAAATAATAAAAACACATCTCTGCATGACCCTAAGCAACCTAATCAAAATTTTAAGTTTAAATGTACAATGTTGGCTCTGCTTTAAGCAAGAGGTGAGACCAACTACATCCCAAATGTCCTTCAGTCCAATTATTCTTTAATTTTATTCTATCTAAATTACTTGATTTGTTGCAAATATTAGTCATTTAGTGGATTTATTTTTTATGCACACATAGAACTTATGTCTGGAACTTTATGAAAACCACATTCATACAGAAAAAAGAAAAAAAATCTCAGAGAGGCAATCCCCGAACCTTACCTTTGGCACCGGATTTTGGGGGGAGTTTGCTTTTCCTTCTTTCACTGTGGCTTTTAAGTAACATAAAAGTCAAGAAGATAACTGTGACTATTACATGGTTGAATAGTCCAGTGAAGTAACAACTGCAAATGCTTGTTCATATCTTTTTCATTTTTCTTTGTTTTAAAGCATCACACTTTTTTTTCAGGTATTTCTGACAGGTAGCCCAGTAGTTAACTACTTGATCCTGTTTCTTGACAGGCTTAAGGAATTTCTCTGCAAACCCCCTCATGCAAACCCATTATTGACAGGCATTTAGTTACATGGTTTACAGTTGTCAGGATTTTATCCCTGCCTCAAAATACTCTTCTTCTCATCAAAAGTTTTGTGTTAAAAATTAAAACTCCCTGGTCTCAGTCAGATAAGATCGCTGACATCTAACAAAAATCACCCTATTTTCTCACCAAGTTCCTGATAAATTCTTCTCCTGATGCCAGAAAAGTAATTTTCAGCTATGTCACAGACACAGCACTTTCATCCTAGAGCTCTGTCTAGAATGCCAACCAAAGTTTTCCTCTAGTAGCATTCAATGATCCCCTCTGCTTTTGAAAATGGAAGAGAGTTCAGAACAAAGTGATTTGTATCTCTCGCAAGTTTGAGGAGTGCCCCAACTTCTAGGTAAACACAGTTTCTCACTAATGCTGCACCATCAATGTGAGCTACAAGAGTTACCTTTCTAGTTAAAGACAGTATAAGAAAGAATATTAAGGCAGTTAACAGAACTTCCAGAACAACCAAACAATACAGTGGCAAGACACAGAGTTTGAAACATGCTCATCATGTATTGCAGACATAAAATCCCCTGTCTAGAAAAGTCAGAGCCATCAACAGAAGCTATTTAGATCAAAAAGAAGGAATAAATCATTCTGATTAGGAACTACATACAAATGGGAATGATCCAAAGGAAGATGACTTATGTATAATTGGATCAGGGTGGTTCAGTCAAAGACAGAAAATAGATACTTCAGCAAATGAAAGGGAAATCAAGAGATTTTTACACATTGTAAAGAAAAAATACCTAGTCCTGAAAGTTTTGCTTCAGTCCATTTAAAATGGAGGACCAGAAAAATAAAATTTACTCCTGAAAATAATTCTCAAATCATTCTCATCATCTCAAATCTGCAAATCATCAAAAATGATGTCATTTTGTTCCAAAATGAGAACTGATTCAAAAAAGAAACATCAACATTGTCTATTTTAAGTTCCAAATATCTCACCAAATATATGCTATATTAATTAAAGTTTAAAAAAAAAAAAAAAATTCAAAAGATACCACAATCATATTTTAGTGATGTTCAAAAAAAAATTCTGTAGTTTCATTGACTACCAGGAATCCACATGGGAAGTACAGCTCTGCTCCTGCTCAGGGTATTTCTTGTCCTTTGTAGATTTGTATTTTAATCACTAAAACAGATAACTACAGATTCCTCCGCCTTTAGTACTTAAGCTGAAAATTGCAGCACTGCTCATTTGAACGTCTAGTCAAAAGTGAATTACCTTTTCCACAACATGTGCCACAATCACTTTCCTGTTGCAAAGATCTATGGCTTGAGTGAAAGTGCACCCTTTGCATCATCATTTCCAAGACTTACAAACAACCTGTTCAGGCTACATCACTGCCAGGTAATCTCAGAAAAAAATAGATTAGACTTGAAATCCTAAGACTGTAAAAAGCCTTTAAAACATCCTGGCATTATGGTATCACATGCCAGGGTCCATTAGCAACTCTACCATTACCATCCCAGGAACATCTGAACACTGTTTCTAAAAATAAAATAAGAAAAATTTTAAAAGGAATAGGAAACAACAAGATCAGGGAAAATTATGATGCTTCCAAAAAAATCATGTTTATTCCTGAGGATTTTTTGATTATTGTATTTGGTTTTGTTACCCACACTGAAAATCTTCATTTCATCTCCCAACAAAGTGTTCATGCTGAGAGTGCTGCTCTCATTTCTACTATTAATGTTTAATTAATTATTTCTACATTCCTGCATATCTAAAAAGAAGGGCCAGATATCAATAAACAACATGTTCCATTCAATCATTAGAAAGTGATGAACTGTAAATGAAAATTTGTGTAAAAGCATAAAACAGAGTGAGGGTTAAATGATTTTTAGATTAACTGCTGTCGTTAATGTGGCTTCTACCAGGAAGATGTCAACAAGGTTACAGCACATTGTGTCTACTTTTATTTCTCTTAACCCAAAAAGGTAGGTTATAGGCCTAAACATACTATAAATTAGGAAACAAAGGTATTTGTCTTTTGCATTTTTTCTAGCATAAAAACATCTCACAGGGCAGTTCTTTGTTGGGGATTTCTACACCATACTGGAGCACTGTTATCTATTCACTTTAGGCTTTTCTGTGAGGAGAAGGCTATAGAGCAGGCCATAATCATATAAACACACACATGGAATCCTAAGCACAACATGGAAGTATCTACCCCTTGAGAAAAATATTTCCCAAAAGTTACACACAACTATAAAATTTCTTAATATTAAAAGTTCTCTGTAGAGTTCTCATAATTGTGTTTCTTGTTCCCCAAACTCTCTTGATTATAATCAATTAATATAACAAATCCAGAAAATAAATCAACATTGAAGTATAGAGGACATAATCCCACAATGCTTTGCAAGCGGGCAATAGACAGATTCTGTGTAATAGAAATTGTCTAACAAAAATATATTCAAACAAACAAAATCTGGGGACAGCTTTATTTAGTTCACTACATAGCTCATTCTTCCTTTCTACCACACATGGTATCTACAGTGCAAGTGCAAATTAATACATTTTTACACTGCTCTGTTAGAAATCCTACCTAAGGTCACCTTCCCAGTTCTCCACACTACGCATTAAGTGTTGGGTTGAGGCTTCTTATTTGGTTGTGTTTGAGGTCCTTTTGCAGTTTTGTTTATAATGTGAAGAGCTTCTTCCATGAGATTGCCAGCTGGCAGAAGAGGTAGCACTATTCAGTCCCTGGCTGAGATTGTACTGTTCAAATTATGAACTCTTGTAATTCATCACATGTTCATTTACATTACAGATTTTTTGTCATGCATATGTCAAACCTTGTACATGAACCAAAGGAATAGCAAAGGCTTTAAGAAGAGACAAAAATTCATGTGAACAAATGCAAGTAGATAATCTCTGATTACAAGTAAGAATAAAGTATTCATCTTATTATAGGTAAGATTTAAAAAAAAATAAACATTCTCCTGCCATATCTCAATAAGCTTCATTTACATCCTATCTAATTAAGAGACAGATCAGCATGAAAGCCAAAGGACTGAGTTCCTTGTTTTTGGAAGTTCCCTATCCATCAAGGCTTAGGCTGCTTGTCCTTTTCCCTGTTTTGATAGGATGGACACCCAGTTTGTCTTGCAACCCCTTAGAGGGTAAGAAAGTAGGGGTAACCTTCAGGTAATTTCCTCTAATTAAATCATATCATGAGAGTTAAATGGTGTGACTGCTCACCAGGAACTCTCATTCTGATACACCAGCTACCAGCAAATTATGAGTTGCCAAACATAATCAAGAGAATGAATTACAAGAGCTATCAGCAGTGTCAAGCTGGATAAGGAAATATATGATTATTGCTCAGCCACAGCTGAGAGATTCACACTAAAGTGCAGAAGGCTCTAATTAATAAAAACTGTGGAAATATCAAACAAATTTTTACCTCAACATGAATTTCAAGTAAAATATTTCAACCATTCATCCTGAGTGCATTTTCCAGTTTTTTAAGGACTCATATGTTTGTTTCATACACCATTCACTACTCCAGTATCTGGAGTACTGAAGATATAAATCCAGGTTGTATAACAGGTCTACTATTAGTACCTTCCTACTAGAAGAGCAATACTTTTAGGTTTTGGTAGCAAGCACTTTCATCAAGCACATTGGAAAGTACCTCAAGAAAAGGGCTACTTAAGATATCTGTAGGATGTTAAGGCCTTTCACCATCCTGTCAAACATTTTCTATTGAGAGGATTTTCACTTCAGTTTTGTCTCGTAGAAACAGCATCAGCAGATAATTAGCTACAAGTTTGTTCTCTTTAAATGCCCAGTGCAGAACAACCAAAAGAGAATTAAATTCAAGCTTAGGGAATGAATTCTCTTCACTCAGCAAGAAGATTTTAGGCACCCTGCCACAAAATAGCACTAACATGGGGTGCAAATATTCAATTTGTGTAGGTATTCGTATTCACAAAGATTAGCTTATTGATGAAATAATCATCTCTATCAGACAGCTGGGAATACTCAGTAGGAATATGTTGATCCCTCTTTTTGGAAGTGATTCTCTGTGGGACACATACTAGTTATTCTACCTGTGAGAATTACTGAATGCCCTGGTGGTTAGTCCTTACTAGAAAGACATCAGTTCCAAGCTCTAGACACATATTTGTAGAAATGCTTAAATATTTTGAAAGAAACTGAAGTCTTCCCTCTCTCTAGAAGAATCTCTAAATAAACTAAAGGCACACTCTCTCACTTGATATCACCAATTGCTTGCTTACCCCAAAAAAGATAAAGGTTTCAAAAGGAAGGAATTGAAGACTCCCACTGAAGAATATTTCCACCTAAGTGGTTAGGGTATCTTCCTCTACACTCATCTCTACCCATGATTCTATAGTCAAAGAGGTTTTAATCCAAATAAAAGGAATGGTAGCTCT
Organism: Pseudopodoces humilis; assembly: GCF_049639895.1. Classification (NCBI taxonomy): domain Eukaryota; kingdom Metazoa; phylum Chordata; class Aves; order Passeriformes; family Paridae; genus Pseudopodoces; species Pseudopodoces humilis. The sequence continues at coordinate 14,568,168 of NC_142214.1, read as the reverse complement.
CCTCTCACACTTTGTTGAATGTCAGATATGGTCAGTGGCTCAGCACCAAGGGATCTGTGGGTTATCTAACACACAGACTGCACCTATGCCAGCAAAAAGCTGCACTTAGCTAGCAAACCCTCCTGGAATTTATGAGATTAGCTGGGCATTCAGCTGATAAACACCATCAAAAGCTTGGTACTTCTATGAATACCCAGTACATTCGTCATGCTGGCTTGGATTAATAGATGGTTGCTAAGCATAGACTTCTGGAAATTCACATTTTGAATTTAAAATGCTGGAGTAGTCACTCCCTCCTCCTGAGTCAGACCCCAAGCCAAGAAGAGCACCAAAAGACAGGTGACAAGCTTTGAGGAACAGAACCAGGCAGGTGACAGAAAAACTAGAGAGACCTGGTTTTACACAGGTGCCTCTAATTCATCAGCTCACTAGTCATCACTCCCTGGATATGAGACAAGTCCGGGAAGACCAGGAGTAACAAGGTGTACAACAAGACAAGAGGCACTGATACCAACAGGGCTCAGGCAGGGATCTGCACTGAAAAACAGCCCAAATGCAAGGGAGGGAGGTTCCAGGCTTCCCCCAGCCCTTTGAAAAGTGCCCAAGCTGTGCACACCATGACAAGATTAAGATATTTCTATCCCTCTGCAGGTACTACTACACCCTTTGTTATTCCTGGTCTATTAACTCATCAGACTTGGCAGGCAATCAGTCAGAATAACAGCAAAAATAAAATTAAAAAAAAAAAAAAGCTGAAAACATTTACCAATCCGCCAATTTTCCATTGTTCTCATTTTAATTCATAATTTTTTGATCATTATGGACTGTGAAATACTCCAGTGAGCCAGAAGATTCCTTATTATTACTTGTGATACCTTTAACACCCACCTATTCACATGATATATTTGTAGCATTCTGTAATTCATATGTTCCCATACACCATTTCTTAGTAGTGTTTTAATACACAGGCTCTCTGCAACTCACAATAGAAATAAAATTACTGCCACAGTTCAGTGACATTCATGGCTCCTCTCCTAAGGAAATTTTGGAAATAAATAGTATGAAAAGTGGAAGCATTAGAAAGGAAAATAATTTGTATACATATCACCTGGACTTCCATAAAAAAGAGCTAAAAGAAAAGTTATGAGAAATTAAGTGTTTTAGTAAAAGAGAAAATCACCCAAGGCAGAAGAGCTAAGAAACTCTAAAAAAAATCTGAGATTTTTATTTTTTTTTCCTGTTAGAGTCCATCCCTCACTGAAAACTCAAAACACTGCAAACCATTTACATTTTACATGCTTGCAAAATGCCTTCTGAGCTACCAGCATAGACATCTTCATAGTAAAATGACAGAAAATTTTAATTATGACTCAAAGTAGTATGAAATGCAACAGGTTAAAGGAACTCAAAGTCAAAATTTGCCTTCATTGAAAATGAAGTTCAGAGAGCTATCTGAGATTTATCTGCAATTACAGCTACATGTACTTCAAGTCAGTCATGGTGAATCCCATGAGTGTTGTCCCTGTCTTACATTCAGCTGGGAGAAAGAATCACAGTTAAATGACAGTTCAAATATATATACTTAATGAAATTCGGATGACTGTTTTCATTCCCAAGTCATTAGTCTACATTTTTTAGTGAGAAAGTTTAGTTACAAAAGTATGCTGAATGAAGAAATGGAATAACTACTTCAAAGGCAGTTAAATCTGGATTTAAATCAAATCATGTTAGCATCTTTACAATTCCACAAGAGTAAATAATGTTCATTATTGCAATCACACCCTGCAATTTCACTTCTTTGATGAGTATAAATAATGAGTGTTAGCATTTTACCACTAGAAATTTTGTCATAATAAAAAGTACCATAAAAGATCACTGTTTTAATTTACAGGTAAGAAACTAATCCAAATTGTATAGTTTCTTTCATCTGAGAAGTTCAACTGCAGATGAACATTCTCTGAAAATTATTCATTCAAAATAGGGTCTTGTTTTTTAAACTGAATTACTGCTTTCCATCTTCAAACCAAAAACCAAAGGCCTAAAACAATTTCCTCACCCCCCTCTAATTCTTTCTTTATTTTTCTAGCACAGAGATGTAATCTCTTCTTTAGTAAAGAAGAGCAATGTCTGAATCTCCTGTGTATAAACCCCATGGTCACAGATACACCTCACTAGGGACTGCTGATATCCTATTTACTGTGGTCTTTTGAACAGAGAAAAAGATAATAATTTCAGGAAACCATCTGTTTGCCTATGATAAACCTTGTTTTCTCCATAAAGCTGTAATTGGAGACTTAACTCTTATAAATTATTTTATAAATACTGCTGTAATAAGGGACGTGAGGGTTGAAATACCTTTTGGCTTCTTTATATATCACTACTGCTTCACATTTTAGCTGCTTTGCAGTCAAGCAAAAGGAAGTTGGAAATTAAGTATATTTCCTAGTGTGAATATCAGCCAGAATTTCCAGAAGTAGAATTGTTAACACATCTGTGTATCACTGAGCACCATAAACAGAATACAAACCAGTTACTTTTCTGAAGTTGTGGGTGCAGGTTTTTCTGCCCTTCAAAGGACTGTGATTTAAAGGAAATTATTCACTCAGAGGAGAAATTCACTCAATTAAAACCTTCATAACTGCCCCCCCACCAACCACAACAGCAATTGTGACATTATTCTAAGCCAATATAATAATTTGTGACTTGATGTGGAGATACTGTTTCTAAACTGAACTTGCAATTCCATACATTTATCTCTTATTCACATTTTTTGAAGAAAAACCTGAAACATTTCACTTACTAGGAAAATAAAGCTCCTGGAAAAGAGGTAATCACACAAGAATACCTTGGAGTAATAACTGAACACCAAGGGCACCTTAGTTAGAAAAGGCAGAATGGAATTACCTAAACTGAAAAATTAGTGTGAGACTGAGATTTTCTGCTATAGTTGAAGATAAACATATTGAATTATCTCAGAGTATCTTAGTTATCTCTGGTTTACTGTTCAATCTGAAGTAAAATATTATTCCTCATAACTCTTTTGTTATTATCCATCCCCAGACAGATGATGGGAGAAGAAACACTAGTTTTATTTACATATTTAACAGCTTTTGTCCATGCCATGGTCTCCCTTCTATTTCATTATTATCACCAAGTAATATTTTTTTCCAATGAAAGCAGAATCAGGGTGAATACAGTCAGCAAATAAAAGTATTAATCTATCATTGCATGAAGGTATTTGAAAAAATGCAAGTATTTTAGGCGAAAGATACAAAAAAAAAGTCATAAAGATTGGGAAACTGATGATGAAACACCTTAGAAAGAAATTTATTCTATGCCACTTAAACACATGTGAATGGCAACAGTTGCACTTTTTGTACTTGGGATTTGTCTGTGAATCTCCATTTTTAGCTGCACCTGCTTTGGTGATACTTTTGAACAAGAAGAACACATTGCCCTGACAACTCCTTGAACTGGACACCTGCTGAATTTGAACCTACAGGGGTCCAAGCAGCTGTGGTTTGGGGCCCAGAAAGTGTGATGTGTCAAAACTGTTCCCAGCCCTGCTGAGGAAACAGAGGTGTCACACAAAACAGTTTGGATCTCCCTGTTGTTACATCACCACCTTCCTGGCCAGCACCCTCCAGACTGCAGTAATCAAAAGTAACACCAGGTACCAATATGCCAGCTAACCAAACTAGGCTCCCAGCAATGGGTAAGTGAGAGCCCAGGAGGGATCCTGAAATAAATAAGAGAGGAGCTCCTGTCACTTGCCAGCTTTTCAGAAGAGAAGAAGGAAGTCTCACTCGGTGAGGGATGGCAAACCCCCAGAGTTAACACCTGTCAACAAAATGCAAAGCTGCAACTCATAATCCTCAACTGCCTGCATCTGTGTCATGGCCAAGAGCATCCTGAAGAAAAATACACAATTGAAATTTATGCTTCTGTGTCCTTGGTTGAAATTGATGACCTTAGAAGTTTATTTTCCAGCCTAAACAATTCTATGATTCTTGTCTAAAAGTGAAGTGAGAAACTCTTACGAGTCCTTAGTCTGTGCAGTACAGGCCAAGTGTTCAGGCAAATGACTGAAAACCTTAAATAATTATTTTTGAGAGGATTTATCCAGGAAAAGAAAAACTCTTTTCCCCATTTTTAAACTCCTCTTAATTTTAAATCTCTGATCTTGAGCTACAAGGGGTTTGGTTTGGAGGTTTTTCATTGGGTTGGTTTGGTTTGTCTTGTTTTAAAAAGACCTTCAAACACCATACAACAGAGCTTCTTATTTTCTAAATTCCTCTCCCTGGAAAACCACAACTTTCACAGAAACTCCTGGATGCAGCAATGCACTGCTGCTAAAGCAGCAGTTCAACTAATCAGCAAAAGGGCAACACAACCTTAACCAACAGATTGTGCTGGGAAACTTCAGATAATTCTAACAGAAAAGCTGCTGCAAAGTTCAACCTGTAAATTAGCCCGCTCTGAGGCAAGGGGCTGCTCTTTGTTGCTCCTTGCAGTGCTGAATGAGACTCCTTCAGTGAGAAAAGCTGGAATCTGCAGGAAGGAGAAGCATTTCGGAGAGACTAGGACAGAACAGTGAATGCTCAAATGCCTTCCCACTCCTTGAGCTTCTGGGAACAAGAAGCTGTACAAGGTAATTGCTGAAGTAGTTTCATGACACTTGGGAAAACACAAAACCTTTACAAAACATATCTTGTCAAAAAATCCTGCAATCTGGCCAAGTAAGAAGTACCAAAAGAAACCAACATTGCCAGAACACGGGCTGATGCCCGTAGGGCTTTGCAGATCCTGTCATATTTTGGAACCAGCAAGGTTCCACTCCCCACAGCATGATCATGGTGCTTTGCACATCTCCTGCCTAATCTTATTTCACAGAAGTAGGCAGCATCCCCTGCCTTGAAAAGAGTCATCCCATGAGGACTGAACATTGATACTGAAAGCTTAAATTACTGCACAAACAAAAAAGGTGTTGGGAAGAGAACAAAGTGGAACTATGAACTGAGTTTTTCTGACAAGCCCCAAACACTGACACTACATCATCCCACTCCCCAGGCTACACGAGTGAGAGTTTATTAGCATTTCTCACCAATCTTGGGAAAAAGAAGACAGCATCAGGTAAGTTTTTCTAAAGGAATCAAAGTCTCCATTCCTACCAAAGGGACTCATGCTAAAGAGTCATCCATGCTATCTTTAGGTTATGCAAGCTCTTTTTACACAGCATAAATATTCAAAAAATTGCACAGTGGTTACCACAGCAACAAAGTGAGCTGTGCTGCATGAACAAGCTCCATGGCTGCAGGCAGGATCTGCACTACAATGGGTCTCATTACTTGCTATTTTTCACCCCATTCACCTAATCAAGCCAACTCACACAGCTCTGTGTCTTCCAAACTTGTACATATCCTCCTTCTCAGCCAACCCTCCACACCAGCACCGACAGCTCACACTCAGCTCAAAGCACAGGCTCTGCATGATGCTAGAACAGCCAGTGCTGCACCCACCTTCTTGCCACAGAAAACTGTTTCTCCACCATTTGGATTATCTGAAAAGCTTAGCCCTTTGAGAAGAAGTAGACACATGGCAGGACCTACAGACACATCTTTAATCAGGTCAGCACCTTTAATTGGTCAATAAACAAATCAGCAGTACCAATACCAGGCAAATGTCAAAGCAGATGACAGAAGCTCTGGAGCACGCCCAGTATTCTGTTCAAGAACAGGGCATCTCTTAATGTGGCACCACAGTTACAACCCCAAATGGGCCTGACAGCACCAAAAGCAGGAGTTCCTCTGCTTATCAGAAGGGAAGAAATGTGAGATGGGACCTCAGGGCAAGCTCCTGGAGCTGCAGGGGACAGACTGGACAGCTTACTGCAAAAAAATGAGGGCAAATGGCCCTGCCACAAAGAACAGAGTCACCAGATGCCTTTTACATACAGACTCGCTTTGGCAAATTGCCCTTTAAATACCTTCCACCCCAATATATTCCCGAGAGTCTTGCTGCTGTTTCACTCGAAGCTGGCTCCCTGCATAAATCAAACTGTCAGATTTCAGCAGATTATTTTGTCTAAGCTAGATCTGCACAGCTGAGTTCAATGGCAATTGCAGAGTTTTGGAGTAGGCCAATAGCACATCTTTTATCACATGGCTTTAGCTCCCCTTTTACAGATCTATTTTTTTGTGGTTTAAGATATTAAGAATACAAATTATCTATATAACAAGCCTGAAACCCCAGTATCTGGGCAGCCTGTTAACAGGTTTCACGCCTTACTCTGAGCAGGTGCTACTTGTTCAGCAGACTCTCAAAAAATTGATTATCTAAATGGATCCAGTTAAAAATGCTGCTTACAGTTGCACAGCTGGGTGAAGTGGTCGCAAAATCAAAGTCCTGCAAAGTTCATTTCCAGCATTAGATATACAATTTCAGCTTCCTGTAAGATAAGGACATTTTCTGTACAGTGGATTCGGGATTGTATAAACAAGCTTGGCCTCCACTCCAAGCAGTACACTGGAGACTTGACATTCAGGGTTCACAGCAAGGGACAGTTTGCTGATATAGCAAAAGAGATACAGACAAAAGATATTGCAAACACCAGAAGAAAATATATGGCCTGGGTGTCATTCAATCAGAAAATAATTTTCAGAATTATCTGGAATATATGAATTAAAAAGTGCTTGATCTGCAGTTCTTCTTTAAGAACACAAATCAAGCTATGACCAAGATCAAAACTCTGCACCAGACATTCAGTGAAGAGTTTGTGAGGAAGTTCCCTAAATGGTCAAAAGCACATTTTTGTGTAATTGTGTTCTGAAAGAAGACCGGCTCTTGAGTTCCTACCAGAATGCACTTCCTCCCACACTCAGGTCCTGTTTCTAAGCAACACACAGTTAAACCATCCACAGGAATAAAAGAGTTGGTTAAATATTACCATCCAGACTCACCTGCTGTGCCCTGAGGAGCAGCATCTGTATGTCAAAAAGAAGACACTGACTTAGTCCAGCAGAGCACAGGCTAGCAAGGATACTACAGTTAGGAAGCTGCAGCTGAAGGCTGACTCAAGGGTACCACAAGACTAACAGGCTCTCCACTGTAAAAGGACAGTCTCCAGCAGTAGATTTCTATCACCAAGACCTCCACTCCAAAATGCAGGCTCTCACTCTGTCCTCCAGCCTCAACCCTGTAAAGGTGTTTTATCCTCTCCCTCAAACCAAAGCAATCGGTTTTCTCTCTTGTCTGTAGGATATATTTTTTTGTTGGTTTCCCAGTAGAGAGAGACAACACGCCCTGTCTTCCATGACCTAAAGCCACTGTTACTCTGCAATGTCTCATCCTTTTGCTTAATAATTCAGAAACTGCAGTTTAAGATCTCATAAATTAGAAGAGGTCTTCAATGAGTGACCTGTGGTCCACATATACCTACAAAGCACCATCATGAGCCTCAATAATTGTCTCAATTCCTCCTTCTTTACCTGGTCCAAGTACAATTCTTCCCTCCTGTCCAGCCCACTATGCACAGACCAGGGATGCTGTACACACAAAAGGTTTTGTGCTGACAGACCATGTTATCCCATCTGAATCACAGTGTCCTTGTCAGACTGCACAAGGGTGAAAGCCAATTGCAGGGCAAACTCTTCTCCTGTTATTACAGAAGGAACAAATGGCAGAAAGGAGACTTGAGAGACAACATACTTTATTCTCATGATTATCTGTCAAACAGAGCCTCGTCCTGGGTCCTGGGCAGCCAGCACCATCTTCCCTGCTGGGAGGACATGAGGGTTCACAAACAGGACACCTGAAGTGACAGTGCTGGGAAGGCACAGCTTAAGGTGTGTTTTCAGAAGATCACTGTTCCATTTTTTTAGAGGTCTCAAGTTAGAAGCTTATGAAAAACAGACCCAAACACAGAAGCAGTAGGCTCTTCCCACTCAAAGGAGACAATTCATTTTCTTGAGTTCCCATAGTTATTTTTGTGACACATCTGGAGAATATCTCTTTGTTTTTTCTCTATGTTCTGTATACCTGGACACAAGATGATACTTACCTTGTACATCTTAAAGGATCAGGGCACTGTTGCCATTTCTCCCAACAGGCTTTTGTCTATCTTGCTTGCTCAGAAAAAACACCTGCTTTCAATTAAGACACATGGGCCTAAATATACCTCACTGGAAAAAGTGCCTATAAAGGTATGCATATATTTATAGCCACAAGAAGGATGCACTCAGAAAACTGTTTGCTCTGCATATAGTGTGAGAAATCTCAGTTGTCTGCTCACTTTCCATAAGCAAGCAAACGAGCTGCTTGCAGATGTTTGGCTGCAGACCTGTTTCAAGAACCAGATACAACAAAGGAAATGCAGGCAAACCCCAAGACTGTTTGCAAGCTGAGCCATGGCACAGCACAGGGCTGCAGAAAAGGGAAAAAGATTCAAGAAAAAAAGCAATTCCCAGCTTCAAAAGCAGACAGAACAAGAACGTGAGCTTACTGGTTTTCCTTAGGCCAGATGTTACTGGCATGTCACTAGCAGTGGTAACCACTCCACCTCACAGAAGACAAAATGTGAATTTTAGGCTGACTGATTCTGTCTCTGTGTTATTTTGGTTCAGGTGTTTTGCTTGTTTGTTTGTTTGTTTGTTTGTTTGTTTTGTGGGGGTTTTTGGTGTTTTTATTTTTGTGGGGCTTGTTTTCCTAATATAAGATTATAAATACATTACCAAATAGAAATAACTGCAATGAAGCTAGCTAAATATTGCACTGGCATGATAAAAATGAGCCTTCTGTACACATATTCTGCAAATGAAACAGTCATGCAGAGAACTTTTTTACATAACACAGAAGCCTCATGTACATAAAATGATAATACACACTTTCAAAAATTAGTAGGTACATGAATTTCATACAACTGAAATGAAATATTCTGTACAGTTCTAAGCCTGTTCTGTATCAGTGTTGATATGTCCAGATTTCTTATAGACTCTTTGACAAAAACATAAGATTAAGTTACATTCAAAGAAGCAATCTTGATTGTTGCAGTAATTTCCTATTTTAGCTAGGAAAACTGGAGAGTTTGGAAAAGTCAGACACTTTCCAAGTCATAATTTTCCCCCTACATTTTAGTTCAAGAACATGGCCTTCACTGACTAGTAATTAAGAAAAGAAAAATTAGGCAATGTCAGATCTTAAAGTACTGATACTCATTAGCAGTAAGCACTGCTAAACTCTGTCAACCTTGCAGTATTTTTTTTTTTTTAAGAGACTTTTAACACCTTTTATTTCATGGAAAACTACAGCTATTCCATTTTTCTAGAGAGATAGATCAGACACAATATTTAGGGAGGAAAATCCTCAGAATTAATTTTAAAATCTCCTATAAACTTTACCTTAAGTGCTTCTCAGACACAGCGATGCCACTGAAGTCAGTAATGAAATCATTATCATACAACTCAATAAATCCTTAATAAGCTTACTACCTAAAGAGTGTGGGTGGTTCTATCCCTCTTCCTTCCTTTAGCGAAGGGAAATGTCAGAACAAAAAAAAAAAACACCAAAAAACCAAAACACCAAAACACAGGAAAGAATGATTAAAGTTATGGGAGAGCTCCCTCACAAAAAGAAACTAAATATGTCAGACCCAAGTCAGGACAATGGTATAGCCATGATTATTTCAGTTTCTAGATTATTATCTAATATAGTGAAAAAAATATACTGACATATAATGGGCAGTGAGGTGCAGCTACTGACAGAGAAGTCCTCTGAAACTTTCAAATCATATTGAAGTCTAGTTATATTTGGTAACAGAAAATGAGACAAGCCTTGGGTCAAATCTAAATTTGAGATTAGCAGATTTATAAATAGCTCATTTCTATTATTATGCAGATTTAAGAAGTAAATACCTCTGTGTTGGTAAGAATTATACTACAAGAATAAACTAAATAAAAAGGAAGCTGTATTTTGCTACGTTTAATATATTTTTTAATGCATTCAGAACCTCTTCCTGCTAGAAAGCAGAGTATCCATCAAAGTACAGTAGCAGCTGGTCACTGTATACACCAATATCTAATTTCTCTAAGGAAAAAACTGTCTAACAATCTAACAAAAGTCATCTTTCTATGTTACCTTTCAAATTATTCCAAATTTTTTCAACAGAATAAATAGGAGAAATAATGCAGGAAATAACAGTGATGAAAAAACAGATGTTATCAGTTAGATCCTTGGTTTCAATAAATCAACACATTGGATAAAGTCAAGAAATAATTTGTACCGTTTAATAATCACGTCTCCATATCAAAGATGTTTCTCCATGGAGGTCCTGGAGGACAAAACTGGTAGAGAGAGCTGAGCAAAGGGACATCCGAGCAAGTACCAAGCAAGGACTTGCAGGCAGCTCAGTCTCTGCCTGTTCCAGGGCAGGAAGCAGCCTGGGCTCATCAGCCCTGCCCTCGCTGCTGCTGCTGAGCTCCAGCTCCCCTCGGACAGGCTGCGCTTCCACGGCACCAACACAGCTCTCCCTGCTCCCGGAGACACCGCCAGGGCTTCTAACAGTGCTGGATCTTCATGAAAAGACTCGAGTGTCAGGTCGGTTTGATCCATACAAGACACTTGTCAGTACTTTTAAAGTCCTGAAAATTTTAATTTTAAATTAACTAGTTTAATTAATGAATTAATTTTAATTTTAAAATTAACTTTTTTTAAGGTTTGAGTGCTTTTAGGCCTCTTGTGAATCACTCCTTACTTTGCAGCAACTGAAGGAACAAAAAAGAAAGGACGAAACAAATTTGTTCTTGGACAGACAGAAGATCTTCCTGCGATTCTCTCTGTTTAGTCATTTGTGATAACCTTCATGATTCATCTGTGAGTAATATTCAAATTGGTAAGTTCCCACTGTGCAGTGCTGCAGTATTGTTTGGAAATAAATTCCAAAAAATGCAATGCTGTATTGTGAGATACAATGCCATTGGTTCTCACTGAAAGAGTCCACAGATGTTCCAGATTACCAACATCATAAAAGCTTCTGTGTTATTCAAGCAGAGAAACTATAGGAAAAGTACTCAGCACATGGTTTTCATCAACCACCCCATTTTTGTTTGACTGCATATTTATTTTAACTGTCAAATTACGATATCAAAACATATCGCCTTCTCTCTATCACCATATGCCAAGATAAATCTTCACATTCTCACTTGAATGTCATGACTGCTTCAGCATTTTGCACTGAATATTTCTCAAGTGCAGAACAATCTGAAGTAATACATTCCTGCACTAATAAAGTAACAAGAAACTAAGTATGTCTTATTATCATTAATTTCCACATCAACTGCTCTGTGATATTATGACTATGGCAGGAAATGGTCTCTTTACCTATAATTAAATGCCATAAACTTGTCTGTACATGTCATAAATATAAAGGACAAGATTTAAAGAGTGTAAGGGGGCAAAGTGCCATCTAATTAAATGGGCAGTTTAAGTCCTACTTTCAAAATTTAGCAGAACATGGAAGCCTCTGTCTCATTTCTTCTAATAAGTATTTTAAAAATGTGATTTAAATGAGAATTGTTTGTCTTTTTTTCATTGGCTATAAATATAAAGTGGGCGTCCAACCACACTCTTCAACACTAAAAACAAATCTGTCCTGTTAGTAGGACTGCCACAGCTCTTGGAGGACTACAAACAAGAATTTCATAGTGAAAAGAACCCAAAAAATACAGTTTATCACCAAAATAGTTGATGTGGAAAAAATATCTAAATTTAAATATTTAAAAAACCCCCAAACTTCCTCAAGTTTGGAGACAGACAGGAGCTCTGTGAAAAGATACAGCTTGCTGGAAGGTTTGGGGTTTTTTAGTTAGCCAAACCCAAAGTAATTGCACAAAAATTAAAACTTGGTCAAGAGTTTACTGATAAACTGTTAGCTTGGTCTGTGCTCTGAGTCCAATACTGTGGTGTCATTCATTCCAGGTTTGGAAACCCCATATACAAATTGCCAACAGAGTAGGCAGCTGCCCTGCCTGACTTGGAAATGCAGGAGATAAGGAGCACTCAGTCTGGTATCATGTCTCCATGAGAAGGCAATTCAGGTGATTAAGAAATGAAAAATACAAAACTGTTAAAATTCCAATATCTCTTTTTATTTCTTCTTTACCAAAAGAAAAATCACCCATATGTAACATGGTCTTAAAATTATGTATCTATAGTATATAAAAATGATTATGATAAAATTGTGAGTTTTAAAAAATAAATGGCATGGTTGCAGCCTTTCACTTGACTCTTCATTGTGAAGGCAAACACTACTTTAGAATAAAATACAATAACAATGGAATTCCCTCTGCCTTCAGCTTTTTTGACTCTCAAATGATGCCAGAAGTCTTGAAAAGTCACAGGCTTGCATGCAATCCTACATTCCCAACCCTATTCAGAGACCATGCCTGCTGTTTCTCATTCATAACACCTTTATATAGAAAATTTTGCTTTTAAGACAACTCTCAAAATTGTAAACCAGGCGTGACCACAATCCATAAAAATTCTCAAAGTAAGGAAGCTAATGGATTGAGGTGTCAAAAAGAAAACCACCTAATTACTTTAAAAGACAGCTGGAGCAAAGCGAAAGTCAATAGATAAAGTTGATATGAGCCGGTAAAAGAGCTCAGCAAAAAAGAAATGTGAAATAAACCCATAGAAGCTAAATCATCTTTATATCAAATCCATAGTCACACAGAATGTTTGTAACCAGCAGGACTACAACTTCTTTGTGACAGCTGGAAGCTGAACAATAAGTTCATGCAACATTTTATCATATTTGCTTTACACTTGTTTCAGGTTTTTTCCATTCTATATTCACAATAAAACCTCCCCTCTCAATTCATTATCTGCAGTCTTAATTAGGTGATACTTCTAAAAGCTAAGATTTTGTATTTTATCTTCCTCTGGGCTCAGTTTTGAAGACAGTAGAAAAGAGAAATTTTGGGGAAAAAAAAAGTATTATTTTTAGATTAGGATTTTTTCACTCTTTTTTCTTAATTTACAATTTTGTATGCCGTATTTTTAATAACAAGAAAACATTAATTCACAACAGCTCATGTGTCTATTCACCCTGTAGCTCCAGATTTAAAGAATCAGAAAAAGAAGACAAGTTCAGTACAACACCATAAGAAGATATAGCAACTTTTCAAAATCTTCTAATTTGGTCTTAAAATACTATCTAGCTATTTAAAATTCTAAAAATTGTCATCTCATATGTCTGAATCACATGAAAACCTAAATAAGCACAAGACTGATTTTTCCTTTACAGATTGTGGCTACACACCCTCCCACTAGTCACTGGTCAAATGCTTTATTTCACATATCCAGGAAATTTAACGCAAAATCACCCGCTCCAAGAGTTAAGTGTCACCTTCTGGACACAGACCAGCAGCTCAAAGAATCTTCAATGTCCCTTCACACCAAATCTTTGACCCTGCAAGACAAACTTGAAAGTAAAACCTGAAATCATGTCTCATCACAGATAGTTTCCGAATTTTCCACAGCCCTGAGCTGTCCACTTAGTCTGTAAATGGAGAATTAATGACCCTTTCATCCAGAAATATTAGATATTTGAAAATGTCCAATCACAGCTCAGGGTATTTTAGAAATTTACTCTGTCCATTCTCTCAAAGCCTTATTAATAATTTACTGCCATTATAATACAAAGCCTCTCCATCTAAGAGGACAATGACCCACTACTGAAGGGTAATTTTCAGCCCAATGACCCTGTGATACGTAAGGTACCAGTGATTATCTCATCTTCCTTCACTTTTAAGATCCATTACAAAACAAGACAAAGGACTAGAAAACATGCATTAATTTGGAGAATGAGGCTGCAGTGGCAAAAGCCTGGATGAGATGGTTGTTGTTCTTCTCTTCACAGTGCTACTACTACACTGAAACTCTAAACAGTCTGAGGTAATCCCAAAACTGCTTCCTTAAAATATCCATGAGCTGTTACAAGAGAAGTGTATCTATCAGGTTTTACAATCCAGATGTAGGGAATAAGTTAATACAGAAGTAGAAAGCTTTGGGAAGGAACAAAAGGCAAAAGCCACCAAGTCACAATTCAGATCTGCTTTTCAGTACTCTGCCTCCCATAATTAAAAAGAATGAAAGTTGTGCTTTATCATGGTCTTTTAGAAGACCTGTTAATAAACTTAATATTACATTAATGCATGTGTGATTTGCTGAATGGACATGGCAGCTCACTCATTTAAGCAGGCACAGGGTAAATTCCCCTTCGTGAATAGCTGAGGAGCTTGTTTAGCCAGGAACGACATCCAAAAACAAGAATAAACCCATTCTACCCTTAATTTTCTTCTAGAAATTATTTTAATGGTTCTAAGTGAATTAATTTGGCAATACTTGAAGACTGAAAATTTAGTTTCCAAAGTTACACAATTAAACACAAAATGGCTCATATCACTTTTTTTATACAACTGTATAAGGGATTACATCAAAGAGAATGCATTACAATTACTGTGATAGTCAGAAATAAACAAGTATGAAAACAATTATTTCCCTCCAGACAGGATAACACTTCCAGTTTAACAGTCATGAGCAAAGTAATTTGTGAAGTTTATTAAGACTATGGTTTTACAGGCTTTAATTTATTGAGACAAAGCCTCATTTGTGCAGAAAAATTAGGGCATACTACTGACTCATTGATATCAAATATTTTTTCTGGAATGAAATTTTCACATAATTACTTCAAATAAATGAGGTGTTTACAGTCAATGAACTGATTCTCTTTAATCTGTTTCTGAAATAATATGTACTTATGGAAAAATAGAGTAAGTTTTCTCAATCTAATAATTAAAGTAAAATAGATGAAGTGCCTTCCTAAAGAAATTCTTTTACTAAATGTATCCCTATATAATGTAAACAATTCATGTTCTAAATACACACTGACTAGGTGTCAAATTGCTAACTCCTTTCTCAGATTCTTGTACAGAGAACAGGTATTATCAGATCAAATTGCCAAACTGTTGAGAAGCTGTTTTTTTAAAAACATTTTCAGTGTCTTGGACCAGACCTACTGTGAATAACAGCGGAGTGTTCAAATCCAAATCTCAATGAAAGATACACCTCTGAATCCAGGGAATGTTGTTGCAAGCTGCAACATCTATGTATCCTTGTTATTTAAATTAGGGAAATCTTATACAAACCTTGCAGTGTAGATACATGAACAAAGCTGTCTCCACAGTCTCCTCATCCCTGCCAAGAGATCTGTTTGTCAGTGGCAGATGAAGCTGCAGACCCCCTGTGATTAACTGACTACATGGTTCCTGACTCAGGCTGGATAATCTCATCATGTCTGTGCATTGAATACTTCACAGCATCAAAACAGAACTCCCTGAATAATAGGAACACAGAAGTATCAAAAAGGTTGCTAGTGGACCACTTCCCCAATGCTTTAGCAATAAGCTGCTTTACCCTCACCATGGTATTTTAAACATATTTCCCAGTCTTCAGCATTCAGTCACCTCCAGTAAAAAAAAATAATAAAAAAAAAATCACATTTTTTATATTCCTGTGTTTCAGTCTGTGCCCATTGCCTCTTGCCCTGTCACTAGACACCACTGAAAAGGGTCTGCTCCATTTTCTATACAGCCTCCCTTCAGATATCTTCATATATTCATGAAATCCTGCTGAGTGGTTTCTGCACTAGGATAAACATCTCTCAGCCTTTCTTCACATGTAAGGTGCTCCCATCCCTTAATCACCTTAGCAGCCCTTTGCCAGTATCCCAAAAAAGAATTCTTCCTCCTAACTGGGAACAGATTGAGCCCCTTCCCTGAGCTGAAATTTGGCAACTGTGTCCTCCCTTACCAGGGAGCCCAGTATAGAACAGGCTGGTCTCATGGCTGTGAGAAATTCCTATCATCTGAAGATTTCTAAAGGCAAAAGGAATGAAAAATATGCCATTGAGTTCAACTGGTAGGACTCTGCTAAACTTCAGTTACTCCATAAGCTAAACCCCTTTCTGTGCCTACTGTCTGTCTCTGATGGCAGATGTGTTCATAATACACTTTACCCTGGAGGACTTTGTGCATTTTTATGTTAATCCAGGAATGGTAACCTGATTTGCATAAAGTCTACCAATGCAATTCTAAAGCTCTGTGAAACCATTCCCAAGGGTTTGGTTGTTTTGGGTTCCATTTACTGTTCCCAAGGGGGTTTTTTTGTTGGTTATTTTTTCTTTAGGAACACTCAAATAAATGCATTTTATTAGGGATGAGAACATGGGAAAGAAAAAAGGGAAAGAGAAGTGTCTCAAACTCTCTGGGAGTACAGTAAATTCAGTGCTTAGAAGATTAATGCAAATAATTTTAATTAAAATACTATCACAATTGCAATTAAAATACAAGCTGGCTGCTGTTCTACTACTAGTGACTCACATTGTGACTTTTTAACAGAATATTGACTTACTCTTCTCAAGCTAACAAATACTGTACATATACATGTTAATCTCTTTGGAAGTCAGTATTCAGGAATGTATTTTATGCTTTCTTTTCCTCAACAGGACAAATCTCTTCTTGTGGTAAAAACCCATTAGAAGAACATTCTGTATAATTTGATTAGAGAAACCTTAGAACTTATGCCATAGTGACAAAACTACTTATTTTTTCTTGAAAACTAATGACATAAAGTAGTAAAATCTTCAGATCATTAGGATGACTTTGTATTTTTCCTCTTCTTTCTTACTTGGAAAGCCATATAAGTTTCTTCCCACTCCCAGACATTATTGGATACAATAAATTGAACCAATACAATACTTCATTAAGAAGAAATACAAGTACCAACATCATAGATATTCAAAATTTGTATATTCAGACACAATCTTCAGCAAGCTCAGAACATATAATAACTTTCATAATCTCTTTTTAAACCTAGAAAACAATAACATTTCAAACTTTTATGCAATTTAAGTACAGTGCAGGGAAATTGGCAGCACAGGCTGTATGTCACATAATTTATTGCAATATTTAAAACATAGAAATTTTTTGATCTAAAAATGTAGCCTTGATCTCTTTCTCCTGTATGAGACTTTATTTTCCTGAGTAAATGATCAGTTATTATTTATGTCCTTTCTTATTGAACCCAAATAACAATCATGTAAAGATAATGAGGGATTTTTAATGTATTTTTGTTGGTATACTGGTTAATTAAAAACAAATCTCAGCCAGGGTGAACAGAGCTGTGCTGGTCCAGCAGGTGGTAAAGATCGAAAATGAAATAAATCAAAGAGGATGTGCAATAGTTGCAGGGGCTATTATAGAAACACACTTATGTGATAGCTAAGGGTTTAACTACCAGTTTCATTAGAAGTTACTATTCCTTGGTGCAGACAGCTTTGAAGTGAAAACTCCCTTGATGTACAGTCTTGGAAATAGGAGTTCTCAGCTAAAGGAAAACACCTCCTCCCCTATGACAATCCTGTGCTTTTGGTTATATTTCTTCCTTTAAAATACGTAGTTCCAAAAAAAGAAATTGTCATAGTTTATCATTAGTGTGCTTGCTTCTAACAAGCTGGGAAAAATTCTTCATTTCTTCCCCTGTTCAGCATAATGACAAGAAGGCTCTTCACAGGCCACTGTTTTTGGTAGGGTGCATCCTTTATTACACACAAAAAGTAGAGCCTTTTTTCACCAATCTTGCTGAGCCTTTCTATTCCCTGCACTCCTTTTACATAAGTTGCACACTTAAAATTCACTATCAATTAAACCACTGCCAAGGACATGATAGGACTGTACCTCTCTGAGCAAGCAATTATATTTAGTGATTCCTGCATTCTGTTCCTAGGGAGGAAATATGCAATTTTTCGTTTTTACCATGCAAGTTTAAGGAACTGAATCCCTGGTGTCCAGTCCTTCCTGCAGGCACCTGGAAGACAGCACAAATTAAGATTCTGTTCTGAATCATCCCCTACAGAAGCTCCTCGGTACACAGCAATGGTAGAGTGCACTTTGATTAAGCAGGTAATACAGTAATTATTTGTTCACAAAGGTATGGAAATAACTTCCACATTCTGCAATGTGGAAGAGGAGGTGTTTACAGTGCTCACCATGGCCTTGTCTTTGGGCACAAACCATACATCCCCCATGGCACATCAGGAATACATCAGTGCCCCAAGAAGACATCCCAGAGCATGTCAACCTCTCTTCTGGCTCAGCACAGAAATGTTCACCCCTGGGGTACAGGAAGGAAAATAAGTCCTACTGCTCTGTGCCTTGTCACTAAGAGCAGGCAGGAGGGGAGTGAGGCAGCAGAGCTCTGCCAGGAGCCAGCTCAAGTGCATGGCTGGGATTTGGCTGCTCAAAGACAGGAAACAACTTATTCCTCACTGATATGAAATGTTAAAGCAGAAGAGTACTAGGCTTTCTTTGTTCTTACCAGGAGAATAGAATTACCCAGGAAACTCAGAGCACTTTCTAAAATTACATTTCAGTCCTGTGTAATCTTAAGATTAATTAACTTCTGTGTTCCTTCATTCTTCCTTTGTGTATAATACTGGTTTATTGACATGTAAATTTGGGGATGGGGGGGGAGAAATCCTCAGAAGTTCAATATCTTTTGCAGCAGAGCAGGAAAAGTAAAGGCGAGGTCATACAGTAATTCAAAGCAAGGGAGTCACAAACTAATATATTTTCCATACACGTTCCCAGAACTCTGCTAAAATGACTGTTGCACAAGAAAAGCAAACCCAAATGAATGTCAACCAGATATTGCCTTTTCCTTCACCTCATCTTCATAAACACAGGGAGATAATTTCTAATGAAACTTGCCCTTTCTCAATTGAAAAATTAATCTGCAAACAAAATTAAGACATCCTTTCCCATATCCCTCCCATCCAGAAAATGTTAGTAATTTTGGTTCAAATACAAATGGCTCAGTTTAAGCTCAAATCATTTTTCCTTTCCCAGTGTGCACATTTACAGTTCTCCATCAATGCCACTACTGAAATGTCTGATGTGTTGCTATAGTTAATTAAAATGTGTAGAATTTTTTTGAACTGTTCATTCTTCTATGCTAGTTTCCATTGCTCAACAGAGATTTATTTTTCTTTAAAGTTATCAGAGTATTTCTACCTTACTGTTTTCCACTAGCCAATTTCTATCACCTGTGAGGAAGAAATCAAGAAACAATGAATGTACACTAAAAATACCACCAACACCATTGGAAACTATAAATCATGTTTTTGTTTGATTTCTCTGGTCACCTTATTTTGTGACTACATGGAATCAAGTACCATACCTGTATATGGAGGTTTTATTTAAGCACAAAATTTGTATGGCTAAGATGGGTAACTACTTGCAATGTTTAAACTTTTATCTGACCTAGGCTAGAAAAGGCTAGTGGCCTTTTTGTTTCCTGTTTCCCATATTAGTTTTATTAATTTAGGATATTTCCACCAGCAATCACAGAGGTTTTGCTGAAAATACTGAAAAACTACAAAAAACACTAAAAACCCCAAAAATGACAAAAAAGAAGAAGCCATAAAAATAGTTACCATGTGGTGAAGAATACACAGAATGGATTTAAATATATTTAAGCATTTCTGCACTTCACATTTTGAACAGGAATATAAATCAAGTTTTATATTAGACATATTATTATTTATAATACATACTGGTCCTTACATATACACCAAGGTGTTGCAAATCTGCAGCCAATGAAGTACTGTGACCTTCGCTGGCAAATGTCCAACCCCAATGCCCTTGCAAACTTCATTTGCCATCAGTGTCACACCACAACTTCACACCAAACAGTGCTCAGACACAAATTATGATCCACGCTCCAAGCAGATGCTAAGGTGGCACCATGCCCTGCATGTCTCACTGAAAGGAGAGGCCTGTACGTTCCTGTAGAGTTAAGAATATCAGAGTACACTCTCTAAACACACAAAACATAGAAGAGACAAGTTATTTAACTACAAGGGATAAATTCATAATGAAATACTTCCTTCTGGGCATATCAAACTTAAATAACTTAAAACTTTAAAAATTAAAAAAAAATAAAACCAAAAATGTGCTTTTACACAAAATTGTATTAGACAATTGTTTGTTAGCAAAGATGCTCACAGACTTCAACATGTTAGTACCTTTGTCAACTGCAGTCCTTACAGTGTCTTTCAGCCACAACCTCCTTTATTAAAATGCAAGTGCTGCTGACCTTCAGGATTGTGTAAATATTCTTTACCTTCTCTGCATGCCAGGATATGTCCAGTGTTAGAGAATATTTTTTTTTCACTGCTTAATCAGTGAACTAAGTCTCCAAAACAGTACAGAGCTCCATTTGCTTGACAATTATGTAGCTGGGGAAACGGGATGTGGGAACACATCCCTTGAGAACTACAGAGGGTTAAAAACAGGGAAGTATTAAAGAAAAAACATATGTATCACAGAAAATTAACACCCTCCATTAACCCAAGGCTCTAGCCATATCCTAGATGTGCTTCTATCTTATTCCTAGCAGATAATTTCCAACTGATCATACTTGTCATCTTGTACACTTGTATTGGCAGCAATGCCCTTAATGCACAGTTAACCACAGATGGCAGGGCTCCAGTTTCAGATGCAATATTTTGAGATATAACATATAAATAAACCTTCAAGTACCCTAAAGCAGAGCTGTGAAAACTTGTTAGTGCTGCTTTATGTATTTAGCTTGAAAGGCAGTGCCATCCTAAATAAGGATGCAGGGAAGGACAACATGATTGTACATTGAAGCAACAAGTCTTTCTGCACATGATTTAACTCTGTATTTAATCACAGTGACACCAACCTCAACTTTCTCATCATCCATCAGTAAAAAAGATTATGATTAATATATATAAAAATAAAGTTTTCAGAAAAAACTACTTGCAGTTTTTCTTTTTAAGAACATTTTTTATAAAAAACAATCACTTAGTGAGTCCAAAATCAATAGAATAAAAAATCAGAGTACACTATCTAAATATAAAAAACCTAGATAAGATGAGCTATTTAACAGCAAAGGAAAAAACAATACTGAAAAGTTTTCATCTGGGAATACCAAACCCTTCCTTTGAAATAAAAGGACCAAAACACTGTCCTTTTACATTAAATTCAATTAGGCAGCTACATAGGGCTCCCTTTAGAGTTCTGAAGATTTCTATCTGCTCTTACTATTATGTTACCTAAAAATCTGCATTTCATTTTTCATTAGAAAACAACATCACAAATTAGAATAAAATGTTCTTACATTAAGGATTTTATATTTATGATTAACAGTAAGGAAAAGAATCAACCAGCTCACTGGTTATGAGGTACAAGCAAAGAAATGCAATGGACAATGAACACAGTTTGTGAACCATTACAGGAAATATTTGACACTGATTCAAGCTAAAGTGAAAGAAGCAATTCCACAGGCAGGGAAACACAGACCAGCCAAGTTATAGCAGCACAGTGAAATCCCAGGAGAGTGGACAAGGAGAAACATTGCTCTCTTTTTTAAAAAGGGAAAAAGGAGGATCCTGGGAACCACAGACCTGTCAGCCTCACCTGTGAGGGTGCTGAGGCCCTGGCACAGGGTGTTCAGAGAAGCTGTGGCTGCTCCATCCCTGGAAGTGTTCAAGCCCAGACTTGATGGGGCTCAGAGCAACCTGGGACAGTGTAAGGTGTCCCTGCCCATGGCAGGGGGGTGGAACAGGGTCATCTTTAAGGTCACTTCCAACTCAAGCCTATGATTCCACGATTATGTATTAGAACCCTTTATCAATTAAAAAAAAAATGTATCAGAACAAAAAAAAATTAAATTAAACTACAAACAACAAAAACAAGTTGTGTGAGTATATAGAAGTGAATGTTCTACGAAACAAAAATTCACCAAATCACTTGAAGCATTCTCAGTCTCCCTTTTACTCTCTCTCACCAGTACCACCTTGGTGTCAAGCAGAGGTTTAGTTCCTGGGAGATTTCCTTACAATTAAGAGGGAAGAAATTAAAGATTTGTTTTGTTTGGTTTTTTGTTTTTTGTTTTTTTAAGAGGGTTGAGCATTAACATTAGCAAATCTACAAGCTGCTAGAGAGAAATTGATACTCCAGTATAGAAGCTTACTGAAAAACCACCAGGAGTTGTCAAGCACATATTCAGTTTAAAAGAATACTGCTTCAGCTGCAGAAAAACCTGTGAGATTTGTACTTCAAACAATTTTCCAAGTGGGATATACGTGATCTTGCATGTTCAACAATAAATGGCAGTAATGTGTAAAAATTCAGCATAAATAGGGAATTTGGTCAGAAGACCTTGCTCTCTGAATTGGAAAACTCAAGGTGTGCACTTAGTAGCATGAATAAAAATACAGAATTTATAACTTTTTAAAGTATTTTCTTAAAATATGAGAACAAATTAGTTCAGTCTCATTGTCACAGAGCCTTTCCACATTCTTATTCAGTAAAGAGTATCTTAAACATGGTCTACCCTGCAGGCAATCATTATCTTATGACTGTCTCTTTTGCACTTGTGGTTAATTCTCATGGATTGAGAATGTTCGTTACACTGCTGTTAATTTATTCTTCCTGTTTGGCTGGATCACAGATCAGCATCACTGGTGCCCTGGCAGGCAGCAGAGGAGCAACAATATCTGGCAACTAAAGAGATTTAAAATAATTGTTGGCAATATACCAGCTCCAAAATGACTGAAGGTCTGGCTCCTGTTCAGTTGTCAAATGAAATGTTATCTTAATTATAGGGTCTAGGCTTTTCTCTGAACATAGTAGGATTTTTTTCCTCCTTTTTCTGTACAGCTACTGAATCCCAACTGTTACAGGATTACCTTTTCATATCTTAATACTCCAGTCAACACAGTCATAGAGAAGCTGCCGCTTGAGAAAAAGAAATACAGAAAGGATAATTTCCAGAGGTAAACAACATAATGAGCTCCAACTCTTCAAGTAATACAGATAATGCTCCCATGAACTTAGAATATTGGTGTTCTCTCCTTTCTATGAATCATTTCAGTTTATATAATTGCCAAATCTGTTAGTTAAAGTCAGCCCTTTAAAAAAAAGAAAAAAGTAAAAAATATACATTGTAGTGTTTCATGAATAAAATATGACACTGTACTGGTCCAGGAATTTCATTCCAATTTCCCTCATCGCCAGTCTTGCATCACAGCCACTGTGTCTACAGACACATTCAAGATTTCCACCATGTGGAACCATTTCCAGAATCAGAATAGATGGAAGGGAGGAATTTTCAGAGTGGTAATACATTCATGGGAGGATTTCAATCACAGACATTCTGTGCTGACTTTCACATATTTTTCTACAGCTTAAACTATAAGGAATACATAAAGGAAATGTATGCCATTCACTCAGCTTTGTTTCCTCTGTCAAAAATCCAGCTTCCCATAACCAGGACTAGCAGAGATGTGGGGTTTCAGATAGTTCCAGTGCTTCTCTTTAGTCAGTCTGAACATTTGACATATCCCTCAGGCTTGAATACCTCCTACAGCAATAACACAAAATCATTATTACCAGTTTACATTACCATGTAAAAACATTGCTATATGCAAATTATTTCAGTCTAACGTGTTAACGTCATAAAAACACATAATTAAGCTCTTCTATGTTTCATAATGCAATATTGTTTGGGAGAGAATGAGAGAATGTGGGCAAGATGGACTAAAATTAACAAATCAGACTTCTCAATACAGAAGGGTTAAAGGAAGTTCCAGTTACAACAGGTTAGTCAAAATCATTAATGAAAGTAGTAATAAAAAATAAGTTCTGTTATTTTATTCTATAAATCATGGACACTCACCAGAACTATGAATCCCGAAGTGTTGCCAAACCAACTTTGTGTAGATTAAGACCCAAACAAACTTAGTTTTTGCTCACAAATAAAGTACAAAAAAAGTACAAGGAACAAAGGACTCTCTGAGACCAAATAGATCCTCTGTAATTGTATTATTGAATCAATAGCATAATACAACAAAAGAGATTTTTAGATCAACTGTAAAGTCTACTTTAGAAATGTCACCTTGACCTAAAGATTTCAGGTGATGCAGAACTTTGGTAAATTGTTCATACAGTTGCCGTTGCAATTTGGTCCTTTTTTTCCTACTTGAATTTGTCCAGACATTGATTCTTTTATTACTTTTATCTGCTAGATTACATCACATGAAAACAATAAAAGATTCTTGATTTGAGAAACTTAGGAATAGCTAGAAAATGATGATGATAATACCTCAACTCAGCTTTCTTTTTGAGCAGAACACATAGTGTGGAACTGCAAAAAATATTTATCCTTCCTTTGGAATGACAATTTGATCAGCGCAAGAGACAAATCGTCAGTGATTTCCTATATGCTGTACAGCAGCACTAATGTTTAAGTGATAATGAATCACCTATTCAGCCTAAACCTGTGTCCCACAAAAAATCCGAGGAATAACATCTCCACCAATGCCCACATTACACCATTTCCTCAATCCACATCTTCTCTTCATAAGCCACTTCTTTCTAGCAGACTGAAATGATTATTTCTTGGCTCTGTACCCATGGAAGGCATAATACTCATGTTATTCAGGGTTACAGCAAATACATCTGTGATAAACATCAAGTTCAGTCTGGGGCAGTTCACAAAAACTGGAGCACAAGCAACAGAAAAGGAAAATTAAGAATGAGGAAAAGAAGAAGTAGTAATAAAATGAGTTCCTTGTCCCACACACTGCATCTAAATGCCATTTCTCTTGGCCTTCCCACATCTCAGAAAAGCACACCTAAGTCTTGACTTTTATAAAAATAATAATACTTTGATTAAAATAGCTACAACTTCAATGGAGGATGACTTCTCCATTGAGAAGCTTAAAGCCACTGACATACTATTTTGTGTATATATATATATATATATATATATAATGATGATACTCCATTAAGCTCTGTAAAGTCATGTCATATAACACCGAGTGATTTCTATAGCATTTTCTCATCACAAAATGATCATCTATTATGTGTTGCACTGCCTTCTTGCAAAATGCTACATTTTTAGTATGTCTATAGGCAATAAGAAAGCAAATTACATTACCTGAGGGGCAGTAGGCTCTGTGCTCCACTGTCAAAATTGTAAGCAGTCATGCACACTTATGAAATACATTTTTTCCTATTTCTCCCTTCTTGAGGGTAAAAAGAATAAATTAACAAAAAATGCCAACTTCTGCAGCCTGCAAAAATTGCTTCTTCAAACTTCAATTCATGTTATCTTTTCAGTTCTTGGAATAAGGACCCCCTCTCACGCAGGGTAAGTACTGTCCAAGTACATCACATCGCACAGTAGCACATAACCCCAAGAAATGAAAAGTAAATGTCATGTCACACCCCTACAAAAGATGTAGGGTTTTTTTCTGGTGGTAAATCCAGATAAGGAATGTAACAGCCTAATTCATAAACACAGAGGGATGTTTAATACCCTTAGCACCTGAAAATCCTATAAGAATACAATTCTTCTAAGAAAACAGTTTTCACTATAATACACAACAAGCCCTATGCAGTGACATTCACTTGAAGGCCTCCTCCTGCCTCCACACATGTGCCACAGCTCTTGTGAAAGCACTGGACCTGGTAAATAGGTCATGCCTTGCCTTGGATCCTCAGGGACACAGAGCATCCTCAGGGCCCAGCCTGCCAGCCCAGGTGTGTGCAGCTGACTGGGGGAATCCATCCTCACCCACAAGCATTCCTTGTTTCAAAGCAGAACACTTCAGCTACCTCCACAGAGCAGGTTAGTGTCTGACCCTTTAATCTTTATTAGTACAAATCTCACATTGAACACATAGAAATGGAAGGAAAAACCCCACATACATGCTAGAAGTAGCTGTTATTTTACTTCTACAAAACTCCCTCTCAGAAGCACCCACTGTACTGTGGTTCCCTCCTCTTGTTATACAATATTCTCCGTGATCTAATACATGAGAAAAGGAATCCTAAACTTCAAAATTGAAGTGTTTCAATCTGTATCTTACTCTCACATCTGATTAGTCATTAAAAAAATATACTAGATTATCCTCACCACAGAATTTTACCGTGTGGAAATACCATGGGTTCTGTACTTTATTTGGGCTGAAACCTGAAATAACTTTGAGATAACTGCACTACAGCCCATTAAGCTCACCTTTTGCCAAAGAATTAGGCTTCATTCCTAGACTCCAGACTCAAATCAGAAATTTATTTTCTATGCTTAATGCTAAAATCAATAAAATAAT
Source organism: Pseudopodoces humilis (assembly GCF_049639895.1). Classification (NCBI taxonomy): domain Eukaryota; kingdom Metazoa; phylum Chordata; class Aves; order Passeriformes; family Paridae; genus Pseudopodoces; species Pseudopodoces humilis. The sequence continues at coordinate 14,541,908 of NC_142214.1, read as the reverse complement.
CTGTCTCCAAAATGAGATTTATTAAAATGGAAAATAAGAGGCTTTCTATAGAAAATCTTTTACATGATAACTCTAATAAAAATAAACAGATATCCAATCTAAAATTACTCCAGTAGGACTTGGGCAGACCATGGTTAAACTAAAGCAAAATAAAATCTAGAAGCCTGAAAATTAAAGGCCTGAAGAAATACTGTTAAATAATTGACTGCAGTAAAATGTGGCCAGGTTAATTCATAGGTTATGCACCTATTTTGGACTCCATGGTGGAAAATCTGGTACACATGAGGTCAGTAAAGGCCTTCAGTCAAGTAAAACTTAATTTTGAAGATCAGGAACAGCAAGGGGAAAGAATGACTTGCTGGAGAAAAAATTCTACATTCTTTTAGTTGAAAAATGAACTAATAATTTGGAATATTTTTTTAAAAAAAAAAAAAACAACCCGTACTTTTTATCTTTAAGTTGAAATTCATTGTGTGTCCTCCCTTCATACTTGGAAGGAACCCAAATTGCTTTGAAGTTCATCAGCCTAATGAGGAAGTTCATATAGCTCAGCAACTGTGGCATACTTAGCAGATGTTAAAAAGGAGAACCATTTATAAACTTAAAGGGATGGTTATTCAGATACAAATAAAAAATCACTTACTAGCTCTGCTGCTGACACAACTCATTGGACTCTGAGTGTTAGATTTTGATATAACATGGAAAGACATTACTAAAGTTTTTTGTTTTAATTCACTGCAGCAGAGAACATGATCTAACAACAGCAAAAACAAAATCACAGCTTTCATCAAAGGTTTGCAGTCTTGGTATCAGATGTGTGCAATTACTGCACCATCTGAATGCTTTACGGATTTCAGCACCACTCTAGCAGCCTGAAAAAATGACTACAATTTTTAAATTATCTACCAATGGTTTAATAACAAATAAGAAATATTAACTCAATTTTATTTCTAACCTTATACAGGATTTAATCGTGTTTTGAATGTCCTAAGCTTGGACAAAGCCTCATGACTGAAAAAACAGTAAAAATTATATTTTGTATTGGTACTGGATCATACTGTATTTAATATCTACATCTGGGAAGATGTAGATATTAAATACAGTTTAAAATAAACCTGTAAACCAGGTTTACGCTCTAAGCCCTTATACTCTAAATTCCAGTTTCTAATCACAAATTACAAGAAACACTTACTTATACCACTAATAAGGTCATGAATTTGGATCACATGAGGGAAAGGACAAACATAATATCTGGATGTTGCACACTTCTTGAAGAATTTTTCCTGCCTACATATTTAAACGTTTTCATTGCTTAGTTTCTCTGTGTTCCTAATTACACTGTAGATAAATTTCTTAAGAGAAAATGAATTTGGAAGGAACAGACTTCTCAGAGACAAGGGCAACAATTAAGCTGGAAATGCCTGCATTTTTTTCAGCATAAACTGAAGCATAATTATGCAAGTGATGTTGCTGCCATACCATTTCATTATCTGTGTGCCAACACAGAGGGTTCTGTTCCTTTTGGATGGAGGTACCCAAGTCAATCTAGGCTGTGCCAGCATGGAAAAATCTGAAGTTGCCAGCAATTGTGAATGCAAATATAAATAACAGAAAATCAGAAATGGAGTATTTATAGATGTGCATGCTTCCTGAATGCTCACAATTATCTGGAGATAGAAATTGCAACCTGTAAATGCATTTTGGGATAACTCTGCTACTCTTTTTCTGGTAATTTCAGAGGCTGTTGTCTTTCTGCTTCCTGCAGTGCACATAAAACTTAACTCTGAAGTTTGCAGACCATGAAAATGAAGCTAAAATAAGGTATTCCAGAGTAAGTTAAATCCGGAGTACAAAAGGGCAAAGAAGGGCAAGTGATAAAATGTCACTCCAACTGCAAAATAAGATTATCAATAAAAATTAAAAATAAGAATTAAATATTTTCAAAATAACTTCAGCTTCATTCCTTTGATCTGGAATGACTACTCTTAATATAACAATATAAAGCTTCTAACATAGAATTATATACTTAAAAAATGAATGAGGAGTGAATACTAACTGCCTTGTATTTTTCTATGCATTCAAACTCTTATTTTTATGTACAAGCATAGGTGCTTGCAACACTACTAAAAACATTCATGGATGCTGTCAAGCTCCAAAGTAAACTGTAAGAACTTTTAACAAATCTGTAGAACATTTGTCTTGTCCTCAATTTGCATGTTAAACATGTAATTAAGTTACAGCATTCCACAGATGCCACCGTGTAAAACAACTAGAGGAAATAAAAGGGGAGGAGAAAACAAGGAAATTTAATTTTGCATACACAGATAAATAGATGACAAACATGGCCATGAAAGCACATCAACAGAGAGCAAAAGCACAGGGAATTAAAAGTAAAGAACACCATCTGGGTATCCTGGATGGTGTGATGGTTCTGTCCCCTTCGTCCAGCTGGCAAGGGGCTGGGACATGGTGCAGCTAACACTTCTAATGTATCTGAGAAGCTCAGCCAGCTCTGAGCTGCCCAGAAATCTTCATGTCTGGCTGCAGCAGGAATGAGGGCACTGGCACTTGATGTGGCAAAATTGCAGTTCCTGTGATTCCGGATCAGTTTCCTATCACTTCAATCAGCATCAGATCAAGCCCTGAAGTTAACTGGCTCAACAACACCCATCATTTTGAATTAACTTCTCTTTGGATTGGTCACTTCTTTTAAGGACAAAATTCATAAAGGAATAGACTGAATGAAATCAAGAATGATTTTTCATATTTGCTACTGCAAAGAAAAAGTTTCTTAACCGTTCTCTGTGTCCATTACAGAGTAGTCAAAAGGAAATTAAAGTACTGCAAGGAGAATTTATATTGGATTTTGCCACATTTTCTAATTAGGGCAGTGAACATTGACAGAAGTCACTAAGGATACTGCGATACCCATTACTGTATGTTTTCAATAACATATTGGAGAACTTTAGAGATAAAGTTTTATATCCAGTCCATTCTGATTCAGGAAAAGATGATGGAATGGTTGGGATAGTGTAAGCTCTCAGAACCAATCCTGACTCAAATTCTCATGACTGTGACCCCCTGGGGTAAAAAGAATAAAGGTGGATATTTGGTGAGATGACTACATTTTCCACATCTAACATGCAAAAATACCACCCCTTTATGGGTGTGAGATTCAGCAATTTTTCTTTACATTATAGTGCAGCTGTCTTCATTCTTCAGTAATATTTTTCTGTTCTGCTTCCTAATTATCCCTTAGAATAATTAGCACATCATGGCTTGGAGTCTTTCTTCAGTTGTAATCACTGTAAATTTGTCTGAGAAAAAGACAGCAAGTTAAAATTTTGCAAGAATCTGAGGACTACAATGACCCCTCCAAAGAAAACAGCATCATAGGATGATCTTTTTTCTAAAGTGATCCTTAAACTTTCTAAGTGGCCACAGTTAAATTTTTAGCATACCAAACATGGTAACAGACTCCCAGGGAGCCCATGGCTCTCCTTGACTGTTTTGCCAAGTCAGGATGGTGCTCTTGCTAACAGCTGCTAGGGCTGAAGTAGGTGATACTGTGTTCATGGAAAATGACCATAGAAAATTTTTCTGTACTGTCCTTTCACTCAGGAAGTGGGACATGACCACGCACCTGGGGTTAGATAGGTGGAACTGTGGGCCTTTGTATTCAACTGTCTTGGTTTGAAAAGACAGGTGTCTGCTAAGGAAGGTAAAAACCTCCCTCAAAATGGAAAAACTGTAAACTACAGCCCCCACCTCCAAATTATTATGATCTTGAAATCAAGGGGCTCTCAGGCAAAGATATGGGAATAGGAATAACAGTTCTTTACTAGGAAAATTAATATAAAAATGGAGTAGTACAAAAGAAACAACCCACTGACAGTCAGAATACAACCTGACACCCTGTTGGTCAGGGTGTTGGTAGCAGTCTGATTTAGTGGTGGCTGCAGTCCTCCTGGAGTGACAGATGTGGTTCTGTTGAAGCAGTGATCTTGTGGAAGGGTGCAGTTTTCCTCTGAAGGTCCAGTGCTAGTGTAGATGAGTCCTGTCTTCCTCTGGGAGTCCAGTGGAGAAAGGCTCCCTGTGGTGTTCCAAACCTCAGGTTATATCCAGGTAGGAATGCTTGGCTCCTCCCCCTGGGTGGAGCATCTCCCAATGGGATGATGTCATTTTATCAGTCATGCAGTGCGACTCAGTGGCCCATTAACAGAGGATATTCCTCTGGAGGGAGGATGGGTGGTGGAAGAGATAAAGAACACTGCCCCACCTGGTTTTAACAGATGGTAATAGAATACATACTTTTGGTTACATCTTGCATTGCAACCCAAGACATCAACCTGGGCTGACCAAGATCAAACCAGCTCATAAACAAGAGAATTTTTTTTTCTCCTGTGCAGTACATGGCAGTTCACAGCAGATAGGTGTTATCCAAGAGTTCTTTCTCACACTGAAATATATACTGTAGAAATTGTACCATTCTGGCCATCACATTTCATAGTGTTCACCTGTAGCCCAATAAAATGTATATGCAACCTGAATATGCCAAAAAAATTCCTCCTGAGAAATAAGTAGTTTCATTAACTATTCCTAAAATAGAATGTGCAGATATAAGTGAACCAGCAGCTTTTTTCAGTGAGAAATCAAGAGCCACTGCCAAATGATATGCCAATTGATATGATCAGGAACTATATATCCAGTGATAATAGTATACAATTGTCATGATTTAAAAGTTATTTGGTTCCAAATGTTATTAAAATTATTTTTAAAGCCTCACTTTAATATAGATGTTAATATGCAAGATATGTTGGCACCCTTTAACAAGCTTCCAGTTTGAGGTTGTCAAGAGTGTCAAGGATCAAACAGAGGTTAGTGCAAATTCCAGGTTGTCAAGAAATACCTGACAGAGAATAAAGAGCAAAATTCTGCAATCCATTTTAATTTGACATTGATGGTTTTTACCTTGGAAAGAACTAAAGTATGCAAGATATGCTCTGGGAGGTGCAACAGTAAGGTATTTAAGGCTAGATACAGAAAATGCAGAAGGTATTCAGGTATTGTGATACCAACTGGTATTTACAGACCCTTATAAATGCACAATCCATGAGCAAAATAAAACAAAAAGAAGTGGATTGTGGAAAAAAAAAGCTGAATGGAGTTTCTAAATCAGGATGTGCTGAGATGAAGAAAGTACTTAAAGTTTCAAGGGGACATACTGCTGTTTTTTGAGATTCAGAATGCACAATTCCAATGCACAAGTTTCATGATGCCACTGAATTTACTTTAAAGAAAAATCTAGCAATAATAATTCTACAGAAAGATATGGAGAACCCTTGCCATCTGAAGAGTAATCTTACTTTAGCTCTACAGGGAATAAACAAATAGAGGATTTTTTAATTAGATTAAAATAGTCAATGCCCCTTCACTTCCTTCTGTTTTGATTCTTTTCATGTGATCTCAAATCAAAAATCCAACACTGTAGGTACAGAAGTATCTTTATTTTCATATTTGATGGTCATTTCTTTCCTCAAAGTCATGATGTTGTTTCCATTATTTTCCTATCTAGAGGAGGTACAAAGAATCAATGTCATTGTAAGCACTGAATAATCTATTGAGAACTATTTAACATGCTTCTTTTTCATCTTATTTTTATGCAAATATCCCTTTTTAATTATATTACAGAATATAATCCCTTTGTTTCAGTACTCCACTGAAGCCACTGAAAGAAAACTGAAGTTTGCCATTCTCCAAGAACAAAGTCATAGTCTTAGTCCCATTTTATAACTCCTGTGAGTTGGAATGGGTGTTAAATCTGTTCTTGTAATATTATGACAGTTTAGTTGTCTGTGTCACACTAGAATTTCTTTTAGTTGTCTGGTGCTGACTGACCATGCTACTTTACCATAAGGAGTTTAGTTATTCCCTTCACATTTGAAAATGCTGGTAGGTAGAATGAAGTTATATTCTTTGTTTTTGAGCTTTCACTAAGAAAAAAATTCCCATTCCTACACTTGAAGTACAGAGAAAAGCTTGAAAGACACCAATCATCCAGCATCAAAATCAAGGATAAATTTCTACCGATGTAATGTTTTCAATGTCATTAGTTTTTTGGGGTTTTTTTTAAACCTGATGCCTTCTGAATGCCTCAATTTAACATTGCCAAAACAAAAGTGTGCTTTGCATGAGCATTTACCATGAGCAGCATTGTCCTTCATAGAGACCGTACTCTTTTTTTTGCAGTGCCTCAACAGGGCAGCTTGGTTTTTGCATGTGTATATTTGCCTTTAGATAAATCATTGTGCTCCCTAATGAGAGCTTTTCTCTCTCTGAAATGCAGCAAGAGGCCAATGTGTGCTCCTGGACAGATGTCCATCACAGAGACATGGGAAATGGCTCTTGGAGCTACATCCGTCTGCTGGAAGTAGCTTTGTCTGAGATCAATAGCAATCCTAGTAATTAGTAATCCAGGTAATCAGCAACTAACCTGTATCTGTCACACTTTTGCCTCTGTCACTGAGTGACCACCATGCCCTGAATGCAGAATGACATTTCCATGAGGATAAGCCTGTGATAATGCAAATGAAGCCCATGAAACTCCCAAGCTTGAAAAGCAAAGCTAAGCTGCACATGCCTCTTTGGGATGGTTTCACAGCTTTAGAGTAAAAACAGAAACACCCCAGAAATACACAAGATATGGTTTGAACTTGGAAGATAAAAATGCCTTAAATAATCTTCATTTTTTGCCTTACCACTGTTTGACAACTGGAGAGATGTCAGTAGAGCTCAAAGACTTATTTATTTTCCACAAAAAATGATTAGAAAGTTTGCTGCTGTCCATAACTTTCCACTTGAAGTACAAATGCTTCAAATTTAAAAACTTTCTCTTCCTTTGCTTGGAAATGTTAATCCTGTGCTTAAAACTTTCAGTATTTACTCATTACTAGTGACACTGAGCCGAATTGACACCTTATGAATGAACAGTGGCTGAAAATGAGCATAGTTACAATGGTACCAACTTTCACTAAGTTACAGATGTTGTTTATAACTTTCTACTACATAATACCCCATAAGTAACAATCCCCATGTGCTTTCCCTACTGGGCAAGACTATTAATCCTATTTCAAAACAAACTCACCTAGGGAAGATGGAACTAACCCCAGAGAAGGCACATTCCAAGTGTATGCAATTGGATCTTTATCAAACCATTTCATCCTTTCACTGTGTTAGCTCAGAAAAGCTAAGCAGGTAATCTCATCATTTCACACCTACTGGCCCACTGAACTCAAACGTCTTCCTTTTATTCTGCTTATAAATAGAAAGAGCTTTATACAGTAGAGATTTTTTTTTTTTAAGCTTAAAACTGATTCTAGATTGTTACTTTAAGACAGCACAGTCAGCTCAAGATGTCATTGGCACCAAGCCACTCAGAGATATTCAAACCTCCCATGGGCTGCTTTGGCACATGTACAGTACGCAGTGTTTTTGTTCAATAAGTTCTTAGCACAAAAATGTAAAAATGAGGTGCTTCAGAGTATTATAATTTACAAAAAGGTTCTAAGCAGCTAATTCAAATAACTTCAGGATTAGAAAATTTATCTCTCCCAAAGCTGAAGTGGTGAAATGAGCAATAGCTCATAAAGTAAAAGTAGTGCTGGAATCCTTTCATTCCCCGATGACCTTGTATTGGCATTGAACTTCAGCTGGCACTGAAATGCTGAAGAGAACCAACAGTGCTTACTGATGAAACACATAATGAATGCAACCTGCTTTCTGGAATATTTTGTACCTTGTGCAAATGTTTTGATTTTCTGATATCTCATAATCATTGCTTCTCTGTTAGTGCAAAAAGACTAATTTGTAATAATTTTAGGAGCTTTTTATATTGCCTTTATAGCATGCTTAAAGTTTAAAAAATTATCATGATACTGATATAAATTTCACAACCATTAAGATGTTAATATCCAAAAAACTAATTTAAAACTACAGAACTCATTTTGACCTGCAACACAGTGAAAACTTATTACAATAGGTAAAAAATTGTGCCTTGAAATCGTCATCTGTTTTGTAGACTTATACTAAAAAATTAATGCATTCAAACTCAAATATAAGTGGCCCATTCTCATTACTGTCTGTGGTAATTTTTTAGAGTTCAATTACATTTTTAAAATACTGTTTGTTTTCTTTCACTGATATAAAGAAATGGGGATAAAGATCACCTAACATTCCAGCCAGAGGGCTCTTTTAATGCTTATAAGATGAAGAACACACAGATGACAGCAAGAAAGAAAATATGTTTTTTTGTACCACCATGAAATATGCCAAATATATAACTAAGAAGCTGTTAAAGGGCAAAGAAAAAATGTTGAAACAAATTGGATTTGAGGCTATGTGGTATGTTTCACTAGGAACATCATTATTTTTAGAAATAGGAAAAATATCCTGAGCTTTGAAAAGTAAGATCACAAATGCTGTTGAACAGGAAGATATTCTTAATCTCTAAAGACTTTAATTGGTGTCCATTAATTCAATAACGTCTAACAGGCTCTGTTTCCATATACTCAGCCAAATCTGGTTCACAATACAGCTCATTGTATCCAAGAGAGTAACAGAAGGGACTAATTTTACTGGTTTTACCAAATTTGGGTTAACATGCTTGTCCTGAATCAATTTACTGGTTTGAAATCTTACATCATTAAGACTGTACATAACCACACAGACCTCTACCATCTTTGAGTTATGCAAAGGTAAGAAATACATCAAACTGGCTATTGGTTACTTAGGAACTCAATGGACAGCAAAAGACAGAAGTCCTTCTCACACTGTTTTTGTTACCTATTTTCTATTTTTATTTGAATAGAGCACAGCTTTGTGAGCTGAACATAGATATAAACACTTGAAACCTTCAATACTGTGCTAATTTTATATTAATGTCTGTTTAAAATTTAGTTGCTGCTCATGATCTGTCATATAATCAACTAAGAAAACTAAAATTTAGAGCTAGATGCTGTTTTTTAGCATGGAACAGAGCTATCAATTCTAATAGAATCAAATTAAAATGTCCAGAATGATAGAAAGGGAAAATGTCTTTAAAAAGACAGTAATGTAACTCCCACAATCTGAATAATTATCTGTAAAGTTAAATACATTTGCATAAAATATTTTTCTTTTAATGATACCGCTGAGAAATCAACAGTTTTATAACTGTGGTGATGTTCAGATACAGCCGTGCCTGTGATCTTGCCCCTTTATGAACACTATTAATCAGCATAATTTCTGACACACACACAGAGAAAAAAAAATAAAAATCCAAGAGGCAATTAAAATGTTTCGGGCATTTCTAAAATATATTTACAGAAAAATCCACTCCACATGTATCTTAGAAAATCAGTGAGTGTTGTATGGAGTAGACACCACTCTAGGGTTGCTGAAAAGTATGTGAGTGGCAGCGGCAGGAAAAGACTCCCTCCATCAGTCCCTTCCCCAGCTCAAGGTCCACAGCTCAGGTTGACCTGCATCCTGTGGGTTATTTACCCTACTGACTTCTGTTCCTACCTATCCCTTACACCTGTGGGTGCAGCTCCCACCAAGCCTGACTGATCCCCAGCACTTTATGACACACTCTCTCATAGTCCAATGTCTTCTTATCTCTCTTGGTCATCAGGAAACATCTATTGGTATAATAACTCATATTACTATAGTAATTAATTAATAATTAATTGGGGCTGGCAAGCCCTTTAATGTAACAACAGTTTGCCTAAGTGTATTTACTGACTCCCTTCTTCTATATTATTTTGTTGGCCTGCTTCAGAAGTGTTTTGAGAAGAACCTACAAAGAAAATTAAATGCCTTTTTGAATACTTAAGGAAATGTTCTGAATGTGTAATTAGGGTCCTGTTAGAAAATTTATAGGGTTCTTCAGGAAGCTGGTTCCCAGGGAAGTTTTTTATAGGCTTAGTCCTCTTACTCAAAAACACATTGCCATAGTCACATCTGATCACCTCACCTACTTTGCTGGAAACATAGAAAAATGAAAAAAAGTGAACCATTTCTCCAATGAAAAACCCGAGAGTTAAAAAGAAATTAAGACAATCATAATTGCATCTCAGAGACAATTTTTTTTTCCTCTAGAAATCTGATTCAAAAACTAGACAAAAACTCTTCACTCTTCCTAGCTTTTAATCTGCTTTGTCCTTGCTTGGGTTTCCTAGATCTCTCTGTGGCCAAGGGTTCAGCTTTTGGAAATTGTCCATCTGTTCCTGTGTTAATTCTGCTATGTTTATAACTCCTAATGATTAGGTTTCCTTATGCACACTGTTTCCCACAGAAACTTTTCATCAGAGCTGACTTAAGACAGCCCAGTGATTACAGGATATTAGACACAGGTGGATGCAGAAGCCCACTGTAAGCCAACAGTTAAAGTACAAGTCAGAAAAAAAAGATTATCTTGATGAACATGGCTTATAGTATGAAATCCATACCATACCTTCAGAATCCTGTAATAATTTGTAAAACTAAGCTTGTGCATTTACTCATATCCAAAATTCAGGAGGTACAAACAATGTGAAGCAAATCACTTGCCAAAAAAAACAAAAACAAAGTCATCCTCATATACAACGGGAGAATATCCAACTGAAAAGGTTCTTTTTCTTCCAGGCAACAGTATTCTCTAAAACAGAGGGGTGTTCCTATTTTATTCAATTCTATTTAGTGAGTTACAACCTAGCTCCAACTTCTGAAACAAGAAGTAAGTTTTGCAGATTTGTTGAGGATGAACAAGCTGTCAAGACTTCGCATTTGATCTCGTAACTGTAGTTAATTTGACATAGCTGCAAGATTATAAGACAAACTGAGAAACTGCTACCTACTGAAATTACTCATTATTGGTTAAGGTTTGACATATCTGGCCAAACTCTGCAATTCAAAGTTGTTATAAAGTGATAGAAGTTATAAGCAGTCATGCAGGTTAAGGCAATCTGATGACTGAACAAGGTCAAGACTCGGCTGCTATCAAGGAACTCTTTCTGCTGCTAGGGACAGATTTCCTTTCTAATGGACAATCCTGTTAATTCACTTGTAGAAAGAAAGACTCCAGTAACTGGAGACAGGATACATACTGTTTAGATCAAATAAGGGGAAAAAAACTGTAATACAACCACTACTGCAGCAACACAACCACTACTGCAGCATGCATTTCCATTGCCAACAAAAAAAATATAACAGAAACAAAAAACAGACTGATAATTCTCTGGGAGAGGAGAAACACTAGAAGCAGTATCACTTCCAAACATGTATTGCACCTAGGTCTCTCTCATTCATAAAGTAAAAGTTATTTCCTACACAAAAATGAAGATCAGGGTCTATTCTGAAGAAGAAACTCTCCCCTCATCCCAATCTTTCAAAGTACAAATCAGATATAAAAAGATTATATTAATTTCCTGCTTGACAGTCAACTTTCCTGTTGGTATTCCATGTCTGGTGTAATTATTCTTCGATTGTAGCTACATCTATCACAATAAGGTATAAAAAGATATTCAGAATTCCCTCAGCATCTTGATAGGTGTAAGAATACAGGTAACTTATTTTTAATTGCAAGCCACTGATCAGTGCTTGTAGCATCATCTGGCCTAGAATATCATGTCATGGAAATATTTAAATTTCTTATTGTCCTTTAGAAACCTGTACCTATTAAAGTCACTTCTTTATTGACTTTACTCATGAAATCTAAAAAAATGTGGGAAATACTTCTCTGCCATATTGTTTACTTTTCACTCTATCAAAAAATAGATGCAAATGATTTTTTTTTTGCACAACCTGAACATCCACTTATATTATTAATAAATTACATCTGTGCCATTTCTGAGTGCCAGAATTCCTTTCCTGTATGCACAACACCCCAAAGGTAGATTGTTTATTCCAATTTCTAATATTAATAAATATTTTGCATATTAATGAAATTTCATGTGAACTAGAATGGAATTCAGATACTTTTCTTTTGAATGTCACAAAAAAATTCAAGATGTCCACTGATTTCTGTCCCTCTCCCAATAGGATCAAAGTTGCTATTTCATTTATACAAGATGCTTTATTTTCAAGTCATGTAGGCCAAGTCAAAAATTTTAACTTGCCTTTTAAAATCTTAGGTTAGCACAAAAATTTTTGATGAACACTGGGGCTTTCCACTTTTCAAAGGTTGAACATAGAAAAATACACACTCCATAGTCTAATACTGAGATAATATTACTGAAAGAACAGAGTAAATCTTCTGTTTTACTTGTAAGACTTAATGTTTCATTGAAATCCTTAGTCCATTTGAAGATGTAGAAAGAGCATGATACTAAAATGCTTATGTTAATGCATTTTGCCTGATAACCTTGTTTATATTTGTTTACAGTTCAGCAGCACATTAGCAGTAAAGCAGAATAAACATCATAAAGTGATGGTAAGTCTTGATGGCCTTAGCACAAGGAAAAGGTTTCACACAGCATTGAATTTATATTAAAATCTCTCAGTGATTTTGAGAAGAGCATGACACAGACACAATAAGAAAAGGTAGAATAGGTCCTAAATTAGCTCTGTGAATTCTGTATGTCTTACTCTTCTTAAAGCACTACACCAATAAACGGTTAGAACAACCATGCTGGTGCCAAGGCTCCCATTGCCTTCAATAAGCTTTTCCATTTACAAAGCAAGTGCAGTCTCATGCAGGCAGGTAGAGGGTAAAAGCAGAATACTTAATGGAAAGTGTCAGTTCTGAAGGAACAGAGTTATTTCTGGGTCCACCAGGAAAACTAGTCCTGCAATGGCCAAAACACGGTAGTTAATACCATCATCCAAAAGCCAACTGGCAGGAGAAGTTCAATTAGCTTTACCTCTTAATAAAAATCTCATTAGCTTGATTCGGCTTCTATTATGCTATTTCACAATTCCTGTCTAAAATCATTGTTCTTCCCCTCTATTCTCTGGGTTACTCACAATTATGGTTCCACTGTGAGACCTCAACAGACATGAGGAAGCCCTCGCATTTCAAGGACAATACAGAGGTTTTTCAATTAATTCAGTCTTTGACTGACAAAATTATTACATCATTTGTATGCAGCATTGTAAATATCTCCAAAGAACCAGAGCATAACTTTAAAAAAAAAAAAGATCATTAGTATGATCATTAGGAAATGTCAAAGTGATTTTGGGGTACTTACTCTGCTGTGTCAAAAAACCTGGTACCAAACTTGATCATAAAGTCTGGTTCAGTTTTGCAAGGAAAAAGTCAGAATAAGGTCACTGCCACAGCAGAACCAGCCTCAGCTCCCTGCTACACTTTTGATATCATCACACAGCTTTGTAGTGCAAAATAAAAGAACTACATTAGTTGCTGTCTCCTGAAAAGAAGCTTAGCTCTTTCTAAAGCTAAAAACCAATTAGCTAACACCTACTACAGAAATGAGTTTGAAGAAAAATCAGTCAACACATTAAAATATAAAACAAAATTTGGGAACTCGTTGATCAGGAACATGCTATTGACCAGAAAGATATCAACAGTGACAAAATAGAAAATATAATTTTACAACACACTGTCATATAATTTATTTGGTCCTTTTTGTCCCTCATTTCTTAGATTCTTTCTGTGCTTCTGAGTTAGAAAGAAATATTGCAACTACAAATACACACTAAAAATCTATCTACAGACTGCTTTTAAGCATTTGCTATGATACAAAGGGGATTAAGAATACTTTAAAAGTCTATTTTGATTTCTTTATTACTATAATACTGGACCAAGTCTGCACAAGTGATGGTTCCATTGGAATAATTACCCTGTAATAGTGAGTTAAGTGACAGAAGATGTGTATTAGAGAAAGAATGCTGATATTAGGCAATAATTACTGTAGTGAAATCACTTAAACAACAGTTGTGACAAATTAGGTATAACTGTTTCTGTGTTTTCTCTTGATTTTAGATACATTGAGACACAGCTGAATTCTGCCCAGAGAGATTTGATTTGCCATCCTAACAGCCAGGGAGGTAACATGGTAGTCCCCAAAGTTACCCAACATCCACAGTACCCTCACATATATCATAGGAAACCTGATACCCTGGAAGAGAGGCTTTTGCCTCAGTGTGGATTTTGTTTTCCATTTAGAAAATTTAATTTGGGGGTTTTGCTTTTTGGGTACTTTTCCTTTGATCTTCAAAACATTGTTGGAGTCTTGCGACACAGACGGTGTGCCCTTGTCTCTGATGCCTGGCTCTAAGATCCAGAAGAACACTGAATTTCATATAACATGAAATTTATGGGCATGTTTTCATGTTGCTACATGAAAACAACTGTTAAAGTTAGATAAAAAGCTAAAACTGTGAGTGTGTAAATTAGAAAGTTTTCTTAAGTCACTGGGTGAAAAAGTTAGTTTAGAGTTTAAACTAGTTTAGAAAATAGAAGACAAGATGGAGGATTTAGGGTGTTGTCTCTTTTCCTTGGTATTTCTTCTTCATCTTCTTCTTCTAGAGGTTTTTGGGTGGTAGTAAGTTATTGGATAGAAAATGCTGCAGTGCAGCACATAGGTGATACCTCATTGGATCATTAAGAAAAATAATTTACATGTATATTGTTAACTGGATAAAAATAAGTATAAAGACAAAGAAACTGTGTCATTCGAGGCCATTTTGAGCCGTTAGAGCCAAAATGTGCCAGGTTGCAGTAAATTAAACTTGTGCAGAAAGTCTGGAAAGGCCTGCCAAGTTTTGTGATAACATCCTAATAAACACAAGAAACAAGATCCTAGCGAGCTTTGGAGTTTTTTTCCTGACTGGAGAACTGAGATAAACGGAACTCCCCGGGAGGGAAATTCCGAAGGAGCTCAGCTCAGAGGAGACCGAGAAATCCAAGGTGGGAGAAGTGCAGCAGAATCGAAACAGAAGAAAAAGTTACAAACATCACAAAAGAATTTAAGAATGTGCAAGCTCCATTGCAAACATTATGGAATTTTACCAATACCTTGACCTTCCCTCTTATGAAAGACAGTAGATACACAGAAACACATGTAATAAAGTACAGTTTAAATGGAAGTTAATTTATTTTTCCATCACTGTCTTAAGAGACAGTATAGAGTTATACTTCCTGTTTTCTGGCTATTTGGAAGCTTATGATTTAAAAGGGGATTTAATGTTAGAAACGGCAGTTCTGGCAACTAAAATCAAAACAGGTCTAAGTTGTGAATGGTAGCACTCCTGGAATCCTTTGACTACAACTGAGGAAAAGACACTGAGAAAATCTAGTTGATAATGCTAGCAGTTATATGCAATTATAACGCTTCCTAGAAATAACCTTGCAGCTACAGGCCTTTATTCCATATAAACATAATTCATCAATGAATGAAACTGCACAGAAGTCCACGAAGCAATTAGAGAAAGGACAAAATAAAAGGAGAAATAAGAAAAATCTATCTATCCTCATAATATTAATTTTATCTGGAAGTTCAACATCTCCCAAACCCCACTTGGCAATAAAACCCTATTGTGGTTTCAGGAACACTGAATTAATTACTTTTATCACAGAGGGCCAATTAGAAATTTGTTCTCCCCTTAATGCAGTCAACAAGAATTTGAACAAAACAAGGTGTTATACACCAAACTGATCAGGAATTGCACTGTTATTGACCTTAAATCATTCAGGTCTACCAGTCAAATCAGGTCTACAAATGGCTAAAAATAGTAAATAATTCTTATTTTATAAAAAGCTCTATCAGAAAGTGATTCTGAATTCTGACATCTGATAGAAGCAGGTGTCGACATATGTGCTCAGTCAATGTATTGAAATTATTATGCTCAATATTCTCTCCTGATGCAGTGATTGCAGGATTTGAGAGAGAAGAAGGCCGATCCAAGATTATTTAATTATTGATTTTCTACACATGGTTTAAATTTTCTGTATTATCAGCTAATGTGAGGGAGATACAAGCTCAAAGAATTGGCATGAGAGCATGAAATTACATAATAGTGAAGTAAAAAGTTTCAGGAACTGATATGTTTGAAGAGCAACTTATTGCATAACAGTTTATTCTAGAATTTCAGTAATGATTTCAGTTTCAAGAAATGTTAAGGTTCTCTGAAGGGGAGAATCTTAGAAACATGCTATAAGAAGTACAAAAAGCTCGAAAAATGAGGGTCACAAAGACATAAAGAACAGTCTGTATTATCAAAACCTTTGTAAAACAAAAATCAAGAATACAAATAACTCTGAATACCGAAGGGACCACCTGTTTTCAAAATGAAGCCTGTTTCATTATGAGGGAAAAATACTGAAAAAAATTCAAATAATAAAAATTTCATGCTTAACAGTATTTTTTTTCTGAGTTCTGAGGATAACTTGTGGAATGGAGCAGCTCTTATTTTTAATTCAGTGCACTTCAGATCAGGTCTTGGGGCCAAAAGTAGCAAAGAGAGACAGGGAAAAAAATAAAAGAGCAAAAAAACGTTTGCACTTAGCCACCTCAACAACTGAACCATCAGAAACCGGCACTCTTCTGTCTCAGATGGGACAGAAAAATTCAGGCCCCCAAATCAGCTTGGCAGAAATTTTGTGCATCTATATTTAGTTGTATATTAAGATGATCAACACTGTGATACTCCTTATAAAGCATATTCTGTTTTCAACACATCACATTCATGCTCTATACTTGCTGTTTCATTTCTTTGCATTTAATTTGTGGCCTTTGTCCATATGAGCTGTCTACAGAAATGCAAGGAGCTAAGGAGAAGTCAGGAATGCAGGCCCAGTGCAATCCAGACTCCAACGAGCAATCACCAGGGCAACAGCATCTGCTTACATCCTTCAGGGTACAGCTTCCCTGGAATGAAGGGACACAGCATAATTTATCTGACTCACAGGTATTTATATCTGTTCATTACCCACCAGAGTCTACATCCTGTTTTTACTATGGAAAATAATGGAGAGTAAAACACAGTCACTTGTAAAAATATCCAAAATTGCAAATTTGGGGTTTGAGCCAAAATGGATCTAAAATCAGATGGAGTGGGACACATGAGAAAACTATTTTCAAGTCCTTAGAAACAGTATTTCAGACTGTACATGATGACTTCTACCCTGAATAATTTAATGTGGTTTGATCTGTACCCTTGAACTCCCAAGATGAACAACAATACTGACTTGCAAATTACCTGTAGACACAGTTAATGATTTCCTAAAATGCATGTTACTGAGTTTACCAACTTCCAGACTATTAAAAATACATTCAAGTAAATTTTTTCTTTAAACTATAGTCTGTGAGCTAATGTTTGTCTTTTGCTCTATATCATCATTTTGGACAGTTCTAAACACAGCTCAGACATTAATCCTTCATTTCCCTTAATTAGTTACCCATCCTTGGCTGTCACTTGTTTTATTGTATGTAAATATCTTCTTTGACAATTATTTTCATAATAGTTATTTTATTGGAAATTTCTTTTTTTTTTTCACAGTCTCCCAATTTTATTTGCATAAGTCTCTCAAAAAAGAATTGCACCAGTATCAACGTAGTACAAGGTAATAATTAGGGGTTTTTGGAAGCATTTAACTTGTTGGTTAGTTTCAGTATTCCTTAACATTATTCCTTCTGATTCAGGTCATCACACTGCTGCTCTCTGCTGTCCATAAGAAGAATCCACATGAAATTATTACAGATATGTCTATGAGATATTAGGCTCTATAACAAACATATGCACACTGCAAATTTTTAATTTCTGTTTTTTCTTTCTTACAAAAATAAAATTTAATTGTAACTGGCAAGAAGATCCATGTAATTGTAGATACCATGAGTTAAACTTGAGAAGAATCAGAGGGTTTTGCAAAGCAGTTGCACTCACACTTGAATTTTGTACAAACTATATGTACAATTGTGTACAAACTATGATTTCATGCTCACCTTTAGTCCTTAATTCTTTATTTCTGTTTTACCACGACCTGATGAAAAATTCATTCAACAAATACTTTTCAGTATGTAATGAATAGATAATTAGGTCCAAATTTCCACACTGCAAGTGATCTCTACATGGGCTGACTTCAAAAATAGCACAGAGAAAATAGCTGTCACTTAACAGTAGTTTGCATATTTTCTATCATGACAAGGCGGAAAATGAAACTTTTAAGCATAAAAAGCTCAAAGATTTAATAATTGAAGATGAAAAACATTGCCATTCTTGTATGATTTTTAAATTGGATGATTAGAAGTCATTAGAATGAATACACTTCCAGGGCAGGAATTCTTCTAAAGGGAAAAATCTTTCACAGTAAGACTTTATATTGACCTGGGTTCTCCTACCTACATTTTAAGAAGAAATGCTAAACAAGAAACAATTCTTGTCAACTGATGGCACAAACCATGATAGATGTAATTGTGTTAATACATGTACCAGGTAAAAAATCTGTAACTGATACATATACATATACATATACATATACATATACATATACATATACATATACATATACATATACATATACATATACATATCCTGTATATGTAACTTATATATATGCAGCAACATTTGTGAGAACACATATAATAAGAAAAAGGATGCAACTGAAAACATGAAATTTTAAAGTAAGTGGACTTTGATGTTCCCCATTCCTATGGCTTTATTCTCCTGTGATTCAGTCAATGCTGTTCCTTTTCCTCTGCCCATCACTTATCATTTCACTTTAATGGTACCACACATGGTCTCCTGAATTCCCTTCAGAATCCTGAAAGTCTGACAATTATGCCTAATTATATGTGAAACACCAAACAGAGGCACAGCTACAACAGAAGTTTTGAATCTATTTTTGCATGGGTATATCAGAGATATTCTGATTTAAAGTTTGGCTGGAAACACAGTGAGCCTATTTAGATTTTGGCCTCTTGCTCCAAAAATCCCTTCATCCATTTTATTTAAGATGCTGCTTCTGTTCCAGTTCCTGACACAGTGGGGAGAAGGGCCTCTATAAATGCCTGAAAAAAATACCAATGAAAACAACTCACAAATACAAATTTTTCTGCATTTTGAGTTAACAATAGCAGCTGGATTGTCCCCAACACATGGATGGGATTAGTCAGTCTTCCAGGTGCTCATGGCTACAAGCAATAAACAAAACTGTCTTAATTATGATTTAACATAAATTAGGATTAGCATACCCAGGAAGGCTTAGTGGGTTATCAGCAGCGTGCATTTTACCTAAACTAGCATTTTGTGTGCTCTCAGTTATACCATCTGTTTATCTCCTCATGTAGGCTGACTCTGACACAAAAGGATTTCATGACAGGTAAGGCAGGATTTCTTAAATTCTGTATAGAATAAAAACCTAAAAGAATTACCACCCAAACAGCCATGTACTTCATCCAGCATGTGTGATTTATTTTTAATTAAACTGGTTTATTTAATTTAAATGCCTAAAAATGCCCTTACATACCTTGAAGAAAATGTTGCCCAAGCAGTGGTCAATACCTGTGACTATTTCACAGAAACAGTCTGTTCTCATTTTGTTTTCATGCAGTGTTCTTATGAAACCTGGATTATTTTCACACTTGATAGTCACAGCATGTATTTATTCAAAGAAGTGTATTCATATGCAAAATATTAAGAAAATTTAAAAAAGGACTTTTCAAGTGTTCTTACACTTGTAAATGACAAACCTAAAACACAAAGATGTTTGATAATTGCTTGAAATATTTTATTATTTTTTCTGATATCTTAATTCACTGAATTTTTATTTTGGGAAACTATTTTGATAGGTCTTAGAACATAAGCTCTTGTCAATCCAGAGAAAAACATCCACTTCATCCAAGTCCACAGAGTGGAGAAGGACATATAAGGATTTCAACTCATCCCTAATTCTGACCCAAGACTCATCTTTGGGTAACCAAAAAAACCTGTTCTCCTCACTAAGATTAGCAATTTGCTTTTCAGTTCCCCCATTCTTGCCAGATTTAGGCAAAATATGGCGAATGGCTTTGGCAGAGTTGTTATCATCAGGATGTTAACATTTTCACATGAGTATCAGCAGCTCCAGCTCTCCTACAACACAGAGAACAGAAAGCCATGGAGAAGTCACACCACACATTGCAATTCTACATTTGGACTTGCACATAAGATCTTGCAATTTAGGAACAAAAAACCCACACATACAAGGTTGGAATTAAAAGTCAATCCAAAGTTTTTATCTCCAGAGATTTTTTATACAAATAAATCATATTTTAGAGTTCCTTCAGACATTGATAAATATTCCAGGAAATTACAAAGAAGGAATTTGATGCCAGCAGATTACTTTCCTTGAAAATACTCTAAAAAGTCCATTAAATTTTTTGTGTGATAACCCTTTCATATTAGAAAACTAGGACAAATGTGTTGTGAAATCTCTGTGAAAAGAAATCATAAACACTAAAAATCAATACCTAATTCTTGTAATGCTGGAAAATACTCTAAACACTCTGATGGTTAAACCCCAGATGGTAACTGAGTCCCACACAGCCTCTGTCTCACTTTACCCTGGTGCACTGGGGAGTGAATAGAAGTAAGAAAACACGTGAATTTAGATAAAGGCAGTTTGTCAGGTAAAGCAAAAGCCACGTGCACAAGAAAGGCAAACCAAGGAATTCATTCCCCATTTCCCATGGCAGGCAGGGGCTCAGCCATCCCCAGGACAGCAGGGCTCCATCACCTGTAACAGTGACTTGGGAAGACAAACACCATCACTCCAAACCTCCCCCCTTCCTCCTTCTCCCCAGCTCTATAGCTGGGCATGGTGCCATATGGTCTGGGATATCCCCTGGGTCAGCTGTCCTGGCTGTGTCCCCTCCCAGCTCCTTGTGGAGCCTCTTGCTGGTGGGGTGGGTGAGGAGCAGGAAAGGCCTTGGCTCTGGGTGAGAACTGCTGAGTGATAATGAAAACAGCCCTGAATTATCAACAGAAATCCAAAATATAGACCACTATGAAGAAAATTTACTCTATGCCAGGTAAAACCAGCACAAATATTATTTTTAAAATGTATTATCAGCAGAATCAATAAACATCAAAGGCAGATTTCTGATGAAAAAAAAAAAAAAAATAGAAGCTTTTTTTAAAAATGGGAGTTAAAGCTGTGTGGAGGTGAGGTCCTGGTAGCTTGGACCCTTGCCTTCCATCATGAATTCTATTCCAGAAAAAAATATGCTCCAGGTACCCCATTTTTATAAAATGGTTCTGTACAACAAGAAAATAAAAAAAATCATTTGCCAGTAGACTTAGCATGCAAAGAAATACTCATCCAGGGCTTAAAATGTTTCTACCTCCTAGCTGTTCTCCTCACTATCAGTGTGCCATTCAGTTCCTATTGTACTGAACTCTGATCCAGCGTTAAGCACATGATTTTGGAGGCACTGCTGGTACACTTGCGGCTACACTGATGCAGTGGAGATTTCAGTGCTCTCTCTCAGGTGCTCTCAGGTGATGATCTGACCTTAGAGTTTGTGAAAGGAGATGATAGCTGAGCAAGAAAAATAAAGAAAGCAACAGACAAACAGGTCTGTCTGAGAGATGAGTCCAGAAACTCCATGTGCACAACACGTACAGGAAGGAAGGTTTTCCTTTGTTTTTTTAAGAATAAATAAAACTAAAGTAACTAGAGAGGAAACTACTGAATTGCTTCTGCCAGATGTAATGAATTAATAGTTTGCTCTTCCCCCTTTGGATTCAGAATTAATTCTTGGCCTATATTGGCATTTCTCTCACTGGAAAATTTAATTTGCATCATTAAAGCCCTGAGTCTATTACATTTGCAACTGACACAGATGGACACCAGAAAAAAAAAAAAAAAACCAAAAAACAAACTCTACATAAATTTGGTAAATTTGTTAATATTGATGATTCTAAGTATTATTCAAAATTCTAATTAAACACCAATAAGCTGCTTTAGCTAAAGAAATTCTTATATTAACACCAACAGAGACAAAAATGTATTTCTGATACTGATAATAGAGCTGACTTCTCACTTAGATTTTGATTATGTTTAACCGCATTAACATTGAAGGAATTACTTGCTTTGCTGAACATAGATCCTCTTTCTTAATCCATTGGTTCTATGGTGACCTTATGACTGATTTTACAGGGCAGGGAACAAATACCTGCCACTCTCCAGATTCATTGCCTGTAACAACATCAGCAGTCAATTACTCAAAAATAAATGCATAAATTGATACACTCGGATTTGACACTCAATTTTGTCTTAATTTATATTAATAGTAAAAATACGAGCATTCTCACAAAAACATGATGATTTCCTTAAATGACTGTAAAAAGAAAAAGACTAGTAGTATTCTGTTAACACTGACACACAGCTCTGGTGAAAATCTCTGTTTAACAATTTCACCATAACTAACTTTTCTGTATTCCTTTATATAAATTTCAAAAGAATGACTATAAAAAGATACACAAACAACAGGCAGAAAATGCAAAACAGATTTCCTAAAGAATTAACAGGCTGACATGAAGATTAGCCATCTACACTAAAAGCTGGGAGTGGTTTTAAGCATGAGTAAGTGATATGAGGCTATCCAACATTTAATACAAGGCCATATTTTTATTTACAACTGAAAAGAAACAATTAAATTAATGTCCTGGAAACAAGCACATATAATAGTCCACTGTAAATCTTTATGCATTCTTGCATGTATTTTAAAGATTTTCTTCTTTGTTCTTTCCAATGTCATCACAATGGTTTATGCCTTCCCTCTTACAGCTCAGAAATTGGCTGTACTTTCAGGACAGACAAAGGGATGATGCTGAATAGTTACACCTATAATTTGAAATTGTCCATGCCCTTAAGAAAATTTGTATAACATCAGGGAGCTGCTCTTTCCCCCTTCCCCCCCAAAAAAAATATGCAGAGCAGCATGTGCTAAATATCCACTGCAAATCCTCCTTAAACCCAAAACAAAAGACTTGATGCAATAAAAACATGCACCACTTAACATGGAAAAAACCCAGGTTTAATCCCTTGAGAACTACTATCATTCCAGACTTACAGTTTAACTTTCTGGTTTGTTCACATTTATAGTAATCTTAGAGACTCTAGAATAAAATCTTCATTTCAAAAGAATTTTGTTTGAAATTCTGTTTGAAATTCAGTTTGAAAGCAACTCAGAGTATTTTACCTAAGATCAAAGAACAGAACTACAATTTTTTTAGGGTTTTTTTTTAAACCGATTGCAGTTTTCTGTGATTTTCAATTCTTTAATCTGGTTATGTGGCTGTACCCTGCAATATTATTGTGGCTAATAAAAATTAAATTTTCTCTACAATTTCTTGGGAAGTTTACTAGAATCAAGTTCTAAAAGCAAGGAAAGAAAGGTGCATATAAAGGGAGATTATCTGCAGTGGCAATTTTGAATCTCCATACAATTATTTTCTTCTGAAATAAGGAACAGACTTCTAGAACTCTCATAGCAATACTGACACAAAACACTAAACTGGTGGGACTCCCTGGTACTCCCTGGAAGATTCAGGCTGGTCAGTTGTTATTGCAATCAAATTCAACAAACAGCATTTATCAGAAAACCAGGATCTATCATACCACCAAAAAAATAAAAATAAAAGTTATCGAATGCACTATGCATTGCTCCACAAAGTCTCAATCCTCAGGTGTTTTTTGTTCTTTTCCTAAATCCACCAAAAACACACACTATATTGTAGTAATGAAGTATAGCAACAGCACAACTGAAAAATAGCATTGCAAAACTAAGATATAAAAATCATCCTCCTACTTTGACCAGCTTAGAGAAATATATCCTAGAGAAATTATCTCCATTTTCTGACTGCAATGTGCAGAGGCGACCTTCAGTGACAGCACAGAGCAGCCAGTGCCTCCATGCTGTTTTGGCCTCCATGATGTCACAGAGCAGTTCCATGAAAGATCCTTCAGGACAGAAAGATCATTCCAGGGCAGCTGGCCATGAGATCACCCAGTAACCGCCCACACACCCAGCCCAGCAGTGTCCCCGGCAGCCACCACCAGGTGTGGAGCACAGCCCACCAGCACAGGATGCAGAGCAGCTCCCGCTGGGGCAGGTCCCTGCAGCTCTCCCAGGATGGATGCTGTGGTGCTTAAAAAGAAGGGCTACAGCCTTGGTGACACTCTTGGAGAAGGCTCCTACGGCAAAGTGAAAGCTGCCTACAGCCACCGCCTGAAATGCAAAGTGGCCATTAAGATCATTGATAAGAAGAAAATTTCTCAGAATGTCCTGGAAAAATTTCTCCCCAGGGAAATGGAGGCTTTGATGCGACTGCACCACCCCTCGATCATTGAAACTTATGAGATTTTCGAGACATCATCTGGGAAAGTGTACATCGTGATGGAGCTGGGGGAAAAGGGGAGCCTCCTGAACTACCTCACCAACCAGGGTGCAATGGAAGAGAGCACTGCTTGCAGCAAGTTCCAGCAGTTGGCTTCTGCCATCAAGCATTGCCATGACTTGGACTTTGCCCACAGAGACCTGAAATGTGACAACATCCTTCTTGACAATGATCTTAACTTAAAGCTGTCAGACTTCGGCTTTTCAAAACCCCTGACTCGGGATGGAAATGGAAAAACCATTCTCAGCACCACCTTCTGCGGGTCTCTTGCGTACTCAGCCCCCGAACTGCTCGAGCACATTCCTTGTGACCCCAGGATTTCAGACATGTGGAGCCTGGGCATTATCCTGTATGCAATGCTTTTTGCTTCACAGCCATTTGATAGTTCCAATGTAAGGGAAATGCTGCAGGTTCAGAAACAACAGAAGATTCCCTTCATCAAGTCAAAAAATCTCTCTGCAGAGTGCAAGAACCTCATTGTCTACTTGCTGCACCCTGATGTGTCTCAGAGGCTGTGCATAGATGAAGTTTTGAGACATCCCTGGTTGCAGACTCCAAAACTCATGTACTGTCTGCGAGCTGCAGGAGGGGGTGACCCCAAAGCCTGTGGCAAGAAAAACCTAAGAAACAACAGGATGGCAAATCCCATTGTGCGTAAGTGTAAGGAGTGGAGGAGGAGATCAGAGCCTCTTAAGGATACTTTCCTTTAACAGGGCCACAACGTTGGCCTAACTTGTGAACTGCATTAGTTTAGACTCATATTAAAGAGAACCTCTCTAAAATTACTTGTGGCAGTTGCATCCCCGCTCCTGCACCGTGCGCTCGGAGGAAGAGCTTTAACACTGCCAAAGTCAGGACTGTGAAAGACGGGGGGGGGGAACAATGAGGGAGGGAAGTTTTAGACCATGTAAACAAACTGCAGAGGAGCACTTTGTATGTAATACTTGAAGGAGGAATGTATTTCAAACATGACAATGCAGTATTTTTTATATATCTGAGTATCTGAGACCTGGTGCACTTTATAACAATTCATAACTATTCCAGTATTCGAACTCTAGGATCTGCCTAGACATACTCCTTATGAATCAAAATTTAGCTAATTTTCTCTTTCAACAAAAAAAAGTGTAATGGAAACCATTTCTCTACACTTAAAAATTAACAAGGCTAACAAATCCATTGTAACAACATAGCTTTTAAGTCAAAAGGAATGGGGGAAGAGTTTTCATTAATTAGCAAGGGAAATTTAAAAAAACACAGATCCAAAGATCAGCTACTTTTTAACTGAAACTTATTGTCTGAGCAAAAGACATGCATGAATAACAGATTTCTTTTTTCTATAACAATAAATATTATGTTAGACATTAAAAAATAAAACATCTACCTTCAATGCTATGGTTGTTTAGCCTAAAATTTAAAAAAATAATGTTAATTATTTTATTTGCATTATAGTCCTGCAAGGTAGTCCTAATCAAGGATCATTTTAAAAGCCTGCAAAATAAGAAGTCTCCTGTCCCACTAATCTAATACATTAACCTCTAGGTCCCATAGGATTGATTCAACTGGATAAGTTATGCAGGCACACATTTACAGTCCAGACATTTCCTCCAGAAAAACATCCAAAAATGTCATGTGGGTAAAATCTGATCCCAGTGGAGACTTAGGGGGTTTTATTACTCAATTCTTTTGCACTCAAATAATTGACTGTCACTAATAGTAAAGCAAAACAAATATAATTTCATGGGTCTGCTTGGCTAGAGACATTTGACCAATTATCGATCTATGAGGGTATCTATCCAACACCTGGGAATGTCATGCACACAAATGACGACCTATTCATAATACAGTATTGCTTAGAAAGGGTCTGGTTACTCTGTTTAACTCTATAAAACAGAGAGAAAGTAAACTTGAAGTACTACTGAAAAGTAGCAAAGTGTCAAAAAGTACTCTAACGTACAATTTGACAGGACAAAAATTATGTTTATCCATCACTTCACTCATTACTCTTTACAGAAAATATGTAATATGCTGTTCCCATCAAAATATTATGCTAAAATATCAAACATAAAACAGTGCTATCAACAAAGCCATCAAATAGAAGAACACTGACCATAATTAAAACTATCATTTCCACTTAGTAAGTGTGTACAGCTAAATCCGTTCTGAGGAAAATAAACTTTTTTGCTTAATAATGTAAGAGATTATTTTTGATGCTAAGAAATTAAATACACTCTGGAGTAATTACAAAACTTATTCTGAATAGTCTTCTACCTCAGAGTGGATTAAAAGATGGATTGTACAAACAGCCATTCAGCAGAGCTCTTACGATCCTAAATAATCCAAGGAGAGACAAAGTCAGATCCAGCTCTAATTAACACTCATCGCTCGTGGCAGGAGAACATTAACATGGTACGTTGCTATGCCACATGTTTTGAAATCACAGCCATTGAAAAGGACACTTGGACAAACAAAATGGAACTTACGAATTCTTTGAGATAATGATTCAGTAGAAAGCTTAAAAATATAGTTTATTATTATTTTGTTTCATTGATTTAACCTGGGAGAAAAACACAGTAGTAAAAAGAAGGTGAAGCCATGGAAAATATTTTCTTATTCTATTTTACCTTTGCCACTTACATTAAGTACACTTACAAGACACCAGAGGCAAGAGGAGACAACATGGTTGGAAACGATCCCATAGGATGTGCCACAGAGGAGGTGTGGCACCTCTTCCTGGTGTACTGGCAGCTCCTTAGACACAATCATGGACCTCCATACTGTGATGCATATTCATGACAAGACTACTACCAAAGTTCAGGCAGTTCAGGCACATCCTTATTTCCAGTTGTGTGTCTGTGGCCAAAATATGTCTAAGTGAACAGCCAAAATCAAAAGGCAGGACAGCTCTTTTACCCAGAGGCCTTTCCAGATGAATTCATTACAGTTGTGAGCTACTCTCTTGTGTAAATTGTATAAAAGAGATGCCTGACATGCATCTAAGGAGGGTGCATTTTGCAATTCTGGTTTACTTGGGAATTCAGTTTTATTCCAATCCTTTTAGTACGACAGAACATGCCATTGAAAACAAACATATAAGCCCTAAAAACTTCTAGAGAAAGAGGACCTATGAACTGTACTGGAAAATATCACAACAAAACAAACTATGCATACTAAAAATATAACCTCAGTTGAATGCGATAAATAGGATAAAGTGTGTCCTGCTATAACTCACAAAATGACACTGGGCTTACTTTAACTCAAGACCATAGAATTGTATATTTACTAAGGCTGGAAAAGATCCCTAAGATCTCGAGCCCAGCGATTAAATCAACACTGCCAGGTCCAGCACTCCATGTCCCCAAGCACCTCATCTATGCATTTTTTTAAGACTTCCAGGGATGGTGATTCCCCCATTTCCCTGGGCAGCTTGTTCCAATGCTTGAGCACCCTTTTGGTGAAGAACTTTTTCTGATATTCCGTCTAAACTTTCACTTCCTCTTGTCCCACTGCTTGTTACCTGAGGGAAACGACCCCTCCTGACTGCAACCGCTTTTCAAACACTTGCAAGAGTGGTGAGGTCCCCCCAAGCCTCCTTTTCTAAAGTCTAAATAACCACAGCTAACTCAGTTGCTACTCATTTCCCTAAGCTTCTATCTCCTCAGATTTCAAGAGGAATCAATATCGTGTACCTAGCATTGGGAAATGAAAATGGAGATTGTTGTAATCACCAATGTTTCAGATCAAAATTTAATTTGCACTTTCCTCTACACATTAAAAGTGATTGAGTTTTAGAATCATCTTTTCCTCAGCTAGAAGTGTCCACACTTTCCTATCTTATATCGTTGGCACTTAAAATTAATGGGTTTTATCTAACAGATACAGCAGTCATACTAAATGTTTAAGATAACTATTTAAATTTGGCTGCATTAACATTATAATGTAAAGAACCCTAATTTTATTTGCCTCGATAAATCAAAGATTTAACTCAAGCAGGCATTTTATCTTGCTTAGACTAGTTAAAGAAATCGACTTTAAATATGAATAATATGTCCTCATTTTATGAGCTTTGCTCATTTCCATAGATCTAGATTGAAATAAAGTTATTTCTAGTACTTACTGGAATGCTGATAATGAAATTATTGAATTAATATTTTTTATCTATATCTAAAAATCACTTGAACTCATTTGGAAGGATTAGATTATTAAAGGAGAACCTGCCTCAGTTTATTCTCCTTGCTATGGCATTCAGAGCCATTTGAACCATCATGGACATTCCATTAGAAAATGGAATTTTCTGAAAGTTACAATTTGTCAAAAAGTCTCAGTACTATCCTTTGAAATATCACGCATATTATTTATTGAAGTATATTTCAAGATTCATCTTCACAATGAAATTTTGAAATATTTATTTCCAATTCCTCCAAGGGTTTTAAGTTCAGTGAGAATTGTTTTGCTCACACAGATACTGTTTCCAAAATAAAACCTCTAAACATGATCACAATGGTCTCTGTGCAGCCATTAAAAGTGCTTCAAACCACAGAAAGAGGAGCTCCAGTGGATAGCTTTGTTGGTGGTACAAATGGGTATGATTTGGTGGAATTGCACAGCATTTGCAAGCAGAGACCCACATCAATTTGACTGGAACACAGTGTCCAGGACAGCATTTCCATATCCTGGAGTTTGCATTTTCCCCAAAGAGGCTTTATGTTTAATTTGCTGGTTGTGTGGTGTGTGGTGGCCCCATCCAGGGAGGCAAAATTTTAGTTTCAGGTAAGCATTGTTAAAGTGAAAGGCATGGCTTTAAAGCGCAGGGAGAGTAAATGTCATCCCTCTGCCTTAAGGGATGGGCCCCGTGAGCCCAGGAAGAGTTGCCCCACTCTGGACCCCTTGTGGGGTGTCATCCCAGATGTAATAGATTGTTATTGTTTGTAAATCAAATTTAAACCAAACTTGACATTTTGTGATTGCTTTGCTTTTAATACATATAATTGCTGAGACAAGTGATTGCTAAAGCATGTGAGTGCTGAAACTGTAAAAACTAACCACAGTATCCGGCTGTGCAAACAAGAACAGGAACATCTTGTTATGAGATATCTAAGTTGCATAACTGGTATAGGAGCAATGCCCGAGCAAGGACCGAGGAAGACTACAAGCCTTCACCTCACAGCCACCAGAAGGCAGAGGACGACCCCCTAGCAACAGGCGGCACAAGCTCAGATGCAACCCAGGAAGAAGCAATGAAGACACATACAGGAACTGTATATAAGGGGAAACCTTTTCAAGCCAAGGTGTGTGTGCCGTTGGTGAAGCAGAGGCTTCCCAGCCGATGCCCAGCGCTGTTTTTTGCTTGCTCACCACTCGCTGAATTAATAAAATTTATTTTCATGAATGATTATTTAAACTGGTTCCTTGATTTAGTCACGACAATTTATAACACCAGGAGTTCTGATTGGGTGTGAGCCCTTGGGGTTTACCCTTTGCTGTGTTCCTATTAGACCCTGACCTTAAATTCCACCCTGGTTCTGTCCCTTAAACCCCACCACCCTGCCTCTGTTCTGGGCTCTGTGTCTGGATTCAAGCTGAGTTTGTTCCTGTGCTGAATAATTGGTTTCCTGAGCAGAAGCCCACCTCGTTGAGTCCCATGTCGGTCACTGGTAAGTGCAGGCTCCCTGGACAGGATCCTGCAGCCCCAGAACACAACAGCGTGCTGTGTGCTGCCCCGCTCCCTGCACTGACAACCAGCGGGGCTCTGGTGCCTGCTTCCAGCTTCCTGGGGACTCTGGGGACAGATGGCTTCAGGGCAGCCAAGGGCTGTCTGGAATGGTGACCCAGATGTCTTGCCACTATGCAAATATCACTATCAGTCAATCATTTTATTATAAATGCTGGACAGCCCAGGGCCCACTGAGCTCTCCCACGTAGCAGTGGCTGCACTCCAGGAGCTCCTCCTCAGCAGGGACAACTCTCAAGGTTACCCTCAAGGCTGAAAGGTCTTTGCCACAACAGATGCTCAGGAAGTGATCAATAGGGTTCTAACCTTTTAAATCTTAACCGAGGGATACAAAGGATTGACTGCACATATAAAGTCCTTTGGACATAAACTACTGGCCAAATCTGAGACAAGGACTGGATCCAGCTGCAGTCTGAAAAGGAGTCTAGAAGGCAAAGGGGTCCTTCCTGGACCTCATGACTCAATGGGAGAGTCTCCCTGACAGCTTTTTCTGACCTTGTCCTTTAGGTAGTAAGTAAATAGCCAAGTTTACCTTGTTAAAGCACTGTCACATTTACCATTTGATTTTGTTAACTCGCTGTTTTGCATCAACAAGGTTTACTGCTGCTTCTCTCTCAAATGCATCACTCCATTCAGGACAAGGTGCAGGACAAGGCAGAGGGATAGGTGAAAGGGGTTAACAGAGAAGCATTGGAGGGAATAAACACTGGACAGAATAAACATTTGCTGATTCTTGTAACACAGAAAAGACAAGTTATCTGTTACGCCATTTGACAGCTTGTAAATGGATGAATGACTACCTTTAATAGTGGTGATATTTACTGCCTCAGAAAGCTAATTCCTTTGACCTGAACAGAAATGGTCACAGTCATTAGAGGTACATTAATACTACTCAAATCCTTTTGAGCACATAACAGTCCTATGAAAAAAAATCACAAGATTATTCATAACAGAAAACACAACCAGAACAAAAATTTTTCAGAACCCGAGTGCTGAAAATTGTTCATGACAATTTTAATGGACCAAAATCAAAGTTCATTCAGGTCATTTAGAGTCCTTAGTGTTTGTATTTGCATCACCACCTATACCTTCATCTTATTTATGAAGATAATTCATACTATGCTAAGTTTTACTCAATCAATTTCTGCAAGATGAGAACATCTAGACACATGAGTTACTTAGTTTACTAGACTGTATTAGACACCTAAAATTAGCATAAGTCCCAAGCACATTGCAGCATTTAATGTGTTTATCTCACAATATCCTTGCAAAGAAGAGGAATAACATTATCTCAGCTTTACAAAGTGAAACTGAAACACAGGATGAATATGGAATCTTTAAAACATATTAAGTACTCAGATCCTGTAAGCACTAAGTGCCTGATTACTGTTAAAAGTCTGAAAATATGTGTCATACAGATTAAGGCACTGAGAAACACAATCTGTGACAAAAGTGATCTTAATCAGGAGCAGTAAAGTCATGAACTATAGTGAACTATAACTGCTGCCTGTCTGGTTTTTCTGCCTTTGATGAGATATAACAAAAAAAAAAAGAAAACAAAACAAAATACCACAAAAAAGTCCAAACCAAAGAAGCCCCACCAATTTCAAGCATCCTACTTCCATGGCTAGTTGAAATATGATTACTACAGTATCTCTTTGTTACACATACCAAGCTACTCAAAGTTTCCCAAAGGTGTACTTCAAGTCAGTTCTTCCTAGCACTACATAAAATTCTAAATATTCCAACATACACAAACCTAAGAAAAAAAAAAAGAGCTGAATTTCCTTTATGCTTTAATCATTAACTTTCACTGTACCAATACCAAGATGTAAAAGTAGATAAAATGGGACTGGTTTGCTTGCTCTGCTGCATCAACTTGTTCTAATAGTTTATCCTCACCAGTGCTGTTCAACATCAGTAATCAGCCTTGAGATGTGATTTTTTTTTAAATGCAGTTTAACACAGACTCATCAATCCAGCAAAGTACCTGTCAGGATGCATTCACCTGCAGTTTAAGAAAATTGTGTGGGTTAATCAGAGGGAAATCTCTGCTTTTCTGATGCAAAGCTGTGAGCTTTAGATTATCTTAAAGCATAGACAATCCACCATGGAGCCACATATTCAGAGAGTTTTAAATGAATATGTATACATTTATCTTTTTATGATTTTCCTTAAAGCAAAATATTACATCAAAGCAAAGCTAGTTTGGTCTACTACAGAAATTATTTTTTCTGTATACTTCAATGCATTTCAGAAACAGGTTTTCTTAAAATAAATATTTCCTACTAGGAGGAAGAAATATTTAGTTCATTATTTTCCAAGTTCATTAAAGTAAAAAGGCCAAAATCTTATATTGTTTTTGTTAGACTATTGTGTTTTAAACTAAGCAGTGATACAAAAATAAAAATTAGAATAAAATTACTTAAACAGACCAAAAAACATAATTTTCTAGGACTAGCTTCTTCTGTATCTAGCCACAGAACCATGTGTACAAAAGAATTAGGAGTGTCTGAATCTTGTGCTAACTTCACATTACTGCTAGTTCTGACCTAGTCCATGGCTCCAAGACTGTTCTACAGTATTGTCTCCTTTGTCTTCTTATTCCTTTATATCCTTCCGAAGGATACTTGGCATTTCTGAGAAATACTACAGAATTCACAAATAGCAGGTTGAATACACCATATTGCTCACTGTTAAAAGAAAGATTTAAGAACAGTTCACAGTATGTTCTAATCTTGTGTCTAGTGTTCTCTACTTTTCATGTCCAGATGGGACTCCCATTATCCTCCTTTCTCACCAAAGATTTCCCTCATGCACATATTACAGCAGGTGCTCTATCCCTTAAATGTACTCATATGGAAATCTATGAGGAAAAAACTATATAGTATGGAATGTAAATTAAAACATTTTTAGTTTGTTTTAGTGCATTGGCAACAGATATTAATATTATTACACTGAACTGCTGCAGAGGTCTTGAAACCTGATATTGTTGAACAATAGCATAAATATATTGTATCCATGAGTGAAGATGCCTCAAGCATGTTAAAAAAAAAATCCAAGTTAAATAAAATTTGGTTGTAGTGAAGAGTTTTCCTGTCTTGAGGAGAAGATTCTCTGTAATGAGGCTGCCTTCTGTGAGACCACTGTTTTATCTTACTATGTGCTGTAAATTTCACATCCTGACATTACTGCCAGTAATTTGTACAGAAATCACTAATGTATCTAAAAACAGAGCAATGTAATCCAAAAAACTGAAGTAGGAATCAGGAGGAATCTAATAGGAAATTTCTGGGTATTCCTGTAGAAATTCAAAACTACTTTTTCCCCATTAAATTTGTTTCTACAGCTCTTACTTTTTTTCAGTCAAGGCGTAAATCTCCCATTAAAGAAAAAAGCAAAAACCAACAAAACAAAAACACATTACCATTTCTAATGCTACAGTTAATTTGGCTAGTTACACTGGATTCATCCTAATTTTATATGTAACAGCTGCCTGCCTTCCTTCTCCCTTATTTTATCTAATGGATGTCAAAGCACATTTCCTACATAAGCAACAGCAGTTTTGGCTTCTGTTTACATGTTCTGTTAAAGAACTGAAAGGGGCTGGGCATTGTATAAATTGCTTATCATTTCATAAGTGAAAATACTGAAAAGTCAGATTTTGAACTACTTTGAAGTAATGCAAAGTAACCTCTTGACTGCCCCAAAATTACCACCTTGCATAGCCACACCTCTCAGGTCTGTTTGAAAGGGAAACAGACACGGAAAGAGAGCCTAATCTGTCTTTACTAAAATCACTACAGTCAAGGCTAGTGAACCTCTAGCAACTGAGACTTTCCTAGAAACTGTAGCAAATTGAATTTTTTCTAGAATTTCACCAAGCATGTGGGTCTAGAATTTCATTAAGTGGGTTTAGACTGCCCACACCAACTCTAAAACACCTTTGTCTCCTGCCAATCCCAGTTAAAAAGATGGGGAAAAAATACTTTGGAGCTAACATTTCCTTGAGTGTGTGTCAGTGATGCAATAGCACGTTGGAGCCACATTCTCCTGCTGGATTCCCAGATCTGATATTCCACAGGCAACTGCTCTCCTTCCACCCCACACCCACATCTAAGGCACAGCTAAAATCTAGGTACATGAAGGTGCACAATCTTATGTTGTGCTCAACTACAAACACATTCCCATCTTCTGTAGAATCTCTCAACATTTATTTACAACATAAAAAACTGAATTGTTCTGGTTTTAACCTGGAGGCTTTGCTCAAAATTGATGCTAAGCTTGAGAGTAATTAAATATGACACAAGGCGGTGTCAGGTTGGATTAGCTTTAACAAACTACTGTATCAACAAAGGGGAAAATAAGGAAAATATTGGATTTTCTAGCCACAAATATTCCTTCTCCTCTTTAGTGAAATTGCTAGAGACAAGGAAATGTGTTGCAGCAACTGAAAATGCCAAAATACATTCTCAGATAATCCTGCAAAATCTGCTCATAAACCCATCCATCAGTGTTTGGAAATACTATCAACCCCATGTTCTCTCAGGTAAATAGTCCAAGTGAAGTCACCTCTATTTTCAGACTAAGGGCTGGATGTTCATGTAACTTTTTCTGTTTTGCTTTGAATGGCAAAATTGGCACTCTAGATGAAGTCACAAAAACACAAATCAAAGTTTACACTAGAGCAGCCACCAACTCTCATTTAGTTTAAACTCCAGGAGTGCTTTGTTAGCAGCACTGGGCAGAATTTCCCAATAATTTTAGTAAAATCACACATACATTAATTACACAGAAGCAATCCATATAACATTACCATCTGCTGGTGAATTTGTATTTGTGGTTCACATTTTAAAAAAATACTCAAATCAGCTCAGCTTCATAGATTGAAAAAAAAGTATAAGCATATTATGTTTTTTACACCAAAAATCTGTCTGGCATGGAATCCAAAAGTGCTGGAAGAATTAAAGCTGTGTAAGAAATACAAGGGCTTTTCATATAAAATCATGTCACTAAGACAATAGAATAGTACCAAGCAGCATGAGTTTCAGCAGCTGGAAATTATAGGGCTCTGGTTTGCTATCCTCTAGCTATGTTTTACATTTGAGGGGAATCACAGAAAACCTTGGCAAGAGCAGAGCTCCACACATTGACCTAAACTCCAACCCAGTTTTTCGTGAGGTCACTTCTAGCCTAATGTGTGCAGCTAGAAAAATACAAGGAAAAAGGAAGATCCCATAATGAAGTGCAACATTCATAAATATTCTGAAGTAAACTAGCACACTTCAAAATAATCAATAATAAAATTATGTTTAAGTTTTGTTCACAAAGTGATTGCTTTAGAAACAGAGTGCCTAAGAAAGGCTGGACTGCTGTACTGTGACAAGAATTGATACTACAGAAGTTATATCCCAAAGGAGATGTTTTTGTTCCTCCTGTTGAAGTCCTCACTTTGGTCTGTTCTGGACAGTTTCACTAGATAGATGGTGTCACTGTTTACCTTCCCACAGTTCAGAATAGATGTTCACTGTCTGAACAGTCAGCTTTTCCTCAAACCCAAAATCTACTCATGGAACAAAATACTACCATGAAAGCTTTAAATACAAGGGCAAGAAAATCTGCTTTAATAAGTTGAACACTTCAGAACTTACCAAAAAAATCTTTCCTAAACATTAAGGGCTGCCATCACTGTACCTGTTGAACATTTTCCAGGAAACAAGCTTTCCATTCAGCTATAAACTTCTACAGACCTAGAAATACTCAGAGACATGTTCCTGGAAGGTAGAAATCCCCAGCTAGTCAGTCACAGGGACTATTGAATTTCCCATTATTTGCTCATGGAAGTACAATTTTTCTCAGTTAAGCTGATGTTCCAGTTCACAGCTAAAGCGAAAAAAAACTGCTGGCAAGAATTCAATTAAAATATAGCAAGATACTGTTTCTACCATGAACAAGTACTCCTCATAAAGCATCTTGATGTCCTTTTTTATGGTTTAAAATCCAGAGAGAATGTCAGTTACCTGAACAAGTCACATGCTTTCTAGTGGAACTCTAGTGGAGTAGCTATTTTCTTTTTTGAAGTCTAAGCCATTGTAACAGTACACGAGGCATTAAAAATCCAAACCAGGTAATTTGCAGAGCTCAAAAACAACTCAAAAGTACCACTGATCTTCAGCAACTACTTTTGAGAGCTGAAGCAGGAATAAGCAGGTTTCATCACTTTCACAGCTCTGAGTTTTCCTGATGTCAAGAGGGGCAGAATCACCTCCTTGGACCTGCTGCCAGCGCTGCTTTTTGGTGCAGCCCAGGGCACCTTTGGTTTTCTGGGCTGCACGGGAATGTTGCCAGATCAAGGTGGGCTGTTTATCCCTCAGAAGCCCAAAGTCCTTCTCCTCAGGGCTGCTCTCAATCCATTCTCTGCCCAGCCTGTGTTTGTGCTTGGGCTTGTGCTTGAGCTGCCCTCAGGTGCAGGACTTTGCACTTGGCCTTGTTGAACTTTATGAGGCTCCCAAGAGCCCACAGCCCGAGCCCATCAGGGTCCCTCTGGGCTGGAATCCCTTCCCTCCAGCACGTCAGTCACTCCACACACTCAATGCTGTCAAACTCGCTGAGGGTGCCCTCAAAGCCACTGTCCCTGCCACTGTTAAAGAGTGCAAGCCCAGCACTGACTGCTGAGGATGCCTCCTGTCACTGCTCCCCACTCAGACATCCAGCCACTGACTGCAACCCTGAGTGGGACCAGCCAGCACGCAAGACATGTTTAATTTTAAAGATCTATTATACTCACAAAATGGTGATTTATCAATGCAAAGTAAACCCAAAGCAATTTGGCAACACTGTGATTTGCTATAAAGAGGCCGTTTGGTGAATAAGCAACTATTTCAAGGGTAGCACTTGAAAATGTGCCAGAGCAACAGATTTATTGATTTGGAACAATAAAAAGGCCATATTTAGACAATGGATAG
Organism: Pseudopodoces humilis; assembly: GCF_049639895.1. NCBI lineage: Eukaryota > Metazoa > Chordata > Aves > Passeriformes > Paridae > Pseudopodoces > Pseudopodoces humilis. The sequence goes on along the minus strand of NC_142214.1, from coordinate 14,504,855 downwards.
ATCCAAAGCACTCTAAAGTCATAAAAAGGGTTCTGCTTGGCTTCACTGGGTTCTGCTTAAGGACATAGTTAAAAATAATACAAGGTTATTCATTGCAGGACCACATAAGACAAGAAGTTAAGCACAACCACTGCCTTTTAAAGGACAGATGTGGTATGACTAATATTGACTTTTCTACTCTGCATGGTTAGTGAAAGATTAGTATAATCTGCCATTCATTTTGATGCTGGAATTAGAAAGATTATATGAGATCATTTTGTCCTGAAGTCAAATAAGATAGATGTGGAAGAGAAATCTCTTTAAAGATGCCCTGGGTTTTCATCCATCCTTAACCCTTAAAGAGAGGCACCTCTTCTATGGAGTGAGAAAGGAAATAGATTCTATTCGACCTGAAAATAACAAGGATTACTGAAGAGCTCATGTTAGTCTTTCTCAGGATTGTTATCAGAAGACATTACTAATATTGATTTTTGAGAGCCCCACCACCTGAAGACTTGCAATTAGACAGAGGTCTGATTCACAGAAAATAGTGCCACTCACAGTTGGCACGCACACACAAGGGTAACACTAATTTCTCTACAAAACAAAAACAAAATTCTTCAGTTTTCTTAAGTTTATTATCCTAGTACTAATTGTACTTTATCTGAAATAAAATTGGGTCAATAGGGATCATTAGCTTTGTTATCCCCTTAATGAAGGGCTCCACAATATAATTTGATATTCTAGTTCAGACCACTTCAATAAAACTTCTTGTGTGGTAACAACTACTGAAGACATTTAATAATTCCACAATAGCCAGCTTTATTGACAGCACCTTAAGGAAAAGTCACACAGTTAGATACATTTTCATTGATGCCTTGCAGTCAGAAAAGCCTGAGCATCAAAATGAAAAAAATTAAATATTACTCTTTTTGAACAAAATCATTTCAAAGATTAAAAATAAGATGTCACCTTGGACTATTACAGTAATTCATATTTTTCTCCATTTTCTCTTTAAAAGCTGCATGTTATTCTATCAGATTTTTATTGCTATTCAATCAATCTTGTAATAATGTGAGTGCATCTGGTTTTTCTGTTTTATTTCTACCCTAGAGCTTGAGTCATAGAGAATTTCTCAGAAATCATAAATATGCATTTCCAAGTTGGTACAGGACTCAGATCTCAAGGACATAAAAAAGATGGTTTGTTCTGCAAGTTTCTTTCTAGTCTGTCACTAAAAGTAAAAGCAGTATCATTTTGCTTCTTGAGGTAAATAAGGTCTTCCTGCTGACACAAAACATTGATAGAATGGAGACAGGATAGAGATGTAGATCTGCAGGGAGAGAAACCAAGTACAGCAGTATGAAAGGATACTTGAGTTATCTGTCAGATGTGGTTCTAAAATCTTCTCTGGTAGTTTACTTTCTTAGTTGTCTCTAAGTGGCATCCATTATTTAGCCAGATTATACCAGTGTTGATTATCAGACAAGAATAGGACCAAGCTGCATACCAGATGTGAGAGGGTTTACAGATAATTGTGTCATAATTAAAACTATGTTAATTGGAGGGATTATGGTAGCATTTTCCTGCTATGGTTACTTTTATTACCTCAAAAAGTTTGATAACAAGACCAAAGCAGGAAGGTTGCTAATCACTTTTACCTCCCCATCTACGTTCTTTGAAAATTACACCAATTTGATAGAGGGGGAAGGTTTCAACACTCTATTACTCAGTCTAAGATCTGGAGACTGACAAAACTGCTGGCCAAAGTGGAAAATATAATCATTGCTGTTATCAGTGAGTTCTTTAGATTTCAAAGCAAAACCTAAAGCACAGAATATGCTGGCTTAATGACAATCACAGTGGTTCTACAACCCTCTGAACATGTGAATGTACTGTCACTTTTGTAGCAGTCTAACCCCTTGAATGCTAAATTCTTTCCTTTTTCAGGGAAACAGAGTTGTTTTGTGTATGCTTTTAGCTGATCTCAACTGTTTTCACTACTGAAACACTCACATTTCCCAATCAATAAAACTCAGAGCAAGATAACAGCATACTGTCATGTGATGTTACAAAAGACTTTAATCAGAGATGCTTTGCCCACAGATGATCAGACTCAGAATTACATAAAGATGAAGCAGTTAAATCACTCTGCTTTGTAAATTACAGATGATGGTTTATTACTCTCAATGAAGCAAGGATCCTTATAAGTGAAATAGCCCAAATTAATGTATTGCTATACTTAGTGGGGAAATGAATGCAAGCCCTCTATCCTGGAGAATAGCTAATTTAACTATGTTAGAATCTCATACTCTGATTTTTCTCCCACTTTCAATAATTTTGCTCTGGTGCAGCCAAAGGATTTTCAAGAGGTCACCACCAATTTACACCAGCATCAGGATTATCTGGTCCAGATAATTAGTAAATGGGTATTTAAAAACAGGATACTGTAAAATGAAAAAGATTGTGCTAAAGAGTGAGATTCTAAAGTGCATCTATGAAAAGAAAAGGAACATAAAATTAGAAATATATATCAAAACACAGTGGGCAATCATAATGAAGGCAGCATAGGTGTGAAGGGTAACCAGTCTATCTAAACTTAGAAAACCTTTAACTTGCCTTTGCAGGGTCAGTTACCTGAATTAACACAGAGTTACCTGAATACATTCAGAACTGACAAAGACGTCAAAGCAATGCACTTTTACACTGCTGGTAATGGTAAGTCTGAATGAAAAGACTCTACATAATTTTTTATAAAGCTGTAATAAAAAAAACAAACCCACAATTAGAAGAAGATAACGTGATCCTTTAAGAAGTTTAGAAATTACCTTGCTTTCCCAAAAGTACAAATAAAGTCTTTTAGGCCAGCTATCATGGGTTTCATGACATGAAATGTTCTACATTAACCTTCTACTCATACATAAAAATTGATTAAAAAATCAGAAAGCTAAACCACCTGAACAATTAATAAAACAAAATGTCAAACACTTGCTTTTGACTTTATTTTATAATTACTTTTGTACATTAGGAACATTGCCTGTGACATGGTATGCAAGCTAGATGAGGCAGACAGAAAAACAGCACAGCCGAAACAAGGCTTAAATACACAAATGCCCTTCTTCAGTGTCTTACTGACAGCAGTGTTCTGCACTGAGGAACCTCTCTCATACTGGAACCTTTGGTGTTATGTTCCTGCATTCAGCTTTTTTCTCTGAAGTTCAGAATAAATCACTGTGTTAAAAAAAAATTAGGCACAGTTGAGAAGCTCAAGGAACATTTCCCAGGTCAGATTCCTCATTTTTTCTTTCTTAATTCCTTTCATACTCTGTCATTCTCACTGGCTCCTAAAGAATTATGAATGCAACACTGTAGGGATTCAACTTAAATTCACTTTTCTCTCCAATCTCTTTCTGACCACCTCATTATTATTCTGCAATCGAGAAGCTCATGTTCTTTGTCCATTTCAGATACAATCATTCATCTCTCCCATTTCTTATCATGATAGGAGGCTATTCCAACTCTGGTTTTGTCTTTGATTATATTTCTGATGTTCACCTCTTTGTACATAAAATGTTAGGCGCTTTTTTTTTTATTATTATTTTTACTACTTACACTGCATTAAGCACGACATAATTTTGCTTTTAAAATTTGTAAACGTTTGAACTAATGAGTAAGAAAGTGGGGTCAGTTACCTAGAGGTTATTTATTTCACTTCTGCATGAGTCTTCTCAACCTTTGCTCATACAATATTCAACTACTCCAACCAAAGAGTATGTGAATATACAAAAAGAAAAACTTTTACTTGGTATTGAAAAAGGATGCCAATTTTGTAGGATTATACAAAAGGCTGCATAGCCAATTCAATATATTCACTGCGCAACAGAAACATCTTGAACAACTTCAAAGTGATTTAATTCCCCTATAAAAAATATACTGAAATTTATTTATTGATAAATATGCTACTTTAGAATAATAATGTTGGAGGTAAAACTTGATGACAGTTATAAATCAGAGGTTGCATACTATAGTAATGATTTTTCAGAATAAAGGTTCTCCTTTTTATGTTCAATGTTACAAAAGTCTTTATCAGAAATACACGTACAGTTAAATACCTCTGAAAAAGGCTGCTTTACTTTTTTAGGTTTAAAAGAAGCATGAAAGACTGTATCAAGAATCATGACAATCCAGTGTTGCAGAGGCATCACTGATTATTAAAAATTCAAAATTTCAATATCTACCTAGCAAACAAAAATAAAAGAAGAAAATTATCTAAAAGTGCATCTGACATGGTGCCTCCTGTCTCCTCTCATTCAATACTAAGAGTGCTTCTGGACTACCTGATATTGTACTGCTGTAAGATATGAGGAATGGACAACTGGTTTAAAATAGGTCAGTGGGGAGGCTAAGAAAAATTTGGCATTTTTCAGTGTGAGGATAGCATTACATGTTTAAGAATATTGTATAAGATGACATAAAATAGTAGAAGATTAAGGATGCCATGTTTAAAATCCAGCATCATATTTTAAAATATTTACTATCTTTTAATTATACATTTTAAAGACTCGAGAGTATAATAAAATATAATTCTATACAGAATTTTACACATAAGTATAATTAACATATATATTAAGAGTTTCTTTTTAGAGTACACAACTTGAAAGCCTAATCAGTAACCAGCAAGTGCTAATTACAAGCTGAATTTATATTTGACAGTTAATATTTTGAAAAGCACCTGATTTTCAAAGCACTGAAAATTGAAAGCACAGACTTTCAAGTAATACATCCAGTATCAGCTGCATTTTTGTGAGGGGTAATTATTTTGAATACACTTCTTCATGGGCATTTTTTGTGTGTGTCTGTATGTGATGCTGAATGAATGTAAGTAAAACCAAAATTTCTCTGGAATATACTTTTTTACCTCAGAAGAACAAATATTTTTTATGTTTAAAATTGTCACAGTAGTCTGTAAGAAATTGTGCAATCCTGGTAAAAATTTTGACTTTAACAGAATTCTCAGAATTGATACATACAGAGGACTGTGACATCAGGCTTTGCAACACACCAAAAAAGCTCCACCACTGCAGAGCACCTCAGTATTTCTGCCTATTTATAAGAGCAAACAGTTCCACTTTAGTAAAGACTCAGTACTGAGAAAAGCCAGAAGACTCAAAGTTCTCTCCACACTCTTCCCCTGCTCCAGCTTGCTCTCCTCTCTCCCTGGGGTCACATGTCCTGACAAAAGACCTGCTTCAACACGGGTTTCCCATGGGGTCACAGCCTCCTTTGGGCATCTCCCTGCTCTGGTGTGGGCTCCTCCCTGGGCTGCAGCTGGATCCCTGCTCCCCATGGACCCCCAGGTGCTGCAGAGGCACACCTGCCTCTCCAAGGGCAGCACCAGGGGCTGCAGGGGAACCTCTGCTCTGGCATCTGGAGCACCTCCTGCCCCTCCTCCTGCAATGACCTGAGTGTCTGCATGGCTGTTTCTCTCACATACTCCAGCTCCTCTCTTCCAGCTGCTGTTGCACAGCAGTTTTTTCCCTTTCTAAAATCTGTTATGCCACAGGCACTGCCACTGTCACTGCTGGGCCCAGCCTTGGCCGGTGGCAGGTCCATCCTGGAGCTGAATGCTGCTGGCTCTGTTGGACATGGGGGAAGCTTTTGGCAGCTTCTCACAGAAGTAAACAATGCAGTACCACTCACTGCCAAAAACTTCCCACACAAATTCAATACACCTTCTTTTTCCCACAAGGATAATAAATTCCCTGCTTATTTTCCATTGGTATACTGTGGTAATGCTGGAACATTTTAATACAGTCTCAGAGACTGGTTATAGAGATTGGAAAAATCTTGACTCTTGTAAATCAGCACAATTGCAGTGCCTTCAACCCTTTCACTATCTGATGAACCCTATCCAAATTAGCCCGTAGTCCATCATAATACAATTTATTATCCAGAGAAGGACATATACTGCACTATTTTAGGTGACATTACTCCACTAGAGACAAATTGTTCTCCACTGTTCCTTAGTGAAAAATGCTATAGTTCACTAAGCACCAGGAGCTTGTTTTACCCACCCCAAAATACAAGTTCTTATTATTACCACAGATAACTCTGCCAGTAAGAAAACCTTCCTGGGAACTCTGAAGCTCTACAACAAGTGTGTACTGATAAATCTTATCTTCTATATTAAACATGCAGCATGTATCTCATGTTTTCAGCATAATCCTAGACTAAGTATTATCAGTAAAAATAATGTGCTTACTCTTTTGATCCACTTCAATGACTTTGTTACAGAGGTAAATGGCATCTCATAGGAAATCCTGAGCAGAATGCTGTGAGATTTCTAAATCCAGCCCTTTTAGTATTCCTTTACAAGTTTTTCCAGCAGGTAGGTATTCTCCTACCTTTTGTACACTTTAAAGTATGCCAAAAACATGAGTCACTTTCAACTAGACAATACTTACATAGGCCTGTGCACAACATTTTGTGTAGCCTGGAGCCAGTAAAAATGGCATGAGAAAAATGAAAATAGGGAATGTATAAAAAGTAGTCACTTGTATCTCAATGCACAAATTACAGGTATTTTGTACTCCAGCCTTCAAAGGAATAAATTTAGCTTCAGTATATTAAAAGGACCCTGGATAAAATTATCACATGTATATGATAGCCTCTGTCCTACATTGACTGGGGTCTTAGCAGAACTAAGTATGCAAACTGAACCAATGAATATGTGTTTAGTAAGACTGGTATATGTATGACTAAGAGTGGAATCAAATGGAACAGCATCACAAAATAGGGAAAAGTGGGTGACATGCTAAAGTTACCTTTTTGTAAGTGCTGAATGCCAGCATTTGCAAATATATGAAATGATGCACAAATTTTCTGGACATTGTAGTCTTTTTGATATGACTCTCGTGAGAAATCCACAAAGTAAATTTTGGTAGCTTTCTTAAAGCCTAAACTGCACCACATTCACACTTTTTCCAAACAGTCTTCAGTCTTGCTTTCTCTGAATTTGCAACATCTGAATCAGCTCTCACCAGCCAGAGCTTGAAACCAGTACTCATGTGCATCTATTTTGAGGCAGGTCATCTGTCTCCAGCATTGCAATTAATAATTGGTAATTCATGACTGACTCCAAACATTATAATGGCTCAAAGAGAAAAGTTTCACAATACCCTTAAGGTTCTATTCCTGATTAAGTGATTATTTTCTGGTAAGATATTGGCAAATTCAATAACTGATTTGAATTTCACATGATTAAGTTTTACAATACTGTATTTTGCACCAACTTTGGTGACATTGCTGCAGGCTGACAAATTCTGCAATTCAAGTCCTAAACCTTTCAAACTTTTACTCCTAAATTTTCTTGGTAACTTCCAATTTTAAGATGAAAGTGCCAACACTTAAAGTTGCAAGATTTACATTTTGTCACAGCCCATTTGAGAAAAGACATGGTCACGGTAATGCCACAAGAGGAGAAATTTCCAAATACTTCAAATCAGAAATCCTCCTGGAAGTGACATTGCCTGCATGTTTCCTTCTACAGCTATGAAACAACTACGCTTTCTATATCAAACCTTTAGTAAAACTGTCTGTCAATGTGAGATTCCTCTCATCATCTGATATAAGCACAGCTCTGTTTTGCAGGGTAAATTAAAAAAAGATAAAATAAAAAATTGTGATCTACACCCTTTAATCTGCAAGTGCAATGAAAACTGTTCACCTTTTCCAAGATTAAATTCAGTCCCTTCTGTAGTTCCCTAGCTCTGTAAAAGTAGTCTGAAAGAACTGGCATGCTACTGCACTTGCACTGTATTAATTATAAATCAAAGCACTTCCATAGTATCTTCCACTTTAGAAGCTCATGTTCCACCAGCAGTGGCTTCCCTCTATGCAAGATATTCTGGGAATAAGAACTATCAAAGTTCAGAAACCACAGATGCTGGTATAATGGTTATTTTTACCTACTTCTTTCATTGTTTTTTTCTGTAATCACTTTCTAATGATTTAAAAATCTGGCTTTGTTTGACAGAAGGGCAAAGCTGCTGCTGTATTTGCTCACCAGCCTCCCTCGGCGAGGCAGCCAATAAAATGTTTCTTTACAAGTATCGGTAAAATTTTGTTTCCTTTTATGACTAACAAAACTATGAAAAAAGTTTCTAAACTAGACTAACTTAGCGCTAATTTGTATAAAGCTTTCTTTGATTCCTTGCAAAGCTTAAACCAGCATGTAGAATGATAAGCATTAACCTCACACTAGGCTCATTTCAGAGCCTGAAATAGCCATTAATGCATTTTTTATTTGATTCATCATTGGTCTGCACATTACACACTCAGTTTAATGGAGGCACAATGGTTGTTGAACTCTACAGTTCTGCGTGTTTGGGGCAATGAAGATCCTTAATTTCATATTTGTGACAAACTAAGGTTGGGGTTCTTTAATCTCTTCGATGCATGTGGATCTTCAACACATTATGAAACTTAATTGCACATTATCCCAATGTCTTCTCTAGTTACAATTCTATCATTAACACAGAATTGTACTGAATATTCCTAATATAATGAGGCTATAAAAATCACCAGGATTCTGTAACACAAAAAAAAATTTCTCTGGACTTCAGCTGGCTTGTAGATTATAAAATAAAGCGTATTACTCAATACTTCACTGAATTCTATACACATGAGTATAGATGTCAACATTATTTTTTTATATAGATCTACACCCCTAGTTGTAAAGACTTTTTAAGAATACTGGGTGTCAATGAATTGCAAAACTTAATTTTGTGCTAAAATTTTGAATGCAACTTCATTTAATTCTGGGTTGCTGGTGAAGTGATCCAGGTGGTTGTTTTTAATTTCAGATGTTTTTCCCTGCATATTAGGGTCTGTCAAACTCATCAGTTTATAACCATTGGTCATAATGACTTTTTTTAAGGCAATGAATTCCCACTTCAAATTTAAATTCCAGACCTGGAGTCTCCTTCTCTGGAGATATTCAAAACCTGCCTACATGTAATTCTGTGCAACTTGCTCTGGGTGACCCTTCTTTCTGCCTGAATACTGAAAGTAAGAATACAGTATAAAAGGTATTTCAGAGAATTGAGTAAAATTTTTGAGAAAAACTCTCCAGGATGGATGTTGGTCACCCTGTATAGTTTTTATGGTGTTTGTGTCTGACAATTAACCTGCAAAAAATTATCCCATTTTGCCAAAATAATTTTTAGAAAATGAAATCACATATTAATTTAAAGAAAGGCAAATACAACAAGTATTTACAGGAGTTATAGTAAAGTGTCAATGTGTAGAATTTGCTGCAGCATCTTTATTAACGTTGCAAATACCTAAGTATTTAACAGTAAAACTTCTAGATATATTACCAGGTACACTGCATAATGAGATTCCAGAAAGGATGTAAGCAATTTTCTGTACTTTCAGCTTTCCTGTCATGTCAAATTGTACCTTGCCTTCCCTTGCTCTCAATAGAATAAAATTATTTAAACAAAGAGATACTGTTTAGCAGAGAGCCCACAGTAAGGATAGCACGAGGGTAAGGTCTTCCTTCCACCTAAGTAAGCCAACATGACCCATGTGCGTCTGAAAGCCCTTATGAGTTCATGTTAGATATCTGTTATTTCAGTTTTTAGAAAGATTTCCACTGTAGAGATTTAGACCTGAAATAGAACAGAGTATATCTTGTGTGTGGAAATAATAGTTATAACATGGTGCAGCACTGGTAATCACCCCTGCGTGTGAAGGGTGGAGTGACCCACCCAGGCAGCAGCTCTCCTCTCCCCTGCTCTGATGTTCTGGGCAGCCTTGCTCAGTCACTCTTGTCTGCAACCTGACAAACATACAACTACAAGTAGTTTTAATCTTGCAGTTCAAAGTCACAATATCATGGGTTCATCATAAAATCACTTTGATTTCCTTACACTACATCTGGCTTAAACCTTCATTAATTCTAAGAAAATTAGTAGATGATTAAAGCGATTAGCACATTTTGATTTTTCACAACTCTGTAGCTACTTTTAAGCTGCATGTGATCCTTCTATCATTAACTTAGCATTTTGTTGCAACTGAAATATGATCTAAAACTCAATAATCACAGCCATATGATTGCAAGCAACCAGAAATCAGGTGAGTTACAACAAAAAAATATGATTCACACAAGATTAACACATTGTATTACCATGCTCTTTACTAGGAAAGGGTACTGATATCCAAACAGTGGGATACAGAGGTTTCCATCGTAAAGTTATTTATTCTTAATGCACCTATCTAATCTGATTATTTATAACACTGCTGCTAGGTAAGTTTATTTTACTCATGTAGTTAAGCCTAGTATTTTGGTGTAGAAAGCTAGGAAAAACCTGGCTGATGAAGGTAAAATTTTGCCCTAACATAAAGCTGCTCTTCCTATTCTATCCATTAATCACTCTTAGATATGCTTCGCTAATGATTCACAAAAACAAATTCTATGGATGTTTTCTCCTCACTGCAGATGGAGAGAGAAAATCTCTGTCACATTTCTCTGAAGCAATACATTTACATATGTAGCAACCCTCATTAATTTTCATTTTCACGATTCAAGACAAACTGACATTTTTCTCTTCACTATTTAAGTAAATTCTTTTCACAGTATTTAAAAAGACATTTTTAGCCCATGTTTTTGTCAGCATATTAAAGTTTTCTAGTGTTTGAGGTTGACAAGCATTAGTATCCAGACATTTACATTGCAGTCAAGCTATTCATAATAAAAAGTTTCAAATCAAACCTCTGTTTGAGCTGTGACAGTGTTTTTTTTTAATTGCTAAACCAGACTTAGACAACCAGACTTAAAAAGATAGGGAGAAAAAAAATCAGAGCACTTATGATTTGAACTTAGAGTGAAAAATAATGCAAATAAAGACCAGGTTTAGTATAACCAGCATATGATAGAACACCCAAATGCATCTCCCAAAGTGGAGTCTTTTAATATACTAATTACCTTGGTCGGAAGTCATATGTCTGTTAAAAGACCTGAGAGCACCAACATATCTTTTATTGTTCCAAGAGGTTCTCTATATTCTATTTCTTTCTGTGCTCAGGCATCTCTCAGAGACCTCAATGTCCAATACATTTAAAAGTACTGCTGGCCACCATTTGAGTGCAGTAGTTTTTCTAAATCAAAAGGCCATGCTTTGAGTGAAATATGAATAGAGAATTCCCCATCACTCCTTCCCCAAATAAAAACTGAATCTCTAAGCTTCTCTCATTAGCCAAAGGAGGTTTTAATTTAAAACCTTGGAGACAGTAAGAAATACTTAAATCCAGCCTCTTTTCCTGATTTCCTCTGAGATTTAAGGCAGGCTGAGTAATCTAGCTGCTCTAATTAGCACACCAAATTGCAAACTGTAGTTTTTGCTTATAAGAGAAAACAAATTAAAACTCTATTCTTCAGTTTCTCAAATAAAATAAAATAATTTCTCCCCAAATAAAATAAATTCTCAGAAGAGTAGTAAAGATAGGATACATTTTGTATAACTTTAGTTTGACAAAGACAGGAAAAAGGTTTCCACCTTTTCATAATTTACCAGGTTGATTTTTCACAGATATTAATTTTCTGTTAATTTCAATCAAACAGTCATGGAAACACATGAAAATTGTATTAGCAACTGAAAGATCTAAAAGAAATAGGTCACACACATGAAAATATTTCCATTTATAAAAGTAAGAACAGATGCACAGAATCACAGAATCACTAGATTGGAAGAGACCTTCAAGATCGAATCCAACCCAGCCCTAACACCTCAACTAGACCATAGCACCAAATGCCACATCCAGTCTTTTTTAAAACACATCTAGGGATGGTCACTCCACCACCTCCCCAGGCAGAACATTCCAGTATTTTATCACTCTTTCTGTAAAAAGCTTTTTGCTAATATCCAACCTGTATTTCCCATGGCGCAGGTTGAGACTGTGTCCTCCGGTTCTGTCAGTTGTTGCCTGGGAGAAAAGACTGATCCTCACAATAGTACAAACACCTTTCAGGAAGTTGTAGAGAGTGATAAGGTCACCTCTGAGTCTCCTTTTCTCCAGGCTAAACACCCCCAGCTCCCTCAGCCATTCCTCACAGGGTTTGTGTTCCCAGCCCCTCACCAGCCTCGTTGCCTCCTCTGGACACGCTGAAGTGTCTCAATGTCCTTCCCAAACTGAGGGGCCCAGAACTGGACTCAGCACTCGAGGTTCAGCCTCACCAGTGCCGAGTACAGGGGGAGAATGATCTCCCTGCTCCTGCTGGCCACACCATTCCTGATCCAGGCCAGGGGCCATTGGCCTTCTTGGCCACCAGGGCACTGCTGGCTCGAGTTCAGCTGCTGTCACCAGCACCCCCAGGTCCCCTTCTGCCTGGGCACTGTCCAGCCACACCGTCCCCAGCCTGTAGCACTGCAGGGGGTTATTGTGACCAAAATGCAGGACCCAGCACTTGGACTTACTAAACTTTATCCCATTGAACTCTGCCCATCCATCCAACCATTGCTGGTCTCTCTGCAGAGCCCTCCTGCCTTCCAACACATCAACACACTCTCCCAGCTTAGTGTTGTCTGCAAATTTACTAATGAAGGACTCCATACCCTTATCCATGTCATCAATAAAGATATTGAACAGAACTGGCCCCAGCACAGACCCCTGAGGGACACCATTGGTGACTGGCTGCCAGCTGGATGCAGCACCGTTCACCACCGCTCTCTGGGCCCGGCCAGTTCCTAACCCAGCACAGAGTGCTCCTGTCCAAGCCGAGGGCTGCCAGCTTTTCCAGGGGTATGCTGTGGGATACAGTGTCAAAGGCCTTGCTGAAGTCCAAATAGACAACATCCACAGCCTTTCCTGCATCCACCAGGCTGGTCACCTGGTCATAAAAGGAGATCAGGTTGGTTAAACACAACCTACCCCTCCTAAACCCATGCTGGCTGGGTCTGATACCCTGGCCATCCTGTAAGTGCTGCATGATGGCACTCAATATAAACTGCTCCATTACCTGACCAGGTACTGAGGTCAGGCTGACTGGTCTGTAATTACCAGGATCCTCCTTCCACCCTTTTTGTGAATGGGTGTCACATTGGCCAGCTTCCAGTCATCTGGAACCTCCCCAGTGAGCCAGGACTGTCCATAAATGATGGAGAGCTGCTTCACAAGCTCATGTGCCAGCTCTCTCATCACCCTGGGATGGATCCCATCTGGGCCCATCTTGGATTTATGAATATCCAGAGAGTCTCAGCAGTTCTCTGACTGCCTCCTCCTGGATAACAGGGGGACCATTCTGCTTCCTGACACCATCTACCAACCCAAGAGGACAGTCGTCCTGAGGACAAGCCATCTTCCCACTAAAGTCTGAGGCAAAGAAGGCGTTGAGCCCTTCCGCCTTCTCTTCATCTGCAGTTACTAAGTTCCCTCCCTCATTGAATAAGGAAGAAAGGCTGCACTTATGCTTCCTTTTACCACTAATGTATCTGTAGAAGCATTATTTATTATCCTTAACAGAAGTTGCCTAATTAAGTTTGAACTGAGCTTTGGACTCCCTAATTTTTTTTCCTATATACCCTAGCAACCCCCTTAAATACCTCCTGAGAAACCTGACCCTTCTTCCAAAGATGATAAATCCTCTTTTTATTCCTAAATTCCTTAAAAACCTCACTGCCCATCCAGGCTCTGGATTACCTTGTCAACTCATCTTTCAGCACACAGGGACAGTCTGTTCCTGTGCCCTCAAGATCTCTGTTTTGAAGCACATCCACCTTTCCTGGACGTCTTTGTTTTTAAGGGCTACTTCCCAAGGGACTCTCTGAATCAGTCTTCTAAATTGGCCAAAATCTGCCCCCCCAGAAGTCCAATGTAGAAGTCTTATTGATGTTCATCCTAATCTCACCAAATATTGAGAATTCTATAATTTCATGATCACTGCATCCCAAGCTGCCTCCAACCACCACATCTCCCACCAGCCCATCTCTATTTGCAAACAACAGATCTAACATAGCCCCTCCCCTGGTGGGCTCACCCACCAGCTGTGACAAAAGTTGTCCTCCACACACTCTAAAAACTTCATGTTCTGCCTCTTTTCTGCTGTATTAAGTTCCCAGCAGATGTCTGGCAGGTTGAAGTCATCTACAAGAACAAGGGCTGGTCATCATGAAACATTATCTAGCTGCTTATAGAATAAGTCATCCACCTCTTCTTCCTGGTTGGGTGGACGATAACAGACTCCCAGTAGGATGTCAACCTTGTTGGCCTTTCTCTTAACTCTTACCCATAAGCATTCAACTTCATCATCACTAGTTTCAATCCCCATGGCACCAAAAGCGTCCCTATATAATATAAAGGGTCACCCCTCCACCTTTCCTGTCTCTTCTGAAGAGCTTGTAGCCATCCAGTGCAGAGCTCCAGCCATGTGAGATATCCCACCATGTTTCCATGATGGTGACCATATCACAGCTCTGTGTTGCACCACGGCCTGCAGCTCCTCTTGTTTGTTACCCATGTTGTGTGCATTGGTATACACACACCTCAGCTGGGCTACTGATTTCACCCCTAACTCAGGCTTTCCACCCTTGGGCCTACTTCCAGACAGCCCAGCTACATCCCCTTCCCCCTTCAAACCTAGTTTACAGCCCTCTCAATGAGTTCTGCCTGTTCAAGAGCTAAAATCCTTCTGCCCTTAACAGAGAGATGGTGCCCATCCAGTTCCAGCAGACCAGGTGCTGTAAATGTTGCCCCATGATCAAGGAACCTGAAATTCTGCCAATGACACCAACCCCTGAGCCACTTGTTGAAAATGTGGGCTCTCCTGTTCCTTTCAATGTTTTTCTCAGTCACCAAAGGGACTGAGCAGAACACTACCTGTGCTCCAGCCTTATCAACCAAGTGGTTGACCCAGTGCCCTCCCGTCCTTTGTTATTGCCCTGACACTCCTCTTTTCAATCTCGTCACTGCCAGCCTGGAGCATCAGCAGTGGGTAATAATCACAGGGCTGAATCAGCCCAAGGAGTCCCTCAGTGATATCCCATACCCGGGCCCCAGGGAGGCAGCAGACCTCCCTGTGGGATGGGGCTGGTTGACATATGTGAGGCCCTGTACTCCCTTCAGAAGGGACTCACCCACTAAGACCAGCCTTCTTTTCTTTTTCATGTCAAAGGTGGTGATCCATCCAACAGAAAAAGTGTCATTGAAAGGCCCACTGGGCAGATAATTTTCTTCTATGTCCTCTGACCCTCTAGATCCAGTGCCTCATACCTATTCTATGGGAGTCAGAATAACTATAGAGTATGTGTTAAAAATAACTATATAATATGTGCTTTTCAAGCCCATTCAGCTCATAGCACACTGCTGGTGTTTTCTTTGAGATTCCTGATGAAGAGCAATGGTTTTAATGAACCTAGATTTGTAAGTACGCTCACAACTCCAGAGGCTGACATAGTTTTAAAAATTGCAGCTTACTGTGTACATAACGGTTTCTATTCAAACAATTCAAAGTCAAACCATATTAATTCTGGAATGCAAAATAAATGTATTACTATTCATACAGCTTTTGACATTGTTATGTGTTGACCCTGGCTGGACGCCATATGCCCACCCAAAGCTGCTCTATCACTCCCCTCCTCAGCTGCACAGGGGAGACAAAGAAAGAAAAACTTGTGGATCAAAAAACATCCAGGGAGATCATCACCAACTATTATCATAGGTAAAACGGACTCAGCCTGGGGAAATTAGTTTGATTTATTACTAGTCAAATCTTACAAAGACCTTCCCTCCCCCCTCCACGCTCCCCACTTCTTCCTCGCTCAACTTCACTCCGGATTTCTCTACCTCCTCTCCTCCAGTGGCACAGCAGGACAGGGAATGGGAGTTGTGGTCAGTTCATCACACATTGTTCCTGCCACTCCCTTCTCCAAGGGAAGAGGACTCCTCACACTCTTCCCCCTGCTCCAGTGTGGGTCCCTTCCACAGGAGACAATCCTTCAGGTTTGGTGTGGTCCTGTATGGGGCTGCAGGTGGATATCTGTTCTCCAAGGGCTGCAGAGATGGGTCCCCCTCCAGGGGAATGTCTGCTCTGGCAGCTGGACCACCTTCCCCTGTTTCTGCACTGGCCGGTGTCTGCAGGGCTGTTTCTCTCACTCATTCTCACTCCTCTCTTGGGCTGCAGGTGCTTCTGTGCAGTAAATTTGCCCCTTCCTAAATACATTATCCCAGAGGTGCCACCATCATCACTCCTGGGCTCAGCCTTGGCCAATGAGAGTATGTTGGAACCAGGTGGCATTGGCTCTGTCAGACATGGAAGCTGCTGGAAACCAACCCTGCAGCCCCCCGCTGCCAAATTTTTGCCACATAAATGCAGTACAAAGTCTTCTACAGTCACATACCCATGTACATTTCTGAAGATAAAAGAAACGTTAACCGAGGCAGAGATTCAGCCTCAAAGATACATTCAGCTGGTGGTGTTGGGTAACAACCACCATGAAATTAGTATTAAAAGACATTTCTCTACAGTACTGGAAGAGCAATGGCTCACAATATCTCTCTCACATTCTTTGAGTATGTGCAAACACACAAAAATATAAACATTTGTATCCACAATGAGGTGGGGTGGAAGAATCATTTCCCATTCTCCTCTGAGCAAGGAGAATGAAAGTATCTGGAGAATATAATTTGACAATAAGAATTGTCATTTTCAAATCAAATGCAAATAAAATACTTTTTCATCAGTTATCTAGAAATGGCTGTTAAATAAAGCCAACTAGTGAAAGTCACATTATATATTCAGTTGAATGGTAAGTTATGCCCTGACAAAACCAAGAAAGAGTCAAAGTGAATTTAGAGATCCAGTTTTCCTCCACATTCTTTCTTCAAATAAAAGTCAGGTTTTGATTATATATTAAAAAAAAAAATAAAAAATTACTCTGTCAGTACAAGAGAAAGAAATTCTGACTATGCCAGCCTGAATCAAGATACCTCGCAGGTTTCTTGACAGTGCCTAATGGGTAGGGACATTCAGCTGCTGCCTGCTACCTGCACAAAACCTTTCCTCTTTCCTTCAATGTACCTGCTATTCTTTACCCTCTTATATTGAAAATAAAAGCTAGATCAAATAAACGATTTAGGGTCTTAGAAGTTAAGTTCCATAATACTTACTATTTCAGTCCCATGGCACCCAAAAGTGGTGGCAGAACTCCAGGCCAGGTCCTTGCATGCAGTCCTGGAAAGCATCTGTGGTACATGAACTCAGCCCAGCCAGGGAGATGGACAAAAGGTCACTTCAGACTCCAGTGCCCACAGCATCCACGTGACCAGGTCCAGCAAATCAAAACCTGAGCTGTGTTTAAGAATTGTATGTTCTCACACCTCACTCAGAACTGGAACCTTTCAGATGGGCAAACCTGAACTCTCTCAGTACATTTACAAGAGGCTCAGCTGAACCCATGGGCTGCCTGTCCTTGCTGACAGGTCATGCACCACCCCAAATTCCAAGGTGTTCACACACCTTCTGGTTTTGTGGCTGGCATCAGCCAGCTGGCTCCAGCAGGCAGGACATCTCTGAAGCACAGAGGACTGGCTCAGCTAAGAACAGCGCGGTTCATAGGGCTGCAGAAAAACTCACACTTAGCACTATCACCAAAGGGAATGAAGGGAATGAAGCCACCATGTGCTTGGGTCAGAAAAGAGCCTGCCAAAGACAACAAAAATAGAGACCTGCTGTGAGGAGCCAATGTGTTTTGTTATGCCTCTACAATGGCTTTCAGAAGCACATGGGGAGAGGATGCACAAGTGCCATATCCAGGAGGCAGCTAGGAGGAAAGCTAGGAGGATGGAGGAAAGCCTTGTCTCTGGGAAGACTACCTGGCAACGAGTTCACATCTCGGATGGGGAAGGCAGTCAGCAGGGGACACCGGGGACACTGTACCCCAGAGATACTCTGCAATCAGATGGCAAAAGGACAACGAACTGCAGTGGGACATTGGACTGGGGCAATGGTGTCCTTTCAGCAAGCAGGCTTTGGGAGGAGCCAGGAGCATAAAAAGTAATTGTGTCGAAAATATCAGGGGCTGTTCTGTCTCCCTCCTTTTAACTGTTTTGGGGGCCTCTGGGTGCTGTTCTGTCCTTTGCCTTTTGACTCTTTGGGAGCTTTTCAAACTTGCTTTTGGAGTCCTGCCTTTTGGCTCTCCAGCCCTTATTGGCTCTTACTCGCCCTCTCGACTTGTCCTGTCTCTCTGTGTCCCTGACCAGCACCCTGCCTGCTTCCTTTCTGCGCCCCTGCCTGATCCACCTGTGTCCAGCCCTGCCCGCCTCCAAGCCTGCCCATTACTGTGATCCTCCCCAGGACCCTGTCCAGGCTCCTGGCCCTCCTGCCCGAGCAACCTCACCTCTTGTCCGGCTGCCCGGGCTCTGGCCTCGGCAGGCAGCGTGCACAGCCCCGCATTGGGACATGGACAGCGCTCCCTGACCTCCGCTGGGAACGGCCTCTCTTCCCTCTGCCTCCTCTCTCCCCTGTTTTTCTTCCTTTTGCTCTGTCTTCTCTAGCCCTCTTCAGTAGTGTAATTCCATTTTACTTTGTCTTTCGTTACCAGTAAACAGTTCTCTGATGCAACATTTGCCTCATTTGGCATAATTCCATTCCCGACCATCCATTATTAGAACTCCTCACTGTTCCGCACATTGGAAAAAGACACCTGCCTGCAGCATCTTCCTCTATGTGCACTTTTCCAAACTTTCATCACTACCACTGAGAGAAGTGCCAACTGTCTATTGTCCAGAAACTGGGAAAAATATTCCCCATCTTTCCCACTGGAGCCAATAGCAGGCCCTGTAAGCCTGAATGCTGGGTATAAAATGTTGGGAGGAACAAGTCTTAAATTAGCATTTCTACTCCCAGAGCTGTTTCCTAGTTCAAATTGCATCAAATTTTAAACTAAATCTAAAGCCTGAGATTGTCATGGCCTAGAAAACATGAGTTTAAGTGATATTCTTACTGATCTAGAATAGTTTTATTCCAGCAGTGACTGAAATTTATTATCAGAATGGATATTTTATTAGATTTGTAGGTACTACCACATTAATGCATGCCAGGAGGGAAGCCCATATAATTAAAATTCTATGAATATAAAATTAGTAGAAACTCAATTATGAAGCACTTCATGAACAGAAGAAAACAAATAACACAGAAAAACAGTGTGAACATCCTGACAGAAAAACAGTATTCTATTTAACATCCATTATTTTATTAATAACATGGAAAATGTCAGTTTCCCAAGTAGTTTGATTTAGACTGACCTAATAAATTATTTGTCAGTGTAAGGGGATTGTTTCTTAGTTCATAAGCAATTCCACACATATTTATAGAATAACCCCACTGAGATCAGTGAAAATGAGTAATATTAGCTGACTATATCATCTTTACTGCAAGAAATATGCATCCTGTATCACAAAGGCAGGATGAAGACAGGAGTAACCTTACATCAGTTATGAAGTTTTCTAAACAGGTATTAAAAAAATCAGCCAAGAACATAAGGATTCTTCTGTACCACTAGTTTAAAGCCCTCTCAATAAGTTCCTTCAGTTCAAGAGCTAAAATCCTTCTGCCATTAACAGAGACATGCAGCCCATCCAGTTCCAGCAGGCCAGGTGCTAAAAAAGTTGCCCTAGGAAAGAATAAGAAAAAAGAGATAAAAATGACAGTCTAGGAAAGATTAACATTTGACCATCATTTAACAACTATTTAATCACCACTTACAACTGACCAATAAACAAGGAAAATAAACAGGAATTGATGTGGTAACTGTCATCTAAATGCCACTCCTACAATAAAGACAATGAAATTAATATTAAATATATAGATTTGTGTTTCTCCTCAACTCCTTTGTTGCTGCTTCTACTATTTATTCTTCTAATGAACATGGATGTTATTAAGGAGTGAAATAAATCAATCCTTCTGTTTATCCTACAGTAATACAAAATATCACCCTCATTTGAATGTCGTATCAAAATAAAGCAGCATACCAGAAATTCCAAGCTTCACTGTATGCTTTTTTATAATTTTCTCTCTCTCCTCTCTCTCACTATTCAATAGGAAAATGAATGAGAAAGTGCTGCCTACACTGTCATTCATTTTCAGCTGACCAATTCTGATCTTTTTGGCTCCTAAAGCCTGACCCAAACCCCACCAAAATCAATAGCAATCTATCCAATCACATGCACTGGCACTTCACATATTGTTTCATTCAGCAGTGGTTAAACTGTTTATACATGAGATACCAGAAAACCACAGTCTTAACTCTCAGCATTTGTGAAACTTTCTGCTCTTAAATGCACTTGTTCTGCTGATAAGATTTGATGAGATCTTATTACACAGCAGCTAATGGAGTACTAGAAATGGCAACTTTCTTATTTCCTTATTGATTTTCCCTCTTTCAGATCTCAAGCAAGTGCTTCCCAGCATGCTGACTTTCCCTATTTGGAAAGTCAATTACCATCTACTTTCTCCTGATGTTAAAGCACTAACAGAACAGAAAGGAAGGGGGCAAGAAAAATATTTTTGGTGTTTTCCTTTTTTATAAAATATCGTGATAAAAAATAGTGTTGGCAAAGATATAATCAAAATCGGAGCTCAGTTTCTGGTCCATATAGGCAGGATTTATTTCATATACCTCATTTACTTCATACATATCAAGATTCATTAGTCACAACACTGGTATTAAACTGTGCTGCTCTAGTATTACCTGTGTATGCATTGCCACTGCAGACAGGTAAAATGAGAACCTGATTCTAGATTCTAGAACATCTATTTTTTCTCTTTCAATTCCTGACCCTACATAGCCACACAATTTCTCTTTAAAACCTGCATTTGCTGTGCAATTTTGAAAAAAAAATGCCAAGACAAATGTAACTCAAGGTACTTTTAATCTAAATGCCAGCACTAAGTGTTTTATCAATTGTTATAAATAACCTTCAAGAGCAGGTTTTTAAATTTTAAGAGTACTGCAAATCAGACAAAAAAACACATTTTATGTATAGGCTCAAAGTAAGTTTAATGTCTATGGAAAAATTTCAGATATAAATAACACATTTTTATTGTCAGGAACAACATAGGAAGGTATTTCTTGTTCCATAGGGAAAAAAAATATGCAAACATAAAGAGAAAAATGCTTATCTTAGAAAGGGTCTGTATTTTTGGCTACATAATTAAATTGTTACATTAATGATGAGAAATGCTCAGATTTCAATCTAAGCATATTTCATAACAAAATTAATTAATTATGTCATGGAGATTGCTGGTTACCCACATATCAAACCCTCTGTATTCTCTGGTTTAATCACTGTTTTATTTAATTAGAGAAGTGAAGAAAGGATTCAGGATTGCACAAATACATTATCCTCCCCTGCCTACCCAGGTTTTCACTTATCTCTAAAATGATTGAATGTAACAGTCACTCACACAAGTCTAACTGACCATGATCTAATCTTGCAATTGTTTGCCTGAACAAAACCTTCCAAACTTTCTTCTGCTCTGAGAAAGGGTGGAAGAACTAACTTATGAATTTGAGGATCTCCTACACATGCAGGTGCCAAATGATAGGTTTGGGAGGCCAACTACTGCAGGCTCCCCATTTTGAAACTTTGGCTGGCAGAGACCAAACTGAGTTTGCATGGTATGAAAAATGCATCATCTATTACAATAATTAGAAAGGATTTCCTGACACAGGGCTCTGTTTCCCCTTCCATAAAGAAGATGAACCAACACAAAACCTGAGCAAACAGGTAAACAGACCACAAAGATCTGACCATCTTCATTAAAAAATTTACTGTCTCTTGAATAATAAAGATTATTTCCAACCTCTGATAAAAAGCTTTTTTGAAGCAGCATGATCATACTGTTGCTTCTTACGGGCAGCTGATACAAATTATCATCAAGAAACTATTTAAGAGGCATTGCAGCACTTTCTCTATTGAAAAATACGACCTCTGATGACAAGTAACTGTAATGATATAGTTTAGCCTCATTTCAGGGCTGAACAAAAAAGAAACTTATGATAAACTCCCATGCTTCCAAACAAGCTATACAATATATCATTAGTGAAAGTAAAACTGGTATGGTTCAAATGGGGCAAAGTCTTTGGAAAGAGTGCTGAGCTTTCCAAACAGTAGCAGCTTGTGTTCTTTGTGCCTTGTGTCTAATCAGTTTTTTGTGGGCTTAGTGTTTTCCTGACAGCTGGTGTATGGACAGAAGATCAAAAACTGTAGGTGTAAACAACATAAGATTTGTTAGAAATGAGAGCCCGTCAAAACTACCTCTGCAAAAGTAAAACTAAAAGCTTACATTGCAGTTTCTGTTTGGAAGACGAATCCTGCTGAAACTGCATGAAGTCATTAAATCCATACTAGAGATATTGATTTATCATTCATCAAGCATTCTTTACATATTTTCAAATTAAACACCCTCTTCCAAGTGTACAAAGAATCCCTGTCATCAAACAAATTTTCTTTTATGCTGCTTGGAAAATAGCTTAAGAAATTTCTGTAGTTCCAGCCTTGGCCTTATGCTTTTAGGTTAGGCAGCTCTGCTGTTTCTTTTTGAAGTTTTGGTCTGTCTTTACATTATGAAATAACTCAAGAGAAAAAGCAGAGGCAGACACAGGGAAAAAAACAAACAAACGACAAAAACCAAAACCAGCAGAATATAGCAGACCACACCCAATGTCTGAATGTGGTTACAAGTATGGAACACAACAGCTACAGAAGAAAACAATGATGTCCAGTCCACAGGATCTCCAGGAAAAGTCTTGAAGTTACACATCTTCTGCTCAATAATCACAGGAGCCAGGTGGCCGTTGCAAAGTTTAGAACTGTGGAACAGGAGCCAGCTTAGATTGCTTTGATTATTCTCTTAATTGCAAAATGTCAGCAGAGCTGTTTGTAACTAAGTATCTCCCGCCTGAGCTCATGGATTGCAATACAATAAGCACAGTTAACCCACCCAGTATTGCTCCTATAACCGCACTTTGCTTCAGTATTCTAGAATGATGGTTCAGATGTTGCAGCACTTCCCCCACCAACCCCTCCGCAATTTTCTGAACCAATATCAGCAACAGTTCTTTATCTCTACCTTTTCCTTAATTCTAGCAGTTCAATAAACACTGCAAACACTCAAAAAATTCTAAGACTTTCTGTCTCTCTATTGGTAACTCCTCAGAATCTGTCTCACTGTTCTGTATTTTCCTATAGTATTGGGCTCAGAGTGTAGGTTTTCATGTGGAAGTAGTTGAGAACATTAACCTCATTAGGAGAAAAATAATTGTTTAAACCAGACACAGCAGAAGAACATTTCTGCTTGTCACACACCACTCAAATTCTCATCCTCTGTGAGCACAAGAGGACAGATGGCTGATAGCAACTGGCAAGTCAGCCAGGCAGACAGCTCATGTAGTGCTGAACACAGCAGTCCATAGATAATGCTCAGTCTCAAGGCTTGACCAACAACAAACTTTTCCTAAGTTTTCCATACAATATAGCTGTACAAGTGGCTTATACTTTTGTTTCTTAAGGTTTGGATTTTAAGAATGTGAGCGATCCTACATCTGCAGGAGGCACGTATGGACTACAGTCGTAGGAACTACATATACAGAGTATGCATATATATATATTTTCAATAAAAGTGCAAAAGAAAGATTATTCTCCAGATCTATAATGACCAAAACCTGGTCCTACACTGAATCTGAGTAATACAGGTTTTCTGATGAATGTTCAGAGATATTCATTTTAGGGATATATCATTGCTAATGTAACTGAATTTTCAGTCTTTCAATATGTATTACTGTAAACACTTATCAGCAACAAATTTAGCATTATAACAAAAGTTTTCATGTCTACAATACTAAATTAAATTTTGCCTTATAACCAAAACCATATACTGTCTTAGTATCCTGTCCCTATGCTTTAAGAAGCAATATAATATTAAGAGTTCAGTCCTAAATACTATAAACATCAGATAGAAACCATTTCTTTTACAAATAATAACAGCTAATACAATTTTCTTTTAAATCTTCAATTACAACATTAAAAATGAATAATTACAATAATAATATGGACTTTACTCTGCCCTATCAGATACTGGTACAACTACTCCTTTATGAAACCATGCTTAATATTACTGATACCAAATTATAATAAAGTTTCCCAAATACTAAGCAGACGGAATCAACGGAACAGAGCAAACCTGACTGTGGCATTCATCAATTTAATAAGCCTTTTGCTGCTGTATTTTATGAATCTATATTTCTCCCTTTATTTCTTCTTTATTTAAAATTGTTAATCTTCATAAATGTTTCTCAATAGGTTGAAGAGAAAACCTAATTCATTTATTTGTTTAAGGACCTTCCCATTCACTTGCATCCGAAATCTAGAAACCCATTCACTCTTATAACCTTTAAATCACATTTCTCCCATACCACACAATCTGACAGATGTCAGTCTCAGTTCAAGATGAAAGCAGAGATGTGTAAAGCACAGATGAAATATTTTGACAGGTCTGTCCCTAAAAGACTACATGGTATCTATCTCACTGGAGCCAGTACTTTTAGGGTACCATCCTTTCCATGCTTTCCATACAAGTGTTTTGAGGCCAGCACAGAGTCTGGTGGATTTAAAAAACAAACCTTAATCTGATTCTGCCTGGCCACTGCATATTCCCCCACTGACAATTCAGTCCAGCTCTGGACTGGAAGGGCACAGTTTTACAAGTTATATGTCAGTTATTCCAACACTGATAGGGAAATGTGTTCATTACACCACCTCCCAATTTTCTTTATCCTTTTTTTGCCACTGAAGCTTCTGCTGCCCCTAAAGCCAAGTTCGCAGTCATAAATAAGAAATACAGATTGTATGCCTAATATCTACATTCAGGCTTATCACATCCACATGTCCTATAATGAAACACTGCAAAATGGTCATGAAAAGATTACCAGGAATCAGAGACATGCACAGAGCTCTGCACCTTTACTTGGCCCCAGTCCTTCTTAAATTATCTTCTTGTGCTTCTTTTCCAAAGCCATTTTGGGATATTTTGGGCTGCAAATGCCTAAAATGAAGCTTTTGGGTTTAATGCTCTATCCAACACCTAGAAAGAGACAGTACCTGTGACTTACTGGAGAATATTCATGTTAATTCTACACTGCTAACAGGAGTGCAAGAAAAAGATACTTTAGACAAATCTATCAGAAATTACTAAGGAAGAAATTAATAAGACAATTAATGGCAGAAGAAGAGAACAGCAGACCTCAAAATCTCTGCCATTTACTATGTAAAAAAAAAAGAAAAAATTTCTTCTTTTATAGAATTTATTCCATGCAGTGGGTGTTCCATACATGGGACCTATTTCTCTGAGTCCCCCAATGAAAAGATTATTCTTATGCTTAAAGATGTCAGTCCAATGGTGCTAGTCACAACAAAAAAAACCCCTCAAACTAATGCCTAATACCCAAGTTTAAGTCCCCTCCTAAGCACTGTAAGAAATAGCCATTCTTCTTAAGTGCATCCCTGGATGAATTATTTTAAACATCTACAGCACACAGCTATCCATCTTATGGCTGAATTCATGATTGCAAGTAACTGGTAAGATAATATAATAGTAGACTTGAAATCTGGGCACCTCCTCAGTCCAACCCAAACCTTTTTATGACTATGAACAGGTAGTTAGCAAAATGTTCTGTAACATCTTAATATTAAGATATTGTTTGATCACAAACATTACTTATGAGCCTACAACACATCTTCTTTGCAACTTAAAACTACCAGTGACTTACTGAGAAACAAATCACAACTTAGTCTAGAGCTTGATTAAGCATTTAACTACCAAGCTGCAAAACAGAAAAAGTACTCGGTCTTGAAAAAGTAAGACCACACAACATTACAGAAAAAGAAGAAAAATGTAGAAAACCAAAGAACATTTTTCACACACAAATGGTAATAGGGGAAATGTAGATTTTTCTGTGTTTTACTACAACCACTTGGCTCATGGAATTCATAAACTACACCCTTGGAAATCATAAACTAATATTGACAACATTTTAGGAAGGCCTAAAAACATGTCCTTATCTATAGAAACCTGGCTGTTGTCTCCACCATTTCTAGACATCCAGAGAGTGAGACACAACTCAGAGTACTTCCTTCGGTGGTAGAGAACAGCCACTCGATACCCATTCCCGAAAAAATAAGAGCCAAGAAAATATCCTAAGGCATATTTCATTAAAGCATATATTAGTCACTCCATTTTTAAATAAGAACATATATTCAAAGAAGAACTTCTGAATAAAACACGCTGAATTTACAGGCTATGGTTCACATTCCTTTTGAATTAAAAGAAACTTGCATTTCTCAAAGGAATACACAAAATTATTTTACCCCAATTCAATACTTTACTGGCTCTCAGTCTTATTTCTCCTTCACCCAGCACATGTTTAATTTCTGAAACTAAGAGTTTGTCTTTGTGAAGTTCTTCAGGAAAATATAATTACATAATTACATTTATATATTATTTTATAATTAGATTTCTAACAACTCGTTTATCGGATAATATGGCACTCACACTGCGGAATCAATGCAGCTCACCAATTAGTAGTGGATTTCATCTTTGCAATGCCTCAGCAAAGCACTATATAAAGGAGAAGCTGAAGGAAAGTGTCACTTAAATTACTTGCTGCAGCAGCACAGAAAGTCTGTAATGGATCCACAAATGTAATTGGAATCTCAGTCAACATTCACTGTCCAAACCTCAAATAAGTATTACTTTCACAGCAGATAAAACAGGAGAGAATTTGGCCATTGGACACACTTTCCACAGTATCAAATATGAAACATATCATAATCTAGCTCTTCTTCACGAGGGCAATTCCTACTAGTTTATATCCTACTAAATTTGCCTTACTATAGATATAATAACAAATAAAAATAGCAATTGTTTTGGACAACTGCTATTTATCAGTGAAATCTTCACAGTTTTAAGTATCAGAGATTTATTTAATGATTTAACACCAAATGAGTTGCTATCAACATTAGCTGAATTATTGCTGCTCTGTAATTATTGTGATTTGATTGAATTTCCATTTAAATTTAAATCCATCAAGGAGGCCTGAATCCACTAAATCCTTTATCAAAATTTTCTGACATCTCTAGTTATTTAACTTACATAATCTATTTCCTTCAAGCATCCTGAAATTGAGTCTATGTATAAAGATTTTTATCCTTCTGATTGTCAACTGAAAATTCTCAAAAAAGATGACAGATCAGGAAGAACATCAGCTGAAAAATGTAACTCACTCTGACAAATTATTAAGCTTACTACAGAAAGAGGTAAGAAATCATAAAAAGTTATTTTAGAGGAAAGTTAGATTATCCTTAGCCCTTTATAAGCCCTTTATAAGACACTCATAAGTCTTCAGCAGACCTAAATGAACAAAAAAAAAAAAAAGAAAAAAAAAAGACACTACATAATATACCCAGTGATAGCTCAAAATGCTTTTAAAGCCTACCTGAGTAGTTTCTATAAAAATCAAATCTCCTCAAACTGAAGAGCTCAGGAAGAAGGATAGCTATAACAACCAAGGAAAATGTGAAATACTTCAGCCTTTAAAAGGTCACCTCACCACACACAAAACCGAATATTCCTTTAGCATGTCCCTTTCCAAGAAGCAAAAACTGTTTGACAATGAACCTGGAGACAGTGATGAACAGGCAGGTTTTCATGCACAGTTTGGAGCAGATGATATTTAGAAAACCTTGGCAAAAATAAGATGGCAAAAATGCTAGGACAACTCCTAACATATTACTTTGTATTGAAAAGGAAAAGCTGAAGTGTCATAGTCTTGATCAAAACATTTTCATCAAACTTTTCAGGCTGGTAGGCTGGTTTATTCAACAGTGACTAATTATCCTCGGGGACTTCCAGTTCTAGAATATAAGAAATGTTTTCATATACTTAGAAAACACAGAATAGCCCTTAGTCTGTATACAAAGCACTTCATCTTCCCAATTACAAATGCTTTCACATATAAAAGGATGGAGCTTAAGGCTATGCAGTTTTCTCCTGCTTGACATCCCTTGGTAATTAGGTATCAGACTCATGTCCCTGTAATATTTCCTGATAATGTGCTAATATTTGGCTCTTTGGCCTCAATGCCACTCTGAAATAAATACAGTTTGAAGACTGCCAGGAAGCTGCAGCATGAATCTCCTCCTAACTGTAAAATCTGCTTCAGCAGAATTTTTCTTAGCTTCTGAATACATTTTATAATGTATGACCATCTGGTATCAGTGTTGGTTCCTAGTTAAATAAACAGGATTTGGGGGGTTTTACATCATACTTAAATACAGATAGATATAAAAACTAATCACATTCACTTTCATGTTTTTCCTACATTAGAAAGGAAAGCCATTGGTCTCTCTGTAAAATGAAACTGGTTATGGTCCTTGCCCACCTTTCTCTCAATTCTACTTTATGCTCGTTTTTCATTCTAAAGGATGCCCATAAAATGGCTACTCAGTGCTTATGTCACAACAGTTATGTGAAGAAAACCCTATAGGCCTGATACTTCCTGGGACTGCATTTGCATTTTCATGGGTACGTAAGTAGCTGATCTTGAATAATTTAAAAGTATCTCTTTTTTTCCTGTCTGATCACCTCAGCTTAATTTAGGGATTTTTAAGTGCAGGGTCATCGAGGCTTTTTAGTCTGGTGATGGATTTCTGGGGTTGGTTTTAGAAAGAGGTTTTGTCCATTTTTTTTTTTTCCTAATAGTTCTCAGAATTATTGGATAATTCTCTTACTCTTCCGCGCAATTAAGAAGAATATCTTTGACTTGTAGACCACTAATTCCAGTCTGGGAAGCTCCAGGAGCAGCCTCCATCACAGCAGTCAAATCACATTGCCTCCTCTTCAGACCTTCTTCATTGATCTAAATCACATTTTTGCAGCAATACCTTTACAGGTGGAATCTCTTTAGTTTTGGGTTGATGTATTTGGTATAAATGAAAGGCTCATTTCTGTGTGCCAGTGGCATCAAGCACAAAGACAAAGCACCAGGCACAAATGGCACTCCTGCAGTAAGCACAAAGATGCATTGAAGAACTCAGGTCAGTCAACAAATAAAAAAACTCCAATCAGCAATCAGAAATTGAGACAAAATTTGTATTTATGGAGCATTTAGATTGCACCATGGAAGCTGAACTTCATTTATCCTATGCCCAGTGCAAATGGCCACACTGAGATAAAAAAATCATATATCACAATTGTTTAGCCACTCTGACTCCTTCCTGTAAAATGAAGCCTCTCGAAATTTTTTCAGATTTTTTTCTTAAAAGTGTTTTTGCTTGTCTTCCCTGTCTTGCCTGTCTCAAGATCCCTTTCCATGTGACAATGAGTATTATTCAAATAGACAGAAATTAATGTTATTGCCTTGACAGAGAGTATGAAAAGAACACAGAGAACATGATATAACATTGTCAGTGATGCAACAACCTTCCACTGCAAAAATAAGCAGCAAATAAGTATTTGTAAGTGGCCAGACAATGTGATCCTGCAAAGGCACAATCAAACCCAATTACCATCCATGTGGTTCAGGTGCACTCACATTGCGTCCAACCACAGGGTTTGTGCAACCTTAAATACTTCCAGCACCTCAGAACAAAACTTTGCTTCAGTTTTGGGGAAAGAGGAAAAAGAGATTAGAGATGAAAAATATTCAAATCAATTCATAGTTTTAACCAAGCTTTTTAGGAAAATAGAGGGTATTTTAAAAGACTAAGAAAGATAAAAAGAACTTTAATTTCTATGCATATTATAGAAATATTGTTTGATTTTAACAAATTATACATGGATATTTCCAAATTTTATTTGAGAGATTTTTTAACAGGTTCTTAAGCTGAGGGAGGGCATTTGCATAAATACCAACACAAAGACCCAAGTTTTACATTTCCCAACTATAGTTAGTTATCATGCCTCAAAAAAGAAGTTTCTCGTTTTTGAAAATAGTCTGCTATTTAAACTGACATCTAATTTAACAAAGCTCTTTTTTCTTAAATGGAAAGTCAGTCCTCCTTTTTGAAATATTCAAAAATTAACATTTTTTTCATCTATTTATTCAAGTATGAGTATTCTGGTCTTAGTCCAAAAAAAAACCCCAAAGAGAATAGAAAGCACTGAATTAAAAACAAAGCAATTTTTTAAAAAGTGGAAAAAATGGGAACAGAAATCAAAAGCAAATAATTTTATCCCACTGTCATGTCACCTACACATTAAAAAAAAAAAACAAAACAAAAAAACATATTTCTACTATGCTAAAAAAGTTAGAGTATCAAACCAAGGAGAGGTTTTGGGAAATCTGTGGAAGAAACATGAACAATACTCCCTAAAAGACAAAAGCTACCAAACAGGAACAGCTATTGTGGCCTCTCTTCTCTAATTCAAGGATGGGAAGTTTGCATCCTCAAGACCCCCCCATAAGACAACAGAAATATAAATGGTAGCAGGCAGAATTCTGCAGCTCTAAAACAGGAGAATATGCAGTAGAGCCAAAATTAAAGGAAGATCAAAGAAACAAAATTATTTATGCTATGTTTGTGCATAATGGGTTCACATAGAAAATACTTTTTTTTTCCCAATGTTTGGGAGCTACTGTGATCCTCAGAATATTTTAGTGTTATCCATGTAAAAATGCAACAACACAAGTAGCTGAATACTTTCCACTGTCACTCAGTAAAACACCTGGAATGCACAAAATGCACTTTAGCACATTTCCTGCTGTTTAACTGTTATACTGGCACATTTAGAAATGACAGAAGGATTATGAAGCACATAATGGCCCAGTGCTCCTTTTTCTTCAAAAACATCTTGTCTCCCCATGGGGTTCGATTGCTTACAGCATTTCATTTCTCATTACTGGTAGTTACTGGATCAAGAATTGAAGCACTTTGCCTAACCAGTTCACTATGTTACACTATTTAAAAGTTTGGGAGAGTTTCAGTTTAAAAGAGATACAATAGGCAACAACAACAAAGCATAGTCAGAGCAACAGCCACATACACTTCATGTCATTTCCTTAAAAATGCTTGATCAAAGAAAAAAGAAAAAAGGGGGGGCAAAAAACAGAAAAAAAAAAAGACAGGAAAAAAAACAAAAGCAAAAACTGCAGAGCTAGAGTGGTTTTTATTTAAGTGAAAATGCACATTAAATATTTGCTTTAGTTGTGTTTTCTCTGTTCATAGTTTGATCATCACGTCTCATGACTTTTCAGAGTAGTAAACAATCATTGTCCCATAGGAAGCAGTAATTTATGTGGTATTTTGACATTTAAGATTTAACAGTTAAAGTTCCCAATAGGCATAATTAGAGCAAAAAATGCACAAAAGTGAATAACCAGATAACATTTGTGCATTGATATTTGAAGAAATAAATTCATCACCATAAGGGTATAACCAGTCTTGAGAAGTATTAAACAGAAAAATCCCAGACAAACTCTTAACGGATATGGTCAAAGAAATTACTTGGGTCTTATGACTGGAAGTACATAACTTAACCTAGACCCCAGATAAAATGATCAAATTTCCTCATGACATACCAGAAAATAAATAATTTACTAAAAACCTGACCAGCTGAATAAATGAATATATTGTTGGGAAATCAAACTCATTGACTATAGGAGGAGAATATAACACAGACATGGGATAAATGTTGAGAAGACAAAGGGTTGGACTCATCAGTTCAAAAGTCCACCTCTAAGTCCTGTGATCCCACCTGATGCAATAACTGGCGTCAACTTTGCCAACACATGATTACATTTTTATCTCTTGATGCTGCTCTACTGCATTCAGAGCATATGGGTATCTGACCTAAGGAAAAAAAAAGGCAAAAATAAAATAGAAATCAAAGTTTGACAGAAGATTCTCTAAACGAAATTATTTAATGAGTCAGTAAAAGGCCATTCCTGTTATGATTAATTAGGATCATGATATAATTACCCTTACAAAATCAGACCATCTGTTCCTAAGAGTCCTTACAGCCATTCTAAAGTAACACTGTTTTCAATCCTAATATTTTTTAGTAGTCTGGTTCTAATTGTAGCAGAGTCTCTCCCCTCTAGCTCACAGCAGAGCACTCTAACACAGTCCACAGGAGGCTTTGCCAAATGGGGGGACCCCAAGGGGAGGTCAAGGCCGCACCAGGAGCCCCCAGTTCACAGGGCAGCAGGGGCTGGACCTGGATGGGACAGGAGCAGTGGCAGCCAAGGTCCCACACAAGGGCTCTGGGGCAGAGCCTGCTGAGGAGCAGCTGAGGCAGCTGGGAGGCTCATCCTGGAGAAAAAGACACTCAGTGCGATATTATCACCCTCCAGAACTCCCTGAGAGGAGGTTGTAGCGGGGTGGGGGTGTGGTGGTTTCAGTTCAAAACCAGGAAGAAACACCAATTTAGTGTAGTGGTTTAGGTTCACCAATTTGAGTTTCCTGGTCAATGTACCAAATAAGGTAGCGGGTTCAGTGCTGGCTAAAATCACCAGTGCACCTACCAGAATTATTTATTGATTTCCTGCTGTGAGATATGAATTAGGAGGAGGGCAAAGCAGGCTTAAAAGGTATAAAGAAAACTTTATTAACAGAACTAGAAGAATAATAATGATCAGAATAAAACCTTCAGAACACTTCTCTGCCCCTCTCCACAACTTCTTTTCTTTGCCAACTGACAATACAGAGACAAAACCTGGGATTTTCAATCAGTTACCACCTCTACAACAGTCTTTCATCAGCTCTTGTAGGGAGAGGAGTTTCTATCACCATGCCATGGAGACTTCTCCACAAGAAACAGTTCTCTCATGGCTTCAATGTCACAGCGAATCAGCTGCCCAGGAAAGGAAAATCTGTTTGCAGTGTGAAAGTCCCTCCCATGTCTTGCAGCTTTCCCACAGCTGCTTTCATGGGCCATGTCAACTTATGGGGTACTATTTTAAGGATGAGCTGTTCTGGCATAAAATACCCCAAAAGTTCTCTTCTTTTATCTCTAGGAACAGAAGCTCCTCTTCTATCTCTGGAGCAGAGTTTCTCATCTCTCTCTGTTCAAGTTTCTCATTAGATTACAGCTTTTCAGCATCCACACGCTCCAGCACGAGTGCCCTTTTCTCATGGGCTACGGGTAAATGCTGCATCCCCTGTGGGCAGCTAAGGTCCAGCGGTCGGAAGACATCGCGATGTACGGAAAGATAGAATCACCCCCCCTCCTCAACAGTTTATGGTAATTACCCCCGTAATTAGGCAATAGCACCTAGCTGTGATGAAAGCAGATGGGAGTGACATTGTGAACTCAGGTTATAAAGTGTCAAATTCTTCACCAATAAACACCATTTTGCCGTCTACCACATTGGTGGTAGCGTGCAGATGGACCGAGTGACCTGGGATTGGTCACCGTGCTGTCCCTGAACCAGGTCGCCACTCCTTTGAAGGCGACAATCCCCCCACGTGCTTCATGAATTACAGGGGGAAACCGAAGACTTATATATCAAACATATATCTTCACCATACACAGTGAATTTCAGCCGAATACCAAGGCATCTCCTCAATCCCTTCCTAACTAGAATTTGACTCTTTCTGACCTCAGTGT
The DNA here is from genome assembly GCF_049639895.1 of Pseudopodoces humilis. NCBI lineage: Eukaryota > Metazoa > Chordata > Aves > Passeriformes > Paridae > Pseudopodoces > Pseudopodoces humilis. Next base: position 14,471,212 of record NC_142214.1, on the reverse strand, counting down.
CCCATGTTGTTTTCCTTACGTGTCTTCACCCTTTCCTTTTCCTGATTCGGGAGAGAATTGGTGTTCGTAGGTTCGTTTGTTCTCGAGCTGTATCAACTGAAGCAGTTTTTACGGAGTTCTGCGACGCTGAGAAGTTGATCTCAATCAGGGCTGTGCATCAAGGGGATCGCTTGCCGTGCCTCTCGCTGCCGCTCACGGGGTCTCTGCCGACACCGTGTGAGCCGTGCCGACCGCCGGCTTCACTCAGCACTTTTCTTCATGCGGAGCGCCGAAAACAAGCAAAGCTGCTGCTGCTGCTGCCGTTTTTGTCCTTCTGTCCGCACCATGGCTGGCTAAAAGCGGCTAAACAAACAAAGTTCATTGCGAGCCATGCTGAAGCAGCCACGGCCGCACGCTGCTGTTCTGGTTGATTTTTCAGCCCTGCAGTCCCGGCCCCGGCCGCTCCTGGCCTCGGGGCCGCTCCCAGCGCCGATACAGCCCCCGGCTGGCATGGCCCGGCAGTGCTGCAGGAAAAAGGACCGGCGGGCTCTGCCGAGAAGGGGCCCGGCCCCGCAGCGAAGGGGCCCCAGCCGCCCGTCAGGACGGGGCCCGGTGGGCTCCCCGGTGAGGGGCTCGGCAGCCCGCTCACCACCCCTCAGGGAGCAGAAAATCTCGGTCGGGCCGCGTGGGGCCGGCCCAGCCCGGCCGTGCAGGCCACACGGGGCGGGTCCCACCAGCACCCCGTCACCTCTTCAAAAGCCAGAAGCCAAGACAACCATTTCTTGGCCTTGCCTCTCTTTAAAATGTGAATCTCACAGAGGCGGACCTAGCTTCTAACAGTTTAATAGGTTGTCAATTCTCAGAGCTAGCCAGCTATTGGTTTCTGCTAGGATCAGAGGAAGCTCTTAGCAGCTCTTACCAGAAAAATCATTTCCGTGGGTGGCTTCCCTCCTCACCAAATATCACCGTAAAACCGAACAGGGAGTCAGTCTTTCCGCCCAAACAATAGGACCTGAGGAAACATCCTCAAGTTGTGCCAGGGGAGGTCCAGGCTACATATTCGAAAGGGTTGTCAAGCATTGGAACAGGATGTGCAAGGAAGTGGTCGAGTCACTATCCCTGGAGATATTTAAAAGATGTGTAGATGTGGTGCTTGGGGTTTGGTGGTAGAGCTGGCAGTGTTGGATAACAGTTAACAGTTGCTGGACTCGATCTTAAAGGTATTTTCCAACTTGAACAGTTCCATGAAATATTAAGTAGATAATAAAATTAAATTGTCACCAGAACATTAAAAGACTGAATAAAACACCAAAAAAAAAATTAAACCCGCAGTTCACTTGGTCAAATTAAGCAGCAATACAAAAATGCACAACAGCTATAAATAAAGCTACAAAATTATAAATCTGCATTGCTCTGAGTTACATATATCATTTTTCTGTAGCCTGAGATCCTCTACATTTTTCAAAGTTGAAGTCAAAGATGTCTTAAAGTTCCTTTTTTATCCATAATACTGTGTGCTAATATGTTAATATAATTTTGCTAAACCAAGATTAAGTGAAATGATTGATGATAGTGAACAATTACAAGTCTATTTTGATCAATCATTATGTAGTTCCCAAGACAGCTTTATTTATAATACATGCCAGTTATGCCAGGTTTTTTTCATATTGATTCCTTCTACTGGGTGTTATAAATTTGTATTGTGATATTGGCTTTTGCAGATGAATATTATATGTTAAATACTTTTTAGCTATGTATGTACTTTTTTTCTTGCTAACAAGTCTTAAGCTTAAAAGAATTTCCTAGGTACAAGGCAAGGAAACCCCAGAGGGCAAGGACACTGGGGCCCAAGCTCTTATCAAGAGAACAATAGAGGCCAAACTGTTATCAGCGGAAGATATGAAACCCATCTGTCCTCAGGGGAAGGATGATGGCCCCGGACTGTTATCTGCCCTGACCATTTGCAAAAAGAAAGGAAACCAAACTCCAGAATAATGCTGACCAGCAAAAATAATGATGACCAGCAAAAAATATATGCTGACCAGCAGAAAATAAAACTGTAAAGAGCATGATCCAAGAAGGCAGAACCAGGGAGGGGACATGCTTGAATATGCATTAACCCCTCACAGCAAGGAGGGGATAAAAAGGGGATCCCTGGGATACCAGGTGTGTTCCTGGCAAGGCGCCAGGGCACCAGCCGTTTTAACCCTTTGCTTTATTTCTTATGTCTCCTAATTGTCTTTTATTTATATTAAATTCTTTTTATAATTTATTAAGTGAATCTCGTTTTTAAGATGGGTATGACAAGCAAGCAGAAGCAAGTGGTTTCAGTGCGATTCATTTAGCACAGGAGATTTCCATTGTGATGAATAAATCACAATGTTACTAAAGAAAGATCATTAAGGGATGAGGTTTTATATTGTACAATAAGCTACTAACTTGCTGCAATAACTTCATAAAAAAATTCTTGTTTACTTTCTTATGATACATATACAATTCACATTTATCTAGGCTGGGGAGAAATCTTTAGGGTGTTGCCAGATTTGAAGAATATACTTTAAATATACCCACTTCTTTTTCCCCTATTCTCATGTCTCTTTGATCTTACATTGCTAACTTTGTCATTTTACAGCCCCTGAATTTCCACATTTCTGCTTCAAAAACAACTCACACTAAAAGCAAGCTTAACTCTTTAATGCATCTTTTAGATAGACTATCCATGCCTAATGTTATCACCAAATTTAACATGATTCTTGTATTCCAAAGTTTTTCCTTCTCCCTCTCCAAGGAAAGTTAAACAGCTAAGATTTTTTCACATTGGACATCCACATGGATGAGAGTTGCATACCTGCAACATATTTCCTTTTATAAGGATTAAAAAGGAGAAAATACTAATTTCAGGTTTGCTATAGCAAAAGTTGTCAACTGGTATTGCACAGTATTTTCATATATGTTATTTCTACATCCTCAATCTTCCTCCAGTTATTTCAATAGATATGCTCAGTATTGTCAATGTCACTAGTGAGTATCTAATTAATTTCCAATGTATTAACATTAAGCATTTTGAATAAAGGAGAGGAAATTAAACTACCCAGAGGAGCAGCTGTTTAAGGTCATCAGGGTGTATCAGTTTGCTTCATCTGAATTTAAGCACCTGTCACACATCAGTTTGCCTAAGAGCAATTAGAAAAGCTTTATTTTTATCTAAACTTTTCAAACAGAATTAATATTGTACTGAAGGAGCCCTTCTCCCTCGTTCCACAGGACATGAATACTGGTTGCTTGTAGACCAAGACTTAATGACTTCTAAATACTTTCAGATATCCAGTACTTTTAAAGGGAACTACTTCACATTGTTTTCATCTTGGAATCTGTACCACAGAAGAAGGAAATTAAATTTTTCAGCTACACAGAGTATTTGTGTTAGTTATGGAAAAGTCTGACAAAATAAAGTAGCACTTCAGTGACATAAAAATAATTTTCAAGATAAGAAAGACCTTGTCCCACCACTTTCTCCATCTTTTGCAGAACTTCCTGAACTTTATAGGTGACAATACTAAGAAGCAATGCAATGTTATGCCTAGAATAACTTTGCAGGATAGCAAGGAGTTGTGCTGTCCAACCCAAGGACCTGAGTGTGGCTGTTTCATCAGCTTGTATTTAATATCCCTGGTTATGTGTGCCAAAGTGAAAATTGTATACAACTAAGGTCACACACACTACTGAAAAGAATTTGGAAATTATCAGAAACTGAAGCAGAACTTGGTCCAAAACTGCTCCAGTGTTGCATCAATATTGTGAGAAGCCTCCTGCTCAGCATGGCTCCATTTCCCATTCCCCCCCAGTACTGCACATTGTCACACAGCGAGTGCTGCAGTGCAGTGCAGCTGCAGTGATGTAGAAACCACACCACTGCAGGAGCAGCAGCTGTCACCACACTGATGGTCTGCTTCTCAGAGTACATGGTTTTTCCTTTAACAGCTGCCATTTTGGAGTTCTATCAAGGACAAAACCACACTGAACAACATTCTCCTGAAGGGGATCCAGCATTGTACCTGTGTCAGGTACAATTTTCACTGCAAATTGCTGGAGCCATTCTTTCATTTTAGCTTCTCTGTATTTCCTTAAGAATGATGCTGTCAAACAAAGGCCACAAATGTGACATGCAAAAATGCAAATCTCTTTTTTTTTTTTTTTTCTGGTCAGCTTCTATGAGAACCTTCAACTTTCCCATTGTACACAACAACAATCTCATAAAGAAGTACAAGGGCAGGATGTTTCATTTACAATAATGTAAAATACCACACTCCTCCTGGTGAATGTTCATGCAGTTCAAAACAAAACAAAAAACAAAGATATGAAAGATTTTGGGAAGATTATTTTTTGAAGGTTATTTTCCCCTTTCCACATTGTATGAACATTCTAAATCTAGACAGCTAAAAGCACTTTTACTTGATTAAACACAGAAGCTGTAAACTCAAGCTGCAGTGGCTTTGTCACTTCCTCCTGTGTTGTAATTTCATTTCCACATAGACAGATGGAAGGTTTATCTTATTGCCACTTACTATTCAAATGAAATAAAGGGGAAGACATGTTGTCCCTTCCAGAGGGAAGAAAACCAACATGAAAGATAAAATAGCATATATATGGTAAGTTCTGAATATTCACATTAATTGCAAGATAAAAACAGTAATTTATATATAAGATTACATTAATTTCTTGACTTCAGTTACAGCTACTTACTTTATCCAGCCATAACAGAGCAATCTCAATATTTTGGTTTCAAAGTGACTGCATTTTTAGGGAAAAAATGGAGATAAAATTGTGAATTCCATTCTCTTAGACTGTGACATCCCTGCTTAAAGGCTGACCCCAGAGCTCCCCGGAAGTGTTGTGCTATCTCCAAAGCAATGCCTGTGCCCAGCCCTGCCTTTCAGCTGCCTACCCTGCGAGACTGCACACAACCCACACAGAACTCGCACTCCCAGCTTGGCAGCACCTGCTCAACATCATCCAGGTTCCTGCTCTGCAACACTTCTCCCTCCCTGCAATCCAAACTCTCCCTTCCCCTTAAAGCCTCTAAGTGAAACATGTAATTCAATGGCTATTCAATGACCCTTCCTCCCCTATCCCACCCTGAATACTGTTAGTCTGCCAGTAGTCTTGAAGGAAAATCCTCAAAGAAATCAAACTCAACTTCCCAACACCCTATATCCCTCCTCTTCCCCCAGGCCAATCTACTTCCTTTTTTCTGTGCATAATGCAGGCAGTCACTTTATTCACCCCAGTTTACATATTCTTAGCTTCAAATGTAAACACCTCCCTGATGCAATCTTCAGAGAAGCTTGATGTTTACATGTAGATTTTCACTCTCTTGCCATTGAAAAGTTTACACATGCCTCTTAGAGGTAACAAATGATCTCCTGGACCTGCAGCTTGATGGGAGCAAGTACTGCCTTGTGGTAGTACAAGGTCCATTATCCCAAATGCTCCATGTGAAGAGATTTGCATGGTTGGAGAAGACTGTGTAGTTAAAGGAGCTTTTTCCAAGAAGAAACTAGATATAAACAGAAATCAAAATTCGACATTGAAAGGCATAGACACAGACTCTTAAATACTTAAGAAAGCTGGAAGGGGTTTGTGGCTGTTTTAAAGCACTAGTGAAAAATCACCAGAAAATTAATTCATCTTTTGAGCTGTGAGATATGGATATGGAAAACTTAAAAGGAATAAATAAATTTTATTAACAAAACTACAAGAATAAGAAACCAGAATAAAACCTCCAGAAACCCTTCCTTCCCCCCACCCAACCATTCCCTTGTCCAACTGACAACATAGAGACAAAACTTGGTAGTTAAAACACTACTGACTATACAATAGTCTTTTCATCAGTCTTTGTAGAGAAAAGATGTTTCCTTTTGTCATTCCATGGGAAGTTCTCCACAAGAAAAGTTTTCTCATGGCTTTCCATTCCCCTGATGCCAGCCGCCCAGAAAACTCTGCCATCAGGCCCTCCTCCCATTTCACAGCACTCTGAGGTGTGTTCATGGCCCATGAACTCAGGGGGTGTCATTTTAAGGATGAGTTATTCAAAGGCAAAGGTTCTCTTCATCTGTCTCTGTGATCATCTCTGGGAACAGAGGTTTTATCTTTTTTCCTGGGGGCCGAGTGTCTCCATCAATTCTCACTTCTCTTTCTCTGTTCCAGCCTTTCATGGGATCACAACTATTTCACCATCTGCTCAGCTTCATCAACAGATTACCTTTACACTTTGAAATACTTCATTCCCCCCAAAATACTCTTTTATGAATTAAAGGAGTTTTTCAGAACATTATTGTTCATCTCCATGGCCTCAACAAAAGAATATTTCAGCTTATTAAAGCATCTCCTCATTCTCTTCTCATCCGAGGCTTAATTCCTTCTTTCACTGACTTTGATGGTTTATGTTGTCTCTTTACATGTGAAGCTCTCTCTCCTCTCTCTGGGAAAAGGATTAAATCTGCAGCTCTCATCTGGGTAGTAAAAGGGTTAAAATCTGGCTCAAACTGTGGCTAGGTATTCATGGTGTCGGATTTCAGCTCAGCAGCGCCTAGGGCCAGGGCCCCCCTAGGAAAGGCTTCAGCCACCCTGCTGGAACAGGGACCAGAGGCTTCCCGGGAGGGCCGCAGCAGAGCCCAGCCCCGGACCGGAGGGAAATTCCCACAGACTCCACCCCGCAGGCTCCATCCCACCCTGCAGGCTCCATCCCACCCCGCAGGCTCCATCCCACCCTGCAGGCTCCATCCCACCCTACAGGCTCCATCCCCCAGCTGGGGGCCGCAGCAGACCGAGCCCAGACCCTGCCAGGCCGCATGGCCTGGGGGGGACATCAGGAGCCAGCTGGAGTTCTGTTACCTATCAAAACTGGAAACAAAGAGAAAAGCTCTCAGGCTTAGGTTTAAAAGGTGGTATTCACAGGTTGATCTCACTTTTCAATGGTCAGAAAAACCTGTCAATTTTCAGAACTGGCCAGCTATTGGCTAGCTCTCAGGCAGAGAAGAAACTGTCAGCAGCATCTCTCAGAGCCCTAACTTCCGTGGGTGTTCTTTACTTTTTTTTCTTAAATGCCAGTCAGGTTTTCTGTGATGATCCCGTCATTGAAGAGAAGACATTAGTACATGTGCACATTTACACTTCACTAATATTGCTATTCAGTATTCATAAAATCCTGTTTAATTAAAAAAACACCCACACTCCTATGACAAATAATATTTTTCTCTTCCAAAGAGTATGGAAGTCATAAGTAATTGTTCTGTTTATGTAAATCATGAATGTGAATCCACATTTCTAACACTTCTGAACTTTAAGAAGGATAAACATCCAGATTTCAAAGGAAAAGCTCAGATCTTGGGATGAATTTGGAGCTTAGTTCTCATTTCCATGGATTTCAAGAACATGAAATTTTGGGAATTAAGCACAGGCCTTTAGATAATAATCTTGGTTAAGCTCTGTAAAGGATATACGAAGCAAGAAAGTATGACAGCTGCATTCCTGTTTGGTTTAGGAAACAAGAAAAACGTTACCAGCAAAGGACATGCAAGATTTAATGTTACATAAGCAAATAAAAATGTGTATATGTGTCAATCAGCTGTCAAACAATATATACCCACATTTAGAACAGAGGAAGAGAGGAGCAGCATCACGTAATAAAACCTCTATAATCCTTCACATTTCATTCCATGGCCCAATGATTGTGGGACTGGAGTGACTCAGAATGAAGAGATTAAAGCCTATTCTTGCTTTTCCATCAGTCTGCTGAGTAATCTTTGGCAAACCATTTGATTTTCTACATGTCAGCATCCCAACATGATAAATAGATGTAACAACATTTAATTCCTTTATAAAACACCTTGACATCCAGTGATGAAGACAACCTTTATTGCACAAAAAATAAAAATTTAAACAGTTTTAAGCCATTTAGTAGTATGTTTAATAAGACCTGTAAATGTATAAGAGTTTGATTTTTGTCTGCTTAAAAAGGAATGAGCTTATAAGTTCAAATGCATGTTCTTACTTTACAAGTCAGATATTCCATCTCTGCAATTGTTCCAACTCTTCCAGGACATAATTGCCAAAAGACCATTCAGATTTTTTTCCAGTGGTGATAGCTGAAAGATATTTATAAAGTATTCTCATACAGTATGTTTCAGAAACATCCACTTAGTCTAAATGATGTCCCTTCCACAAAATAACTAAGTGTGGGAAACTGACTGTGGATCACTACCTATTTATGATGATTTTGTTTCTCTTTCATTACAATTCAGAAAGATTAGGCCATTTGTCCAGCATTACTTTTATAAGTAGGATATTATACATTTTTTGACAAAATTTTTACTTTATATTGAAATAACTTTTCTTGAGTTTCGTCCAATGCAATTTTAAAATTCTCTTTTACACGGCACACATATCTTCTAAAGAAAATGGAATGTTGAAAACCCACCTTTACCAGAATTCTCTCACACAAAGCACACCAAATATCTCATCTCTGCTCCTAGAATTCCCATTTTGTTTTAAGGAACTGTATTGATGAAGACAGTCTCTTCTCTTCCAAAAATAACTTTTACATGATTAATATAAAAACATTCCTTTTCTCTCTGACAATGTTTTTAGCTTCTCCACTGAGGGTTAAACAGCTTTCTAAATTATCACCCTTCAACTGCTTTCATCTGCAGACTATACTAAAGCATATTTTTATCACAAAGTTTTACATTCTTATTAAGCACTGCTGGTTAACAGAAAAAGCTTTTTAAGCCTGGATAAGTTTTTCAAAGAATCTAGCTCAATTTTTGAAGAAACTGATTAACAAAACAGAAGCAAAATTTTCAGGAAAAATGTCAAGAAAATTTTCAGGAAATAAATAAATAAAAGGCTCAAGAGATCACTAGATAAATGCTGGTTTAATTTTGATGAAAATATTGGAGACATGGGAAGATAAGTGCAAATTTTACTGCATCTCACACATTAAGATAAAGTCAGGTTTTCTTTAAATAGGCTCAAAGTATCATTAAATTTTAAAAGTATGGTAGCTGCAGCTTCCCAGTTAGACATGAAATATGAAATAAGAAATTTACACACATCAGTGACTTTTTGAGGCTATAATTGCACAAGTCTGCATGAAATTGTCTTCTGCTGAACATATGTCCAAAAAGGCTTAGAAATATTGTGAGGTTCTCATTTTCCTAGTTTATACAGAATACAGGTACAATATTCAGCAAAATAAAAAGCAGCAAGGTCCCACTGTCTTCTCCACCAGAAATACCAAGCTTTACAGAAATAGTTTGCAAAACTTACATTTAGCAGCTCTTAAATTCCCAGGGTCTTTTACAACACTCAATGTATATTCATGTAACATTAGGTGCAAGAAAATACATCTAAACTTTAAAATAATGCTGCCACATTCCCACACAGATGTTTGACTAAAGAAACTGATGAGCCGCTGGCAGGCTTCTCCACTTAAATAGCATGCAATATTTTAAGTAAGCAGTACCTGGAATTTACTGCTGGAGCTGTTAAATAGACTTTATTGGACAGATTCCAATAGAGTTTATTCGGAACTAATTTAGAATATAATAAACTCCAGTAGCTGGCAGCTTTATATAAGTTTATAAGAAAATGCTCATAAAAACTTATATTTTATATATATATATAAATTTATATATATACATCTGTAGCTAATTTGGATATGTATGCCAACTTGAAAGAATGAAAGATAGAAATTGTTTTGTGAAATACTTTGCCTGACAGAAGTTACCTTCAAATGAATTTATATTTCAATACATAATTTTGACTGCACACAAAATTATGATAAATATAATGGTTGAATTCACCAGACAACCACCATTACCCACATCTAAAGTATTCATTGCTAGATATTTATAGAGATATATTCCCACAAAAGCAAAATAATTCCCATACCAAAACACACAGATGCTACAATACAGATTTTATTTTGATAAAGTGATTAATAGAAAGTGATTTTTGTTTTTACATCTGTTTTTGAAGAAGGGAGCAAATAATCACAACTTTGATCTAACAGCAAAAATTCTATCAATTTTGCATCCCTACCTAACTTAAAACAAAAGTAGGTAGGTTTATTTATAAAAAGATATACATATTCATATATTCTTATTTCTGAAGTCACACCTACTTCCCAGGCCAGATGAGCAGAAATCCTAATACAGTATTTGGACTAAATAGGCTAAATTTTTTATGTACTTTATGAAGCACAAGTTTATGTTTTGAGAGGAAAAAAATGTGTTTCAAACTGCTGGAGTGGCAGTGGCAATAATATTTAGAGATAGTTTTGCTTGTGCAGGTATGCTTGAGAACAACAGCATGGATATGAAGACAAAGCAATAAACAATTAAAGACAGAGGAGAGTGCAAAGCTATCATAGTAGAATTAAGGCTTTCAAACTAGCAGAAAATATTCACAAAGAGAAAAAGATTAAAAGATGTTGCCTACATTTCCAAACATTTCTGAAGGTAGGCTTTAATGTGAAAAATGACTGCATCCCCACAATGACTTTGAGAGGAAATGGATTAATTCCTCTTTTAAAAGCATATATTTTCAAAGCATATATTAAGAATAAAGCAATGACAAGAACTGCATCAAGCAGTTGCAACTTCCATAACCATGTAGAAAGATGAAAAACAGTGGGAAATTTGTGAAGACCAAGTACAAATTTTTCAAAATTCTATGTTTTTTAATACTAATTCCTCTCTGGGCTATGTAGATCATATTTCTGCTGTAACTTAAAACTCCACAAGCTGCTGCACAGAACACACATTAAAAGACTAAAAATAAAGACTGTGACAGCAAAGGTGTTTATTAATCTAAACAAAGTTATGGCTACCATTTACTTAGAACCCAATAAATATTTAAATACTAAAATAAGTTTTTAATAGTCTTTGAGGTGGGTTTTTACTGGTTGTTATTTGGTTTGTTAACTGGATTTATTAATTATGGGGTTTGTTTTTAAACAATCATCAAAACAATCCCAAATCCCAGAAGAACGCTTAATCTTTAATGCCTCCTCACTTCCCAAGTTAATTTAGCATAACACCCAAAGAAGCATTTCCTTTATTAGGATGTCTATTTGCTCTGGCGCAGGGTGGTTTCAGGACTTTTTCAGTAAGCATGATACTGTTTTTCTTTTTAAATCAAGATGAACTGTGCTAGGAAACACATACAGGACATTTCTTTCCCTCATATTAATAGCAACGAGACAGCAACATCAAAAATGTAAGGTTTTCTTTTTACTTACTGAAAGTAAGAAAAAAATAAAGGATCTTTGACCATGTCAAAACTAATGCACATACTCCTAACTGTTTGAAAACGATAGACAACAGCAGAACAAAAGGTTGTCTGAAGTTGCAAGGAAAGCATTTCCAAAAATGCTGTATTCCTCTTCTGTCTAGGAAGGTAGGAGCAGAAAAGAAGTAGCATATCCAAGAACATATGTCATTGATAAAACTAATACCCAAAAATAAAACATCTGAATTTCCTTCAACAAAAGATATTACTGTTCAAACCAGTGGAGAAAGCAAAGTCTGAAAATATTTTCCAGAGCCTTACACCTTAGTGAAGCTAAGAGTTTGCTTCAGATCTCATCTGGTACTAAGTGCAAATTTAAAAACAAAGCTCTCAGCAATAACCTGTGTGCTCACAGAATACAGTTTTACTTCTCAGTCAGATCAAACTGACCCCAAACTTTGCTTTCACACATTTATCAGCAATCTGGCTGCAGGAGTTGCACAATGCAAAATGAGCACAGGTTGCACACAACCTTGCACAATGAGCAAGGTTCCTGATGATACCAGACTGGGAGGTGTTGGCTCTCTCAAGGGCCCCTCTGCCCTGCAGCAGGGTGTGAAGGGCTTTGAGGATGTGCCTATGCTGAGAAGCTGAGGGCTTTGGGATTGTATAAAAGGTATAAAGCTGTTAGAGAGAATCCAAAGAAGGCTGCAAAGATAGTATATTTTCCGAGGGAGAAGCCTCCCGAGGAGCAGCTGAGGACAGGCACAGAGCTCTTCACTCTCATGACCAGTGACAGGACTCAAGGGAATTGGATGAAGTTGAGGCAGGAGATGTTTAGGTTGGATATTAGGAAAAAGTTCTTCACAGAGAGGGTGCTGGGACACTGGAACAGAGTCCAGCCCCCCGGGCAGTGGTCACAGTCCCACGCCTGAAAGTGCAAGAGTGTTTGGACAATGCTCTCAGCCACATGGTGAGATTTTAGGAGGGGTCTAATGCATCGGCCGGAGCTTACCTGGCTCTATCACTTGGGCCTGCGACAGGAGTGGGTCACACCCCAGGAGCAGGATGACCCGAGGTGTGACTAGAGCACTCGCTCTACGGCTTTTTGGCTGTCAGTCTGTGCTCTGAGGAGACAAGGACGAGAGGGAGGTCTTTTGCATTGGATAATGGAGGATTTATTGCTCTGGGGAATCTTGGGGGCAAAAGACAGAAAATGCAAGAGTGCAACAGCTGAAATAGGGAGGCGGTTCAAAGGGAGGGTACAAAGCATCAGCTAATCAGAGATATCCTGGGGAGGGTAAAAGGCAGGGTTCACAAAATCATCATCCAATGAGGGAGGTATGGGGGGAAAGTTGGGTCACATGGACTAATCAAGCGTCGAAGTTTAGGGGATTTCCAAAGTGGAATTCCGAGCATGCGGTGGGCTTAAGACAGATTGACAGGAGACTCAGGGTAGATTGACCTCCACTCAGGGGTGGGAGGGTCTCATTTGGACCAAACCATTAACTTGGGTAATAACAGAACATACCATTAACAAGAAACACACTGCAACAGTGGTCCTTGGAGGGTCAGGAGATGAGCTTATATGATCCTTGTGGGTCCCTTACAACTCAAAATATTGTGTAAGTAACAGGAAAATATTGGTACTAGGTGTTCTTGCTTATTTTAATACACAGATAAACTTCTAAATGAAGGAATTATCTGTATGAACAAATTCATTACTATTACCAAGTGTCAATACTCAATTGTAAGCAACATTTCAGGGCTTCATTTTCTCTTACACTTAACCACAGAGTTAAGGTAACATGAAAAATTCACCTTATAAATAGAGAAAACAAAATTCTAGTTACAGCTTAGCATTTGTATCCATCAATATTCCTTGAAAATTGTTAGGTAAGGAAAGTAAGGTACCTGAAATAAACTAAGATCATGGGTTAATTATTTATCCAAATTATTTTCTAAACAATTCTGTTCTGTAATCTAAATATGACAACAATTAAAATGGTACATATGTTGTCTTTTCATCTGAAGGGAAATCAAATCCGTTTTAAAAAAAACCCTGACATTTTAAACTTACTGATGATGCACAGAAAACAGGAGTAATCCATATGTCAGAATTTATATAGACGAGGGAATAGTTATGGGGGGAAATACTGCTATTTTCGAAATTTACTGCATTTCCTGGTTGCCCAGCAACTTGAAATCACCTTGTGACTGCTTAAGACTCCAGACTAGATGCAGCAAGATACCTGGAAAGCCCGAGTTTAAAGCACTTAATTAGGAAGCATCTCGCTCTCAGAAATAATTCAGAAATCCAGTTTCATCCTTATGCAATTTCTGGGGAAAACAACACAGAAATTTCAAGTCACACAGTTCTAAACAGACAGCAAAACCTTCCAAGGAGACAAAAACATAGCAGCTACATGTAATCCTTTATTTCTCTGGGGAGCAAGTACAGAGCCAAAAGCAAAGATTCTGCTGGGCACCTAGAGTAGAGAATCCACCCATGGGTAGAGCACCAGCAAATGTCCTTTTAGAGATCACAGTCAGAAGAAAAAATGGATGATCACTGTACCTCCTGCAAACCCATCTTGCTGAAGGAAAGTGAAGAGAATATCAAACATTGGAATTATTAAAAACATTCTGCCAGAAGAGGGCTTCTGTTTAAATTTGGTATGATTTGTGCATAGAAAACAGGCAAGCTTTCAAAACAATAATCCTTCTAGTTTAAACCTGAATAAAGGTCTTGTTTTATACTTCTCCTAATGTCACATTGATGGTAAAAGAGATGTTTATTCTTAACTGTATAATGGAAAACACCTTGCCCTATGTGTCACCTTGGTGTGTAAATGTGTGTAAATGTTGTTTTCTGGGCAAGTCCATGAAGAATATGTTAATCACTAACAATCACATTTTGAAATGATTGTAATAGAAATATAAGTATGGAACACATTTGCCATGGTTTTGACAAGTTAGGCACTTTGGATTAAAGACCTAAGCCAAGTTTCATGTTAATATAGCAACTAATTAAACTTGGTTTGAACATGAGGAACTCTTCCAAAATTGCTGCTTTTCTCTATTTTCATAATGTGAGAGGAGAACGAAGGCTTTCTCTACAAGCATAGAAGCAGTGGTAAATTGAACAGCATAATTAAGAGGAAAAAAATCTTGATGCTAAATAGTTATGTCAGGGTACCTCATAGATTACCAAACAAAAAATGTCTCAGTACTCTTGTCAATTCTGGACATCAAAAATATTTTATCTCCTGGGGAAAACTTTCCTTCCACATCGCAGCAAGAGCAGATGAGCACAGCACATTGGTATTTCTGCAGCTTGGGGTTACTCATCATCAAGAACCAGGAACACCTTGTGCTCACTGGCTGTGTAGTTTTCTTAACATTCACAGTTAGGATGTTACCCCCTAAGAATGGATTTCACACAACCATATCAATTTTCAAGATTCTACTTAGTATCCACCAACTTACTGTCTTCCACTAGAAATTTCTGCACTTCTATTACACCTCATTACAATAAGGAAGCTACCAGCTGTGTTAATAAATGTTACTTGCAACTCTCATTCCCTCTCTCAGTCACATACCATGGTTTGAGGTATAAAAATAGAGCAGACAAAACCTCCCATGGTATTTTATGTCATTTAATTTTCATCTTCATCTGATTTTGAAGGCCTTGCAGTAAACAGCAATAACTGAAAACAGCAGATGCTTCTATTTGGGTTTTGTTTAGGTAAGTGTTTCAACAGAACAAGTCCAGTATAACCATTACTTCTGACACCTTTGAGACGTGGCCTGCCCTGTAAGTTAGCCTACCTAACAAAAAAGCTTAATTACACATATTTGACTAAGCATACTTACATAAGCATCCAATTATAGCTTAAAACAACACTCAACATGCATAGCCATCTGTCATTGAATGTATTTGTTGTTAAGGCAGAATGGTGTGCTCAGCTTTTTCCTTTCCAAACATATTAAATATTTTCTGCAGCTACAGTAAAGAAAAAACAGCAAAGCAACCATTTGGAGTGCAATAATGCATTACCTTGAAAATAGAAAATCTGCCAAAATTATCCAAATATCCCCTCAAATTAATGTCATTTCCTTTTACTAAAAATTACAGCTAATGCTAGAACTAGCACTTGCCAACACAGAAGCAAAACTGATTTGAAATTCTCCTACCTTTTCTTTTCAAAATATTGTTCAATGTCATTTTCTTTCCAGAATAAACTATCAACATTTCTGCCACTGAAAGATAAAATGACATTTAAATATGTCTCAGGAGAATAGGAGTCAATCAGCACAGGAAAAGATAAATGCATGATGAAATATATTTAGAAAGTGCTGTAATGACACACTGTTTTGCAGTGGGAGGCATTAAAAACCCTACTATTAGTCACTTCTTCTAACTACAGAACTGTGATACTGCTTTTACCAGTCAGACATGGTACCAACTGCAATTACCCAGAGAACCTAATGTTAAGTTGCCAATGACAACCACAGTACACATACCCCAAGACTCAACCATCATTAGCATAAATATCCATATCATCTGTGCCTAAAACTGATATACTTTATTTCAAAAAAATTATTTCTCCCCTCAAGACACTTTTCCCTCCCTTAGAAGAGTGCTCCTTGGTCTACAAAATAGAAAGAAGTGTAATAATTAACATTTATGTGATAGCTGCAAGAAAATGAAAGTACTTTTTATCTAATGATTATTTTAGTATCTGTAAATTCAAAGATATTTCAGTCTGGAAATAGAAAATAACAGAATCACAGAATGGTTTGGGTTGGAAGGCACCTTAAAGATCACCTAGTTCCATCCTCCTGCCAAAGAGGGGTGACACCTTCCACTAGACCAGGTGGCTCAAAGCCCCATCCAACATGGCCTTGAACACTTCCAGGGATGGGAAAGCCAGAACCTTTCTGCCAAACTGTTCCACTGCCTCTCCACTGTCAAAGGGAAGATTTTTTTCCTAATCTCTAATCTAAATTTGCCTTTTTTCAGTTTAAAGCCATTCCTGCCTGTGCTATCACTCCATGTCCTTGCCAAAAGTCCCTCTCCAGCTCGCTTGGAGCCCCTTTAGGCAGTGGCATGGGCTCTGAGGTCCCAGACCCCCTCCATCCATCCAGTCCACGTGTCTCCAGTTTAGAGACCAGGATGTTGAGCAGGACCATGCCAGGTGCTTTGCATCAGTCCAGGAAGATGGTGTCAGTTACTTTTCCATTAGGGACCAGTGCTGTAACCTCATCATAAAAGGGCACCAAGTTTGTCAGGCACGATTTGGCTGTAGTGAAGCCACATTCTCTGTCACTAATCAACTCCTCATTTTCTATGTGTCTTCTCAGCTTCCAGGAGGATCTGATCCATCATTTTGCCAGGCACAGAGGTGAGACTGACTGACCATGTTCCTTCAGTCTTCCTTTCCCTCTCTTTTTCAAAATGGGAGCTGTATTCCCCTCTTCCTCCAGGCATCTCTTGCTGGCCCTGGATTCAAACTGGTAGGAGTGGGGTGGACTGAGATGCCCTTTCACAGGCACCTTTAGTTTAAAGCCCTCATTACCAGCTTGTCAATCCTATTCTCTAAAGATTCTCTTCCCCTTCTCTGACAGATGGATCCAGTCAGCCCCCAGTAGCCTTTTACTATTGAGGGGATCTGTTCTTATTGTAGCTTTAAGTTTGAGGAAATATAAGCAGAACTGGAAAACAAACTGAGAAAAAAAACCCCAAATAACGAAAGGAAAAAGTTTCTGAAATAATCAGTATGATGTTATAGTAGAAATAAAATCACCTACATAATTTTCAATAAATGTATAAATAGTAGTCTGTTTTCTCTCTCATTATGTTGTGTAACAAATGAGGGTCTATTATTCATCCCTTGAATAAATGATGGTAATACGATGAAAACCTATTTTACTGAAGCAGATCTCCATATGCTTGCAGCATGCTAGGCAATTGCATGCAAAGCTGCCTCCCAAACCTGCACAGCCCTGTGTGGATAGCACAGCATCCCTTAATGAGGCTGGCCAGACTTGGATCAGACTGAATGTGCCAGACTAGAGCTCATTACAGCAAGCACAGGGACTTTGAAGAAACACTAGGAATTTCTATTAAACTGCTTAAGTCCAACTGTGAACACTGATTCTTAAAAATTCTTGTTTGTGGGCAAGAACAAGGTGTTAAAATGCTTCAGAGTACTTTAACACATTCCAATTTTATTATCTAAATAGAAACAAGCCTCAATTTACAATCCTTCCCATCATTTGCCTATATGAAAGTTACCACAACAATCAGCTACGGTTTGAATTAACGTTACACTGCTATAACTCCTCTGAAACAAAAAACCTACCTTGTAAAAGTGAACACCAGCAGGACACAACAGGAGAGTCAGTGGAAAGTAGTGACAACCAATTCATGCTGCACATCAGCTTATACCTGTGTGAACAGAATAGGCCTGAAGGTGGCAAAACCATGGTCACCACAAGTCAAAGCGATTTTTTTTTTGTGATTTGGCACTGGCACTAAACCAAAGCTTACTCAGCTTTACCTCAGACATGAAGACTAACAGATGTCAATAGAGCAAATAGTTAATTGAAATGTTTATATTAATCCCTTTTAATAATTTAAAAGCAAATAAAATATACCTCAAACTATTTCAGAGTAAAAAAAAAAACAATGAAATTTTGAATGGCTTCACTTAAATCTCTTGTTATCACAGGAACTTAGGACATTCATATTTTGCACCTTGGGGAGGTGTTTAGCAGACTTCATTAATTCATTCCACTTAAGTTTTTAATAAGGCACAAAGAAAACACTCCTGGTTAAGAGACACAGGCACAAGAACTACTTAAATTCTGAGCTATATATCTATGACACAATTACCTGTAAACATAAAGTATTTGTTTAATGAAATATGATCCCTCCAGTTGTACACTCCCCACTTCTTGGAATGAACCTGCTCTAATCTCAAACTTGATGTGAACAGTTTTCTTAGATGCCCAGAATATTCTCTTTAGAACCAAACCATAAAAAAATTTCTGGTTAATTTTCTAGTTAATTTTCTAGAACTTCAGAGGTCAATATTTAGTATTTATTATCAGCAAGAACTTAACAATTTGGATTAAATGATTTGGATTTGTTAATTAAAACTTGTGGCCTTGTTCTCAGGGTTTCTAAAGCCAATAACCACTTTTTTCTAGCACATCCAATAAAACTTACAGGAAAAAAAAGATCCCAGTTTTATGTTATGTTTCTCCTCTGTCAATACCCCACAACAACAATTTGCCTTTTTTTAATTAGGAGCTCATTTGCTCTAATGGTTTCTATTTGTATCTCAGACAACTAATAAATAACACTTCTAACAACTTTCAAAGAGGCAAGAGCCTCTTTGCTCTGGTGCACAAGAGTATCTTTACTACTTCATAGAATATTTGTTCTCAACAGAAGAAAAAATCTTACAAAAACTCCACAGTTTATTTAAGAATTTTAATTTACAAAGCCCTTTTGTCAGGAATTTTATCTTAATCTAGTTCTGCACATTTTTGACTTATTAGAAAGCTGTATCTCCTCATATGTCTTAATTTTATGACAACATAGTTTTGTTAGATTCTCAGAAGTGCACTTAACCTTTCTGAATTGCATACAACTGGCATCTTGTTTAATAACTTTATGTAAAGTACATTTAAAAATACACATTGAACCCAGATTTTATATATATATTTATGTACACACACCCCAAAATATGCATATATTCATAATGGTTATTTTAGGATATTTGGTCCAGGGCAGCCATGATTTTTATTCAAAACATGGTTCCCATCACAAAACTATAACATCTACCAAAAATCCTATTATTTAGGGATATCATATCACCTATTGGTAACACATTATGTAGATAGATATTTACTGTAGCTTTAAGTATTTTTTTAAACATTAAAGGCATCAGTAATCAGAAGTGCCACAAAATTGCTGAAAGTAAAGCTTAGAATGCCCAGCTGTGGATGGATCTAGGTCAGCAGTGAGGCCAGGCTGCCCCAGTCTGTGGTCCTGCCTGCAGTTCCCTGCTCCTGCTCTGCACACCCTGGAGCAGAGGCAGGTCTGTGGGAGCATGGGGCACGCACGGACACGGATGGACCTCAAAGCTCCCTTTGCCTCCTCCTCGTCCCAGCAACCACCATTCCCTTTCGTGATCCTCGCTCAACCCCGGTATCAGATATCCTCAATCCCTAAATTTCAGGTAGGTCAGCTAATCTGGTTATATGTCCCTGCCTTTACACAATCACTGGAGCTCCTGTGGTCTTCTGAAGTCCACCTGAGAAGCCAAACTATGCTCCAAATAGTTCACATTCCAAAATGCTCTTAAGAAGATGAAGTGGAGGGAAAAGGCAGGAAAACTTAGTAACAATGCTACTACCAGAAAAATCTGTATTAGATTGGGTCCCCACCTAAAAGATACACTGAACACCATATTTTGTTTTACATAGTGTGAAGCACTGACACTCATGAAAGTTTTCCCCCAGCTGGCAATACACTGTTGGGGAAAATTAAATAAAATTCCAGAGAGATCTAGCACCACTCTCTTTAAAGGCAGTATAAACTATATGCCCAAATCAGGCTTCTACTTTGCCATTTTCTTATCACCACAGCATCCCAAAATACAAGTAGGATGTATTATACATTCAGTGCCAGTCATGTCCTCCAAGGATTTGCATTTACAATAAGATGCTAGAGATCAAGTGAAATATCTACAACATGCCTGGATTTGGCAGTGGCATATTGTCATATTCCCTTGACAAAATTAAACATCGACATCAAAAATAACTAGATCAAGAACTGAACCAGGAATGAACTCTCATCTAATATGGCCTTCAGCAAGAAGTCTGCACTCTATACGTAATACTTTAACATTGTTTTCATTGTTCCAACACAGACAGTAGCAGACGAGGCTATGGAAATGTTTCAGCTAGCAGGGTAGAACAGCTCTGACTGCTCTCCCTGTACCTACAGAGATTCTTCAGCTTCAGAACTTTTGGCCAAATTTGAGGCCCCCCTTTACAGCTGAAAGGACTCACCTAGATTCACTTTCTCACAATCATTAAAACAAAAGAGCTAAACAATTCCATTCCAACCAGCTAGAATTCCCCAGGAATACACCAATCCTTCCTTTTACATACTTCAGTGCACTGGAAGAATTATTTCACAAATAACAAAAACACTTGAGTTTCATGCCACAATCCAGGAGAACTCAGCCAATGTTATCTTCTTTAGTTCATTTTTCTTCTTTGTGAACAAGTTTTCATATAAAAGAGCTGTTCTAAGAATATACTTCAAATCCTAAATTCATTCCAGAAGAAGTTGAAATTATTTCATAAAATCAGATTACAGGAATATGGCCATTTATGGCCAGTGAGAAAAGAGAGGCATAAAAACTCACCCCTCAAATCACACCACAGCTCTTAGAAAAGCTCAAGAATAAAACCTCTAATTTTTCTAAATTTAAGTGAAGCATCTTAATTTTCAATTAATGCTGCCTCCCAAGGTTTTTTCTTATTTAATCCTTTGTTAAAAGAAAAACTATTGGTTAAATATAATCTTATTTCTTTAACAAACTTTTGTGTTTGAAACAATTTTTTTAAAATTTTCTAAAATTCTCTCCCTTCAGCAAAGAAAAATGTTTTCTTCTTCTTCCAACCCCTCTGTAAAATCAGAGGGAGTTGTGACATATTCACTGTCAAATGAGGGAAGGAAACAAGACAAAAAATATATAGATATTATTAATCCATATAGATATTTATTAATTAATAATTTTTTTAAAAAAAGAAAATTTGTAATAGTGAATCACAGTAGACAAATTCTTTTCCACTCTACCTACATACTGAAGTATGTAAAAAATAACTTACAACAGGCAGCATGGTAGAGATGCTTTGGATTCTGTGTGCCACTGGAATCAAATTTTCAAAGGCATTCAAGAGCATATGTCTGAAATGTAACAAAAGCCTTCAATCTCTTTGAAACCTAATTTCAATTCAAGATATTCCCTTCAAAGGGCAGGACCCTTCCAAAAATATGTAGGAAACTTCCCACAGGGGAACAGGAAGAATCATTAGATAAGGAATACCTTCTAGCATGCAAGGAAAGACACGAAGAATACCCTGTTCTAAAATTCTGTAAGTGGTGTGATGAACTGATTTTCATGGTCAGATGCAATGCATTTATTTATGCAGCAAGGAGGTTTAAAATTAAGCACCTAACAATAACATTAGAAAGGAATTCCATGGCTTACTTATAAAGCTTGTAGAAGGTCATCCCAAGTTTCTTGAAAAACAAAAATAGCAAAAACAAATCAACAAAAAAGTCCAAACATTTAAGACAGAAGTTTATCAATCTTTTTTAAAAAAGCAAAACAAACAAAATAAACAACAACAAAAGCGTGCCGTGCCAGTCTTGAAGTGCAGAGATTGGGTAAGACTTTTCCTTGCTCACATCTCTCTTCTTTACCCCACCACATCCCCATCCCCAAAACCCATCTCTTCCACTACATTTGATCACTTGATCTGGCAGAGGATGAACTTTCTAAACAGCCTCTGCCGGCCCTTTGTGACTTCAGGTATGCAGGTTCAGCAGGAGGCACTGAAAACAAAAGCCAGGAGCCACCTGTGGCAGAGGCACGACAGAGCCTGCAGCACCCTTGGGCTGTTCTCTAGATCAGCTGTGCTCTCTCTGTTCCCAAATCCTGCAGGCAAAATGCTTTAGCAGCTGTTCCTGCCTGCAAAATCATTTAATTAGGCTTTGAGGAATTTTTCTGTTCTTCTTTGTTGTTTTTTTGTTTTTCACAGAAATAGATTGGCTTTGTGGAAGGGTTTTACTTCTATCCTCATCTTAAAGTTTCTTGGGAGTTACATTTTCTCATTTAATGATTCAACAGCGATAAGGGAAGTATACATGATGCAAATTCGTTAAATATTCAGCATATTTTATTAACCAAATCACAATCTGCAGGCTTGAAAGCTTCTGTATGATAATACCCTATTAAATGACCTCTCAGATTTATCCTCTAGAAACCATGCATTAGACTTAATAACCACACTTTTCCATTACCATTTATTCTGACCTAAAGACTGATTGTGAGTCCACAGGAGAAAACTTTTCCTGATAATTAGTTCTCCTTGGTTGTAGTTCACAAGAAAGGACAAATTTCACTTTGTTTAAGGAGCTTCTTGATAACACATAAAGCCAAGAGGAAACGTGCATAATTTTCTATTTTTCTTAAGATATTCATATGTTTTTCTCCTGAGTTTGCACCATTATTTTGTCCAATCACTTGCTGTTTTACTTTCCCTCAAGTAACTGTGGCCTAGAGACACAACCAACCAGGTTTTTTCCCTTCTTCCTGGGGAAGCTTTGATTTTGACAGGATGCAGCATAATAAAATAGTCATTGACAAAACCTCCTTTGCATACATTATTGTATGCAAAGATTTTACTTTTTCCCTAGATGTTACAAATACCTCTAAGTAAACTCTACTGAAAAGTGTAAAACTTTAAAACTTCAGTTCTATCCACATGGAAATGAAAACAAGATAAATAACAAAAGTCCTACTACTCCTGTCTCCTTCAGCAATCCAGGAACTGATACCATTGTAAGAAATTGCAAACTCATATGCCTGATACCACCCCTTACAAAAATCAGACACATGGTCCGATTGCATAGAATGAAAATGCATCAAGGAAAAACAATGAAAAAAACAACTGAGCCTGAGTACCCCTGGCTCAAGGCAGGTCAAGCTTTCTCACTTTCTTGAGGAATCAAGATACTCATTTTGTGGCTAAGCATCTACAAAGTGCATCCATAGAACTGAACATCAGAAGACAGTAACAGGGCTCTAAGTCTGAAGGCAAAATACACCTTAGAGGAAAACACACCTTTTTTGTCTGAAGGAGTTATGTCTCTGTTTTACTGTTAAACCATCGGAAAACGGAGTAGTCCACCATAATTGCTTGAGAAGCAAACCCTAGAATTTACTTTGCTAGGAATCCACAAAAACTGATCTCCCTGGGCAAGGAAAAAAACTTCACGCAGTGCTCAAAGCAGAGATTAATGTACAAATGCATAGAAGGCTTTTGGTGTGTGTATTTAATGCATCTGTTCAAATTATTTCAAAATTTCAAAAATAACATTTTAGTGTACAGACATTTTGCAATACTTCACTAGTCTTCTTTTGGCTTAAAAACTGTAACAGAAAGCATTTTCATACTTTAAAATACTCATTAGTATTAGCATACTTTTCTGTACTAACCACATAAAGTTTTAGCAAAATGATTAACAATTTAACATGAGAATAGTGTTCACAAAAACACAGTATTTGAAAAGCATGTTGGCATCTGATGTTCTCTGTGAAAAAACTCATGCTGGGTTTTTCAAAGCAGTTTTACACTGGTGACCTTCTCACCAGCTCTTTAAATACTGTAGATCTTTCTAAATTAATTCATAAATGATATTGAAACATAGTATGTCATTAACAGTGCAGCTGGAAACCAACCCACTGCTGCAAATAATTTATTCAGATTTATCCTTTATTTTGTTCATGGAATATTTCATCAGCAAGTACATCTCTTCCACAGCACCCCTGGCCTCTCCTGTTATCCTCCCCCATGGTCTAAAAACAGCTTACTGCAAATGTATTTATTGTTACACTTAGGAAGGCTGATCATATGTAGCATAAAAACACCTTCATTCCCAATCTTAAGGAATGGAATTTTAAGCAGAAAGGGTGAAACAAACTAGAAGAATTCATAACCTTAAACTGGGCATTTGACAGAGATCTTTTATTGAACGGTTTTTCCCCCTTCCTGAGCTTGCATCCAAAATATATTCAAAACTACTGGGCTCCTGTAGGATTTATTTTGCATCAGCAGAATTAAAATTTTATTCTCCCCATAGCTTTTCAACTTATACACGTGGCAGTAGGCAAGCATGGAAAGAACATCAATGGCCGACCTTTTAGTTCCTTTTTTGCCAGTAAAACACATTGTACTGACTTAAGAGTGGACCTCAATATGTCAGAGCAGTTATAGTCAAGATGGGAACACGTCCTTCTCTTGATTAGCTGGAGTTAGG
Organism: Pseudopodoces humilis; assembly: GCF_049639895.1. Taxonomy (NCBI): domain Eukaryota; kingdom Metazoa; phylum Chordata; class Aves; order Passeriformes; family Paridae; genus Pseudopodoces; species Pseudopodoces humilis. The sequence continues at coordinate 14,446,803 of NC_142214.1, read as the reverse complement.
ATGGTGCAAGGCAGGCTGAAGTTAAACAGGAAAAACTCAGGTTATGAACCAAGATAATTACCATAATTACCTAATGGTCAAGACAGCTCTGGAGCAGACAGTGAAGGAACCCATGGACTATCGCTGGATGTTTTCAGAAATAGTTTAGACAAAGCTTTATCAGGAATAAGTGCAAGCTGAATTGCCTGTGGGCAAACCAAGAAGATAGCATCCAGTACTAGTTTTAACAACTGTCCTATATTATTCCAGTTTCCATCTTTATGTATGTAAGTATACTAGCATATACCAGGCAGAGTATGTGTATTTCTTTTAATCAATTTTTCTGCTCTATTTTTTCATACCTATCCATCTTTTTTCTATTTTTTCTATCTTTTTTCTATTTTTTATTCTACTTCTATTATATGTATGTTTATATACTTATATTCAGACATACACATAGTATATCCTTTATTTAGCTTTCTTTAGTAAGTCACCACAGTCAAATAATTCTAAAAATCCTCAATTTATTATTCATTTAACAACAATATTTTTAGTTTATCTTTTAACAGTACATAATACAAACTGAAATATTTAATACCCCTAATTTCTACTGCTGTCTCCCCCTCCCACCAAATAATTTGTTATATAACTGAGGCATAAATCAAAACTAGAAACTAAATGAGGTTTTTCCTCCTTCCTTTTTTATCAGTTTGTCATTACCAGATGACCAGCAGAGTTACTGATAGATTATATTCTGAACATAATTAGAAATGCCTATTTTCATGTTAACCAATATATGTGTATAACTTCAATAAACACAAATAATGAATGAGAGCCAAAGAAGGCATTAGATTTGTATTCTGCAATAATATTTATGATGCCAGCTTAGATGATTTATGGTTGTCAACAAGTTAAAGTCTAGGACAGAAGGAAAGAATCATGAGGTCGCTGAAACAGAGAAACTTCATGATACTGAAATCACTAACATTGTAGCAGTATTTCCATCTGCTGGGTGCTATATATAATTAGCACCTACTTGCAGCTGCCACATCGTTTTTCCAATGAAAGTCAAATTGATTAAGTATAAATACCTCTCTTACTGGTATGATTATGCAATCTGGCCCCATGATTTCACATTTTTTTCACATATTTCACATTTTCACATATCTCCACAACATTCAGACATAAAAATAATAGGATCTCTTAAAAGAGATCTCTGATCTTAAAAGGACCAGCACAAAACTAAGGCAGCATATAGAGGCCATCCCAGATATGTAAAACATATGAATCAAGCACATTTCCTACATTTAAAAGGACACCTAGAATCTATTAACAAATCATTTGGTCCCTCAGTGAATTCATTTCTCACATGACAAAGCAGCTTAATTTAAACATCTCAGTGTTTAAAGAATCAATGACATCAAATTCATGGCTTTATTTTTGTCAACATAGCATATTGCAAAAGAAGAACTTCTATTTCTCTATGTCTGCATCACTTTTTGAAATATTCTCTCATTTCCAAGTGGTGTTATACAAAAAGTCTAGAAGAGTGACCAACATAACACTGCTACATAGCAAATAACCAGCCCCAGAGAAAACCAAGGTCTAAGCCCTGAGTCTAAGAGAATTTGTTTCACTTTAAAGACTTTGTCCCTCTTCAAATAGAAAATATTTACATTTTTTGTCTTCAGCTAAATCCCACCACACATGATTTGAAGATAGTTTTCACCACTAGGCCAAGCAATTTAATTAACTCATAAGGCCATTCACATGGGCTACTATGCACTCTGAAACCACCGGGTTTTGAGAGTATCACAGATTTAAGAAAACAAGCTGCTCCTTTGTTAAAGAAAACAAGCTTCAGTAAAATAACTTATTAAAGCCCACACAACATAAGGATTAATTCAATCTTTTGCAGCAGCCACTGAAGGCTCATATAAACAAACCAATACCAGGCTTTGCTTTTGCAGTTACTCCACAGTATGTCACTGTCAATTCCAAAGTGAAATCCCCAAATGCAAACCCCAGCCATCCATTAGAGTGGCAGCACCAACTTTGGCCTCAACTACCCTGACATACTGGGCTTTTGTCTGACAGAAGAATTCGACTCTGTATTTATGTACCCTCACACTCTCTTAGGTACCCCTGATTGAAGGCCTGCACAACAATTCCAACATCCATACTGACAGGGTCATTACAAAAGATTACTCCTTCCCTTCTACAGCATGCTCTTGTCAAGTAAAGCCTTTTAAGTCTATGTGTAGAATAATTTAGTCCAGTATTATCTAGTTTTGTTCATGGATAATGCAGCAGACACTGGCGGTTAGTCTTTGTTAATTCAGATTGTGCAAGCATTTTATATAAATTTACATATTAGCACCTTTTTCTGTTCTTCTATTTGTTGGAGGTCACCCAACCAATATGGGAGCATTGTGCTTCCCTTTGAGGTGGGGAGCAGAATAAAAGCTTGCAACACAACTATATTAGTTCAACCCTCAGAATCCACAGAAACCTCGTAATCTACACAAACTATTGTTGCACACATTTACTCTGACTGAAATAAAGGTGTTTGAGCATAAATTAAAACAACCATGAAGAACTTGCAAAAGGTTTTTACTATTCCTTACTATTTATGAGGTACTACAAAATACAGCACATCCAATAGTTGCAGGTATTATTAAAAACACATTATTTCTGTGGCATAATCACCAGTTTAGGATAACTAATTTTTAAGCTGAAGTCAAGCAACAAAGAGACCTAAGTTCCACTATGTTCTTTGACACTAAACACAATTATAAAACATTACCTGAAGTGGAAATAATAAATTTTGTAGCAAAAAAACCCCACATTCATTCTGAGAATACATCATGGTGAATCTTCTCACCTTCCACTTAAATCAGCTTTTTCTAATGAACCTTCACACATGCTCAGAGTGGAGGGTTATTTGTATAATTCATCAATAAGTGTTTCTCATAAAGCAGCCCAAAGTGCCACAAAAGTTACAAAGAAAAGGCAGAAAGTCCTGGCCTGTGCAGGATCTGTTTTCAAAAGGAATAGGTTTAGGCACTGAAAAAAATCCTTCCCAACATCACAATAAATAAACATCAGGAACCTAAAAATCCAGCTTCTTAAAGGAGGGTTCCAAAATAGACAAAAGCGGTCATAAAGATTTATTGTATTTATGTTTTTATATCAGACTACCTGAAATAAATATGATTGGAAGTATGAATTCTAAATACCTCAGAAGAACCTTCCACTACTTAATTTACATCTTTGCTTAAATACCTAAATCCCTGGAGCACACTGGCTAACCTACCTAAATCACGGTGGATAATTAAAGAAACAGTAACTGTCAGCAGTTACTTTTTTGAATGAGGCACCCACTTCTCTATCAATCAGCATTTTTGACACTGATCCACAGCACTCTGATGATGTAAATCACTGCTGCATTTACAATGCTACAAACAGTGCTGGAAATGGAAATTTAGCATTAACTAGGTAGTGCTCAGGGAAGACTTTAATTTTAAAAATATTTCCCAGTAACAGTGCATAAAGCAAGCCACTGTCAGCAGCTGTTATCATGCTGATACTGGGACAATTCAGCAATTTTTTACTCACAGATTAATGGAAACTATATGGAACAGAGCCTTAGAGCCCAATCCCATTTAAACACTTGGTGTTCTCCAATTCAAAAATTCCTGGTGAAAATAATCAAGAAACCCAGGTGATTGAAAGCTGCAGATAATGTTTAGACAAACTGTAAAGGTTTACAGAATCAGATTTTAAGAGAGAGAAAAGTCCCTTTTCTCCTGTTTCCATTTTAAGGTTTAAAATCTTCTTTCACTTCCATTCTTAGTTTCTTTTTTAGTTCTTAACATAAAAAGATAGAAACTAAGAAATATATGACAAATCAGTAATTCCATTTTATGGATAACCTTTCAATTTTTATCTTTGCTAAGCAGGAGAAATACCTTCAGGCTCTTAGACCAGCTTTTCAACTGCAAACTGTGTAATCTGCATAAAAACTATTAATCTTCTTTTCATCCTCCTTATATACATTAATGTCCCCTTCACTCTATGAATACTGTTATTATAATGACAAATGGAGGAGCACCCACTATGAGAGACTGTGTAATTACACAACAACACTTTTCCTTGAAGAATCCTTTGGTTTTGGCTTAAAGGCCATGTTTCAGAGAATTTTCAACAGACGTGTGCATCCAAACCTATGTCAACCATTTTCTTTCTCTCACAAAGTAAAAGTGTGCTATATTATGTTAAATAGTTTTCTCATTGCTTAATAAGATAATAACTTTTCCTAACTTCATCTTCAGAAACACCTAAAACTTGTCAGAAACTTTCTGTAACAACTCAGCTAGAGGCACAGTTAGTAAAAGCAAATTAGCAAATAAAAACATGGCTGTCAAAAGGGAACTAAAAAGCAATCCAAATAATCATTTACAGCACAGCTGAAGAACATGAAGAGCCCAAAATTTCCCACTGCCCAATTCTCACATTTTATAGGACACTTTCTCTTTTAAAAAAGTACTGGAGTGAAACATCAAAATGAAGTGGTACTATCAAAGTGACAGTGAGTCAGTGATAGTCACTGAATACAACTTGTAGTTTTGTGAAGCATTTGGCATCTGAGCTGGTGGGAAACACAGGTTATGAAGGTACCTCATTTCTCATCAGGTCTCACATCAGTTGCTGTAAAAAAAAAAACCTTGCTAAATAAAATGCAAGCACAATAAGTTATCATCTCTGGAGTTTATACTTGTGAACTTATTCAGCTGTTGTCGAATAAAAGATCTTTCTCAGACTTTTTTACAAGTTAAGCTTGCAAACCTCTATAGAAAAGTTCTGGAGTAAAAAAAAAAAAGAAAGGAAATGTTTTGGCTGATGCACAATTAATTCTCTGACCTCCTGGGAATCCAAAGGGAAATGTGAACTGGCTTAACCAACACACTGGAGGGAAGATAGTCCAGGTCACATATGACAAAATTAGAAAGAGGAATCCTTCTGCAGAGGGGGTAAAATTCATGCTGCATAATTCATTCACTGAAGCAACAAACCCCATCTTTAAGGGGGATTTTGTTCTCCCTGATCCTCCTGGAAGTTCACCTCATAACTTCATGCCTAAAGAAAACCTAAGATTCAAACTGAAGGAAATTCTCTCTTCTAAAGTGCTGCTTTTCCAAGAAAATTGTTAGTTCACCTCAGAACCACTTTTCATTAAAAGAAAAACAAACTTAAAAAAAAATTAAAGGTGCATTTACATCTATGGAAAAGTCAGCATTTGATTAAAATCAGAAGAGGGAGGTCAAAGCAGTTCAAGTTGGAAGCACTGATACAGCAGCCTGAACTGCAGCTCTCCTTAGCCTGATTTATGAACCACAACACTGACAAGAACAAGCCAAGACCCCAGTGCTTCACCAGGATTTCTCAGCAGAAGGAATCAGGATAGAACATAAAAGATAGAACCTAGCCAGGCCATAACCAAGAACAAGGGATAAAAAGTCAAGAGGACAGTTATTTTGAACTCCCAAATCCTTTATTTTCAAGTGAATGTACAATGTTAACCTTTCAGATTTTAAATGCAAGTAAAAATGCTGCAGGAAGAAAAATAATAATTTTTCAGTTAACTAAGGTTAGAAGCTGGAATCCTTGACCTTTTTTTCTTCCTGTTTTTTCTAATCAGCTATCCCAAAATATAACCTAAAAAGCAATGAATTGCATGGTAGCCACTCCTTTAACCCTCTGCCAGTGGCATATCTCTAATAGAGAGATCTTCACATCTCTCTCTTCCCCTCTTTAAGGGAGATGCTGTTACGATACTGTGTTAAAGGTGTTACCATACTGTGATCTTAAGAAGTTGTGGCAAAGGTCAACCAAGTTCACTTCATGCTGGGTCCAAAGCTGCCAACCAATTGTTAAAACAAAAGAAGCCAGAGATCCTAAAACATTGATTCAATAGGCCTTAAAAATATTGACAGCTTTCATTACACATCACTATTTTAAAGAATATAAGAGTTCCCTTAAGGTCTGGGTCCCACTGAATCCTAAATCTCACATCAAAAATAAAATCCCAAAGATTTCTGAAATGCAACAAAAAAAACAACCATTTATGAAGCATCAAGATTCCTGAGAACTAAAATATACCAAAACCCATTTTGTTTTCCTTAATTTTTTGTTGTTTGTTTTAAATCTATGCCCATTCTACAAAGTACTGAGCCCAACTGATTTTAAACATCCACTGTATAGGAACTAATTAAGAGCATAGGACAAGTCACAATGAATGATCAATAATCCAAACAATTTCTTCTTAATGGGAAGCAAGTTTTTACTTTGAGGTATAGCATATCAGTGGCATGAGACAGTCTATCTACCACTGTTCCTATGGCATTTCTCCTTACTAATCTCTGCCTGTGATAGAAATAAAAGCAGTAAGAAGGTAAAACTCAATTATAAATGACCTATACTATAAATCTCTGCCAAAATACATTTGTGGGAGATGAGCTTAGAAGAGGAAGGGGAAATGAGGCATACAGGTAGGCAACCCCAGGGGTGCTGGCAGCCCTACTGGAAAAGGCCTGAACACAGAAACAACCTCACCACAAGGTTTTGATTTCACTTTAAATTTCTGAAGAGATTAAACCTTAAAGCAAAAAAAATAAAATAAAATAAAAATCTTTTTGGCAATACCCTGTGAATACACACTAAGGACTGTGAATTGTATGTGAATTGTGTCTGTACTGGCAATTCCTATCCTACACACCTGCTTGTTAGCAGAAAAAGGTACTTCCAGGCACATACACAGCTCACCTTCATAAAGCACAAGTTTCTTTATCTACACAGAGATACTCCAGACTGTCAAAAGACTACAGCTTCTATTATCTAGACTTTATCCAGGGTTATGGGTTTGTTTTTTTTAAATTTAATTCTATTAGGACTGCACTCAATGGTAAAATACAATAATTTCCTCCTAAATCCACACCTCTTATCTTAAAAAGAGGAAAAATTCCTAGGTGTGATTGTTATTCAGAGCATCTTTCCACTTCAAGTTTTCCCTGTTCCAGCAAAGATGATTTGGTTTGTTTCATGATCAATAAAATTGTTCTATCTTTTGCTACTGACATTAAAATGTTTCCTTTCTGTGCCTATCTCTACAAAGCAAAGGGAGTTAACTAAATTCAATATCAATATAAGCAGCTGCAATTCCAGGACTAATATGACCCTAAAGGGACTGCTAACTAGCCCAGTGTTCATATTGACATAAGATGCTTGTTAGACTAAGCCAGTACAGTTCTACTCCCCCTGCACTGCACTGTTGCATCCTGATTTCTCCATAGCACAGGGGTGCAAAATCCCATGAGGATTTATGAGCAGAACAGAACTGTTCTTTCAACACAAATAGATATCACACTCCCTCTAAGGATGTCCTGTAAAGCTAATGAATTTCCTCCCTCCTTTCTTTCTGTACTGCAATCAGCTCCAGTCAATCTCATGAAACTACTAGAAGAGTATGTATTTCTCATTTGCCTTGAGCCACAACATGTAGCATCAGCCTTCAGTTCATCTGGGAGCAAAATCTGAACAAACAACAATACACTAGAAAGGGGAACAAGCAGGTAGTGGCCAAAGGAGCCATTGTGTCCAGCCTCACTTGGATTCTTCTTTCCATTCTCACCCATTCCAGTGAACTTCCTTCAGGTCTCTTATGTGTTAATAAAAGACATTCAGAGATCTAATAGGCATCAGAAAAAGACAGAAGGCATTTGTGGAACTGACTGGTTCTCTTTTGCTGAGAAAAAGGGTTTTTTTGGGAGGAAGTAAGCCTTTGCTTATAGCCTTCTTCTCCCAAGAGCCTTCAGAAAACAGTCCTTACACAGGAGTTGCAAGAAGCAACTTGAACAGACATTCCTGGATGGAATATCTCATCTTCCTTATTGCCTTATAAAAGAAATATTTTTTTAACTCTAACTTTATTCCCTCCCTTTAAGCTGGATATATAACATAGAAATTCAACAAAATGCTACATAGATTTATAAACAAAGGCTTGTTGCTCTCCCTTTTAAACTGTGTTTACAAATTGCTTCCACTTCAGAAATGCTGGCAGTGCTTCATGGTCTGTGAGAAGTCCGGAGACATCTCTGCAGCACTGGCACAGTAACGCTCCTCTGATGCACTGCTCTGCCTTGCTGAAGCTCCATGGTGGTAGATATGACTGCAGGCAGTGTTCTCTTCATCTTTTCATTCTGCAGCAAAAAAATTATTGTTACTTGTCCCTGAAGAATACCCAGTTTATACAGGAAAGGGCTAAAGACAAATCTGAAGTTATCTCAATGAGCTATTTCCAAGGGAGCTTAATTTTTCTGTGGCTTGATTCCCTCAAGCAGTTTTTATTGCCTTACCATCAACATCACAACACCTCTCCCTAAAACACATACATACAGTACTTTGGTATGACAGAGACCTGTTCCCAAAAGGTCCTGAAGCACCTTGGCAATAAATTGGACTTCTAAAATACCATTTTTTCTAAATGATAACAACTCAAATCTAAGAACATAAGCCTCTGTAGAGCAGCAATCTAACAATGACAGTAATTTGACTGATGTATGTTATTTGACAGATATTTTGCACTGGCTAAAAAGCACAGAGCTCCACTGCAGCAAAGAGACTCCCTCATTTTTTACTTTATTTATTTTCAATTTTATTTCCTTTTCCATTTAAATTATTTCTAAGTCTGCACTGAAGGTACAGTTTGCATTTGTATTTCATGCTGCTCAACTATCTGGTCTTTCACTAGAGGACAAAGAGAGAGTGTTTTTGTTTATCTTGTAGGAATCTAAACAGTACTAAACCCTATCTCTACCAAAACAAACAAGGTCTCACACACTTTCCCAAATACGAGTATGTCCTTGTAATATGTGTCTGTGAGTACCCACTTTACAATTATGCCAAGTGATTAAGCCATGTGTGGAATCTGGATTTTAAATGAGCATCTTCAATCGAAAGAGAGATCATGGTAGTTTTAATAGTAACCCAAGAAATACTTGTCAGCTCTTGTGAAACTGCATCTATTTCAACTTGAAATACTTCCCTGGCTAAGGAAAGCAGTTTTTTCCACTGATTCACTCTCAGGCTAATTTGAAGGCTAGTTCTATGTGGCCTCAATTTGATATTAAGGCATTTTGTAAAGTTTAAGAAGCTGCATAATCCCCAGGAAGTCAACTGCACAACCTGTACTTGGCACCATCTCACTGATCTGAGACCTATTACATTTCCTTAGCAGGATCTGCTACCACTGGGGCAACTTCAAAATGTGAAAGTGCTGTCCATTTAACTTCAAAAGAATACTAATACTCATGAAGAAATATGTAATTAGTTTTGACAAACTGTGGGGGAACAGCTGAGCAGTAGAGCAAGAAAGTACTGCACAGTTGATGGATGATGTGGACATCTTGCACCTGGTGGGCCAGAAGCCCTAGGAACATCAAAGAGAAATGTAAAGGAGGAAGCAGAAAAGGGGACTGAGCATTGTCTAAAGGAAATCAACAACACTGTGGTCTTCTCTAGGTAACATAAATAATGCAGTTATTGCTTAGGTAGTGGAAAATTTTATCTAAAGCTGTAAGAGTATATAAACTGAGCCGTGGAAACAATAAAGTAACTTCTTGTTTGCACCAGGAGGAGTCCCATCTCTCAATCACCATCAACAAACTTCAATCAAGCAAGCTGTAATTATAAGGCATCTCTACAGATCTGATGAATTACATCAACATCCATTATCTTCCTTATCTTATTTCCCTTCCTCCTCAACAAGTAGATTATATTCTTTACTTTCCTGCATGATAGAGTAACAACCTGTGCCAGTCCAGTCATCTTTACCGTGGAATTAACATCTGCATAATCGAATATCAACTGAAAAGGACAGGGTCTAGGAAGATAAAGGTATTTTATCATGACTTTGGTAGAAAGGAGTTCAAACATAATAGAGCCAGAAAATTCAAGCCAGCACTGCATAATACATAGTTAATATATAAACTTCACTCAAATTCCCATCCATTATTAATTTATGTTCCTAAGAGGAGCTGAAGTTGTTACTATGATATTATCATATAACTCTTAGAGATAATAGAAAACTAAGGAACATCTGGGAATGTCTTTTACCAAAATTAACCAATCATTCTTTAATTTCTGAATGCTTTCAATGAACTGTTACAAGCAATTGTTATTTACTAGTGCAAGTGAGCAGGTCATTTCCACTGATTCACATTCAAGTATTTGGTACATAACTTGTCTATTATTTGCAAACAGAAGAGTGTTAATTTGTGCAGTAATTTTGATTCAGTTTGACTCAATCATGCTGCATTTCAGGAGGTAAAATAATTATTCCCCTTTCTAATTCTACTCTGCAATATAAATAAAACAAAATAATCCTTCTAACTTCTTCAGTCCATCATAAAGTGTCCACATGAAGTTAGCCAAAAAAAACATTCATATCTGATATATGCCCATTGTGCACCCTCATCATAAGTGCTTCAAACCAACACATTGTTACCTTTAGGTGTACCTGTCTTGGTCCTGAGCCAGCCAGGCTGTAGTCTGGGATTTGGCTGCTCAAAACCTGACACTTGTCAATTCTGAGGAGCTGTGAAATGGTTTTGGCATTTGGGTTCCTCCTTTGTGCAATTCACCAGCACACAGCACTCTGCAGGGGATCCAGCCAAACTGCTCTGGAGATGTTTCAACACACAAGTTCATGTAGTGCTTAATTTGACCTGAAGTAAGTTCACCTGATCTTTCTCACCACCAAGACATCAAACATGGCAAACTTCCCTGCCTGGAGCTGGAAGTCCAGACTGCCCTCCTAGCAGATCACTGACATTATCTGGCTGCACAAGCACTCCCTGACCCCACACTTCTCTCCATCCCCACAGCAGCATTCCCCCCAAAACAAACTTTTTCTCTCACTTGCACCAGGAAAGTAACCAGAGGACCAGCACAGGTCCAAAACATCTTCTTTGCTAAACAGGACATTCCTATTTTGTAAGTAGTTGTCACACAGGTTTTTTTCTGCAAATGTTGGGATGTTCACAAAAGCTGTCTATTGCAGTTCAAAGTAAGAAAGTTTGATTTGTGTGTGGTTTTGCCTCTGCTGAAACAAAAGAAAGCACAGCTCAGCATCCTGTATTTAAAGTTTTTCATGCCACAAGAGCAAACAAATGTCAGCTGACCTGATGATAAACTTTAGCTTTTGTGGGTTTTTTTTTAGCAGGATGATTAAGCTTAATTAATATAGAATAATAAGTTATACAGAGATGATTGGTTTTGTTCTTGGACAGTGCACAGGAATTTAGACTTGTTAATAAGAGATATCTTTGAAGAAGTCAAGCAGAAACTTCTTAATTTTCAGCTGTTTGACAGCTTATATAATTGTGGCTTTAATTAGCCCCAAACAAATAATGGCTTGGTTCTTTCTGTATCACACTATTTGAAAAAGAAACTGTCATTATAATGGGGAAAAAAAAAAGAAAATAAATATAATACAATAACCACCCATGGTTATAAAAATCTATATTGTTGAGCAAGTTTCTCAAGTTCTCCAAAGTGAATTTGTTGTTTCCTCCAGGAAATGATGGATTAGCTGTCCTGTCTCATGTACAAATGCATGAATCACTTCCTCCTCTGTACATAATATACCTATTTTAGGTGCAACTGCTGAAGTGTTCATACTCTTGAGTGTCCTAGGATGTTTGCTGGCTTCTCCTTGTTGGGACAAGTTTCATGTAGGCACAAAAAGGATCAAATCACATCAGGGTGACCAAAAGAAATTAATCCGATTTTTAAGTGTACTATTCCTTTATATGTACTAATTTTTAAATAAGTTTGGCAAATGTAGCATTTAATGTCTCCTTGTAAATTTATAATGCTACTCACCTTCCTTGAAAACCTGCAGGGTTATTTGTATAGAAAAATACAAGCTATATTTCCTGTTCTTAGGCTAGAAGGCATTAAAACAAATAAAGAAATTTGGAAGAACTTTCAAAGAACTTTCACTTCCTATTAGTCAAAAATTGGTTCTCTCACCCAAGTCTTCTCATTTGTATTATCATTACAATTCTACGAAACTAGTTAAAACAAATTAATTTATAGTCATTTTTTCAATTTCAATTTAAGCTAATGCTTTCCCTGTCTCTTTGTAATATTCCCCAAATTCTATTAAATGCATAAGATCAAAATATAATTTTTGTCCCTGTGAAATACTGAAATTTACTATATTTACTGACCTAGTCCAAAGTTTACTGACATAAATGAAAACACACATTTCTTTGTCTGAGGCTTTTACTTCAGAATTGCAGAGTAAAGTGCTGTCATCAATTATACCTACTCAACTCTGAGGAGAAAAAAGGGAGAATGTGGCCATTGTTCCTACATTTAAAATATTCATATTGGCCATTTAAATATTTATATATTTGTCACTTTAAAATATTTATATAACTATCTATTCAGCACTTCATATATTGGTGAGTGAACTTATATAATGCAAATAAATTATGTATTAAATATTTACTATAGGTTAATATTTTATGAAATTACTGTGCACACAGTAGGAACAAAACTGGCAAGGGATGAGGAACTCTAGAGATTACTTTTGCACTTTCAGCACAAAACAACAAGGATCCCTTATTTCTGCACTGCTTTTAACAGAGTTTATAAGAGTTTAGGTTTGCTAAGAAAGCACCTCTATTTAGAAATTATGTAATTCGACATCCTGGGATAATTTATCCTTGGGCAAAATTCCACCAAGGTTTATGGAATTAGTCACAAATAAAGTTGATTCTGCAATTTATAAGCTAGGAGATCAAAGAAGGAACTGAAAAAGGTTGGATATTTTGAAATATTTATGATAAAAACTTCTAAAACTGCTTTTGACTCCTGTGCCCTCAATATGGATTTCTAACAGAGTGTTCAAAGAGCAAAGCAAAATATTTCCTTTATCCTGCATTTAGACATGAACAGAACTTCTCAATACCAGAAAAACTGATACTCCATGTAGCAGATTTATAAAAACAAACAAACAAACAAACATCTTCCCTATAGTCCTGAAACGTTTAACATTTTCTCATCCCATAACTGAACACCAGTTTTAACCATCAGGCCACAACTTTTATCTGTGCCAAATTCAAAACAGTCACAGTCTATCTGAATCTTCTAAAAAATATGGTGTGAATTAAGAAAGAAAATAAACAAAGCAACAGTCCCAAGGACCTGTTCTCTGTGCTCTGGGCCACCCAGGGACAACTTCGGAATCTCAGAAAGAAGCCTCAGATAACCATGAAAGCATTCTACTGCCAGCATAGTCAGTGTGCAAATCAGACTCTCCCAGCAAAAACATATAAGAAATTAGTGCTCAAAAGGATATTGCAGTACCAATACATTCCTCATTTACATTTTTATGACAAGCTGATATATTGGCAGTAAGTTAATACCAAACATTTATATGAGTAGAAAAGTCCTTATGGTTTTGAAATTTCCTCAGAGCTTTTTAATTCTGATTAACAGTTATAATAAACTCTAACTATACTCACAACCTTAAAGCATTAAACTTTATTAATCTATATAATATGCCAATTAAGTTAATATACTTCGATTCTGTCTAGTTCTGAAAGATGTTTTAATTTTACTGACAAATACAAAAGCAAACCAACAAGAAAATCTCCGTGGTCAGTTTTTGATCAATGGGCCTTATTTTGCTGCATTCTAATAAGTTAATTTCCCAATCGGAAGCACAAATTTCAGGAACTAGGAATTGGTTTGCTGCTAACAACCAGCAAGATTCCTGTCCTTGCACCAATCACTTAAGAGAGGCACAGGGATCAGATTTGCTCCAAAGGTAGGATTTGTTCTCTTATTCTTATCTCTTATCCAGGTGAAGCTCCTGCCACATCCCAGGCTTTCTCCTCTGTCCCTTCCTCAACCTCCATGCTGCTCCATCAGCCCCATCTCCTCTTCCTCCCTATATATATAAGACCCACTCATCTTGCAGGTCTCTATGACCCACTGCCTCCTCCAGCCCCATTCTTGAGGAACCTTCCCTGTCCAGGCATCCAGGAGGCACTGGCACACACATCTGAACCACCTGGGCTGGGACTGAGGCCACCCCACACTCAGTCACAAGTTTCCTTCTGGGCTCAATCCCTGTCTTCCCACTGCAGTCTCAGCCATCCAGATCTTTAAAATAAATTATTCTCTGTGCAACAACTAAATAATAAAATAAAAGCTCAAACTGGTATTTCCAAGTAGGGACTACAAAAAAGGGCCCCCTGGGCTTTTATCTGCTCACAGTCTAAATGAGGGAAAGTCTGGAGCTCACTGTCATCCTACTAAGAAATGTCAAGGGTAGTCTCTGCCTTGAGAGAGCTCAATGGCCCTTGTTTAATTTCAAATAAGGAGCTAACAGGGCACTCAGAACTCTCAGATTTACAGAATCATTTATTTTGGTGGATGGCTGTTATTATACCTGTCTGTGTTTAATTGTTTTCTCCTCCAGTTAGGAGGAGAAATTTCCAATTAGGAAATGTTTCCTGCTTCTTCCTTTCACATGAAGGGCATCATTCTGATTACAGGGTTGTCAACAAGGAAGAGAAAAAAGCTTCTTCCAAAACCATATATATTTAAGCTAATGATCCTTCCTGCTGCAACTGCCTCTACAGAAAGCATTAAAATTCTAACTATCAAAAATGGACTCCTCTCAGGTAAGGTGGCACATTGTTTCACAGATGGGTATTTAGTTGTGCACAAGCATGCCAGCCTAACATTTTCAAACATTTTAGGATGTACTGCTTTGGCTAGAAGCAGTTGTGGTGTGATGGCCAAGGCACTTGTGAAGCAATTCTTTCAGATGAAATAATGTTCTGCAAAAATGCCTCACATGGATTTTATAAGCAATTCTTTCTCTGCAAAATAAGTCATGTTTTGAATACATTTTTTTTTGCATGGAGTACATTATTCATTAATCAACGGATTGTGTGGAGGGCTTGATACAGAAGGGAAGTATTAGTTTAACCCATCCATTTGAACATCTCTGTATTTTGTACAGCCATGCAGGCAGTGAAGCACTGCAAATTAATTTAGCTACCTCCTTAATCATGGTAAATCAAAGCCAGGGTAATGCTATGTCTCTGATCTCTGATCAGTGACAACTTTCAGGTGATACTTGTCTAGAGCTCCCACAGAACAGCAGATTGCAATGCATTTTAAAGTTCATTTTAAAATCTCATTTCAGCATAGCTTGGAAAGATTAACTTGTAGTAAAACATACTGATAGTCCCTTGCCATCTGTGACAGCCTTGAAGATTTCAATCCCAAACATCCCTATGTATTAAAGCTAATTGTCCTTCTCCCCATCCCCAAAAGTTAACACAATCTCAATGCTGAACATCAGCTACCAACAAGGTGTCATGCTGCAATATGAGCAATGACAGTACAATGAGATCTGTATAACAGCGACAAAAGTCAGAAGGTTAACCTATGTACCTAACAAATTGTTTAAATGCTGTTTTACAAAGGTAAATAAATAAATACTAACTATAGTGAACTCAGGATTGAGACAGTAAAGGTACAAACTGCTATGGATAAACTGGCACTCAAGAGTTTTCAGTAATCTCCTTAGACACTGGCTTGGCAATAAATGCTGAGACATGAACAAAAGATATCCTCCTCTCCAAAGGGTCAGAAAAAACCCATTGCAAAAGTGAGAGTTATACTTGCTTACATTTCTCATTTTTCTCTGCTTTCTCAACTTCCCTTTTGCACTTGGCAGAATCATTAAACCGCCTTTTTCAGTGAATCACACGGAGCTTTCAAAGCCTGTGAAAGAGCAGCAGTTTGTATGAGACCCAAGACGTAGGGCAGCTACAGCCATGCTCCAGGCAGAAGTCCTGAAAAGCTGTCCAACTGCATGCTTAGGATGGCAGGCAGTGGAGAGAGAGATATAATCAATCATAAAGGCCCTTTCTTTATTAGAACAAAAACAGAGGAACAGCTCAACACATGTGCAAGGTCACCAGACACCCAAGAGGAGCAGATCAGCCTGGTTCCCATTGTCTACTTCACCTGTGCCCTGCCTCCTAGGGAGGCACAGAAATACCATCTTTCCAGAAACCAGTATAGATACTGCCAAGGAAATAGAGGGAAGGGGAAGGAACCACAGTTATGCTCATGCTGCTTAATGGGAATCTCATACATGACCCCATGTCAATATGAAATACCATTAAACTTCTTATCCAAAGTGATTTTCTGAATACCTTCCATGTGTCAGTCATTGCATACCTCTCTGACACATCCGTGGGGGCCCAAGGGCCAATTCCTCATCCCATCACCTTGGAAGGATTGTAGTAAGTCATACTTCCCAAGGCTGGGGTGAGAGAAACCTTCTCCCCACAGGCCTTTCTATTCTCATGTTAATTCATTCCTAGTTCTGTTATCCCATTGGCCTGCTGACCCTGACCACCCCTGTTCCACCCCCATTTCCTGTTTATGTGCACCCTCTAGAATGTTCTCCCTTCCTTGAACCCCTATTGGCCCTGTTTTGGTGCCCTCCTTGTCAATTCCCAATGGTTGTCCCTGTCCCTAGCCCCTCTTACGCACCACTTTGCTCTACTCCCATTGGATCCCTCCAAACTGCCCCCTCTTACCTGTATATAATCCTAGACCCTCAGCCTCTTCTCATTCCTGCCCCTGGACCCCCTTCAAGGCAATAAAAGCTTCTGGATACCCAAACAGGAACCCGTCCCAACATAATTTCCTGACAGCTTTCCAATAGTCTCTCACCCCAGACCGAAGCGCGCAGGCAGCCTTAGAGACCTGGACACAGCACATTGTTACACACATCCTTTTTAAATCTCACACTGACATAACCCCATCATCTCACTCTTTTCTGTGAAATAGTAACAATGCAGTAACTCTGAGCACACAAATAAATCAGGCTGCTGAAGTCCTGCACTAGAACCTCCACCCAACAGCACACTTCTTGTTTTTACCTGTACACTCCTAACACAGTCAGAGAACATCCCTGCGGTTTGTCTTGAAAAGTTGTTTTTGGAGCAAAGTTTGCTTGCTCTGGAAAAGAAAGGGTTTTAAATTCTATAATAAATCCCCTTACTTTCTACAAAAAAAAAAAAAAAAAAAAGTAGTTGTGTTTGCATCACAATGACTTGCCTGCCTATATTCATCCATGCAAACTGCACAATTAGTCACAACCAACTCAAAGATCAGAGATGTCCTTTAGTTTTATTCATGGAATGGCATTGATATAAATAAGGCAAATTCTTCCTACTGGTATTACTGACTTCTTTGAAGTGGAAAGACTATAAGGAATGTCAGACCTTTGCTCTTTACTGGATGTTGCTTTCAAAAAACAAAGCAAACAAAAAAGCCCCAAAAACCAAACAACAGAGAAAAAGCCACTTATCAATTCACAGATATGCCTACAATTTTTTTTTCTTATTCAACTCTAAAAGCTCTGAAAACCCCATGAAATACGTCTTTCCAAACCCAGCACTGTTCCTAGGCACAATCAATCTTTGATTGATATGCTAAACTCAAGCTACTTATAAAGTGACTTGGTTCAGGTTAATTGAAAGGAAGATTATATCATATAAACCAAAATATTTTACGGGGTAGGTGTATGAAATCAATGAGTCACTTAGATTTTATAGTCAACCTAGTCACAGCAGCAGATGACCTTGTGCTTTTCACATCCCAAGGATCAAAAGTGTACACTTCTTAACATTTTTCTTCTTTAATCTCCTAGCTCAGCCCTGCCATCTTCATTTTTTACATTTTGGTTTGCCAGTTACAGCAGGGAGATTACAAGTGATGTACGTGCCCAAGATCAATATGCCTGTAAGGAGATGGAATTCATATTGATCTTCAGTCATGCAGCACCTATGCCTTGCTTTCTATAATCCTTCCACTATAAACAGAAGAATTGCTCCTGCATGCTGGATTTTTTCTTTTTTTGCTGCTCCAGTATGGCTCTTTCCTACTCCTAGATCCCATTCTCAGACTGCTCCTGAAGCAGTTTCCAATCTTTGCTCCTAGCCTTTAAAAACTCGAAACTCAGGGCAGTAACAACTGGGTCTAACATTTCATGGCAGAAAAACAGAGGTTTTTGGTTGTCCAAAAGTTCCAGTCCGATTTATTAGACCTCCCTAAATCAGAGCAAGAACAACAGCTCTTAGTGCAACTTTATTTCCAGTTCTTCTCTTCAGACTGATACACAGCTACAGGGAGGGCACAGGCATTGCAGTAAACATGTTCTGACCAGAGAGTGTCTGATGCAGAGCTTAAAGAATTATTTGCACATGGAATCATCACATTATTTCCAGTAAAATATACTATTTTTTGACAATTTTGTGTTCATGTCCTACTGCAGGCATTCACTATGGATGGACATACACATTGCTGCAAGAAGTACATAACCAACATATGTGAGCTGTTTGTCTCACAAAAAGCAGTGTCCTATCCAGAGAGACCATGAGGACTTCAAAAAATTAAAAAAAAAAAAAATTTAAATCACACTTTGAAGCAACCTTTCCAACCTAGCAGTCAGACTGCCATTCCAAATTCCTGGCATACTCCAAAATCCCCATGTTGTTCATGATTCAGAGTAGGAACTTAAAATTTGAGCACTGAGAGTCCCAACTCTATGAGCCCCAACTGCTGGATGTTTTTGCTGCGGTTTTCTGTGCTCCCCATCAATATTGCAATTTAAAACAAAGGAAAAAAAAAAAGAAAAAAAAAGAAAATGCACTCTGTGAATGGCTCATGTCTTTCTGTTGTTGAGCAGGAAAACTTGTCAGACCTCATATTCCATAGGATAGGGAAGTTATTTTTCCACCCACAACATCTAATGCTATGATATATTATAATACCTAATCACACTTTTAGCTGAGCCAAATGTGATGAATACTGAAACAAGTGTATTACCTTATCTGTTTTTTTTTATTGCTTGCAGAAAGGTTTATAAAAATTCATGTCAGGACCAGGATTTAGTGTTCTTCCTATGAACATCTGCAATCACATCCCCTGCAAGAGCTGACACATCTCCTTACATTGATAGCTTTGCTTCCAATCATTCTGATTTTCAGAGTCTTTCAGCAGCTTGTAAATCTGACCCATGACAAAGGTTTTTTGCATCAGATGGAGAATTTCTGTCCAAATTAATGAATGTCTGCCCATTAATTTACAGTATAAAGATACTTTCAAAGTTTCTTCTTCTTCTTACAGAAATAGTAACTCTTTACTATCTTGGAAATATTTTTCTGTCTGAAAATTACTCAGTTTAAAAGCAAAGTAAATTTATGCATACAGACAACTGAAAACAAAATACTACATATCTCAAAACATCTAGATGGGAAAGACCCTTAAAGATTACAAACTGTGTTAAATCATGCAGGTTCTGCCACCAGTTTGAGAGCAGTTCAAAGCAGCACTCTGACTCAGCAATGCCAGCCCTCTACCAAGAAGTAATGGTTCAGTGTAAGAAATAAAACTAAAATTATACTTCCAGTCTTGCAACAGACCAAATTTATACTTTTTTAAGTCAATGCCTCCTGCTTTGACTTTATATTTTTCCTGCAAACATTAAAGAGAACCTCAAGAACACAGAAATCTCTTTCTATAATTTACAGTATTTTAAGAAAAAACAAACAAATGAACAAAAAAAATCCCAAGCAAAATTTGTTCTCCAGAGATATTTAGAAGTACCAATTTTTTTTTCCTTTTCATAAAGCCAGAGGATTATTCTCCTAAACAGACCTCTCCATTGCCACAGGAACAGCTGCATTGAGCCACATGATGCAGAGATGTCTTCCCACATTGAAACACATGACAGAAATACACCACCTCACCAAGATACACAGAAAGAGCAGGGCCAGGCAAGCAGCAAGGCAGAGACAACTGGCAGAGACTCCAGCCTCAGGCCTGACAGCATCTCTGCCTCATGCTAACACCAACGAGACAGAAACTGGGAGCTATTAATTCCTTATTTTAAAATATCTAATTCTGACAATCCAAAGCTAGTGCTTCATTTTGGTATTCAAGGTATTTTCAGCATGTACATTGCTCTCTTCTCAGAGTAAAAATCTAAATATAAAATAAATCTGTTGTGTGATATAATAGAGGTGGATCTACCTCCTCAGCAGAACTGCAACCACTTCAAAAATATGGAACATTTACATATGAATATTTTCAATGGAAATTAAACACCTTTTGAGTGTCTGCATATAGCACAGTAGTACAAATTAACTCCTACCACTGTTAATGTGAATTTGTGAAAATGAGAAAGATTTAACAGAACAGTCAGTGAAAAAGTAGTCCAGGAAGATTCCTGTAAAAATTAAGATAATTATTTGCATAAATTGTGATTCTACTCCTTTGTAAGAAATGCAAAATAATATATTCCTTTCTTAATAATTGTGCACACATCAGCTCCCTCCACTGACTGAAAGAAGAAGAGGTGGCACTGTTGACCTCAGACTTCAGTCACAGAGTGACTTGAATGCACTGCAGCAGTTAAAGCACACACACACAGGGCTGAAATAGCCTTTGGAAAAACATTTTAGCATATGGAGTTTGTCCGGCATGGGCTTGGCTGAACATGACCTGCAGAAGGTGCCTATGGCAGCAGCACAGAGTGCTCTGGATAATCTTCTGAGCAGCAGCTCTAACCCTGGTATAAACTGGACAGTGAGAATGACACCAACTGCCCCAAAGATATGACAAGAAGTGGCCTTTTCTTTACTTCTTTTCATCAAAAGAAGAAAAGGGGTAAAACAAAAGCCCAGGCCATGGTGCCTTATATAAGAATTACAGTTAATCTGCAGACCTGTGGCTGTCACAGTCCTCTTGATCTGCTTTCCCACTTCTCATTCAACCTCAGAGGGGTTTCACTGATGCTCTTGGAGCTGTGCCCACCTGTGATAACAGAGCAGGAATGCATGGGGGCTGTGCTGGGAGAGTCACACAGAAGAAACACTGCCTAAGGAAGGGAGCAACAAACCGGTAAGAGATTGTTTGATTTAGATAGGTGTTGGAAGAGGACCCAGGAGGGTGCTGAAAACAGTTGCAGAATCAGAAAGCATTTAGAAGCAGGAAACAGGCTTCAATTTCATTCCAATGAGCTGGGTCAGGGGAAACACAGAAAACATTACTTCTCTCACATAGAATGGCAACTCCGAGCTCCACGAAATGTGTCTGCAGCTCTGGACCAAGTTTTTGCTTCTTTTAAAAATTGTCATTCTGTCTTCCCCAGCACTCCAGGCCACAGTCCCACAAATGAGAGGTCCAGGTGTACTCAGGGTAAGGTGAGTCAGGCTGCATTGCCCACCCTGCCTCATGCACAGGGACCTAACTCACAGTGCGTGCAGTGGGGCACATGGGGGAACAGACAAGGGGGGCTACAAATGAGCATCTACAGTTGGCAGGAGGCAGCTCTCCTGTGTCTGGTACAGCATGGGAACCACACACCAGCTCAGTGTCTTAGCAACAGGAACAGGAACATGTAAAAGAAGGACACACTACAGGGTTTTTTTTGTTTAAAACCAACTTATGTCATTAGGGAGAAAAGTACAGAAGCTCCTTGTATTCACTTCATCTGAGGAGTAGGGCTGGGCCATGCAGGGGACAGGAACAATGGGACACCCCCCCCACAAAAAGGGCAACAAGAACAGAGTAACCTCAGAATTGGTGTGTTTACTGTACAAAGTGTTGCCTGAGGCTGAGGGTGACATAAGGCTGTCACACTTCTGGAGCCACTCAGGGAGGGAGCTAGAGATTGCTGCTGGCACTGAGAGTGAGGCAAAGGTAAAAGGTGAATAAACCAGGAGAATGAAACACTGGCATAGCACTGACTCCACACACCTTCCTCACAGGAAAAATGAAGAGACCCCCTGTGACCCCCCTGCATGCTCCAAAGGCTGAGCCCAACATGAGGAAGTCACCAGGACCAGCTTTCCCTCTCTCCTTCCTCCCTCAGCATGGCCCAGGGAAATCCAAAGCCCTCCCAGATCTCCAGGCCTATCCCCACCTTCAGCTGGAACATTCACTCTGGGCTGAAGCCCTTGGGACATCCCAAATTTGAAGGCACCTGTGACCTCACAGACCAGTGGTGATACCAACAACAGATGCCTTACAGCCATGGTTATGGGCACAGGGGTTTGAAAGTTTGGGTCTTTGTAGCAGTCCCATCAGATCTGGGGGAAAAAATAAGTGCGTAGTAGAAAAATAAAAGCGAAAACGTATCATAATCTTCTGAGATTCAAACATGTTCCCTGCAGGAATCCTCAGCTGGGTGATCTGCACTGCCTCGAGAGTGAGGCTGAGGTACCTTGGCCAGGGATGGAGGAGTTGGGGAAAAAAATTAACAAAGCTCCAAAGCCTTAAAGCGCCAAGACAGTTTTCTGCATAAAGCCCCAGATATACACTGCTATAGAAACAAAATGCATTTGTTACATAAAATCATTTTTCCTTCTCTTTAAACAGAACAGTGGAAGGAAGGATTAAAATATAACTCAAATGGTTTAAAACATAACTCATACTTCCAGTGCTCATTACTGGAATTATACATTTCATGTCTCACTGTGGAGTACGATGGAATTTTTCCTACTTCCTGCAAAACAACATTTGCTTATTCAACTGCCTCTTAGCAATGGGTATAATCATAATCCCAAGTGACATATGCAGTGAGAGCAACTGACTACTCACCCTCTCTCCAGCACTTTATTTCTAGGGATGCTGTGTTTAATTAGCTCCACAGTAGTCAGAGGAGCAAACAGGTCACCTCTGTGTCAAATCTCCCAGTAGAGATCTTCCCTGCCACCATCCCCATTGCCTTCATTTATTTGGACATTTTGCACATTAAAAGTAAGGTCATTAGTGTCAGATAGCTTTTTTCCTGTGTGTGTGTGTGTGTGTGTGTGTGTTGTGTTATATTCCTGAATAACTGCACTTCGGGAAAGGAAGTGAATTCTTACATACAGAACCTTTATGGGGGGAACATACCATAGAAATTCCATATTCAAGCTGACATAACCAGAATCTTTTGAGCAGATGATGGCATAAATGTTCCAAACCACTGAGGGCTAGGAACTGGTAGGAGGTTTACTTTTGTCTGAAATCCAAAATTTGTAGTTAACCAAAGTCTTCCACTTTACCAACTCCCCTTCTTTTTTATTTTTTCTTTCTGCAGATAGATATTATCTTTGTCACATCCTCTCCTCTGACCCTGGACCCGCATTCCAGTTGTACCATGAGTCTGCACCAAAATCTATAGCATCTAAAGTAGACCTGCCACAAATGTTGAGTCACAGGGAAGCACACAGAGAGGCAATTATGTGCAGAATTCTGGGTTTTTGATACTTTGCCTGAAACAGAACAAGCAGGCAGGCAGAGCAGAGGGACAGAATGCATTTGCAAACTTAGGCTGTGCACAAGCCATAAAGCTGATGACTTCTATGGGAAGAAATCTGTAATCACTGGCACTGAGCAAGGCCAGATGACTCCAGTCCAGTCTGGAACATAACCAGGGTCACTCATCCTTGCCTGTGTTACCACTGCCCAATTTTCCAATTTAGATAGCAATCCTTTTGGCAATCCTCTTGTACAGTGGGGATCCACCTGCAAAGGTCTTCCTGTTTTGAAATCAGCTGGTACTTGTGAAACAAAAGCAGTGTTTTGTAACACTTACAATTCTCCAATGTCTTTTTCAGTTTCAGTATTCTTTGGTCACCTTACAGACCATGATAGGCAGATCCCACATGTTACAGTTTTGCATGTAATGCCTGTAATTTCACTACTAATATTTTACATAGAAGGCAAGTTTGTTAAGTATTTATAAAACCAGCTGAGAAAGGGATGCATATATTTCCTTTTTTTACATACTTTTTAAAATGCATTTTGAGGTTTGATGACCTTGGCAATAAACAACCAACCTCAGCTGCTGGTACAGATGGATCTCCACTGATCTCGAGGCAGCCCCACTATTTTATGCAAGTTGACTCCATGCCTCACCTATCTATTTACCTACTAAACACTGCACAGGCCAAAGCCAACATGAATTTCTCCTCCAGTGCCTAATGTTCCTCATCTGTTAGGTTATATCTGAAACCTTTTCACAAAATCTAAGGGGAAAATCCTTCCCAGAAGATGCTCTGACCTTTTTATATGCTGTTCAGGGAAGCATCTCCTGAAAAATTTCCTGGATGAGGTTTTTGGGTTTTTTGGTTTTGTTTTCCTGTCTAGAAAGGTCAGTCCTCCTGCACTGGTTTAACTTATCATTTGATTCATTGTTTCCCATCTCTTTGAAGCTGTGTTCTACTGTCATAAACCTCACTAACACCTGAGTTTTTCCACCATTAAATAAAATAGCAGTGACTTGTCTTCATATGGTGGCAATAAGAACCACAATGTTTCTCCCTGTGAAGGTTGAATGTTAGAGCCTGGTTGGTGGGCTCCTTGCCTGGGAGAGAGCCCACACATGGCACAGCTGCTGGGGGCTCATGGGGCTTCTGCTGCACGTGCCCGGGTACCCCAGAGCTCTGGCCTCTCCCAACACACTGGCACTTGCATCTAAGATAAATGATGAAATCAGGAACCCAGGCACCCCTCTGTAGTTCAAGATTCAAGGAAAGTAGAAGGTTTTAAAAGGGTTTAATGTACCCTTTTAAAAATTAATTTTTAATTAATTCATTAATTCATTAATTCATTAATTTAGTTCATTTAATAATGAACTTTCTGTGCAATCCTATAAAAGAATACATAGTGATGTCTTTGAAACATTATTTTTAGAGGGTTTTTTCCACATCCAGTTCACATAGGCTGATGCAATATGCACATGGACTATACTGGCAAGTAGCAGGAAATAACCCTTTATGATCATCCACAATAGATGCAAATCATTCCAGCTCAAGTAGCCTTGATGCAGGGAAAACTCTAGAAAATTACTCTTTTTGCTCTGCTGGTCCCTGCTTTCTTAAACATAAGGACAGTCACTGCCCACAATCATCATACTAAGCTACACCAGGAAAGAGGATTTGAAATAACAACTCTTTGAGTAATTTCAGCTAATAACTAACCAATAAGAATTACAGGATTCACACAGAAGCCTTGAAAGTTTAATAGATTAGTCCAGGTGACACTGGGGTTGCAGCTTTAATAGCCAAAGTATTTAATTTAAAATTTATGTATATAGTGTAAAAAGACAGTCAATACAATAAGGATGTACTCATCTAAAAAAGGATCATCAAAACAGGAGGTTCAGAAAGGGCAAGTGACACGAACAAAGAATTCTTTCAAAAATTATCAGCTATTCTGCTTCATTCTTAGCTGAAAATAATTGTAGCAGTGACTCCCAAGGAGGCAAAGGCTAAACACAATACATTCACATTTACAGGCACCTTTCCAAACCTTAATGCCGGTGGTTGAAGCTGTGACATTTTTAAATATAAAATGCATATTGTTTACAGGCTTAGTGAGGTCAAACAGTTTCAACAGCTTTTTAATGCTTCTGAGCTTCAGCTACAACCAGAAACACTACTCAGTATTTAAATCTTGCTATTCCTAATATTTTAGAGATTTTACATTATGGTTATTTAACCTTCCACTCTGCAAATGATTCAGCACTTGGCAGGACCATTAATAACAAGTATTAAAAAAAAATAAATTATTCTGCTTCTTCCTGTTTTATTTAGAAACAGTCCACCAGGAAACATGTTTTTTTCTTTAAGGAGTGAAATTAAAAATAAGGCATGAATTATATTAACCTGAATATGAACCTTTTGTTTCTTATTGTGGTGTGCTTGCATCTCAAACTACAGCTGTCATCAAAATCTGTGCAGTCATACTTCCAAAGGAGATAGCCAAAAGCAGTAGGTTTAAATTAAACAGGATTTATTTATTTATTTATTTATTATTTGTGTTCAGGTCACTTGAGAGATGAAAATTTATTTCAGAGGAGGAACAGGAACTGCAGAATTAGTTCTACAGTGCAAATTGTCCTTCCAGCCCAATTGAAATTACCATTTTATGGAAATTTTTTTCCTGATTTTCAGGTACAGGGAAGTTTTGTACATGGGAGCAAAAGCTGAGCAATTGGCAGTCATTTGTCACTGTGGGCTGCATTCAGGGGACTAACATGGTGCAGCAGCCAAATCATTAAAGCAGGACCCAGGATGCCAGTACTATCTTCCTGGATGTTCCATAATGATTTGCAAAGCACAGATACATCTCACATCTACAGATGTTTACAGAATTCCCAGGGTACTGCGGTGAAGTCTGGTCTAGAAAGACACAACTAATTGGGCAGAGACTGCAAAAGCACTCAGAGATAGGGGGGGCTCTCCCCCTCTGTCCTAATCCATATCAAGCCAGGTAAAGAAAATATCAAATAGGGGCTGTGTAGTGGGAAGAAAATACACATTTATTTTGGTCAATAATTTATACAAGGTTCACATTTCATTTAGTTGGGGTCTGGCTGTCTTCTTCTCTCACATTCACATGAAATTATTTTATTTACTACTAAACTTAACTTAGGCAAGCATTTCTCTCATAACCTAAAGCCCTGCCACTTGCCACTGATTGTTCAAAACTAGTTTAAATTACATTTTAATCACCTGTCCATGATTTAGGAAAGGGCATAAGAGAAGTATTGACATGGTGAGCTGTTGTGTGATATGTAACTCCCATTAGGGCGGAGGAGCAGAAATGAATGGAGATGAGGAAGGGAACAGTGATCTATCAATACTTCTTTTACTGCATGCCTGCTCAGTGCCTCACAAAACAACCCATGGGTCTGAGGCTGGGACTTTCAGCAGCACTGACATTTTAAGAGAACAGAACAGAGGTTTCTTTAATTATTTCACTGAACAATCTTACAATCAGTGATGTAAGATAATAATGATTTCATAGAATCATCTCTTACAATCAGAGATGTTTCAAATATAGCTCCAGCTATAGCTATAGCTGCGATCCAGATCAGGGAGACATGCATTTTATCTTCTTTACAGCTCTGGTAATCAGAAACCACAGTGATCATATAACCTGACTTTCAAAACAATAGTTATCTACTATTCATTCCCATATCAATGACATCTACCCAAAACTTCATACATTAAACAATAGTAACTTTCCAGTGAATTACTGACCTCAGCATGTCAGAACATTGGTGAAGAAAGCTAAGATACAACATTCCAAAACATAATAATAGAAGCATCTGAGAGCTCTAAGCATTTGTTACAACCTTGTACTTTAACAAATGGAAAAGAGAGAATACTTTTAAAAATATATATTTCACTCTTTTAATTTTCTTTCTTTTAGAATTACTTGTCTCAGCCCATTTGAGCTAGAAAAAAAAAAATTGAATAAAGCTTGATGAAGCAAGGATTCCTGCAGAGACAAGGAGATTATGAACAAAGTCAAGTAAAAAAAAAAAAAGAAAATCAAAAGAGATTAAAGTAATTATTTCAACTAAACTGTCCAAATCATATTAAGGCCTGATCCTACAACTTCTCACTCACAGTAGGTTTCTGTGCTTTTACACCAATTGAAGGCATGCAAAAGATGGTGGATTGAGGCATTTAGAAGATTTCTTCTGTTATCCCCATGGTGGATGTCTGGAAATGATAGTGAGAGAACTAGGAGTATCAGTATCACAGTTAAACATCTTTATGTATAGGATAAAACTCAAAGATTTTTGCATTTTAATTGCACTTATTCATTAATATTTTTGAGATATAAATATCAAATGCTGTTTCTTTCTTTTGTTGTTCACAAGACACTACAAACAAGTTACTTTTGCCATGAACATGTTATAGCAGATGGTGAGGATTAACATCCCCACACTTCTCATAGCGATAGTAAGCAAAGTCATGTGTACATCAAACTGTGGTTTACTTTAAATGAAATTAAAAAGTCTGTGCAATTAATCTTCTACCCCTTTTGAGCAATGGAAAATATTAGCTTCCATCCAGTTATGTGAAGAATGCAGTGCTTTTGCATTCCGCATTGTTAAAACGAAGGCAAAAGAAGAGCAGTGAACTCCTTCACTTAGGACAAAAATTACCATTAAACTGAATAACACTATGTCTGAACTCAGGGCAACATCCCCAAATGTTCAAGTAGGTGCCCTGAAACTCACTGTTAAAGAAAACCAGAAATGCCAAGATTGCCCATAAGTTCTGGAAACATATTTTTTTTATAAAATAGCCTGCTAATATGGCTTTTTAATATCAAGGGCTACTTTAGGCATTTGAACGATATTTATGCTTGGCATTTGATTAATGCAAAAGCTCTTGGATAAAACTCTTTTGATGTGGGCTGCTATTTTAATAAAATAGACATCTGGCTAATAGGTCTAGACAAATATTTTCTCCTACTCGATATCAAACATTTTTGTGGAGATAAAAGCAGATGGTAAACTCAGACAAACTTTAATTCACAACCAAAACTATGGCCCACAAAAAAAAATTACAAACGGGGGTAATCATGATGATGCTGCAATGACTTCTCACGGATTCCAGGAGGTCTCTGTGCTCCTCCCATAAATGCCCCACAGAACTTCATCAAAGGATTCTGGAAATAATGTCAAGATGATATTGCTCACTGCAATACAGTACTTTTTCCTTAAGAAGGAGATTAAATAGTCTGAAATTATAGCAATTAAGAGGAATGGCTGCTTTCTCATCTTTAAGGGTTTAGTACATTTTAGACATAATAAATATTAATATTAGAGACTTTATTCTTATCTTGTTTGCCACAAAAAAAAAAAAATAGACAACTTAAATACTTGGATTTTTACCAAGGTTATTGAATTCATTTCCAGTTATCACCTTAGTAGATCTCCAGTATTTTGCAACATGTGAGACTGGGTCCAGAACAAAAACGTTATTCACCCAGCCCTGGAACCAGAGCTGGTATATGGATACCAAACTGTGTTATTCTATACAAATGTGCCCTTTTGGGCTGACACACACTTCTTGACGTGTGTCTCTGTATGAAATATGGCCTGTATAAACCTTTCCCAAGGACTAGGGTCAGTTCATAAGCCAGGAATTTGCCAGTGACAGTGTCCTGTGTCAGTGTGGATGCCAAAATTAGACCTGGCAAGACACAGCAGTTTGGCTGAAATTTGGGTTTCACTTCATGACCTGCTCCACTCTCAGCCATGTTGAGGAGACTGGTACACCTTTTACACAGAAACCCAGTAAGGATCTTCTCACACTCTTGCATCTGGCTATGGAGAGGAACAGGGGACATTCCTGATGAAAATATCAGAACAGGTTCCTGATGCCCACAGACATGGGGAACACTGCTCCAGGTAGCAAAATTAATCTACCATAAAATTTCACTGACACTTAAAAATCTCCATCAGTGCAGTGTAATGTGGTTCAGTGTGTTTCTTTACTCAAAAAAAAAAAAAAAGTTTGGTAGACACAGTCTATGACAGTTAACAGTTCAGAAGACTGGTAACATTAAAGAGCTTTGTACTTTTATTGGCTCAACGAACAAAAGATTCTCTTTAAGTTTCATGGGAGCTCTGGATTATCAGTCCAAAGCTAAATTAAATTAGAAGTGATTTGGAGCTGTTACCATCTGCTGAGTGTGTGGTGGCTCATGCAGTATGAGTTAATATTCTTTAGCAGACATATGGGCAGATATGTGCAGGCCTTAGTCATTCAACACCCTTGTTAACAATCTGAACAGAGAGATCAGGAACATGGACAGCAGAGGAGTGAATTTCTTTCTTTTCCCCTGCTAAAGTATCCTCCATCAAGTTTTTGGCCTTTTCCAATGATGTTTCTACAACTGCTTCCTCTGTTATATATTTTGTGTGGTTAAGAAAAACATTGTTCTTCCCATGTGCTTCCAATCCTGATCTTTCTCTTACTCTAAAATAAAATTTAAAAAAGAACCAAACCAAGACACATTTTTGTTCATGACCTCAGGTGTTAAAACTCACACAATTTTTTTTTCAAGGACTAAATGTAACAGCAGTTAAATGATGATGTGAAAAAACATTGCCATAAATCATATCAGTTATGATTTAACACACTCTCTTTTCCTTCTTTCCTCCTTCCCAGCACAGGATTCCAGGCCTGAAGTCACTGATTTTCCCACAATACAAAGAAACTCCAATCAGTACTGACAAGAACACTGCTGTTTAATGGACAACTGCACTGAAAATTAATACATTTCTTGTAAAGACTGCTTCATTGTAAGGATTATCTATTTTACTAGAAAAATCCCTTTCCTGTGCTACTTTGATTAATGAAAACGAACTGTTTTAAGCAAGAAAAGAGGAAAAGAGAATAGAGCATGGCAGGGGGGTTACAGAGACACCAGCACAGTTCTGTTGTTAATCCCACTACTGTGTTCTCCTTCCTTCCCTGTGCATTGGTTTTCCCACAGCAACTGGCAGCTCTTACTCCAGATCAGCCACCATCAATCTCCCAGAGCCAATGCTGTATCTTTTGGGTTTCTAAATATCTCATCAGTTACTTGTATTTAATCATGCCTCAAATTAGACAGCAAGATTTTGGAGCAAGGGGATTACCTTTTAATCTTCAAAACATTTACTACATTTTCAGAAGCTGCATATATATAATTTCATAAAATATTCAACATCAGAGAAACTTCAAGATTGTGAAATCAGTCACTCAGAATTACAAAATGCCAGCATAAAGGCTTCACATGTCTTTTGCATACCCATATTTTTTCATCAAGTCCAGCTTTGATATATTCTGTGTCTTACTTTAGGACCAGAAAATCTGGTCTTTTCCTGAAATTATTTTTCATCCCTTATACTGAAATTGTATATAGTAGGTGTACCAAAACCCAAACATAAGAGTAATTGAAAGCTTCAGCACTATGCATAAAACAAGGGCACAGCTTCAATAGTTCCTTACAAAATTTTCATGGAAATTGGCTCTGTATTTGTGACCAAAGCAACTCCCAGTGCAGTGCAATCAGAAGAAAATATGCCACATTATCAAAGTACTAGACCTTTAAACTGGAGTTATAGAATGTTTCAATGTATCTCTAAAATAAAACATTTCTTTAATCACAATTTTGAAATAACATATCTTCATAAATGATCAGCGTAAAACATATACTGTATATCAGTTGAGCAAGGTAATACAAAATAATACGTAAGCTTTAAAAAAGAACAGAAAACCCCGGGATAATGGTATTAAAGCATCTCTGAAGACTTCTGCTTTCTGGGAGATTGGCAACAGAAAGCAGAAGATGAGGATGAACTGTAGTAGAGCAGGGTGCAGGGGCTGGCTGAAAGCTTTCAAACACAAAGCTTTATAAAGAATACTGAGTATCTCTGCACATGTTCAAGGAAGTGCAACATGAAATAGCACTCATGCAGGTGACAGATGAATGAACTAAGGTCCCATCATGGTGCTCAGAGCTCATGAACAAGCCATCTTCTGTCTGAAATCTGAAACAAAAGCACAGGCTGATTATGCTCTTTAATCTCCATAGTACTTGTCTGAAGGAAAGCTTTAGCCGCTCTGAGTAACTATATTCTGCCTACAGTTATTATGTTTCCTTTGCAGTTTCACATGGAATAATGTCCACCCACTTGCTGCACTGGACTCTTTTACTGCTGTACAGTTGCTGTGAGCAGCTGAGGATTTGCTGGAGTGGAAGAGGTAATCTGGGGCCACGGAGAGCTGCTGTGTGTGCATGGGGCAAACCCTCGCCCTGCAGAGTGCCCCAGAGCCTGCACCGGGGCAGGACACTGGGCTGGAGGAAGGGTTGTGGTTCCTGAGCCCACAGAAGCTCTTCATTCCAGATGATTCAACTTATCAATATGTCCCTAAGTGCTGTGGGATCTTACAAAGAGAAAGGCACCCTGTGCAAAGCACAAGGAGGTCAGTATCTCTTGTTAAACGCAGCAGCAGATTCCTGTGTTTTACAGAGAAACAAGAGACAAGGCACTAAATAGACAGAAAGCTTGAAAACACACCAAAAGAGCAGTGCCTTCTCTATTCTTGATGTGGGTTTCCATTGTCATTAAAGGTTCAGACCAGGAGCAATAGAAATTAATGGATGTTTTCCATAGAGTTCAGAGCAGCTTTAAGCACTGTCATTCTACCTCATGAACATAGTATAGTCTGAAAAAGCCTCAGCTGAAGAATTGCATCAACATGAAATTCAGAAAATGCATTTAACATAATACCTAAAAGGATGTTACCATTCTGCTTCAGCAGAAATGGAATCCAGTGGAAACTGCCTGGACGGTATAAGCATGAGTTAATACAACTCTCTGCAACTAGCAACAACTTTGTTTTCCACAAAGGAAAAGCAGCAGCTGTTCTTCTGCAGACATTTCCTCAGTAAGGAGGTTTTAAAATGTCATAAAGAAAGAGAAGAAATCTTTCACTCAGAAAATGGTCAGGTATATGTAATAAGGGCTCCCTAAATATCACTTTGTAATATGCAGCTACGCCTGGCCTGTTGCAAAGTAACCCATGAGCTCCTTCCAGTGCTTTTCTGTACAGCACTTGGACACAAATCACGAAAAGGATCCACATTTTAAGGACAGCCTGAATGCATCAGCTCCCTCACTATTACAGCTAACTCAGTAACTCCATCCTCCTACTTTTCATGTTCTTCAGCCGCTTATGTCAATCCACTCACAGATTTCTACCTTGTTTTTACAACTCTGATTGTTGCTCTGTCTGTCTAACTGCTAGCTACTCATAGGAAGTGCTCTGCATTATCTTTCAGTAAGCAATGAAGTATTTTGGTTTATCCTCAAAAAGCACTATAGAACTTCTCCTAAAATTATACAGATAAATATATGTAACAATCTTGAACTTCCGTGCTCTGTTCATCATGTCCAGTAAGCTGTATCTTTCCAATTGTAATATCTTGGTTTGCTCCTGTTTTTTCAGTGCTTGCTGCAAGCTGGGGTGTTAAAGTATTCAGTGTGTAATGAGCCTGAGTGAATTCAGTGGGGCCCAAGTATTCAGACCTTACCCCATGGTTTAGCACCACCTAGATCTAAGTATCCTTCATGTCTGTATTAAGTACATCAACAAAAGTTTTCATCAGCTTTTGTCCCAAGATATTTTTGCTGCTGATGAACAGAGGTCTGCATCTGTCTATTGTGCTGATGGGATCCAAGAATAACATCTAATTGTAGTAGTTCAAGATAACAAGACAGAAATCAGTCAAAGCTGAATAAGAAGCTGAGTAGATGATACAAGCAAAAAAGAGATTTAAAAAGGAAAATCACATGAATCAGATCTATTTATTATTTCAGCAGCTGTCAGCAATTTACCACCGTGAATGACAACTCAATCACAAAATTTAAGCAGTCATGATTTTTTATTAAATAGTACCTATCACAAGGTAGTGAATATTATTCTATTACCATTAAAAACCCTTTATAAGACATTATAAAGTCCGTCTATAGATATTGACCATTCTGGCTACAGAGGAACACTGGAATTGAAAGATAATATTTATATAATGATAATACATTATATCAATACATAGATGAATACATCTAAATGAACCATTCCCAATCTTCATAAGGAAGGAAAATTTTTGGTTTTGTTTGGTTTTTGCATTTCTTTTTTTTGTCAGGGGCTGCATCCTGATGAAACTCCAGCATCAGACTAAACTGGGAAATAAGAGACAAACCATGATAAAGCAGAGAGAGTATGATTTGACAAATTGTTTTCTTTCTTGTTTTCTGCAGGGAAAAGTATACTGAATTAACACAACTCCTGGTTTGGTCTCCTTTTCAAACCCATGGCTTCAAGGTGTAAACAAGTCAGAGGGAAAACACAGCACTTTTATTTTAAGACAATGGACACTAGTTTATTCTTCATCCCTTGTTTTTCTCCTTTTGAACTTCTTTATCTAAATCACAAACAGGCTTCTTCCCTTTTTCTTATTTCTTGTACTCTTGCTTTTTCAAGGCTATTAATATTCAGACTAGTTGATCTGCTCTTCCATCTTGCAGTGGGACTTCAATAGTGGCTGCTTGGGCCACGCTCCTGCTGCCCTTTTTTAAACCTCACACTGCTCAAAATTCACATCCCCCATGGTGACTTTCCACAATAGTTAAGAGCCTGTATTAAACTGGTCTATTTGCCACTGTAAGTTTTCCATACATCTTCAGCTAGTACTTCTTACAGCTTCTTGTGATGTGCCAGTAGCAGGCAGGGAGGTGATTTGTTTCTCTCCCTCTTCAAGAGTTTTAAATGATGCTTTTTGTCTATGGACATCAGTGGTATTGGAGGCACAGGAGCCTCCTCATTTCCTGGCTCTGTTTCTCTGCAGGGTCTGTGGTCTGAGCCTCGAAGATGAGTCTTAGTGCCCATAAGCTGATGGACACTCATCAGCTAATGGAATTTGAAGACAGACTATACATGTATTCCTGAAATACATTGTGAATATAATCTCCATATAAGCCTCTTACAGCTTTCAATATATTTTCTGTTGACTGATACTTTCCTCAACACTGTATGTTTCCCCCACAAATCCCTGACTAGGTTATTAATGTAGAAGTGAAACTGATGTCTTTTAGTGCTGATTGTGTGCTTTAAAAAGGTGCTTATACAAAGGAAAGTTATTTTGTATTTTAGAACAGCGTGTTTGCCAAGAGGATTTGGTGGTTTTCCCTTACCTGAAAACAGAAACCCATCCCTTTTCCTGACTGCAGTCATTTTTGCTACTGTAAAGTTCTTCCAAGAAAATCTTGACCTCACTCAGCACACAGAAAAATTACACTGACTCCAGCATGGTCAAGGTTGAGGTGTGCTCGCCAGATTATTTGTGACATAACTGTTTTGCAGGCAGTAATTGGATAAACATCCACATTGGATAAGCATTAACCACATTAGTTATGTTTGCAATCCATATTAATAGAAAAGAAACATGATGTCAACAAAAAATAACCTGTTTGTGAAAAAGGAGCAAAGAACACAATTCAGAAAACCCCCTTTCCAGCAGAAGATATTTCTTTGCTGTTTGCTCACATTTAGGGACTGATGCCAATGCATACAAACCTTTTTTTAGGGCATTTTTTTGACTGATTCTTTAAATTCCCTAATGTCCTGAGAAGGGATCTTTAAAGCAGCTGGTTTGCAACTGGTTTCTGCTTTGCCTTTCTTGATGGGTAGGACATTCCTTCTGGTGTTTTTATCTTCATCATTCTACTTCTGAAAGTGATGGCATGTTACCAAATGTGTCTTTCCTCATAGCTGCACATTAAAGTATTTAACATAAATGTTGTTTAAAGTTATGAGAAAAAAATACTATTTAATGTATGAAAACCTTTACTGTGGGTAAGGTTTCCCAGCTGAGTCCCATCATCTCTGGAAACAGAACAAGTAAGATGAAGTAGACACCTTTGGTAACAGATTTTATGTTGTGCCTTTTCCCTTAGCCCTCTGGTTCAGTCATTGGACTCCTGTGTTTCCCAGCATTTCAGCTGTTTCCCAGCTCTGTCAATGCCATGGCACACATACCTACAGGACTTAAAATACACTTGTGTCTGCCCAGCTTTAGCAGCCGCTCTTTGAAGAAATGTAAAACAATTTTAACAAAAAAATAAAAATTTAGTGTTTATTTACCCACAGGTTTACAGTAAGCAGAAACTGTGACCCAAATCACAAAGAGCAGAATAAATCTGGCTTTAGGCAAACTTTACCTTTCCTGGGAGAGCTGAGGAGAGTCGGGAGGCTGGTTTTTGCAGGAGTTCCTGCCATACAGATGGGGACAGGAGGCTGTCTTGGCTGTGCACTCTCCTTCCCACTGGGATAAACTTGGGAACTGAGTAACAAACACAGAAAGGAAGAGAGGCTTGCCTCTAGACATGTTAGGTCAAGTTCCCAATATTTTTGTTTCCATCTCTGTAGCACTGTCCATTTAAAACAGCAGGTGTTTGAGCCTGCTCCCAGTTTCTATTGAGCAAATTTATAAAGGATTGGGACACTTTAAATTTTTTCTGCCAGCCCTGGTGCATGACTCAGCATAGCACAAACCAGCTCACATCTAAGCTACCATTGCTGTCCACAGAGATATAGCAATCACCACCAGAGGAGGGGTTTTATCCCTCACAGCATCTGCAATTTATGCAGGAATTATATATAGGCTGTAGCAAGTATTTACAAAACTGGGGATGATAACACTATCTTTTGGGTCACAAATGTGAGCTTTTTCTTTTAAACTAGGGAGCTACAAAATAACCTAAAAAAAAAAGTGCATAATTGTGAATACCCTAACTATAACCTCCAAATATTCAGATGCTGTAGCTTGGAGTATGACATCAAATATTATGAGAGTCATGATAAAAACACAAGACTTGGCAACGATGGAAGTGTGGCAGCACATTAAATTGTAGCATTCTTAAACATCCCACCCCCAGGGCCTGAACTCTTCCCCCGGTGGCACCCCCAGACACATCACGTTACGCAGCACGGCACAACGAGGAAACAGCTGAAATGAACTCGCTTGGACAGGGGCTGTGCCAGCACTGCCGCTGCCCAGACTGGCCAGCATATGTCAAATCAAGGCAGAGCTGGTCACTGAGCCACACGGGCAGCTGCTCTGCACTCCCGGCCCGTTTCACTCGGATAAACAGCCCAGGATTACTACAGTGGCTGTTTGGACGCATATACTCACTAAAGTGCAGCTTAAACAAAATTGTTTTAAACATTTGGTTTCTTGGCTTGTGTGTTTGTCAAAAGGCATCTTCATTAGGTGATCTAAAAGCAAAACCACATTCTACAGAAATGAGGAATTTGACGTAAAATCCAGAGAAAAGTTAGGAGCTAGGGAGACTGAAATAAACCAAGCTGTACTAACAGAAATGGTTTTTTATGTGTGTTAGAAAAGTGCTTCTCTCAAGATGCCTTTTTATTTGCTTTGTATTCTTTGATAATTTTCACGACAGAGAAATGCAAGATTTGAAGCTGTGCTTGTGCACAGAGCAGATCAGATGCTCAGCTGGTACAAATCCCTGACATCAGTGGAGCTCTGCTGATACACCCCAGCTCGATGTCTGCACTAATATATCTGCAGACCACTCATGTGAGAAGGCTGCTTTGCACTGTTTGGCCACAAATGCCTACAGGTGCCCAGGGGTGGCCTGGCAGTGCAGGAGTCAGTCCCACTGAGGTACCTGTGCATCTACTTGACCCCTTCTGAGCCCTTCCACAAGTGTCATGATGGTCAGACCACTTATGATCTTTGAGCAAAAAATTCTATGGGATTTAAACAGGTTCATACACTTACAGAAACAAAAGGGGGGTAAAATAACTTGTTCTCTTTGAGCCTTGTCACTGGTAACCACTTAGGGCTTAAAAAGAATCTTTTTCTCCACGCCAGTTTATTCTGTAAGATATTTTATCATGGGGCTCCCTGACATACATGGGGGTGGCAAGCTGTGAAAGAGGGATTACAAACTCACTAGACCTTCAAGTATGACCTAGTATGACAATTCCAACATTCTATCAAATACTGAGTGATGCAGAGCATGAAAGCGTACAGTTACCTCTCTTCTAGTCATTTATTCTTTCTAATGGATCCTGGGGATAATGAATACTTTAGCATCTGTTTATAATAGATAAATGTTCTACAATAATGCCTCTCACTAAGAAAACATAATTTTAACGATGTACGAGATTAAAAATAACTAGAGAAATATTGTGACAGATGGTGCTGT
This sequence comes from Pseudopodoces humilis, assembly GCF_049639895.1. Taxonomy (NCBI): domain Eukaryota; kingdom Metazoa; phylum Chordata; class Aves; order Passeriformes; family Paridae; genus Pseudopodoces; species Pseudopodoces humilis. The sequence goes on along the minus strand of NC_142214.1, from coordinate 14,409,062 downwards.
TCATGCTGCCTTAACATTTGGGCATGTTCTGTGTAATGTTTCTTTCATTCTCCTGATTCAGAACAGAAAATCCAATTAAATTAAGCATGTTGTAGCATTTCTGACTTTTTTTTCTTGTTTTGTTCCTTCATTTGCTGATGAAATCAGTCTGAATTTAATGCTCAGTTTAGATGAGAAATATGAGGCCAGGGGAGCAATTTACTCTGAGCAGACTTTATGAAGATTTTTCTGCCCTACAGTGAACTACTGTAGAGGGCCAGCATGTACTTCAGGCTCTGTGGTTTTTTTCAGCCCTCTACCTCTTGAGGAAATGCAGTGAGTTGTGCTAAATATGTGATGATTTTACTTAGGGAATATAGCTAAAATTTCCCAGGGGAATAGGGAATTACATTATGCTGGATTTACATAATATTTTCCTGTGGTTTTCCCCATTTTGGAGGTATTATGCCTGCCTTTTTGGAAGGTACAGGAGTGATGATAGCCTGTTCCCAAATTTCTGTTCAAGCTGAGTTAAGCACAGTCAGACTCAGGTGCACCACCAGGAGACATGTTTTGACCATATCTGTCACAGGATTTTAACTGCTGTGAACTTTAATTGCTTCCATCAGACTTAAAAATTTCCTTTCTTTTTTCTCTTTTCCAACCAATTTTATGTTTCTGATGGGGGAAGGAGGACATATCCCAGAGCTCCATATCAGTGTGCTATAGCTCTCATTGTTTGTGGATCCAGACACAGTCTCTCCCTCTCAATGTCTCTGTTTCACAGGGTTGAGGCTCCACCAGAAGGCTAGAAGGACACAGCCGCCACCTATTTCCTGCCTTTGGTCATTGCTCAGGCATGAACCAGGTGTTAGCAGCCCAAAAGTCACTCTTATGCCTTTTGGGGAAAATCAACTTCTGAGGTTTTTTACTAAATTAATTCCATTTCAGCCTATGTTAGCTATTCTTGGACTGCATCAATATTCATTATTATAAACTTTTTACAGACAATAACATCAGAAATAAACTGTTGTCCAAATCTGAGACTAAAATTGGATCCAGCTGCACCCAGGCTCTAAGGATTTTAGAACTTTTAGGGGGTCTTTTCTGAAACTCATGACTCAGTGTGAGGGTCTTCCTTATTTGTCTCTCTGGTCTCCATTGAACCATTCTAACAAAATTTCATGCAGTAATTAATAAAGTGAACCTTGCCATCACACTTATTAAATCTTGTCAAACCACTGTTAAACTGTGTTAAGGTCCATCTAGTCTATTGAGCTTTGACAAATTACTCTTTTACCTCAATAAAAGATACTGTTCCTTCTCTTTTTTGAGTGGGTTGCATTCCACTCTTCCATGACAAATTTGGATAAGTGGCAGGATCCTAAACCAGGATTCACAACCCAACCTGGCAGGGGCTTTTAAAGAAAACTCCAGTCCTTTCTCAGCATAGTGTCAGAACAATAGTCTTTCCAATACATCTTACATAGGTTCTTCCCTATATGTTCTAGAAAGGGGAAGGGAAGGAGTAATCTGAATTCTTCTCACTCAGACTCACAGGCTGGCACCAAACAAGGTGGGAGCCCTATATAAGTATCTCAGTGTATTGCATTTTATTTCCTTATTTCAGCTTTATCAAAATGGTTTTCCTAAGGGCATTGGCATGTAATTCTTTGTCATGCCATCGAACTCACTCCTTTGAACTAATCCCACAGGTGTCTAGCAGGGTGCTAAAGGGAGTTAAGTTAATGCTTTCTCCAGCTGGTGCCTTAATGCTAGAAAGTGGAAAACACCTCTCTGCTGAAAAGGAAATGTCTCAGTGTGATTCAGTCTGGCTGTGTAAAGCACTTGCTGCCTGCACTTTTTCATATGAAGAAATTCAGAGAGATCTACACACACCACACAGCACAGGTCTGTGCTTAGAGCTGTCCCTGAGAAGCCCTATGAACTGGAAATACCTCCCTCTGAGGACAGACTGCAGTGCTTATGGGGAGGGGATCAGAAACTCAGCCTGAGGCAGCAGCTGCAATTTCCAGTGAAGTTCACTACCATAACGTAACATATGAACACACTTTGGCCACTTCAATCATTTTTAAGTATTTTGTCTCTACCACTCCCAGAGGAGAATGAAATTTCATTCTGTTGCTTGAAAAGGTGAAAAAATATGCAATAAATCATTTCCACAGAAAAGAAACAATTCTGCATTTTTAACTTCAGCTTTGGTCCCTAAATGTGTCCAGCTCCCTTTATAAGAAAGTAGCATTCAGTAGGAGTGAGGCTCCTCTGATTGTTATTAAAATAATTGCAGCTGAAAGCTTGGTAACCATATGAAAATTAAACTTGAATTCTATTATAACTGAAAAATCTTCGCTTTCTATGTTCTTGCTAAATGCCTTTATGTATGTGTTCCTTTACAGATTGGAAGCAGCACACCATGGGAAACTTTCTTACAATTGGCAAAACCCAAAGAAAAGGAGGGAAGTTAGGCTTTAAAAAGATTCAGTTAAGTGTTTTTCTTTGCTTTTGCTATTACTATTGTAGAAATTATTTATTCACTAACTTCCAATGTGTTTCTGTGATATTTCAATGCAGCAGATCCTGTTTCGTTCTATAAATTTTTTAAAAAATGCAATCTGAAGAAATCTAAAAATATATAATACCCTTCATATTAATATGAAGCTCTTTCAAGTAAATACAAGCTGCTTTCATCCCTCTATCCCTCTCTACATTTTGCAGGTTTTAATTTTTCTTCCCTATATTGCTTGTGGAGGAAAAGGTAGCTTATTTTTAAGATTATATTGGTGATTTGTTTGTGGGCTTGTCTATCTATGGCACGGGTACCTTTCCTGGTGATTTGGCAGGACTGAGTTTCTATAGCATGAGAGGTTAATGATTTTTGGATAATGAAAGGAATGATGAGGCTAATGAAAGGAAGAGTAATGCACAACAGAGAGTCATAAAAGAGGCAGGCAGAAAGGATCACAGGGCTATGGGATCTCTCATAAGAGTCCAGGGAAGGTAGCAATCCTGCCTCCCTTCAGGAAAATGGTGTAGAATCATAGAACTATGAATTCTTCTGGCTGCCAGGGCACACTGTTAACTCATATTTAACTTGCCATGAACACAAACCCCCAAGGTTTGCAGGGGGAAGACAAGAATTTATCTCTGCCCTGAACTAGAGAGAAATCCTCAGCACTGTACCTGCAGAAATCCCAAATTCCTCTCAGTCAGAGCTGCAGCCAAAAGAGCTTCTGCCACTCCACTCTGCCTGTGAATTTTCAATTAATACCAGATCAGAGAGAATTCTCAGCTGGGCTACAAAGCTGAAACCCCTCTTTATCCTTGCTGCTCCTCTGGCCCTGGCTGTCCATCAGCAGCCGCTGCCTTCCTGGCCCAGGGAGCACTCCTGGGGCAAGGGCAGGCATCTCTTAGTGTGCTCCAGATGTCACTTGAGACACAGAGCTTGAGAGCTGGAAACTCATAATAGTCCCTGTTCTGCCAAAGGCTTTTCAGTTTGCTGTACTATTGATAACAGCTGAAAGGATTTTTTCACTGCATATATGTGTTCTTTCCTTATCCTCTACTGTATCTCTGGCTTCAGGAGCAGAGATAGGGTGACTGGTACCCTAACATCTGTCCTTTGAATAACTACTTTGGGCAGTGTGGGTTTGGGGAAATAGCTGTCTTACCCAGCCATTCACACATCTTCCTGAATAAAAGCTTCAGTCTGAGAAAGCATTTTGCATAAGCAGCATTAATCAACTTGGTCCTGCTCTTGTAGTCACGGGGAGCTAAGCTCTTGCACAGATTTTATGCACTGTACAGAAGCTTCACTATGAAAAAAAAATGAGAGCACACAGCTAAAACTCCTTTAAAGAAGCAAATGTTAGACAGGAAATAAACAGTAGTACATTTCATTAACTCCTGTGCATGATGCCAACATTATTTTCTCAAAGCAGAAAAGCAGACCATTCCTTCTCTGAGTCGTTTGCTTTTAGGGGTCCATTATATTTTTCAGCCATATTTCCCAATGGCTTTATGTGCCAAACAAGTCAGCATCAATGATGTCAACCTCCCCATGAAGGAGTTCTAGGATTCTGCAAAATGCCAATGATTTTCTGGCAACCAAAAGTAACCAGGTGTGGGGATCTGGGAGGAAGGGATATTTTCACTGAAGATCCAGTCAGAAGTACGGCTGTCCTTTTTAATGGGATTTCCTTTGTAGTTGCTCAAATGTTTTTAAATCTAAAGCTTAATTATTACAAACACTGATGCAGTGCACACTTCTATGACAAACAATTGTCAAAGCCATTGGCTTCTGCTGCCAATTTATTAAAAACATTAGGTGAAAAAGACCCTCACATGTCTGAGTGATTGTCTCTTTGAAAAGCGTTCTTGAAAAATAGATGTCACATTCATGGTGAGTCTCATTATTTACTCTGGGCTACAACATCTGAAGGTAGATTTTGTATCTACCTGGCTGCTGTCACAGTGAGTGAAATCAAAACATCCTGCTCTAGCTTTTGTTTACATACTGCAACCAGCTCCCCAGCCCAGTGTGCAACTTGAAACACAGCTAAAACCTGCTTAAATATGTGCTACTTGATATACTTCTCTTTTTCTAAGATGGACTATAGCAGTGATCTTAACTGACAGAAAGAATGCTAGCAATTAGGTTTGCAAACAATGTTCAAAAAGCAGGAGGAAATACTTATTTAGAATACAAGGGTACTTGGAAAATTTTCAACCAATACTTCATCCCCTACTGCAAGAAGGCATCTCAAATTTCATTCAGAGTTTCTGTCTAGGGGAAAAAATCAGTTAGGGAGGAACTGAGCACTTCTGCCCTGGTGCCTTGTCTGGCACACACTGAGCATGGTGAGGGATTGTTGGGAGGGGTGAGGCAGCTCATAACTGGAGCAAGGATTAGAGCTGAGGTGTGCTGCAAAAAAGCCCTTCAAAGTGTTCTCATGTGCTGTCTGGGCTGCTCCAGCATTCTGAAGGAGAATTTTTTCCCTGGAGAATGGGGGCTTTCCTGTGGCTGGTGCTGGCCTCTCCCTGTACCTGACTGGGGCTATTGGAGCTGCTCCTGGGAGGCACCTAAGTCTTACCCTCAACTCAGTCAGGAAACCAAGCAGAAATGTGATATTCCAAAGTGACTACATGAGATAAATTCATTCTCCTCCTAATATAAAGTTCAGTAGCCAACTATGATTTGATCTGCTTGCTTTTAACACATCAAGGAGCTGGGAGAGCAGTCTGCTGCTCTCCCAGAGCAGAGGAGAGTGCCGAGTGAAGCAGAGGTATCTGTGCTGGCAGCCACCTTCCCTCAGCTGCTCCCAGAACATTCCTGCTTGGCAAAGCACTGAGGGTTTGATCCTGCTAAGCACCAGACAGAAGGGGAATGAGGAGAAGGGACAGACAGATCCTGTCCTTGAGCACACCAAAGGTTTTTTCATTCCGTTGATTTTTCACTCCCACCTTTCTCACACGCAGGTGACCGATGTTCTTGCTTCCACTTCAATTAAGGGTGTGAGTAACCTGATGTCATCCTGAGGATTGGATTTCCAGCAGATAAGATGCAAATGAAGGATTTATTTTAAAGGGAGACAAAACCACACGTGCTCTATTCTGTAAAATGTTCTTCCCATGGAAATTAAAGGCTGTATTATTTGGACAAGGATTACTCACTGTTTCCCTTTAAAAATGTAAGATTGGAACAAGGATTCTGCTACAAAACTTTATTCTTGGTGAGAGCAAGTTCCAGTGGGAAATGCAATCTTTCATGTTTGTAATTTAGGGATGATGTCAGTCTTTACTATGGCACAACAAGTAAGACTTCAGAGAGCAGAGTGAAATTTGTATGTAATATTGATATATAGATGCTTCTCATCTCAGTCTTTGTTCCTGATTTAGCATTCACATGAAAGCCCACTGCTAACTTATTTAGCATTTTGGCCTCATAAAGAAACTATGTTTCTTATTAAAATGCTACTGCATTTTCTTTCGAGCCTGATCATTCTCTGGTTTATTGTGCTCAGCCTCCTGTGATGAGTGTGTCCTCTTTAGCAGAATGTGCAACCAGTAATTTTAATGTACAAAGATCACTTCAGCTGACTTCTCCTTGGAATGAATAAAAGCTTTGTTCTTGTGCCTGGGAACTTTTTTAAATGCTTATGTGCATGTCTAAATGTTTCCAGTATCACAGCATTATGGTTTTATGTTCCATGCAACAATTTTAATTGGAGTAGACTTTATGTTCAATTCTAAAATTATGATGTTGGAGGAAAGCATCAACATTATCATTTCATTATCCAGCTTAATTTCTTAAAAATAATGAGTTTGAATTTTTGTAACAAATGAGCTCTCTGAGGCCTCACTTTGTGTATTCATGAACTGAGCAGGTATGTTAGTCACATTTAACAAAGGGAAATCATTAATGAAAGTGCAGGTGGGATACTGGACTAAGCTAAAGCTACATCCACACCATCTCCCTGATATTTCAAATCTATTTCCACCACATTTCTTAGCCCCTACTTCATAGAATCAATGCCAGCTGGTGACATTAACCATAAAACCTAAAAAAGGTGTCTCCTTATCACACCTCTGATATATATCCAGTCATGGCTGGAGAAGGAGCAAAGAAAAAAGACAGGAGTTTCTGCCACTTCAAATGATTCTTTGTTGAGAGTCCCCAGGAGCTCACAAGATGTCTCTTCACCAAGGTTAGTGTCATATTATAGGAAAATGGAAATCCATGTTAGCTAAACCAATACCATTTACACTGATAAGCTGTTATTCAAATCTAGGCTAAGTAAATAAAATATCTTCTCATGTCTGTGTGGCTCCTTGCTTATCAATAAGTAAAAATGCTAATTATCTAGAGTGTCTAGACACCATGTTAAAAATCTAGCACTATGAGATCAGCATGTGTTGAACAAAATTATTTTAGAGTTCATAAAAGCTTGCAGATGCTTGAGCACCCTCAGACAGAAGATGGGAAAGATTTCCATTGTATTCTTTCCCACTGTGCATAGGACAAGAACAATGGACTTAGAATGCTATGGATAAAATTTAAATTGAACATAAGAAAAATGTTTTAATGTTAAGAATATCAAGAATGAGATTAGACGGTGAGGTTAGGGCCTTAACATCATTTTAGGTTTTTAAGAACAGCTTAGAATGATAAATTACTCTTGACAATTTTTTAGGTATAGTTCATTCTGCCTAAGGGAGAAGAGATGGACTCAGTGATTTCTCAAGGTCTCTAGGAGAGTTTCATGTCCATCATCCTCTCTGGGTGATTCCACAAAACTGATACCACAAGGAACTTAAGCTGAACTGATGTATCTCTACCAAATCTATCCCAAACTGCCATGAGCAGTCCCTCTAACAGATAGGTTTGGGTAGAGCAGTTCTAAAAATAACCAGACCCTTAGATTTTGACCTGTATCAGAGAGCTGCTAATGAATCACCATTTTTGGTGTTAAATTGATGTTTATGAAAACATGCCTCTACACACTACGTTGGACAAGGAAACACTGTCCTGAGTAATGCCCAGCTACAAATTTGGGGTCACTGGATAAAACCCAAATATCACACAGTTGACCAAATTTTCTTTTCAGGCTTTTATCAAAGGTCACGTCATCGTGAACTCCACCACAGCTTGTTAGAAAGCATGGGGTTGTTACAGCTCCCTGTGTGTGAATGTCTGCTGGCCCTTCGGAAAGTGAAGGAATGGGCTCTGTCCCAGCTCCTGCCTGGGAACACAGCACTGGGGGAGCCTGATATGCATACTATAAACCAGCCTGCCCCGTAGCCTTCACTGCAGACCCTGCTCTAGAAACCAGCAGAGCCCATAGCTGGGGCACAGAGACTTTGTTGTGCAAGGGTTATTGCTGACAACACAAAAATAGTAAACTAGAGACAGGAATGGAGCAAGACATTAAGGCCCCCATGGCACAATCTCAAAAACATTTAATATTCTAAGTTATTTCACTTTCGACTGTAGCCACATGCCATTTATAATACAGACAAAGCAATATCCATAAAACAAATTAGGTGTAATTGTCATGCTAATTATCCTACATTCATTTATCCTTTTGTCATATTTATTTTTATATTGTGCCTTTAAAACATAAAAAGACAATAATATTAAAACATGCAAATTAAAATTTAACATTGTTTTGCTTTCTGCATTCCTTCTATTTTGCATAATAATTCCCAGGTGACATTTTATCTTGTCTTCTCACTTATATTCACAGATGACAGAGTTATTTATTCCCTTGGCCAAAGCCTGGGGGATTCTTTTCAATCCTTGCCCAACAAAATCTGGAATAAGCTGTGTAGGTGTTTTGAGCAAGGGCAGGATGAGAAATTTGAAGGTCTAATATTCTTTCACTTGTGACTGTGCAAACCAAGGGTAATATAAATGAAGTCAAGGAATTCACCAGTTTTACAGTGATGTATGTGCCTGTGACAAATTGGATTGATCACCAGCATTGATCCAATATTATGTCACCAGTAGATCAACCAATTCTTTCTCACTGCTGTTATGTTTTTCTGAGGCAAATTAAATTGTAGATTAAATCCACTGACCAGTCCTTGAGTCAGAATATAGTTGCAGCTATTTACATCTATTTTAAAAACACGTTTCATAAAGGAGCCCAAGTTGAAAATGTTGTAATTTATTTATCAATGTTCTTTAATATTTCAGGCAGTTTTGATGATAATTTTTATTTATTTATACATTTCAGGGTTTATAAAATATGCCCATCATCTTCTCTGGGTGATTCTACAAAACCCATATCACAAGGAACTTGAGCTGAACTGATGTATTTTACTACCAAATCTTTCCCAATCTGTCCCAGGAATACCGTGTAGTGCTCCTGTGCAATCACAACATTCAGAACCTATCCGCAAACAGGGAAATAAAATTTTATATGTAAGAGCTCTCATGGATCTCTTACCCAGGACTCAGAAAACTTCAAACTCTTGAACTACATTTCCCAAAGGATCTTTCTAGCAGTGAAGAACAGCAGGATGGGGAGATTTCTACTCTAGCTGGAACGTTATATCATCTTGGGACTCATAGACTAAGAAATAACACAGGTAATTGATCCCCATCCACAGTGATGCTGAAAAAGTGCTGAGTCTCAGACAGACACCAGCTTATATCCTGCTTGTGTCTAATAATCCTTGGCTTCACCTCATAAAGGACAAAACATAATGCAAGGGTTTATGTCAGTATATTTGCTGTTTATCTCATAATCTTTTTTCTCCAAAAGTGATATCAACTCTACTATTATCCCTATTTAGATGGACTGGCTCTGCATTTTCTCTCACAACTGCAAGTTCTGCTACTGTTTTCCTAAATATGGTTCTTTAGACACACGTGCTGAGAATTCTGTAGTCACAGAAATTATTCTGATTAGACTAGATTAAAATTACACTCCCAAAATTATTGCCGAGCCAAAGTTTGATGAAAATTTCTATTTGTTTTTTAAGCCCCATTTCAGCATCGTGACAATTTTCTCATCTGTTCATGTTAGGAAAGCAGGACTGGTAGCACATCCTTCCCTTGTTCCAAAAGTAACCTGCCTGAGACACAGCCTAATCCACAGCAGACCCAGGGCAAGCCATGATGAGGAATTCCAGGCAATGTCAAAGGTTCAGCTGAGCAAAGCCAAATGAGCAGAGCCCATGACATGTCCCATATTATAGCTAACCTCGTTTCATAGCAGTTTGAAATAGTACAGAAGACAGCTGGCAGGGATGATATGGAGACTTGCTCATCTAACCAGCAAGCTACAGACAGATGTTGTGCATGAAATAGGAACCATTGCCATTGACACATCTCACATGCCAGACACTGGGGCAAAGTGACACAACCTGACACAAAGAGGAAATTGTGTATGACGTGTCCTTCATTTCAATGAAGGAATTCATTCAACATGTCACTTCTGACCCAACTTTTCATCTGAAACATCAAATGCTATGTGACAGGACTTACATCTGATTTCTGGGGTGCTAAAAGTTTGCTTATATACACATAAACACACTAAGTGTAATAAAAGGCACAGTGACTATGCAGCAGGAAAACAGAATGTCTGCACTTAAGTGGATTATTGGAACCCCTTATCAAGATTTTCAATTTTTTGGTTTATTAATCTATGTTCAAATAATGCTTCTTATAACTGCTGTCTACAAGAATTAACAATCATATTCTAGGGAGGTAATTGCCAATTATTAATTCCATCTTACAAATCATTGGTTTGGTTCCAACAGTGCTGTTTCTAACTGACTGGACTGAAACATGATTCTACATGAATGGGAACATAAGGGATAATGAGAAACTGTGTGAGAATTGAGACTGCAAACTGGGCAGGTATATGGCTGTGATAACACAAAATTGGGAAGTCTAGCCTGGTCCTTTGTCAGGTGCTTCTGAACAGCAGTTCTTGCTCAAATACCTGATTACATATTGAGATTTCTTTTCCAAAAGCATGACCCCAAATCTGATAGGAAATTGGTATTTTATAGTGATGACAAAATCATAGAACTCAGAGACAGATGGAACTATTCCATAAGGTTTTTCACAGCATAATTTCTCCAAGACTTGCCATGGGCAAAGTTATAATGATGTGAATGAAAATAAAATCCTTGAGTAAATATAGGTATAGGCATAGATATATATATATATATATGTGTACAGAAGGGCCCATCCTTTCACTCCTAACCTGTGCACTGTGCACAGCTCCTTGCAGACAGCATCATTGGAAGAGATTCACCCATGAACACTTTCAAGCCAAAACAATTATTATTTTCTGCAAACTTTATTCAATGTTCTAACCTCACATAAAGGATTTAAACCTACTGGCCTTGCTTTTGTGATAGATTTCTTTATTCAATTAAGACTAATAAGGTCAGTAAAGAAAGAGGAATTGCCCCAGAGCCTCTGCCCAGAGCAGCCCTGGGTCCAAATTTCAGACACTCATCCAGCAAAGTACTTGATCATGTGCTGAAATTCAAACAATTGAGACTTCACTTGTGGGTTTGGTAATCTTCTGTAGTTTACAAATCTTTGTGGACTTTTCTAGATTGTATGTGATTTTTTTAAAAAATAAAATCTCTGGAAAAGGTGTACTTCCTTCTTCAATTAGAGATTAGGAGAAAACAGAATTATTTCAGTATGTAAGGATGAACGTCTTGGCCAAGAGTAAGTTGCAAAATACCCACCCACCTCCTTGTTGCTCATTTATGGATATAAAAGGCCTATAATAAACAGAGAAATCTGGGATAGGAGGTCTTGTGGCAGTGTAGCACCTCAAATAGTTTGTACTCAATAATTAACATTTTTCATTGCTGCTCTGAATTACTAGATATTCCCAAAGCATATGCAGTGGAGAGCAAAACAGATTTACAATGCTAACGGGAATTTTATTAGTGGAAAAATTGGCAATATACATGTAGGCAGAAAGCCAGTGGATAACAAAATTGGGTGAGGTTTTCTGTTGAATTAGTCATGCTCCAGCATTAAGCTTTTGTTTCTGATACTTGAGTTTGCAAGACCTGGTCCAGCTGCCAGCATTCAGGGCTTTAGTTCAGGTATTAGAAAATTATGTATAGTGACTGCAATAAACCCAAGAGTCAGTTCTGAAGAGACTTTATGACTTTATAGCTCTGCCAACACATTCAGTGCCTGCACCAACTCCTGAGTGTAAGTGCTCTGTAGATTTTACACCCACCCCAAAAGCTGCACCTCTCCATGGGCAGGTGGTCCCCAGGCTCCACAGCTGGTCTGACCATGCTCCTGTTGTAAGCTTCATCTCAGAGGTGAAATGTAGCTCCAGGACAGACCACCCAGCCCTGTGGGCCAGCCCTCGTGGGACTGATGGGATCTCTGACACTGAGGATTCCCAGTTTCCAATCTTTTTTGGTGCCACTAGCAAAACCAGCAGGGAAACTGGAAACAACATAATTTTCACCCAGAAAGTTCAAGACACTGGAACTGTGTGTCCTTTTCAAAATATCTGGTGTCAGTGTTTAAAAAAATTTTCTTTGAAGATATTCTGATTCATGGAGTCCTGAAAACACAACATTGAGATCTTATCCATATCTAATCCCACAAAATGCAAATACCCAATGAGTCAGAAATGTTAAAATCCATCTGACAGTTCTCCAGTTTTAACATGTTAGGGGTCAGTTACAGAATTGGGATTTGTGAATAGTCATGTTATTGGCTCCATATCCTTCAGAAATAAACACATTATAACCATGCAGATAGGTCATTAAGTCAGACAACTCTCCTTTACTTTCTGTATGTTACTTATTTATAAAACACATATTTTAAAGAAGTAGATGTGGTGTCATATGAACATACACTTTATCTAATGCTTGATCACAGCTTCTTAGACTCCAACACCAATATATGTTTTGAAGCATCTCTATGCAATGGAGGCATTAGCAGCAGTTTATGTTGATTCTCTGCTATCTAATAATATTCATCCTGCAGACTTCATCTTTGTTTGGTCACTTCTGTGAGCCATCTTCTCTATTTAGTCCTCTACTTTGACAAAACCAGTGGCATTATGATTATATGGACATGTATCACTCTGACAAATTTAGCTGAAATTTACTCATGGGTTAAAAATATTGCTGCGAGGGAGAGGAAACACAAACAGATGTACAGATGGCCTAATTGCTTAAGTCTTCTTTTGTCCTGAAGATAAGCTTTAGAACTGGTGATATAACAGACTGATGCCAACCAATATGCCATGGGAATGGGTCTAAGTGCTTGAAGCATGATAATGAACTCCTCTAAAATCTTACAAGTGCAGTCAATGTTCCAGAGCACTTTCCCAAATAGGAGAGTAGTTAGTGAAATTCTAAGAACATGCGTCCCTTGAAATTCAACTGTAGGTTTAAAAAAGAGTGTAGAATAATGAAGGGAAATTACAGTAAGAAGTACAGAGCAGGAACCACCTGCCAACTGGAAACAGCACAAAGGGAGCATCAGCCTATGCCACTCTGCCTGGGTCACTGCTACCTGCAGTGAAATACAGCATCCATTTATATCTGTCATCATTTTAAAAACATATTAAGCTACCAAACAGTCTTGAGGTAATGTATGATGATTTCCCTCTCTTGTTACAATCAGCTTTGAACAGCTGTCATACAGTTATTAAAACATCCTATAAGCAACATATTAGAAATTACTCATGCACAGAAATAACTCTACAAGTTGATAAACTATTTTTTATATCTGAATTAACAATTAAATTAGTAAAAAAAACTTTTTAGTTTTTTTAGTTAGAAAAAACTTTTCAGCAGTGTAACAGTTCAGGCTGAGATGGAGTTAATTTTCTTCATAGAAGCTTATCAAATGCCATGGTTTGTAATTGCGACCAAAACAGTGTTGATGACACACCAATGTTTTGGCTATTACTGAACACCACGAAAGCCTTTTCTGTTATCTTCACCCACAAATTTTCTCACTTTTCCCTTCCAGTTCTCTCCACCATCCTGATAGAGGGGAATGAGCGAGCGGCTGCGTAGGGCTGAGCTGTCTGCTGGGTGGGTTAATCCACAAGATACAGTTTTTATTCCATTTATCTTGCTAAACTGAGTCAACACTGACTCATATGTTCAGCTGTCTAAGAAATGTTTGATAATGCTGAGCAAACAAATGAATATGTAATAACGGTGTGCCATGAAGTAGTCCTTGAAAGAAGCTGGACTGCTTCACCTAATTCCTGCTACATTTTAAGTCAGATCCATGACAGATTCACAAGCCATGCCTCATAGTGCCTTTAGTAAATGTCAGCTGATGCTTCTATTTTGCTTATATTAATGAAATGTCTCACAACGCTAAAAATTAAATCCAGTTGTTAAAATACGCAAAGAAATGTCTAAGTCAGATGGGTGAAAAGGTTCCTTTACCTGTATCTGATGTCCCATCAATAAGTGCTGCTCCTTAAGGGAAGGGTAGGATGGTACTTTAAAAAAGTAATATACATGCTCTGCTGAAAAAGATCAGTCAGACTTGAAAATCACTTTAAACAGACAGGGGTTAATATTATGCTGGGTTCCCAAATCCTAGCGAATCTTATAGATATCAAACAAAAGCAAGGACATGAGCTGGTTTTTATCTTTTTTTTTTTTTTTTTTTAATTTGGCTTCCTTTAGTAAGTCTCCATTGGATGTGACTTCCAATCCTGGAAGTAGAAGAGTGGCTGGTGGGTCCCACAGCTTCTATGTGCACTTGCAGGATGAGCAGCAGAATTGAAGGTAGATCAGGGAACAAGAGAGTCATGGATTTGGGATGAGAAATGGTCTCAGGAACTTGAGTAGAAAGGTTTTGGCTTTGTTCTCTCATCACTGGGACATTTGCATGTTAGGTCTTCCAAGAGACAGTCCCCGGAACATTTCAGGAACAGCAGGGAACTTGTCTCCCTCTCTGAATATTTGGTGTCGGGTTTTGTTTGTTTGTTTGTTTGTTTGTTTTGGTTTTCTTTTCTTGAGCTGTAATTCCTTCTTCCTTGGCCTCATTTGAGTAAGAATGGAGGTTTTCACCCGAAATACCACCCTTTAGGAAGGACACTCTCCTGAATATAGCAACTGTGACTGCAGACACCCTTAACCCAAGGATCACCTGAGAAGAGGCCTCCCACCAAATGAACACATATTCAAACAAAGGGGGGAAAAAATAATTGTCTACACATGAAGTTCAGCCTTTGGGTTCTGCTGCAGCTCTAAATAGACATAGGAGCTAAATACAGACTTTTCCATACATCTTTCTCTCTCTGACAGTTCCTATTCCCTGAGATCTACTCCATCTGCTATGAAACCCTGTAGAGAACAACCTCCACCTCCAGGCTGGAGATGAGATTTAGCTAAATTAGCACTGTGACCTTCCCAGTGGAACAGGGCATGCAGTGTGTGGAGGGCAGTGCTAAAAGGCACAAACGCCTTTTTTGGAGGGGATCCAGTACACAAGGAAATAACACAGGCTCTGTAGAGAAATGTGGCAGAAGCCAGGTTGGAATCTGGTCACCTCTACTAGACTTCCTTCCAGATCCTGCTCAGTTCTCCAGGCAATCACCCATCCTTCACTTACAGGATCAGTTTATTTCAAAGTAATTTATCATTTGGGTTTTCTTTGTTCCATCCAATCACAAATACTTCCTAAACAGAATTGAAAATTGTCAGATTGCATTTAGCTGGAAAAAAACAAGCTGGAAATGAATTTTTGCTGGGTTGTCCCCAGACTCACAGCAGAGTGATAGCATAAAGTCCTCAGTGATTCCACATCCTTCCTGTCAGCAGGCTGGGGAAGCACTCAGGAGTAGCTCCTGTAACAGCAGCTACAGTAGCTTCAACCTTATCTTTGGGCAGAAGCCTTCTTTACAATTTTTGCCTTCTCTTTTTATTTGTACTTGCCAAACTCCTATGATATTGTTACCAAGGCTTTGCAGTTCTCCCCAGGGGCAAAGGCTAACACAGCCATAGTCATTCTGTGCTGGTTGAACAGCCAATTGTTCACACTGAAGGTTTTTTAACCCTCACTAATAACAGCCAAAACCATTTTAAAAAGGAAAAAGCACTTGAAAGCTTGTCATTTTCTGCCAAACACTTTACACAGAAAAATAGATTTTGTTAATACCAGTTTTCCCAAGTGTCTCAATTACCTGAAAACTCTGCTTAGTTTAAATGCTACAAGCAAATATAAGAGAAATAAACAGTGCAAGCTGCCAAATCTAAAACTGAGAAATCTTATTATAACTTATGTATAGCTCACCCAGTCCCTAGTGCTTCAGCCTGGGGAAGGAACATCTGGACACCAGGAACACTTGTGCTGCACATTTTCATGACTTGCACCAGTTCCCAGCTTGCTCACAGCCCTGAACACAGCCCCAGAAGGGTAATCAGGTAAGGAATGCTGGGCATGTACATAACAGTGTGTGTGAAAAAACAAACTGAGGCTGGTGTTTTACATGATCCTGTAAATCTGCCACCTCCCTCTGAGCATAGGTGGCTCTCATCACATCCCATCACCATGAGCACTTCCCACTGATTTGTACCGAGTTCCCCTGGCAGTATTTTCTGCAAAGGTTCAGGTCAAGGACTAGACCCTCTTCCCTGTCAAGCCTTAGCAAAGCCATTATTGACCTCTGTGGTGACTGCACACAATGCTACAATGAATTGCTGCCTCCTTCAAGAATTCTCTAACAGGTACTCACAACAGCATGGACAAACACTATCAAAGGACAGCACGTTAAGCCCTTGCATCAATTTACTTTGGTTTTACTTCACATAGAATTTCCAAGATATCGGGCCAGCAACCAGAGGTGAGACCTTCCACCAACACAGGAAAGCACTCCAGCCACAGGCAGAGAACACAATTCTACAACAGAAATCAGTCTAATGCTGTAGGTGAAATTAAAGTAGAATATGGGTCCTGTGTAATAAGAATATGGGACTTTCTATTTAGGCAAAAAAAGAATAACTTTCTTACAGCAGCCAAATATTGCTTAACTTTTGACTTGCATAATTCCATTTGATTAGCAATGAGAGTAGGATTACTGCCTTGGTATTATAAAACAGACCTTGTATTTCACTGACAAATGCTTGAAACACCAGCCACAAATCATCTGCAAGTAATTAGGCATTCTTGTAAATCTCCTGTCACAAAGCTGGCACACCTTAGAGAAGGACGAAGCTAATGATCAGCATAGTATGCATTTTTGAGAAACAAAACCCACTGCTTTCTTTTTAACCAAGGAGATATTTTCAGTATTCATTTCTAATGTTACAGATTGAATCAGTTCAGCTCTGGACATAAATTCAATCTCACCCACAGTATAAGCAGGGCGATTATATCAGACTGATAAAAACCATGGAGCTCTGGAGCCTCCTATGGGGAGGATTCCACAGCCTTTGAAGATACAAAGTCTGTTGCTTTGACACAGGTTGTTAATCTAAGCCTTCAGGCTATAGGATGAAACACCCTGGCAAACTAATTTTCTGATGGCTCTGTGATGTGGTTTTAATCACACTCTTGCCCAGCCACTGCAGTTCTGAGGAGTGGCACAAGGCCAGCCTGCTTCCCAGATCTGATGAACAAATACCCACTCACAGTCCAAGGGGTGGGGTGTCAACTGCCAAAACGCACACCTGAATTTACTCTTTGGAATTCATAGCAATTACATATTTTCATTTTTTCAGCAGAGTTAATTTAATCATAATGTGCCTCATTATTAGCTTTTATTACAGCAGGTTATTAAGGAGATATGGTAGCATGGGATAGAAAAGCTCACATTTTAGGCAAGTACAGTTTGTCAAACAATCTGAAATCTGCTTTCTCTCTCATGGTTTTGTTAAATGTACGTCACGTCTCGTCTTCACTTGGCATTTGGCTCTTGCACAGAGCTTGCTGCACTACTTACATACTCATACAGAACATGTAGTACATGCAGTGTTCTGCTTATGCTGTTATAAAATATGAAGTAAAAACACCTACATATGTCATATGTAAAACTATCAATCATAAGCTAATCTCCTGTTGAATATTTATAAGGACCAATTTGTGTTTAGAAAGTGTTTTACATTAGTAATAACAGGGTCAATAACTTTCCTATATAAATATTCAGTATAAGAAAAATGCTCCCTAAGAGGAGGACCAGAAAAACCTTGTGTGGGCTGCTCAAATCCTGTATAAAACCTAGTTTCAGGAATTAAAAGTTAGGGGGGGAGTGGGTGTCATAGTGAGCCTCTGCAAAGGGTGAGAGGTAGATTTGTCCATGCACCGCAGAGCATTTGCTGCAGCCTGGACAGGCACATTTGAACATTCTTTCCTTCCTCTCAGTGCCCACCCATGACAATGAAGTCATGGAAACAGTGGCTTCCTTTCCAGCTCGATGAGGCAGATCAGCACAGGCTACTCATTCTGGCAGCCCTGTCAGATGATAGAGGCTGTGATGCTGGGTCTTGGCTGCTTGGTTCTCACCAGGCTGGCTGCACTGGTACATACATGGAGCTCTAATTATACCTTTGCTTGTGTCTCTTCTGGCAATGTGCTATGTCCTTGTCCTGGACACAGGATATTCTACAGCTCTAGCCAGCTACAGGCATGGGAACCAGCTCGTTTTCAATGCCATGATGAGAAAGCAAGAAGCATGGCACTGGCCCACATCCCCCTCACTTTGAATCAAATCACCTACTCATGGCAGGAGCTTCTGTTACATGATCCAACACAGAATGAATAATTCTACACAATTTCTGTAATCTAGGTACCATCTCACAGTTGCATCCTTAGAGAACACACAGAGTGTATAAATAATAGAGTGACTGAATTCTCACTCTTGTATTGAAAAAGGACAAAACTTCTGGTAGTTCAACTTGGATTTAAGGAAAAACACAGAACACTGGCATTTCAGTTTTATGGAACCACAGATTCTTACACAGTTCAAAGCCCAGTGAGACTCAGAAGATAGATATCACTCACATTCTACTACCCAGCATAGAGGAGAAATGAAGAACCAGAATAATACACTGTTTCATACTGACCATCATTATTTTTCCTGCTTTTAGAAGTCTACATTGATGAGCAATTACATCCAACTTCATGCAACTTTATGGTGGAGGAAAGAATGGTGCTCATCATCCTCTTCTTCATCCTTCGTGCCAAGTGCTAAGGTCATACAGAAAATTAGAACAGGGTAATTCACCCCCATTCTTTTTTTCACAACAAAATTGTTGTGAATTGTACATCATTTTATGAATTGGATTACAGAATGGAATTGCCCAAAATAACAAGGACTGAATTTGATAACCAAATAAGCATTTTGCACTCTTTGCTTACTTTCCTGTTTAACAATTTAGCCCACACACTGCTTGGTCTGAATTCCATGGGATCTCTCCACATACTCCGTTTACGTGAGAAGCTGTACGTACTGAATGAAAGGTTCATTAAACATGGGAACTTCCTGGCCTTTTCTTTGCCTTCACCCTCTCCCTTTGATAGCTGAATGTACTGCTTTACTTACGGAAACCAAAATGCCCTGGCAGGAGGGAGGCATAACACAGGCACGTGCCCTGAATACGGAGAGTTGTAAGTGCAGCTCTGGCAGCACAGCTCACACCCACCCCTGAGCACCTCTGCCACAGGCACGTGTGCAGGGCTCAGCAGGGCAGCCTCAGCATGCACAGCAAACATCCTGCGCCACAGTGCAACTGGGCAAAATTATCTGTTGAGGGCAAATCTCAGAGCAGCAAGGTTCTGCCCTGCTTAATTGGAAGGTGAAGGACACAGGTCTTGTAAAAGAAAATGCTAATTGCCTGTGTCACTGTGGTCTTTCCCTCTTCAGCCTCTTTTCCCATCTCTGAAACCTGCTGACAGCAGCTCATACCTGGCCAGTGAACCCAGCAATCTCACATGTGCTGTTTGAGATTCACTTCTTGGCTGAGGCGAGCAGTGAATAAAGCTCTGTATGTAGATTGAGGGGAACAAGAAGGTTGATTTCAAACTTGAAGCTAGGGAACATGGATAAAATGACAATGTAGAATGTTGTGTTCTTTCTGATTTAGAGTGGAGCTCTCACACGTCTATTGAAGCATTCTGCTTTAGCAATTTCAAATGAAGAAATTCTGCACTGGGAATTTATGGCTACTCACACACATATACTCACACACAGAGTATTTTGGCCAATAATAAAATCTTATTTCTAAAAGAGCTACTGAAAGTCACAAAGTTAAATATGAGATTCAGACCAGCATCAACTTTCTGTTTCTTCACTCCCCCAGCACCTCTTCCATGCTGTGTTTAAAAATACTATATTTTCATGCAAGTTTTACATTAGTCATAACATAGCCAAGAATATTAAAATGCAATTTAAAAAAAGTTAAATCCTCATCATTTACTATGATATCATAATAGTGGCGTTTTTACACAGAATTTATATTTTCTTGTGTTTTAGGAGTGGTTCCTTGATGCTGTTTAAAGTACATTTGTAAACTGAATGGATTCACTGTGAATTATTAAGCTTGCACAATATAACTTCTTTTTTATAAAGGTTTCTTGTTGGTCCTCTAATAATTTTAAAGTACAGTGACAAATATAAGGCTAAACCTAATATGTCATCTCTTCATAAAACAGTGCTTTTCTTTAACAGCACAAACACCATCCAAGAGGAGTCTGTTCTGCCAGTCTACCTTCAGAGCTGCTCTAATTGTTCTGGCACATCAGAACGGTTTGCATTAATGTTGAAAAGTTTTGCTACCCATGAATTATATTATGTTGCAATTTTTTGGCATGTCTTCTGACTTTCAGTGGGGTAAGAAGCTTTTACCACTAACACTAAGGATTATAAGTTGTGCTTTTTCAAGCTTGTGTTCTGGGCCATATCTACAAGGAGGGGTGCAGTGTGATAAAATTTGCATTTCTCTGCAGGTCAGAGGCCACTGCACAGGAGAAAGGATTCAGTCCCAGGTAGGAGGAGACTTGGAGATGCTGCTTGGATCCTGTAGGCAATGTCACCAGCAGAATCAGCACCACTCCCGGCTGGTTTCATCCTGCTGAGCACTCTTGTATTGGCTGATCCTGATATTTCCAACAGGCAGGAGCTTCCCATTCTCTTCCTTCTTTGCCTGCATGAATCTACCACCACATGGAATCGAAGTGAACAAGACCTTCTGTGCAAATTAATTAGTAGTGCTGCTAGAAACACCATAAAAAGGGAATTAGAGAAACTTCCATTGTTGTTTTCCTTTAAAAGGCTCATAAAATGTAGCTTTTTAATGAACTTATTATAAGACATAACATGCCTTTTCACCCATTCTCAATTAATGTCAATAGCCTGATTTAATCCATATTTGTGAACTGTCTCAGTGTGGATCACAGGTAACCATGTTAAGCAGTAACATGCCTCTGTCCACTGGGAATGCTGTAAAATCTAATTAGAAAACTTCTGTGCCTCTTTTTTTAAACCTCTGGCTTTTCTTTTATTCCAAGTACTGGAAACCAAATTTTTTTTCACGTAAATCAAAAAAATTGTTTTGGTTAGTCAAAACAAATGGATTCCATTTTGGGTCAGTTCACTGTTCTTAAAATTACTGCTAATTTTCCAGTTAAGTCACCAAAGCAAAATGAGGTATTCATATATTCTAATAAGTACCTCACTGCCATGCTAGAAGGCTTAATTAAATAGGATTTGTGAAGCAACCTGAGAACTCCAGAAATGCTGACTAAGATTCATTTATGCCAATTTATGCCAATTTCCTATATACCCTTCCATTGATAGGACTGTCTCATCACATCCCTGGCACTAAACTATGCACCACAGAACAGTAAGAACTAGCCTGCTTGGGCTTCTTATGTTTCAGCTCTGGTTATTGAGACTGACGGAATGCAACACAAAGGTGTGACAAAAAACTGATAAAATATTCCTAATCAAGAACAGATTAAGCATAACAAATTCGGGATCCATTTGTACCTTTGCCTGTTAATCTCAAAACCTTGAGCCCCAAGTTCTTGGGCATGAAAAGTTTGTCTACTCAGCTTCAGTTTTGAACTAAAAAACCTGCCAAACTTGTCATTTTCAATAAAGTTTAAGACCCCCAGGCACTGGCCAGTGTTGCTGACATCCAAGGCACTGTTATCAGCACTGGTGTGTAGCACAGTTCCCTTGTTGTGTGATCAAGGGCCATGATTTTTATTCATGGTAAAATGCAACAAAATAAAAGGCCTGTAAAAAATTCAGGAGTGTTTTGAAGATCAGAGAAGAGTGTCAGTATCTAGCTGCATCTTTTGCCTGTTTGGACACACAGGAGACTGCCACAGACAACTTCATTGGTACAAAATGATGGGCTGACTGGTCAGGCTCAAGGTTAGAGTAAGTGGCCGGCAGCCAGGCAGCAGTGGGGTTCCTCAGGAGGGCTGGTGCTTTTATAAATGATCTGGATGCAGGAAATTAATGTACAATGGGTAAGTTGGATGGTAATATCAAACAAGGAGAAGCTGTGGACTCCTTTGAGTCCATGAGGCCATACTGAGAGATCTGGATAGACCAGAGGGCTGTGCAGTCACCACCTGTATGAAATTTAATAAGAGCAAGTGTCAGATTCTGTACCTGGGACCAGGTAATCTTGCTTATATGTTGTCCCAGCTGGAGCTCTGCTGGAATGGGCCTGGTCTCCAGCATAGCTGGGTCTGGTTCCTTCAAATTCAGACCTGCTGCCGACATGCAGGCTGGCTCTGTGCTGTGACTTCAGACATGCTTCGTCAGCAGCTACTGCCTGATGATCTGGACTCTGGGCCCACCCTGGCCACACTCTCTCAGGTACTCTGGTGTGGGTGCTGCCCTGCCAGCTCTGTTATCCTCCAGATCTCCACCCTGCATGGAGCAGACTGCCCTTGCTATCCTCTGATGCCTTCCTAGAAGGTGTTTGTACCCTTATATGTGCAAATGTATACAACTTTTGGTTCTGTCAGTAAAAGACTGACATTTAGCTTTTCTTCCCATGATAATTCATGGTTAAGTTTATGATCTCCATTTAAGAGGGGTGGAAACTGTACCTTCTGCACCAATTTAGGTAGAAAATCACAGCTTTTTTCAGCTCAGAGTGCAAACTGGGGATGCAGCTGAAACACTAGTCTGAGGACAAAAAGGACATCCAATGTCATCAGCTTCTTATCTCCCTCTTTAGGGCGGTGAACTAATTGTAAGAAAAGAAAACACATGAATCAGTGACTGGTAAATCTGCCCTTTGCTGTCCTGCAGAGATGGCTGCAGCCATCCAGGCCTGTGACAGCTCTCGCCTGGATTATTCTTTATTTGTGCCAGGGTAAGAAGCTCAGTCATAGCAGCTTTGATGAGGATGAGAGATGGCAGACAGTTATGAGGTAGGACAGGCCAAGGGGAGCCTATTATGTCCATACTGCAGTTTGCTCTGATTAGTCACAGCCAGCTCTACAACAGGGCTTTGATGCTGCTTGTAGCAGGGTACATGTGGAGGCTTCTGGCAATCATCTCCTCAGAGCAAACCACAGGAGCAGATGAGAGCACACTGCACCCTGAGAGCCATCCCGAGTCTGACCAACATGCAGCCTCCTGAGTACTGAGAGCTGCTCTCCCAAGGAAGGACAGCCTAATATATAGGGTTGCACTGTCTTGGAAAAGCCTGGATGAATTTTTGCTCTGAAAACAAATTAGTTTTGCCTCTTTTTTTTTTTTTTTTCTTGTTATTTGAATTTTTCCCAGTATGTTTGGAGGTTTTTATCAAGCTACTAGAAAACAAATTTTCTTGTGCTTTCAGCAGTCAAAAAACCCACAGAAAATTTATTGCCAAAGACAAGGGAAAAATTGCTCTGTCATGTTTGTCAGCCTCTACCCCAGACATTGGAGGTTTTTTTCATAAAACTCTCCACCCTATTAAAAGCTATTTTCTCTCCAAAGTTTTGGTGATAAAATGTTCATGCACTTTGTTCAATGGTAAATTTCACAGTATCTCCTACCATCTGCTTCTCTGCAAAAGATTTTCCCCTATGAAGACTAAACACAGAAGTGCAGATTTCATGTCAGCAAGTTCTTCTCCAGAGATTAGGAACTATTTGTATGAGAAGGGGCTGTTAGCTTGATTATATCTTAATATTGAACCATCCCTAAATTGCTGGTTAAATAAAGCCAGACAACACACAGATAAACCTCAGGGTTTCTTATTATTCTTATTCTTATTATTCTTATTTCTTAATTATATTAAGATAACACAGAATCTGAAGGAGCTATAAGAATACAAGTCTATGTAAATAAAGAAATCAGATCTATGCTAATAACTGACCTGGGGCATGAAGAAGAAGTCTCTGGTTAATTTAAATGAACTGTTTGACTGGACAGACCTTTATTTGGAGAGTTTTAACACTTCCTTAAACTTTCATGTATGAATCAACTCTTTTTTAAACAAAATAAAAATCCCAAAACTTTATTTATCTGACAATATTTTCACCCAAAACTCTTTAGAGTTGATCTGAATTTTAATTTTTAGTTCCTTCCTCCTTACAAACCATTTATATGCTCTGGTATCTTGCTTATTTACTGGGAAACTACGTGCTGCTGGAATGAGAGGTGGAGTATCATGAGCTCAGTGTCCCTCACTCACATGAAAACACTGTGGACTGTAATGTGCACATGAGCCGAGTCAGTGCTCAAGGGTAGGACAGGGAAAATGTGATTTAGTCCCAGAGAGAAGCCTGGCTGACACAGACACAGCACTTGTAGGAAGGTCTTACCTGACCCTCAGTTGCAGAACCTGACAAGTGCAGCTGATGTATGCTGAGTAAAAGAGAATAATTTCAAAAACCATTATTTTGAGATTGCTTGGGGTTGTAAAGTCTAGGATTTGTCTGCACTACTAAAACTCAACAATGCACAAGCTGCATTGGCAGGATAGAAAAACATGAAGCCTGGTCTTTTTACTTATGAGACTACTCAGAAACCATGAATGCTTGATAGAATGTGTGGCACTTACATAATGTAAGTGCTGTATCAAACTCTGTTTCTTTGGCCAAAAAATACCTTCTCAGTCTGAGACACTTGCCATATATTCATATGCTGCTACCTACAGAATCTCTCCTGGTTTTCTATTTTGTCCTTTTGCTGAAGTGGTGACCTTCAACACGGCTAAACAAGTCAAATCTCTTTATCTGAGAGTATTCCAACTTTGATACATCTACACATCCCAGGAATATGAGCCTTTCATGGGAAAAGTTAATAAATATATTAGTCCATCATTTAAGAAGCCCTGAGGAATGGTTATTGTGTGAAAGTGTGTCTGCCATTTCTGATTTAGCAGTTAATTACCTGTGTTTGGAAATTTTCAAAGGTTTACTGCCATAAAAGGCTATACCAGGTTGTTGGTTTTAAACTGCCTAGAAGGAAAATTCACACTTTAAGAACTCATTCAGGTAATTACTTAGTTTCAATTGGTCGGGTAATAAGTAGCAGTAGTGATAACCAACACAGGCCACCCCCAGCACTGTGCCTCTGTGGTTCTGCTGTCTAACTCTGCACTGTGCTAAGTGATCTCTCTCCAAGGGCACGGAGCACTGCCTTGGCTTAGAGGAAGCTCAGCTAACCTTACTCCTTTTTTGTAGGAGTGCTACAATCCTTCAGAAACCTGGAGAATCCCACTAACAAAATTCACCCTGAAGTCTTTTCTGGGTGCTTCAAAAACAGGCTGCTCACACAGGGAGGAAGAACCCAGAAATGTCCTTCCTCTGCCTCCCCCTTGACATCTAAGGGCTTATGGGGTAGAGGTCTGCATCTATCACTGCTGAAGGAATGGCAGGAGATGTACTGAATGCAGTATTTATCTTAGTACAATTAACACTGTTCCTAGCAAGCACGTAGAAAAGAATAAAACAATGAACAACTCATCCTATCTGCCTCAGCCCCCCCAAACCAAACTTACACAGACAAAGGAAAGTTGCTTAGCTGTGTTTAGGGCAGCTGGAAGTTGTGGGTTTTCTGTAAACAAAACCTGCCTCTGAAGAGAAGCAATGGTTGGATCACTAAATACTAAAGTGCAAAATATTTCTCATTCTCTGCAGGTACTCCACAAAAAGATAGTATTTTTCAATGAAAGAGGTAGTGGATTAAAAAAAAAAAAAAAAAAAAAAAGATAAGGAATGAAAGAAGTAAAGTAAATAATGAAATTCCCATGTTGAACTTTTGCAGGCAAAGATAAGCATCTGAGAGTGTTCAGGGATATGTATTTTCTATGGGCTGTGTCAAAAAACATTAAATGCAGAGTCTTTTGTGGTTATACCAATGTTTGGAAGAAGCACAAGGCATTATTTATGAATAACTGGATTTGAGAGGCTTGTGAACATTGCTGACTGAGACACAAAGAAACATTGATACATTTTCCTTAGACTTTATTACCTCTATTGCAGATGTGATGAACTTGCAATAGAGCAAAGGGAGATCTTTCATTTCTAGGAAAAAAATGTGTCTTTAATTTATAGCAGTTTTTTCTCAAAAAGGTTGTAGATTTTTCTCAGGTTAAAATCCACATTCCCTTCCATGGGAATTCTTTGGTGCTTCTGTGGTTTGGTTGTGACTGCTTACACTTATGTTCACTCTTCTGCTTTTTTGAGAGATGTAAACCTAATAATATTAATTTGCATTCAGGATATCTTTTTCCTACTTCCACAACCACCTACTGGAATCCTACGCAACAATGGTTTTCACTTTGGTGGGAAGATCACTGAGGCCCTTAATCAAAAATCAGAGATTTTGATTCCCCTATGCTTCATTCCTGTTCTAATAATCTTGTATCCTTAGCTTTTTAGTTGCTTCTCAGTTCTGTTCCACACCAGTGAAACTTCCTATAGAACTAATTTCAAAGTACATGAGGGCTGATCCCTGAGCTGAGATGCTGTTGCACCTCTGAATCATGCATTGTTCTAATTTATACAACAGAACTAGCTCTGTTAGGGATTGGGGGAGAGAATAGCAAACAAACAATGCATTTCATCTTTCCAAGGAGCCTGAATCTATATTAATTCATATTCTACATTAATGGAGCCTGCTCCATTAATGAGTGGTAATTCCATACAGTGATTTTCTTGAATGTGCCCATCACTAGCTCTTTCAGGTAACAAAAGAAAAGGAAGGATCACACAGTGATGCTCATTAGCTCTTCTCAAAGCAAAATGCCTGTGGGACAAGCACTTGTGGAGGTGTTAACACCTGAAACTAAACAAGCACAGATAGCTGGGCTTCCAGGTCAAGTTCTGTCAGGGCAAGGTGCTGTAGCAGACAGAAACTGAATTTCAAGGTAGAAAAATTGCTAAAAATTCCTAAAAGCCTGAAGTTTGTCTTACAGGAATAATTACTTTTGTTCCTTTTTCCTAGCTTTTTACCATTCCAGTGGTGTTTCTCTGAATAATGTGTTTTAAAGAAATTTGCCGTGAGATAGTAAAAGTAGCACATATAGTCCAGGGGAAAAAGAAAAAAAAAATAAAAATAATAAGGCATGTCTTGCAGGACATTTAGTTATTTAGTTCCTGGAGAATCTAAAAAAGCAAGGAAAAACTTTTCTCCTGATAAAGTACATTACAAAAACTTACAACACGCACTCAAAATCCACTAAATTTAAAGTCTGAGAAGGAGAAATGAGTTTTAGAGGATACAGGTAATATCTACCTAAACAAAATCTGCTTTTCAGCCTACCCAATTAGCTCCTGAGCTACTGAGAAAAAAGCAAACCTAAATTTGTATTGTGCTGGCTACCAGGGCTTCTGTTCACAGACCAGACCTGCACATAGCAGAAATATTGGGACGGCTCTTAGTGGGGTTGTATCTGCTTTGCTGCCACTTACCAGCTCCCAGATAAAGCACTACACACTCCACAGCCTGTTTCTTCATGCCTGCTTGATTTCCATCCTGCAGTGCTGCTGTTTTTCACTGGACTCTTCCTCATGGGCACACAGTCATTGGACTCACACTGCTGAGAGAGATGACTCCTTATGTTTAGTCTGAATGTCTTTTCCATTAAAAATGAAGGGAACATGTACTCACCTGTCTAAAATCTCTCAGTAAATATGGATTGTTATGAAAGTAACAGCTTTTCAGGATGTGTTGACAGCTGTACATCAAACACCAGGAACAATGGAAGCACAGAGCTAACACAGTCTGTGGCCCAGGCTGGTGTGCAGTGAAGAGCCAGCACAGCACAGGTTGGGCACAGGTTGCATTAAATAAACAAGTTGGGTTAAATTCTATGTGTTGCCTCAGAATTGCTCCTTGACACAACTGCCCAACTACAGATACTCTTTAGCTGAGCTATGCTAGGAATTTAGATCCAAAGTCCAGTGTTATCAGGAAGATTCAGATTCTTTTAGTTATACACAGAAAATCTATTGATATTGAGGAGTCTGATCTCAGGTTTGCCTGGTTTTGATTTGCTCAAATCACACTCTGAGCAGTGTGGCCTGACCTAAAAACTGACCCCACTTGCAGCAAGAGGTTGGATTAGATGAGTTCCTGAGATCCTTCCTGCCTGAAATACCTTGTGGTTCTATGCTACTGGGGTTTGAGGGATCAAAATTATTTACGAATTCCAGTTAAATTCAGTAAATAATTCTGCCTGGAAAACAGAAAAAAAAAACATTTTTCAGTTTATGTTAATACTAGATTTTCAAAATTATATTTTTTAAAAACTTAAATTGCTTCACTCCTATATTTTCTAAATGACAGATCTTATTGCAAAACATATTCTTTCTATCTGCATGTTTTTCTCAGAGACATTCAGTAATTTCTTCAGGATGTTGCTTTATTGCTTTGAGTAAGGTCCTTGCATTTCACAGTAGCAACCTGAAACCAGCAGCTCTTCTCTCCCAGGCTGCTGAGAGAGAATGTAAAGGAAGCCCTTGTGACATGACAGAAGCAGCAAGATATTATTTTCTGTTTAAACTCTTAGGAAGTGCTTTGAATGAAACATAGATTTATCTTCTTAAGTTCAAAAAGCAATTCTTAACTACATATCAACCCTTGAATGTTTTTTTCTGCCAGTCTGAGGTTAGCAGCAAAAAACAAAAAATGAATAACATTTGTACAAAGCCTTATGCAAACCTCATTGTCCTCTAAATAAAAAACCTGCTTTCTGTTTTGCTATTCAAAAGCATCTAAATTACTTTTCTGAGACTTGGAATTAATTCACCCTAGTTCAGCCTCAAATGATAGGATTTTAAGAAAATCAGAAGGATTCAAGTGAAAGAATGGACAAAGACTTTATTGCAGATTTCTTGAAGACAAAAAATATACTTCCCAAATCAATGGGGCACTCAAGCTCCAAGCAAGAGCACACTCTTGACTGGCACATATATTAAAAACTGATAAATATTATCATTGAAATATCTGCTTGTGTTTTTAAGGTCTATAGCAGACTTGCATCTTTTCCTTATAATGGAAGAAAATATATGAGTTACAGAGATTCTTTTTGGTGTCTTTAAGTAAAAGGGTCCTAGGAATTGTTAGTGTGACTTATTCCTTATGAATTATCACTTGAACAGAAGACTGTAAATTACTTAGAAAAAGATGGGAAAATACTTCAAATAATATCATAAATAGGTACCATCCAAGCTAGCTTTGGGTTTCTATCTTGTAGAGCTAATTACACAAGCAGATGTAAATCTTTAGTAAATTCTCTGAAATCTGTTAGAACTATTCATCTTGGTATGATTTAGAAAAGTCCATTTCTTGAAATACACATTTCTCCTTTTTTCACCTGGGGAAGTTTCTCACCTACATGTGGAAAGGTGCTACTTTATTCTGAAAAAAAATCTATTTTTTATTTGAAGATTTCTTTGGCAGAAGAGAAACTCAGTTGTAGATCTGCTCTTAGAATCCTCTGGGAAATAAAAGAACAGAATATGCTGAAGGGTGGTTGGGGGGAAGGAAAGGAAATGTCTTCAGATATGTGTCACTATATTATTCTGATCTATGGAACCCTTTCAGAGTCTAATGCAAGGCAATTTATTTTAGGTGGCACAGCACCCCCAAAAGGCACAATTCTGAACTGAGAGTTGTCAAAATTGGGAGAGGAAGCATTAAGAGCCTAGCAGGGAACTGCTTCTGGCACGTGCTTATATAAAAATCCATTGGCTATGAATAATACTGGCTTTGGAAGGTAGAGAGAAGTGTGCAATAAAATTTGAAACACTGCAGTGATTTTTGGTGCTCTTTTCACACATCTCTGTGTGTAGTCATTTTAGAAGAAGACTGCAATTCATGTAAATAACTGTTGTAACAAATATAAGGATTAATGCTACAGAGTTTTTCTGAATTCTAGAGGTGCCTAAATACCAAAGCCTGTTCGTATTAGGAAGGGAATTAGAAAGAGGTTCTTTTCAATAATCACCTAGCCCTTCAGTGAATAATCAGAAGGAGAAATGCACGCTATTTAAAATTAATAGCCTTAGCTCTCTTTCCTTGGAAGAAACTAAAACGCAGCAGGAAATTCAGGATGATATGCAATTTGTATGCATAAAACCATGCACATAAAGGCTGGATAAACATCTTTAGGTTGGATCACCCTGAAGTCCACAATTCTCCTCCTGCCTTGGAAAAAAGAACTGCACATTTGTTACGCATGGTGTGCAGTCAATCTCTAGGACCTATTTAACTTCATATTTCTGAACACCTTGCTACTTTCTGCCTTCTAGGGCAAGCTCAAAAATTCATGCAGTAGAAGATATTTTGGATTTGCAGATAAGCAAGTCATTTAGTGCCTGAAACATCTCTGCATTATAGGTCAATAGGAACTCTTTAGTCAGCTTTTTCCATTTTCTGTGTACAGAGGAAATTTCAAAACATGTCACTCAGCCCAAGAAACGAGCTGATGCTCAGACTAGTTATTTTTGAACACGGGTCTTCACAAACAGAATATCTAACAGACTTCTTAATTTCCAATGCCACTCATTGGCTTTAAATCTACAGCACCATTTAGCAACAAGAGCAGTTTTGCTGTCAGTCTTGCTACCTGCTATGTTGTACCACTACCTACAACCTGCAGTACCTGATGTCAGCCTGTGTGTTTAAACCAGAAGCAGCTGCAATTATACTTTAAGCAAACTCAGGGGGTTTTGATCTAGTGGATTAGAATGGCTACACTGCATCTGTTTTCCTGCCTACCACACATGAGCTGAGGAGTTCTTAGTTTTTATACGTCTCTGATTTGATTCCACACAAACAGGAAGTCCTGCATTTTTAATACGGGGGTGATGTAGAATTTAGAGCTACATGGCAAAACAGTAACAGTAGCTGAGTTCTAGCCCTCATTTTCCAGTATATACTTTAGGTTACCCATGAGAAATTCTCTATTATGGTCAAATAGGTCTTGGACTGCTCAAATTAATATGCCCGTACTGTAATCATTGTGTCACTGCCAACAACTACCTGAAATTGGAGCCTAGGGTGTTGAGAGCACCTTAAAATTTTGACTCCACATGCCCCAAACTTGTCCTCATTATCCATTACAAACTTCAAAACAGAAACACAAACTTACCAGTGTCTTTGTCTACCCATGTCCTTCTGTTCAGAAAACACCAAACACTGCCTTAGTGAACGCAATGTGGAAAGCATTGTAGTTTGCAGTTTTCATTCTTTTCCATTTGTCTTTGCTTATGAAACTACTACTTCTACTCAACCATTTCCACCAGTACCATGCTTAGCCTCAAAGTCTCTAAATGCCTTGCTGTCTGAAAGACTTTAAGTTCTACAACTGTGAATAGTGATAAAAAGATTTTCTATTGTCTGCCTCCTTTAGCAGATCCTTTTTTTACCCCCCGCTTTTTATTTAATGTAACTTAACAGACTTACATCAGAACTCCTTTCCAAGTTATGGCAGAAATTTAATAGATGCAGAAATCATGTAGTTTACATTGCATATGCCCTACACTCTTTCTCTAAAATCATTTTGCCTACTCCTATTGTCAATGGTTTGGAGCGAGGACAAACTTTACTATGCCAGCCAAGTGAGCTCCCACTCTAGGCTCTCTCTGATGCAATAAGGCAGCACATGTAGGCAGAGGAAACTGCAGGGAATGTCTGAGAAGCTGGTTGCCAGAAAGCGGAAAACAAAAAATAAAGGCAATATATTTTGCAGATAAGTTTGAAATAACTCTGAAATAGAAAATAGAAAATCTAATAGAGAAGGAATTATGGAATGATAGTCCAAAGAAAGCATCAGAAATCAAGACCCTGACAAAGAGATCTGGGAAGTCAATATGTTAAACCTGAATTATGTGCTGAATACTTCATTTTCTTACAGTATTCTAGATGCAGTTCAGTAAATATAATTTCTATTTCTTTGATTTTTCCATTTCATTTCTTTGGCTTTTACATTCTTTCTACCAAGCAGAGCTTGTTTTATCCGGAACTCATCTTTGTCTTTCATAAGCCACAACCTCAACTATGCACTCAGAAAACCAGGTTGGTATCGGGTGCAGTGAGTTATTTTGGAGTTCCAGGCACAGCAAACAACCACCACCCACACCCACCCAGTCTCCTGTGTACTCCATAGGAGTGACAGCAGCCTGAAGCCTTTGGGTGGGATCAAGCAGATCAACCAACACGGTCTTTAAAACCAAAGAACTTCAGCTACAGATGCAGTCTGCAAAGTGCAATCTCAAACTTTATGGCTCTCAAAGCCAGCTGCAATGACAACTTACAATAAAAATAAAGAAATCTTGATTATTTCTTCCAATGGTAAAATCTAAAAATAAGTAGTATAAAAAACCCAGGCTTTTTTAGTGTATGTAAAACTCCAACAACACAGGCTGACTGCAACAATGCTATTAATATAACCATTCTAATTAGCACACGTTTACCACGGGAAACAAGATGTTATTGTTTCTAATCTCTAACATATTGAATAATATTTTCAACAAGATAATTCCAAACACATTTCCTGTTGTTGCTATTTTATTACATTTCCTACAGATAATGCTTACAAAATTATCTCACTTATTGTTATTAGTGTAGCCTCTGGCTTAGGAGACAAACTCTAATAAAACAAAAAATTCTATTTTACATTTTTAAGTCCTAGAAGGGATAAAACCTTCCTGTGTTTAGCCTGTATTATCAAAGCCCACAGTGGAAAATGACCAAAAATCCACAAATTAATCCAACTTCTAAAAAAAATTGCCAAACCTCCAAGTAACCTATCAGGATGAAATACCTTCAGCAATACTTCTAATGAAGTAGTAATTATTCATAATATAGTAAATATAATTAATTAATATATGAAAATGCAAACTAATGTAAGCTGTTGTTTTATAGTACTGAGCAGAAATAAAATTTAATCCTGTTTTCTAGCTGAAAAAGCTTTTCTTTTTCTCTTTGCACAAGAATAGCTAGTCAAGCAAGCAGTTCTGGGTGATGGCAAACAACTGTAATGCAAATGCTTTCCTGGGAAAATTGTATTTTTAGTCTTCTGTGTAATAGCCGGAGAGTTAAAAATGAGTACTTATTATTCTTTTATTAAGACTATCATCTGATAAGCACCTATTTTCCAAGAGACCAAGAGTACGGGTTAGGAACAAGGCTTCATGTTTTGACAGACACACTGTTGTAAGTTTAATCAGTTTGGATAAGTTCTTAATGATGATTAATTTGACATAGACCAAGCAGAGTGAAGTTTTCAGGGAGCTCAGATTTTTATAAACATATGTATTTCCCTAATAATAGCTACTGAAAAACATCCTACTGATTTTCTTCCATCTATATAGATTCATATCCTGAAAACAAAAACTCCCACCCAAACCCTAACATCTAAGTTCTGTTATTTTTATGTGGTAAATTTGGAGTATTTTTCTATCTTTTTTTTCCTTGGTGCCTTTCTAGTTTTCATCAAAATCACTGGGATTTGTCGTCATGTCTGTAGAGACCAAAGAAGATGTGTAGTTGTTGAGAGGACTGAATGGTTTGCACAGCATGAGCTTTAGGCTCTGAGAGAGCTGGAAATGTCTCTCACTGGTAGGAGGACCAACAATGTTAGTCTGATCACTGTTTACTTAATTTAGACTGGAAACAGACTTAAAAGAGAGATTTCACTTGTGGTTCCTTCTCTGTCTTCCTAATGCTCTATGTAATTATTATCTAAACATAGACCCTCACTTTTGTCCTTGGATAATTTTTGGTCAGTTCTGATACACAACTTTGTCAACCACAGAGGCACAAACAGCCTCTCAATCACCTTTTTTCATTAAACAGAATTTCTGAATGACTTATTAATAACTCCTTTTCATGTTGGGAAGCTGTCAAAGTTAAAATCAAAGCAAGTGAACCCATCAGCAATAGCTAATTATTACATACCCAAGCAGTGCTGATGTTTGCCAGACCTGTTTCACACACAACATTGTTGGGTCTACTCTGCTCTGTTGGAATGCATGAAATAGAAGCCTCTGAGTCCCTCAGAGAGAGAAAAGAATGCAAGGATTGAATTAAAGCCTTTAGAGAAACTAAAATATATTAAGCCACAGACTTGAAGTAGGAGCGTAAGGTTTAGTTTTAAGTAGAAATATATCTTAAGTGCCTTAAGAGACTGTGTTAGCTAGTAAAAAGCCCTAAAGTCTAGTTTAAAGTTCAGAAGTGTTACATTTTACAAACTTAACTTTGCTCCAGCCATAAGGAAACCATAGTAAGAACATTGCTTGCATTTCTAGATAGAACAGAGAGAATCATTCATGTAAACAGATAAACCTATATGCAGAGATTTGGGGTAAGAACTGACACTACTTTTGTACATAAGAATTAAGTTCAGGTTGATGTAGAAAGAGAGTTTTAGAATTGTGTTTTTAGCTGTTTGGATGATTTATGAATAAAATCCCCTTCTATACATAAGGAACTCTTCACCTTCGAGACTGATAAATTCATGCAATAAATAACTTTACAACAACCAACAACTGCTCTTGTATCTTTGAAGACCCAAGACCCAGGCAAAAACTTGACACTGCTCCTACTCAGGTAACAAACAAAACTGTTCTTGACTTTACTAGGAATCATTCTTAGTTGATATTTGTCTTACTGGAGTGCTTAATTAAGACAGACTTCAGAGATAAGTCAGAAAGATGCTGTGCTCACAGGCTCCCCACGCCTGCTGTCCTCCAGCAGGACCACATTTGGTGATTTTTCCTGCTGTCCTCCCCAGTACTCTTTCAGGACATGGAGAAAGGAGAATGGGGAAACAGACTCTGCCAGTGCTCTTTTCAGTGAGTATCATGACTTTTTCACTCCATACAGCTTCACCATCAACAAACTATTGGCTTATACAGCTGCTTGACCACCAGTCAAGCAAGCCAATTCTTTTCACTTACAGAATCAGATTTTCATCTCTTTCAGTGGTATCTTCTCTTTGGCCTTTCATCCTCCTCTCAATTGCATCATCCAGAGTTCTTTCTGTCTTGTCTGTAAAACTCTTACTATCATTTTGGTAATAGAGTCATATTCCCTAATTCTTTAGCCCAGAGGCTGAGATTTATTTATTATTTGTCCAATGAATGAAAAATAGTTGAGAAACTACCTGATGAGCAATATTGTTTCATTTCCTCTCCTCAAATAACCGGAGTCCTTCTATTCTTCCTCAGGCTGTTGTAAAGCACAAAATAAGTTTCCAGTGGGCCAAAAGCTTTGACTACCTTAATTTTCTTCACTTTTATGAGTGACATAACTAAAGGCTTTGATAGACTTTACAATTTATTATAGGAAGTTTTTGGTTCTTATGAATTTTGGTAAAACAATTTGTGTTTACACCACTTGGAAGCTGTTTTACATGAAACTGCCACACTACTTCATTAAGACAATTTCCTTCAGGGAGTAGGATGCCTATCATCATAATGTCATATAAGAACAATGGGTTTCTTGTGATTCTGACTGATAATGCTTGTCTCTTCCTGGGAAATGTTAGACAGCCATTTCAGATACATGTTTCTTTTGTTCAAGAGATGCTTTTCTCAGCAGTTGGTCAACTGTGTCTCCTGTTATTTTATCCTTCCATGTTCAGCAGCTACTTTTCAGCAACACCTTACATCCCTATCAATCCTGTGTGGCAGAACCTGTGTCCAGACTCCAATCTTTCTTTGGTATAGCTTCCAGCTCTGACATCTGCTGCAATGTGCTCAGCAGATGAGTTTTAACAAGGCACTGAAAGAGTCAATAAAGAAGAAAAATAGTGCCTCTTAAGCTTTATTTTTAGCCTCAGATGTGGCATCTTAATATTTAATGAAAACCAGACATGGATATCACTTCTTGTTCCATCAAATAGCATGAATATCTGAACATGCCTGAAATGCAGAATTACTGCACTATTACAGAATCACAGAATAATTTATATTGGAAGGCATGTCTGAAGGTCATGAAGTGCAACTTTTTTCTTAGCTGGGTGGCTTAGATCCTGCAGACTGAAGCAGGAGATGACAGGAGGAACCTTGACCTCACTGGAACAGCAGGAAAGCTCTGGGGTACTTGTGCTCAGCAGAGCCCTGCACCAAACTCACCTTGTCACAGGACTTTAGTATTGGTGGTGAGGTGTGGCTAGTGAGTCTAGAGTAAGAAAATAACATGTGCTTCCTAGTGGTGACTTTTTGTATGACACCAACCCAAGCATTTTTCTTTCAGACCAGGGCATGCCAAGCTGCCCATGCTCTCAGCAACACAAAAACAGCCCCTGCAGCTGTTGCAGAGGCACACCACCACTGCAAGAGGAACCCCATCTTTCACTCGCTGAAATCTGAAGTTTCCCTTCCACAGTTAAAACATTCCTTTCACTAGCTCCCAGGCTCAGCAATTTTTCTTATTCCAAGAGATTCAGAGAGCACTCATAAAATAAATACACTAGTCTTGTTTTCCATCTCTCTGAAAAATGTTACATGCACAAAATGAAAGCTGATGCATCGACTGAATCACACCTCTTCAAAATGTAAAACAATAATCACAACTGACATCAAAACATTGGAGTTCTGCCAAATCTTTTGTAAAGGTGTGAATTGTTAATCTAACATTTAGTACAGGACTAGATGTTTTGACAATGATATTAACAAAAAGCAGAAGATGTATAAGGGAGGAGACAAATGAGTTCTGACAAAACCCTACTTTGGCAACTTTCCTTTCAGTATTGTGATGGTTTTGCTGAAAGTCTCATTTGATTTCCTTAACTGATACATTATTGAAGTGGAGTTTTTCCAAGAGTACAGCACCAAAGTTGTTCCTGTTGAATGAGAAAATTTAGTTGACTTTTCGTTACAACGCAAGAGAGCAAAACCTCGCTCTCCACTTTCAGTATATATTATTTTCTTTGAAAGGCTCTGAGAATGAAAAAGAACTCTAAGCTGAAAGGAATAGGACCATTAAGTAAGTAAAACAAGTAAATAAGTAAAATAGGTTTAGTCCAGTTAAAAGGTTTACAAGGGAACTTCAGGATTTGACACATGTACTGCACAAGAGTTTGACAGTCTTTTGAGTGCCTAAAAGCAATGGAAGAACATCTAGGTCATGATATGTAAGAAAGCTCTCAAAATTAAAATACATTCAGCATTAAAAAAAAAATATTTTATAAGAGTCTAAATTTACTATTAAGAAAAACGAAAATTAAAGGTATTATAGGCTCTTAGTGTTTAATTTGTTTCAAGTATTTCTCCTGGGTTAGGAGAGTCCCAAGTGAGTCCCAAGGCGGTCCGGAGGCAGTATTTAAGGAGCTAGCCTTGTTTCAGAAGTGCGGGGAAACGCAGTGAACGCCCCACGAGCCCGGGAGCGTCCCCAGCCCGAACCGGGACGGGCGCGCCCTGTCCTGGGGTGCCCTCGTGTGGCCGCAGGCCGGTACTGCAGCGGCACCCACCCGCACCCCGCGGGGACACAAGCGCCGCGCCTCCCGCGGGTCAGGAGGGACACAAGCCCGGCTTCATACGGCGTGCTTGTTCAGAGACACAGGGAACGTAACAGGTGAAAACATAGCTATGCCCAGGATATATGAATATACCTATGAAGGGTATGTCAAAGACTGTATTCCGAACTTGTAAAGAATAAAACGTTAGCTACTGGGACAAAAAGGTCAGCTATGTCAGCCAAAAAAAAGAAAAACAAACAAACAAACAAACAAACCCCCGAGCAAAACCAACTACAACAAAAAGCATAACTAAAAGACTGTTGCAGGGTAATTTTTTCTTTTGCTTGGTTTTTGTTTTGTTTGTTTTTTTCATACAATTCATCTGTTGCCACAGCATAGGATTACAGCATTGTTTTCTATAACAATTTAGTGGGAAAAAACAGATCATTTAAGTTATATACGCTTCTAATAGGAAGTTAAATATCACAGTCTGTCAGGAGTATGACATTTCATATTGTATTTCCATAGCAGTTCCCATCAGGGTCAATACAAATAACGTTAAGGCCATATAAATGTACTGGCATATACAGCCTGTGAAATACAGACTTACTGCTTCTCGACATCACTGGGAATTCTGCTATGGATTAGAAAGAGTCTTGTGATATTTTCAGACTAATTTCAGCTAAAAGTGCAGTATATTCAAGAAGATTAGCAGACATCAACCTTCATAAATTACTTCAGACTGAAGCCTCCTGCTCCAGCACACAGCAAAACAAGGGCCTGATGGTCACCCAATGGATTTACGATGAGTGCTAGAAAAACATGCCCATGTTCTGTGTTACACACTCAGATAAATATTCTAGAAATGTCAATCTATTTTACTGAAAAATTTCTAGTTTAGATTGACTAGAAATGTAGACTCTCTAAACTCACCAGTTTCATCTTCAACATTGTTGTTGATTGTGTTGATTGTGCAGACTCAGCTTAGGGAAATGAATACTTGAATGTATTACCAATCAAAATCAGACCAGGAAAATGAGAAGTAAAAAAAACCTAAAAACACCTTCCTCCCCCCCTCCCCTCTTTCCTACACTGGCTTTAAATTTATTCCAAATTCTCTACCGCCTGCCTCCAAAGATGCCGAGGAACAGGGAACGGGGGTTACGGTCAGGTCATCATTTAATATTTCTGTTGCTGGTCTACCATCAGGAGAACTTCCTCCCCTGCTCCAGCATGGGTTACCTCCTATGGGAGACAGCACTCCAAGAGCTTCTCCAATGTGAGTCCTTCCCACAGGGTCCAGTATTGCAGGCACAGGCAGCCCCAGAGTGGGTCCTCTGTGGGGTCACAAGTCCTGCTGTCAAACATGCTCCAGCATGGGCTTCTCTCTCCATGGGGCCAGATCCCTGACACAAGCCTGCTCCAGCACAGTCTTC
The DNA here is from genome assembly GCF_049639895.1 of Pseudopodoces humilis. NCBI lineage: Eukaryota > Metazoa > Chordata > Aves > Passeriformes > Paridae > Pseudopodoces > Pseudopodoces humilis. Next base: position 14,370,267 of record NC_142214.1, on the reverse strand, counting down.
CCATGGGGTCACAGCCTCCTTTGGGTATCCCCCTGCTCTGGTGTGGGCTCCTCCCTGGGCTGCAGCTGGATCCCTGCTCCCCATGGACCCCCAGGTGCTGCAGGGGCACACCTGCCTCTCCAAGGGCAGCACCAGGGGCTGCAGGGGAACCTCTGCTCTGGCATCTGGAGCACCTCCTGCCCCTCCTTCTGCACTGACCTGGGCGGCTGCAAGGTTGCTTCTCTCACATATTCTCACTTTTCTCTTGGCCACAACTGGCCACAATTACTCCCACTCAGTATTTTTTTTTTCCTCCTTAAGTATTTTATCACAGAAGCATTATCATTCCTGATGGGCTTGGCCTTGGCACCAGTGTCAGGTCCATCCTGGATCCAGCTGTCATTGACTCTGTCAGACATGAGGGAAGCTTCTGGCAGCTTCTCACCTGCCATGCCTGTGATCCCCTTCCTACACACATTACCAAGATCTGTCCCTGCAAACTCAGCACACTGATGAACGCTGCCCTTTAACACATACACAGGGGCTGGCTGAAAACTCAGTGAAGACCCTTGTGGAATCCATCTAAGTGTGGCTAACCACAGCACAGCCATCTCCATCTGCACTGCTATCCCAGGTTCTGCTTACAGCTGCTGCAATGTAGGGCTGCACTCATCTCTCCCTCCACTAGTCAAAAGAACCAAAAAGGGTCATTTTGATGCCAGTAACTTTTAGATACAATTCCTAGTTCTATGAAGGAAAGCAACCCCAGATAGATCAACTCCTAATGCACAAAAATCTTTCCTTTTCTAATCACAGCATCAATGCCTATACTCATGATCATAGAATATCAAGTTTATAGTTCTCAGAGATAAAAGGTCTTATTCAAAGGCTGTAAATTCATACTAGAACTTCCTGACCTGAACTGAGGGCTGCTTGTGACCCAGCATGCACACTGCACACAGGGCTTTGGCAAGGGGGTGGTTATGGATGTGTCCGACCACCTGAAAACAACAGGTGTTGCATTCTAACCAGCTGTATCTCAAGGTTCCTGAGGGTTTTTTTCTGTTTAAATTAATTCATTTTCAAGACACACATAATTCAGGGAATCGTCTCACTTTCATCTCATGTTATTTGGTTAGTGATTAAAAGATTTAGCTGAGTAAACAGACATGCAGTTTTCCATATGAATGAGAGTGTTGTGTGTTAGAAAGAACTGTTTACAATACCAGTATGCTTCTACAGAGGAAATACCGTGCAGGTTTAATATGATAAATGCATTTGTGGGGTTACAAGAGAAGTGGATGGAAACTTATGACAGGGATGTGAAACAGAATAATTAAGCAGCAAAATGCTACATGGTACATTTTCAAATTCACTGACATGTGAAAAAGGAAATCTGCTACTGAGAGTTGTGGACCAACAACATGATATACAGCCATTGTTCTGGAAGAATGTAGAAATTGCTATTAATTTTAAATTAGACCTGTTATTCCAACAAATAACATAACATGAAGCAAATAAGAAAGAGATTACCCACCAAGACAATTATTTCACAGAGGAGTTGAATAACAATATTGCTTTTTGAATAAGCAAACTGTGCTAGAGTTTAATAGGTACTATTTCAAAAACACACATTTTTAGAAAATTTTATCTGTGTAAGCTAGAAATTTTAATAACCCCCTGAAATTCAGATTCCAGTGTTTACTTCTTTGACTCTTCTCTGTGAAACTGGACGGCTTCTGTACTGCAGGCACAAAGTAGTTTTAAATCCTCCAGCCTTCTTTCCATATCCAGGTCAGGAAGACACAGTATACCGTAGAAACTGAAAACCACTCATGGAAACATATATGTAAGCTAAACAAGAATCTGTGGCAAAAATGAACCTTGGATAGCTCCCTAATCCCAGGCTACTATACAGAAAACTACATATTCAGAGGCAGAGGTGAATTAATGGCTTATAAAAGAAACTGAGAAACAGTCAAGTTTCATTGAAGCTAGGCTTAAATAACTGAGACAGGAAATCAATAGACTCTTCTCACTAATATATTTTTACAAGGTTAAAGACTACCCACCATACTAATACATGTAATGAAGGATTTTTCATTTTAATCATTTTGCAATATTCAGGTTTGTCTTTTTCTCATTGTTATGCTTTTCTTGCCTCTCCATGTGAACGCTACCTCACAGATTATTTTATTAGCATACCCAGAGAAAGTTCATATTAACTATTCAAAGAACTGAATGAAGGCGTAGCATAATCCAATTTTTTGTCCACACACAGTAACACTTCAAATCATCCCTAGTTTAGTTCAGCTTGTCTTCAAGGGTTCTGGGAATACCCACTGCTCTACACCCTGACTGGGATATCTGTCATTTCTGTATATCATTTCAGTCAAGGACAAGCTAATAAAACTGCAATATTTTGGTTATATTTAACCTTCAGCTATTATTGATTATTCATAAAGCAATGCCTAAGAAGTTTTTCATCTTTGTAGCTCTGTTAACTGTAACTCCTTCTTCCAAGTGCTGATCTGCTTATTATAACATCACCATTTCAGTGAGTTTATTGAAAAGCCTTTATCAATAATATCATGCAAACTATCCAGAAAAGAACATCTGACCATCCTTAAAAGAGATAGTCCTCTGCCCTCTGAAACTTTTGGCTACAGCTTTAAACTGACAGGACAACAGTCTGAATTGTTTCGTCTAATTCAAACAACTCAGAATCCTACGTATCCCACATGAATTTGAAGTCGCTTTGTCTCAGTATCACAGTGTCAGAAATAAGACACATATATTGTGACTACCAGTCTTAAATGGAAATATGAAGGTCTAAGTATCATCTGTATGACACACTGCAGATCATAATGGAGGGGACAAGGAGTCAGCCAGGAGAGGCTCCCATGTGAGGCGATGTACAAGGAAAACCAGCAGACAGAAATTTGAAAAGTTGAGTTAAAATCTCTATGAATCTTGTCAAGACAGAAGCCCAAAATAGGTGTGTAAGTAAGGAGGACTGTATAAAATTCCATTAAGGGACTTTGATAGTTAATTGGATTATCATATTTTTAAAATAATGTTTCATGAGTAACTCTTATCTGTAGTTCCTGACCATCCCTTTAGGTAAATCTCACTAGGTGATGAAAATACTCAGCAGTTCCTGCCACCCTTACCCCAGTTTCTACAGGAAGAGTCTTTCACAGATCAGGATGTTGGGGAAGGCTCTGATGGTTGCTGCTGTTCTGAAAGGTTGGCACCAATGGCTACATTTTAAATTCTTAACTCCTTCAGTGTGTGAAATCAAAGCTGGCTGGACCTGGTGAAGGTCCATGAACAACCAGAACATCTAAGATACAAATCCTTGGAAAAAAGTATCAGTTAAATTGCTACCAATGATATAGGATTAAGGACTCTGATATGATCGACAAGTGCCATTTACCTGTGCTTCCTCTCCTTCAACTTTCATGACGAGATGGGAAGGGACCTTTTTGTTACATTCTCTATAAATATTTAAGAAGGTATTTAAGTGAACAAATTAGTGAATAAAAGTCAAAGTTGTTTTATTTTGCTTTTTAATTATTTTGATGATGAGAAGAGGCATTTTAAATCACAAATGCCACAAATCCAGTCAGCACATCAGCCTGTAAGCACCAAGCTGTGCAGATCTGAGTAAGAAATAGAAGAACTGGATTTCAATTTTATCCTCAGGACCAGACCCAGGACTTGGAGCAGATCAGTAGAGATTACCAGGAAATATGAAAGAATTCAAGAAGGTGGAGGGGTGGGGAATTTTATTTGAATTATAGAAGTCACTACACACATCAGGGTTGGAACTAGATATCTTTCAGGTCCCTTCCAACCCTAAACCTTCTTTGATTCTCTGATTATATATCAGTGTAATCTAATATTTCAATTAGATAACATTTTACCTTTAATAGTAAAAGACTGTAATGGAATTACTGATGTATTTTTATAGGGTCACCAAATTTGAAATAAAGACACATTGAAAAAGATCTAGTTTACTGGATGTCTATCTAAGAAATAGTCAATTTGTGAACACATTGCAGAAGGTATGGACAGTTCAGTCTGAAGATAGTTCAAAGTCAAAATAAAAGTGAAATAGGAAAAAAATAAGTAATTTGAAAAGCAAGAGGAAAGGTTAGGAGTAAATGAGCAGATAAACTAGGGAGTGTGCTCCAGAGATATATACATGCTCTCATTAAGTAGACAAGGATTAGAACATCTACTAGTCAGGTCAAAAAAAATGTTAAATTTAAGCAATGGCAAGGAAAATTTAAGTTAAGCATTAGGGAAGATTATACAGTACAGCAGCTTTTATCTTGGGGAGAGTAGTGAAATCATCACTGGAAGACAGAGCTAAATTAGACACCCTTATATTCTATCTGCTCAGAGATAATTTGCCTTCATGACAGTAACCTATTAAATTAAAAAGAGAATAATTATGACAAACAATGAATAAAAAAAGAAAAGAAAAAACCAAAACAAAATTAAAAAACAAAACAAAAAAAACAAACAGAAAATCCTCATCTAACTTTCAGAGTTAGATGAAACTTTCAGAGTTAGAGACATCATCACTCCTGGCAGACTGTTTAAATGTTGTGTTGAACCATTTATAGTTTCCAGTTTAAAAAAAAAAGCAAGTATTTCTAACATGAACAAGTCACAACAGTGATCCTTTGTATCTAAATTTCTTCATGGAAACTCTGTAAGATCTAATCTCTGTCTGGTGGGGTTTTATCTATACAAAAAACTTGCCATTGCTCCTCCGCTCCTCATCATTAAATTATTCTTTCTTCAGTTCCTCTTGGACCCTTTTCCATCCCCGAGCAGGTCAGTCCTGTGACTGCTTTTCGAATTAGTACAATGGGTGTAGAATTTCACCAGGACTAATAAGGAGAGCATCACACACATATTCAGAGAAATCACAGCCACAGTAATACATTGTGATTTTTGAGCATAAATGGGTAACAGGATTTTTTTCCTTTTTGATTCTTTGTAGTTATATTAGAAAACATGAAGATGTTAATGTTTGTGCAGGTCTAATGTAAAGCTGAACAAGCAGCTTTTGTGCCAGTGCATTCCCAGTTGTAGATGTTCCATCATATTGGACCTCTATATTCACCACCAGGTTCTACAGTGAACTGTAAGTGCAGCGTCAAGTTGAAATGTCCATGAGGGTTTAAATGCAACTGAAGGCTGCAATCAATGATGTTGGAGATCTTTTCCAACATTATGGAATCTACATTACGTACGTAATTAAGTACGTGTTACACAGAGAACCCACGTGCTGAGCAAAGGAACTGCTACAGGGCAAAGCAGAGGAATCGTCCCTTCAGCTCAGTACATCTGGTGCCAGACCCTTTGGGAGGTGTTCAGGTCTTCACCAGAACCACCACTTCAGGAGGAGCAGGACCACTCCTAATTCAGAGTCACAGTTCATAGAATCACAGAATGTCCTGAGCTGGAAGGGACTCACATGGCTCATCAAATTCCTCGCCCTGCACAGGACAGCCCCAAAAAACCCACCCAGTGCCTCAGCATTGTACAAACGCTTCTTGAGCTGTGGCCGTCTCAGGGCTGTGGCCACTGCCCTGGAGAGCCTGTTCAGTGCTCGACCACCCTCTGGGTGAAGAACCTTTTCTTGATATCCAACCTAAACCTCCCCGATGTAACCTCAGGCCATTCCCTCGGATCTTGTCACTGGTCACCACGGAGAACAATGTCTGTCTGATACGAGGAAGCTGCAGACTGCGATCGGGTCTCCCCGCAGTCTTCTCCAGGCTGAACAGACTAAGTGCCCTCAGCTGCTCCTAACACGGCTTCCCCTCAAGGCCCTTCACCACCCTCGTGGCCTCCTTTGGACAGGAGCTTTAGCTCTTGTACTGTGGTGCCCAAAACTGCACAAAGGACTGAAGCCGTGTGGTCAATTCACTTTTATTGTTAACTCCTGGCCATAGCCAGGCAGGCAGACCCCACTGCAAGGCTGAGCCTTCACCCCAGCCCCCCGGGGCAGCCCCTCACGGACCGATCCCGGCCTCCACGGATCTGGCCGCCATGTCCCACTCCATCCCAGCAGCCCCCGCGCTGCTGGGCCCCGTCATTCCCTTCGCTTCGCCCCGGGCCCCGCACGGCATCGCTCCCTGGGGCCGTTACTCGGCGCTGTTTAGGGCCTCAGCATAGCCCGCACCGCCCCCACCTGAGCGCGGCCCCGGGCCGGGCCGGGCCGGGCCGAGCACACGGACACCGGGACGCGGACACACACGTACACACACCCCCCGCCATACGGGCCTGGCTGAGGGTGGCGCGCGCCCCGATCAGCGCCGGTCAGGCCGCATGATCTGATTGGCCGGCGCGGCACCACGCGACCCGATTGGCCACCGGGGCGGGTGGGGGAGGCGGGACGTCGGCCCCACAACTGCCGGGTTCCCGCGTGCCCCGCGCCACTGCGGCTGCGCGCGCGCGGGGCCGTTACAGAGGCGGCGGCGGGTGGGCGAGCGAGCGGCGCGCGTCGGCCCCGGGCCCGTTCCCGCCCCGCCCCTCCCGCGGTCACGTGACGCGGGCCCCGAGCGCTCGCGGGCGGACCGGGCGCCCCGCGCGCGCCCCCCGCGCGCCGCCCGCCGCCGTTTCGGTTTCATTTCCGGCGGCCTCGGGCCCAGAGCGGCGGCGCCGAACGGAGCCCCCGGCGCTGCCCACCCCTCCCGCCCAGGGCGGCCACACCCCCGGGCTCGGCGTGAACCGAGCCCCCCCGCCCCGCACACACACACCGCTCCTCCCCCGCCTGCGCCGGCACAGAGAAAGGGAAGGGAGGCGGCGCCGGGCCTGGGTCTCCCGCACCGCGCACAACATGGAGGAGCTGGTGGTGGAGGTGCGGGGCTCCAACGGGGCCTTCTACAAGGTACCGGGTGCTCGCGGCCGGGCCGGGCCCTAGGGGAGGAAGCGGGGACGGCAACGGGAGGAGGAGGCGGTGGCGGCTCCTCCTCCCTGCGCTGAGGGAGAGCGGAGGCCCTGGGGCAGGAAGGAGGAGGGAGAACCAGGCAGGGGTGGAGGCCGCGGCGGGTCCCTCGCGGTGGCCGCGGAAGCGAGCCGGGGCCGCCGGGCTGAGGGGACTCGAGGCCTGATGAGAAGGGAGAGCGGGGAGGCCTCGGGCCTTCCCCTTTGTGGGAAGGGGCGCCTGGGGCCGCCTTGTCCCGGCGCTGAGCGAGGATCAGAGCTAGGATGGGGCATTAATTGCTAAATCCTCAGCTTTTGTCGCTACTTAAGGAAAGTCTCTCTCGCTCTCCGGGTTTCCAGGAGAGCTGCACTGCATGAGCACGGCCTGCAAGGCGGGGAGGAGGGTTAATGAGTTAATACACATTCCTGATGAAATGCTGTGGTGGATTCTTGCTCCTAATACCATAGCAGGGGAAGCTGCCTAGCGATATTAAAGTAAGCATTGCTTGGCCAAATATATTTGTGCTGAGTTGCTAAATACGTGTAGATATCAAATGTATTTCTTATTGAAATTACATAGTGGCATTGCATGTTGGTTTCCAAGCCCTTGTGCTTAACAAAGCCATCACTGAGTCTTGAACAGATGAGCACTGACTATGTTTTATTAATACCATGTAGTATTGTGTGGCTTTGCATGAGTTGGACTGTATTAATCTGCTTATTAATAGGCTATAATTCGTAGTTTTACAGAAAATAAAATTCGAATATGGTAGATTTTGGCCTACTGTCATGACCTATTATCAACATGCCAGGAGCAGCCATGGATGAGTTCCTGCAAGTTTAAATGGTTTAAATGTTCCTAGGACTTTAAAAATTGGGCCTAGTAATTGTGCGACATCCAATATTTATGTTAGCAATGAAGGACCGGGTAGAGTTTCACACTCACATGTTCCTGTGGTAAGCCAGGTAGATATCCAAATGATACAGTTCCAACATCTCTGAGTTTTTTAAGAAAAAGGACCTCTTAAAAGCTTATTTTTAAATTATGTATGCTAGTATCCTATTCTGAATTTTTATTTTTTTTTTTCAGAAAAAGTATGTGATAAAAATAAGTGGTAGATAAGCATCCTGTGAGCTCATAGTGCTGTAGTCAAAGTTCTAGATCTGTATATTGCTTCCTGGAATAAAATAATTAGCACTTTTTAAAATCAGTTTTACTTTTTTAAAGGAAGAGTATTTGGTCAGAAAGAAGCAGAAGGAGTAAATACATTGCACAGTAGAACTTTTGATGAGGCTTTTATCCAAGTAGTTACACAATGATGTGAAAGAGGTAATGGTGATAATGACTTTCTTTTAGTGACAAATATTATCAAATAAACCTGGGAGAATTGAAAGCTTCTGAAATTTTATTTTTTATGTTCAAGTTTGACACCACCATGGGGCCCTGTATCCCCTGTGTGTAGGTGAAAGCTTCATTTGAGCATATGTGCATGGAAGCTTATTCATGATTTAGTGTACCCAAGTTCTAACACAGACATTGTCCCAGCCAGTATGGTTATGTTTGTCCTTTAACTTTTAGAATTTTTGAGAGGATTTCTTTTTGTTTTGTCTTTACCACTATCCAAGAAGACTTGGTTAAATTGTCTAAAGGGAAAAATGGGCATATGGATTTATCTGTCTTCACCTGAATTACCTCTTTAGATGGAGCATCACACTTAAGATAAATGCACGTAATTTTTTTTAAAGAATAAAAAGTGGGAGTTGTTTTACACCCTCACGCAAAAATTTTCAGTATAAACCAGCAATTTTCCCGTAGTTTGAATTACTTGAATTCTAGCTAGAATATCACTCTATTATAAAGTAATATACTTAATATTTTTCTTTGGAGTTTTATGGCCCATCTTATAGATTGGCAGTTCAGTTGCAAAAAATGAATGTTGAGCCAACGTAACAAGAAGTGTGTGGTGATGTCAAGTGTGAATTTAATTGCAGTATAGTTTTAATCTTTCACTTTAAAAGTTTCTTCAAGCAGTCTCCTGAGAAGTGGTTTGCAGCAGTAATGTTTCAAGCAAACCAAAAGCAAAACAATTATTTTTTTCAATCTCATGATTTACTGATAACTGGTGAAGATTTCTTCTGCTTTGAATAATTCTGAATTAGTGAGTATATATAATTTTTTTTTTTAAAATACGCCTCTCTTGATACTAAGATATGGAAGGGGGAGGAGTATGAGGCTGCTATAGTCAGGATGGGACAAAGTGGCTCAAGCAGACACCTTATTGTGGCTTCAGTTTTTCATATCCTCCTTGTAGGTCTCTTGGAGGACCTGAGCATTTTTGAGTGTACCCAGCAGCATCTGGATCTTGACAGTACAAAACTGCCCACCTAAACCCTGCTAAGAGTAATTAACCAGTGTTTTCTGAGATATATCCAGAGGATTCATGTACCACACAAAACATAGGAGATGGCTTGAGGGTGCCTTCATACCCAGCTGTAAGAGTTGAATTAAAATTTCATCCTGGTCAGGTGCACTGGAATACTGGAGTGTGTTGATGTGACTGCTATAGTGCAGGCTAGTTCTTCCTGAATGGAATTAAAATACTGCTTAGTGAATACTTTGTACTTTCATGATTTTTTTTTCCTCCTTGCCTAAGATGAGTTATTCCATGGAAAACACAGTGCAGTAAATGGGCATGATTCAGGGATAATTGACAATATGCTACCTAGAGATGCTTAGTCATGACTTGCTATGTGGTTGGGCCCTGAATCCTTGGAAAGAAAATGTTAGATTTCCGTACATATTTTATGAAGACTGGTCCAACAAACTACCAGGACTGTGAATCTAAGGGGAGGAAACTGCCTTTTTGCAGCTCACAGCTCACAAGTAACTAAATCTTGAAGTTGTGCAGTATTAGGACATATCTTCTCATATGATTTCTTGTATAGGAGTAGTAAATTGCATTTTGAAGTTCTTGTCTCATTCACAGAGGACTAATAGACAGCCTTTGCTTAATCTCTTTGGGATTAGCTTTAGGTATTTCCCTCTGAAAGGGGACATGTTGGATGCCTTTCCAACATGGAATTGATTTTTCTTTTCCACTTAGGGAGTGATTCTCTCTTGTGTCTGCTAAAGATGGAAAGCATCCTGTTTATGAGGCAGTCAGTTTTGGAATGGTGTTTGTTGTTATATGTTGTCTGTAACCCAATCTTAGCCACTTCTTGCTCTGTAACCTTGTGGAAATCTTCCACTCTTTATCTCAGTAGTTTCAGTGCCTTGCTGTTGTTTGCTTGGTTTTATAGATAACTTCATTGAAGCTACAACTGATAAAATAATTCATCTTTCTTACTACTTTATCACTCAAGTCTCACTATTAGCAACTGTTCCTATGTCCCTCTGTATCCATTATTTTTCTTTCACTGTTCCATGCAGACACCTTCAGCCAATATCTCCAGTCTCTTTGTACATTCATGAACCTGTCTGCTCAGTCCTTCTGAGGATGACTGCCTGTACCCTTTTTTTTTCTTGTCTGGTGACCATCTCTGTGACTATTTTTCTTTCCCTATTCTGTTCCTTTATATGTCCAGCCTTTCTCAGACTTGATTATCCACCGAGTTCCCTTTTGACATTCTCCTTCCAACAGGTATGAAATGTTACAGAACTGTTACACTAACCGTAGATGCACGTTTGTTATCAACATAGTTTTTTTATGTTAAAAAGCATATTTTCCCTACTTTCCCTTCTTAAAGGTAATTATCCTCCTTTATTAAAATGGTTGACAGTGCTCACATTTGATGATGTGAGCAGATTTTAAAAAAATCAAAACTTCATGGCAGTTAAAGCCTTTATTTTTTTCCTTTGAAGTATCTGTCATTCCATTTAGTATAAAAATAAAAAATATGCTGGTGTTTCCAATAATTCTTATTTATTTTTTAACAAATAATTTGTAAAATTTAGACCATATATTCAGCATATAACCATTCTTAGAATGTGAATGCTTACATGTTTGAGAAATGCCATGCTGTAAACTTTTTTACTTAATTATATCTGAAGCATAGAGAGAATGAAATGGTTTGTGTGACTCAGAGTCAAATTTGTTGTAGAAAACTTACCACATTTTTTTTTCCACATTAGAAGAGAAGAATCAACCTTTGCCATTATGAAATGTGTTTCTGTTCACAGACAATTTTTTGTGTACTCTTCCTTGGTATTTCTGCTCTTAGCAATAGTGGTATCTCAGCTGCTTCAGTCTTTCACTGTCCTGTTACCTCATCTTGCTTCCATCCAGTTTCACTTTGTTTTTAAGTCATTTCGTCTCATGACCAAATTCATCAGAGCCACTCTTCTGTCCCTTAATGGGGGTGCATTTTAAACTTGCATATCTGCACCTTTATGTTTGAATTTCCATGCTTACTTACACTCTTTGTCTAAAAAAGGCTGATGAATGATTATTGTATTTCTTGTGATACTTTTTGTGAGATCACAGCCTCTACCTTTACTGACATCTGGAGCTGGCTTGTCCTGTGTTTGTGAATTTGGATTATAATAAAGTCTTCATTTCTCTTTATCGTTGTGTGAAATTTCACAAGTATTACAAAAACAAGTCTACCAAACATTTCAGATAAGTATTAATTTTGGTTTTCCAAAGGTGTTGCTGTTTAATTTTATATTTTTTTTTAAGGAAAACTTAGAAATGTTTCAGACCTTTTCTGTTTGTACTTGGAAGTGTACAATTTGAAATACATAGTGCTGGAAAATCCAAATACATTTTTGTACTACAGATCTGTTTAAATATTTATATTGGAGGAGAATTGACAAAAAGCTGTGGTTCAGACACTGGTAAACTGATGTGATAAGTACCTGGCATTTTTCTATGTCACAAGTAATGGAAAAACAAGGAAAACCCTGTTTCTTTGGATAGATAGAATTAGACAACCAGATATTAAGGACTATGTTAATAGTCATTAATATATTTTGCATGGTTGTTTTTAAGCATAAATGCACAGAGAGGTGTGCAGAAGTGTTTCATATATTGCATACTTGAAATTAGATATTTGGCAAGGTGTTGTTCACTTTATAATTAATTAAAAATTTATTCCAGTGATCTTCTGTAATTTTGCGAGACTACAAATTAAAAGACAAACCACAGTGTTATGACATCAATGTTTTTGGCCAGACATAAGTGAAAACCAGTATTTATCTGTTTCTGTAGTTGATTCTTCTGAACTTGATGTAAGCTAAAGAAATTGAGATTTGTAATTTTCCCTGGCAGTGTGTGTATTGATGCTGCCTGTGTTAGGTCAACAGTTGACTTGTGTTCCTGGTTTCCCTCCAGTTTCTGAGGTGTGACCAAAGCAATGTGGAAGAACTGTTTAAGGAGAGCTGAAACAGGACAGTTTAGTTCATTCCTCTTTCAGCCAGCTATCTCTCTCACGTTTTACTGTTTCCAGATAACACAATTGCTAAACTCTTTGAAGGTCCAGGCTAGTCTTCAGCTTAACTTAGATTTATTATTTGTTGCACATCCTGGTTTACTTATTAATGGTAGGTTTTAGCATTATTACCTTTAATGAGATATTGCTGTTGTCCCTAGGATTCTGCTCAAGGTGGGTTGGATGTTGGGGGCTCTATCTCATATCCAGAAAGAGATGGAAGATAGTCTTGCTCTTTGCTCCTGTGCTTTTGAATTTCTCTGCCATTTTATGTCATTTTTTTCAGAGTCCTGTTTAGGACACCTTTTGATGTTTTCATCACCTCAGAGGTGATGACTCTGCCTAAAGTATCTTTCATACAGGGAAATATGATTTTTTTTGACATTTTATAAATATGAGAAAATTAAGTATTAATAGATTTTTTTTCTCAGGACATGGGTTGTGTTACTCTTAACTGTTTTTTGAAGGGTATTAAGTGTTGGTGGTATCACTTCTGTTGAATTTGCTTTGTAAAATAATCTCTGCTTCTACATACTCAAGTATTACTGTTAATCCTTGTCCACTCTGTGGCACGAAGGAGCCATACTTAATATCTGGTAGTGACTATAGTGTTTTTCAGATATTAAAGGCTGTATTTCAGCTGTATCTGTAAGAGTAGTACTTCTAAGTTGCACATTACAGCTATTGGAAGAAATGTGGGTGAAGCCTTTGAAGGTGGTATGTGTAATGTTGTGAAATGAGCTGGGACTACCACTGTATTGTTCAAATGCATATGCAGTTGTGGAATCTTCTTACAGAATACACTGCAATACCAAACATAAGCTAAATGTTAGTATCCATAATGATCAACTGAGAGCTCTGTTGCCTCTATGTAAATACCATTTCTGTACTGCTATGAACATGATCTTGAGAAGTGGTCTTAAGTCTTCTTTATACCATGTCATTGAAAAACATCAGCTGTGCTTGTAATCTCCTTTGAAGAAATATGAAATTTTGAAATTCATAGTTATGCAAATTTGGAGGCTTTTTTAAGTCTCCTTGGCTTGCTGGCAATAATAAAGTCTTGTTCTTAAGAGTATTGAGAGGTGAGCAAGGTGTAAAACAATTCTTTGCTCTTGTTACTGTGGCTTTCCTTCAACTTCTATTCATAGTAACATGGGTTGTGTTTCAATTATCAACTCAGATGGTTTCTTCCTAGTACTGAATGACTGAGTGATGACATTCATGTGCATGTACCACTTAATTTTAGTATAGCCACTCTGTATTAGTAGTTGGGTGTTGCTCTTCTTTGATACTAAGATACTGCTGCAAGTCAGGAAATCTTTTGGAATACTTTGTAAAGCAAAAATAACAAAATACTTTTTTAAAAACCATTTAGGCTCTATATAAAAGAGACTCTTACCTTCTTTTGAGGGATAAGATCTCGTCTTGGAAACTTGGAAAGACAGGAATAATAAAATGGAGGATAATAAAATGTTCTGTACTTCATTAACTAATTTTTCTGTAGAAGTGGTAGTTGCTGCTAAATTATTTTCAATTTACTGAGAATCTTTTTATCTACTAAGGTGGATCTCCATTAGTAGAACAAACTTCTCTATTCTTTCTTGCTCATGAGCTTTTATCTACCTACCTTGCAATGATACTATGTGTGGACTAATATTAATGGAATACTCAGCACTTCAGCAACTTGTTTCAGAAGTTCATAGAGGTACTTTAAAAATTAAAGAAAAAAAAAAAATGCACAATCTTTTCATCCCTGGTTAACTTGTGACCTACATTGTTTCAGGCTGAGAAAAATATTTTCATTGGTACATCCCAGAATTCTTTGAGTACTGGTCTTTCATAGATGGGGAATGGGTGGGGGGGACGTTTGGGGCTTTAAGGTAAACATTGATCAAGTCTAAATCAGTCAGTTGAGTGCATAAGGCAGGAGGAGCCCTTGGTGCTGAATTCTAGTTCTGTCCTCTGCTTTCTGGTGTCATGGAGAGCACAACTGCTGTCCATCCCCCAGGAAAAAAGGGAAGGCAGGCCCCAGGGCATTTATGTAAAGTTTGTGTTCTACAGAATTAGTGTGATGAAGTAAATATGGGGAAGATTCTCCTGAAATTGATAGAGATGAGTTTTGCTAGTGCAATGTTCAAATGTAGTTCGGGGTAAAGACAGAGGTTTTATGGGTTTTGGTTTTGTTTGTTATCAACTACTGATGTTTAATTTCTATGCCTGTCTTTACATTAAATGTGACTATAAAATCAAACATTTTAAACTCTTGAACTATCTTGTCATTTCCTACTAACCTTTCCTGTTGCCTCTAAAAAGTAGAAATAATGTCTTCATAGCTGAGGCATTCTGTTTGTGTATCAGTGCAATGGCAGTCATGAACCCAAGGGGGTTATCAGCTTTCAGTATGTTTTATAGAAGACGGCTACAAAGTTAAAAAGGCTGACTGTAAAACATACTTTTTTTGTGAGATTCATCAATATTTGTGAAAAGGAGGTATTTTATAGGCTTAAATTATTTTTGAAAGTGTCTGTAAGCATACCATAATTTTACTTTGTTTCCTCCACAGGCATTTGTAAAGGATGTACATGAAGATTCAATAACAGTTTCATTTGAAAACAAGTAAGTGTATTGCTGGTGTTGTACCTGTAAATGACAGAGTATCTACCTTGCATTTGATTGACCTAAATATGGCTCTGTATAGAGTAGTGTATATTAGATACACTAAACTTACTGCTGGCATGTTTTAAGGTTACTTTTAGTATCTACTATTTTGTGACATTTCTATATAAATGCTTTTAATGCTTTATATACTTTCAAGTGCAAGACCATAGTGGCATGGGTTTGCTGGGAAGATAATCATGTTGTTACTGAATTTACATGATGACAACCAATGTTTAAGTCAACAGTTGTGCCATTACTGACTCTTTCTCATGTGAATGTCTTGCCTTAGTTTTAGAAGATTACATTATTACGAAATTTGTTCTACAGATAAGTGATGAATATGTATTTTCTGATCTAGAAACAAAATTTATCCAGTCTCCATTAAAGAATCTGAAAATTAAAACTGTATTCAGACTGGATCCTGATCAAATTTTCATAACCTGAAGTAGAACCAAAGAAAAAGAAGATAACAGGCTTGTTTTGAAGGAAGTGTCCAAATGTGTTTTGAAATGTTTTTTAATCTGTGTTTCTAATGTTAGGGCTAAAAACCATACCTATAAATAGAAGAACTTCTACTAGAAGATTCAAAAGACTGCAGGTGACATCAGGGTTTCATTTAAGATGCTTAATGGTCATTGAGATGTGTTCTTTCTTAATATATGCACAAAAGCTCCACGGAATTTGAAACTGTAAAATTAATGGATTAAGAATGTTTGATTTCTATTTACAAAGATGAAAATATTTAGACCATTCATTGAGTTTTTGTTTGTAGCTGGCAACCAGAGAGACAAATCCCATTCCATGATGTGAGGTTCCCACCACCTGCAGGCTATAATAAAGACATCAATGAAAGCGATGAAGTAGAGGTGTGTATGCTCCATTAATAGCTCTTGTCTTGAGAAGTGAGAGAACTTGCTGTGAAAAATGTCAGTCAAGCCACTGTAAGGTTTGCTTCCATGTTAGGTGATGTCACCTTTTTTGATTCCAAGTACTACGGAAAACATGAAGTCAGGCACGTCAGCAAACACATTACCAAACCCAGAGTCTGACAGTAGTAAACCATGCAAATTTCATGTACCACAAAAGGCCAGGTAAAATTCCATGTACCATAACCTCCATGCTGAATTACAAATATGCTGATTTACAAACATGATCAGTGTTGCATTGGTTACAGATCAGTCCTTTTTAGGACTGTGTTAATTCAGAAATAGGTGATGAACTGTAGTTTTTAAGCTGTAAGGTAGTAATATCTCTATTACCAAAGCTTCAAGCTGAATCAGATAATTTGCATTATATGTGTGTATACATAAAAACATAGGCATATATGTGTATATGTAAATACTTAAATGTATATACAAAGAGATTGACTTTAAGCAACATATTCCTAAAACCTTATTTTTATAATTATTAGGCACGCTATTTTTATTTATATTATCTATTTATATTATAAATATAAATATGTTTATTGTATATTTGTACTATAAATATGTTTGATATATAAAATATATTTTTTTAATATAAATATATAATATTAACTATTATATACACTTATTTTTATAATGAAAGAAAGAACTGAAGATTTGCATTTTTCTTGCATGCTCTGTAAGTTTTTAATTTGAAAGATAACAAAATGGCAAAACTTCTGTAATGTGGATGTGGCTGCTAGCATGCGTGTGCTAAAGAAGTGTAGATGTGTGACCTCCCTCTCACCCACTGGTAGGACCTCATCAGACTTACACACAATTAGAAATACTGTTGATTAAATATTAACAGATGTGAAAGTCTGAATTATCTCTCTTTTGACTGCATGCAAGACTGAAGCAGCCAGTAGATTCAGCACTGTATTATTTATTATTATTTATCTGTGCAGTCTTGCTGTTACATGCTTTATGTGCTGTGCTCAGAGACTTTATGTACTAAGGTGTTTTGCTGGATTTTGTTCCTATGGAGTTGCTGATCATGTTAGTGTCAGCTTTTGTGATGTCTTTTAAGAATATAATGTATGTATTTTGTTCAGGTTTATTCCAGGGCAAATGAAAAAGAACCCTGCTGTTGGTGGTTGGCTAAAGTGAGAATGATAAAGGGTGAGGTAGGAGTATGCATATATACATATATATATATTATATTTACTTACACTTTTTTCTTTTTTTTTCTGTTTATATATATTGATGTGCACTGTAGTTTGAACTAATCTCTCTTCATTTTTTAAGAGTTTCTTGATTAGGACAGTTTCAATTACCATTAACCTCAACCTAAGAAGTCATATTCGAGTTGTACAGTTAACAAAAATACCTTTTCCTTAATAGTGTAATGCTCACTCATGTCATAAAATATGTGGCTTGGATGATTTTATTATTTTTATATCAGTTCTACGTAATAGAATATGCAGCCTGTGATGCTACATACAACGAAATTGTCACAATTGAGCGTTTGAGATCTGTGAACCCCAATAAACCCGCAACAAAAGATACTTTTCATAAAATCAAACTGGCAGTTCCTGAAGATTTAAGGCAAATGTAAGTACAATCGTTTCTTTATAACTTGTTTCAGAATGTGGGTAACTTCTTAAGCCTGAGACAAGAGAAATAAAGATGCTTCTTACCACTTTAAATTAACTTTTTGAGCTATAAGAATTTAAAAAATATGAATATTGATGTGGTCATACTTCAGAAATAGGATGATTTTTGAATTGCAGTTTAGTCCTGGAGGAAGAAATACTTTCTTCGAAATTTTAAGGTTTGTGTGTGGTACAGATTAAGATTTTTATTCTTAGAGCTGTTTAGTGAGGTGCACAGGTTAATTTGAATCCATTCTTGGTCAACTTTTATTATTTGATGATGACACTGGGAATAGTTGAACAACAATGAAACCTCCCAGAGTATGATACAAAGCCAACTAGCTTTCTCCTATACCATGGACATGTTGTTCTCATATAGATATAGCTCTAAAAGTCAGATTAATACTGACTCCCCTTGTTTACCTTCAGGTCACTTTCTGCTTTCCTTGAGATGCGTATTATTGCCTCAGTGTGGAATGAGTTAAAAATTCAGATTAGACTAAAACTTCCAGAAGTTAGTGTTACAGCATACACAAGTTCACTTGGTGGTGAGTGGACACAAGAAACCTGTCGAAGCCAAGCACAGCATGAGATGAGCATAAGGTCATTAGAATGCTGCAGGGGTTACAATAAAATCACACATTTTAATGGTTCATAAAGTGAAATTTTGAACGTGCTGATTATAGTGATTATAGCTTTTTTATTTAGTTCTGTTTAACTTGTCATTTCACAGATGCACATACAGAAAATTTCTGAGCTATTTCTTAACCTACTCATGTGAAAACAAATGAAAGAAAAATGAGTAAAATAAATGATAACAGAATTAAATAACACCTGCTTTGAAAGAGAGAGCTTCGAAATCTTTATTTACATTCTTTGTAGTAAAGAATTACTCTTTTTGGCTGTTAACCATAAGTGCAGTGGTTACTATTTTTAACTTTGTTACATTTTTATTCCAAGGTGTGCCAAAGAATCTGCACATAAGGACTTCAAAAAGGCAGTTGGAGCTTTTTCTGTAACATATGATTCTGAAAACCACCAGCTTATTATTTTGGTAAGTACAAATGTTTTACTGTACCGTTGGCAGTGGTTTGTTTCAAGAGTCCTTGTGTAAAGCCCTGTTCTGTTTATTAATAATTCAGTCAGTCAACGATGTAACCACAAAGCGGGCGAACATGCTGATTGATATGCACTTTCGGAGTCTTCGCACCAAGTTATCCCTGATACTGAGAAACGAAGAAGCCAGCAAGCAGCTGGAGGTATGTTGGTTATTTTCCCTGAAGTAATTTGAATGAAACAAATGAAAAAAAGTCCCTCGTGTGTTTCTTAGCTGGTAGGACTTGCATTGAGGTGAAAGTAATGATGTACTGATAATAATCTAAGTGTTAATAAAGCAGATGGAAGTGTCATCCAACGAAAATGTTTACAATTATAGGGCCTATTCTTTCGAAGACTCATTTTTATCAGCAGGATTATATGGGGGATTAAATACAAATGTGTAGACACACATACACATGTATTTCTTTCTTATTTTGAAGTATAAATAGCTAGCTATCATGGCACAAATAATGCCACATATTTGGTAGCTTTAAAAATAGATGGGAGTGAATATGTCATTATACTGATAGGACTAGGACTGGATCTAGCAAAATAACACAGCGAAATTGAGATGGAAGGGGTGAAAACTGATGTTGGTAGAATGTATGAAGGAATAGATTTGTCTATAGATAAAATGTTAGGAAATAATCTTACAGCAGATACAGCTTCTGATACTCCTGTGACTGCTGAGTAGGTGTTGACTGGCAAGAAGCTTGAGTCATACTTGTCCATGGCTAAAAGAAAAGTAAAAGAGTAGGCTAGGAAATAAGGGGCTCTTTATACATCAGAATTAACATTTCTTCATGGCTTTTCTCCTATCTACAAATTAGAAAAAAGAGCAATATTTCTGAAAACTTTTTAGATTCACTGTCAAGAATCAGAGGTACCACTTAAACTACTGTAACTTAGTTTGACACGGTGTATACCAGCAGTGTTTCTGGACAGAGAGCTTTCATTCCCCCTTCCCAGGAGTTACATCTCTTTGAAGTGGGATGTCAGATTCAGGCCTTGTATGGTATACTCTAGTGGGCATAGACACTGTTAAAATAAGTTCTCACTTCTATTCTCTCTTTAGTATCTTGATTTCTGTGTTTCAAAGCTGAAATCCAAGTTTGTTTGGGTTTAGATTTTTCTCAAGATGAAGGACGGACCAGTTTTCCATCATTGGTGTTCCTTGCTGAGCACTCCACTATAGCTCTTCAGTAATCATTCTTCTTTATCCTCCAGAACTGACAGTTGTGTGGGCAGTTTACCTCTTGAAGTGCAAAGTATTATTTTGGAGGTGGGAAGAACAACAGCCTCTTTAGAGCTAATTCCCTTTACATGCCCCCACAAATGCATGCACCAACAGCTTTTTCATTGATTCCTTTCCCAAACTAATCTTGTGTTCTTCTTGTCGTTGTAACACTGAATCTTTTTGCTGCTGTGAAATCTCAAACTTTATTTGATTCTCGCTAGAAAACCATTGTTGAACTTGAGTTTCTACTTAAGCAGTACTTAAATAAAGGTTGTGAGATAAATATATACAGTTAAAATTTGTGTGACAAAAGTTGGCTGGTATTTTTCATTTTGACATTTGTGTTTCTTGTAGTTAGAATAAATATAAAATCAGTTTCATGCAAAGTTGAAAGGGAGAGCTTCAGATAATAAAAATCATACTCATGATTACTGTTGAGACACTGACATACCAACAGACTGCATGTGTCCATCTGCAGAAAAAATATTTAGTGAACGTTTCAGGCTTTACTGCATTGTTAATAGCAGCTCATTATTTTCATCAAATAAACCTTTATGTGTGTCTTGTAGTCACTGAACTGCTAAAGTCTGCCACTTCTTTTCTTCTAGCAGTTATACCTATTTTGTTTTCTGAGTCATTATCACTAGACCAGCTTCTTTTGTTCAATGGTGGTTTTTTACTTCCTGTTTGTTGTACCTGTTTTGCATATTATCTTCTTGACTTGCATGGCTTCTCAAACATGGTTTTTAGAGTATCAAGTAAAATAACCAGTTATTTTTTATTTATTAATTCTTTCCCAGTGGGTGTGACTTAGCTGTTCTGGGTGTCTTTCACATGCTAAAAAGCCTGAATTTACAAGTGTTTTGCATTCTGGTTTGTATTTTACTGTATCCAAGTAGACTTCAGTTATGGCTGATGTGAAGGTATTAATACATTACTTGCATGGATGTTTTTTCTTTTTAATGTATTGGAGGGAAGTAGAATACAGAATTTCTGATGTTTAAATAGAACACACTTTGTAATAATTTGTAGAAAAGCTAATGATGTTTTGGTGCAGGCAGTAAAACTGGTTTGACTGTCAGAACCAAAGTCGTCAGTGATGATGTAGCTTCATCTTTTCCACATGTCTTAGATAGTTAACAACTGTTCATTGTCTTGGTCATTCTGTTCTCCCCTCTTACTTGGCTGTCTATAAAAGATGTTAACTGGTTAATCAGTATTTGGATTATCTGTTGAAATGTAGAAATGTGAGCAATCAAAAATAACTTCTGCTTTCCAAGTTGTCTGTAGTGTAGCTGCTGGAGTGCTTGACAGCGCTCTCAGTGTATATGAAGTTTTTCGTAACACTTGGATACTTACACCACTATCTACTGTAAACAGTTCTTTGAAATGGTGATTTTGCACAGGATATTTTCCAACAGCTTTAAGCAGGAACAGGTCAGAAAGCAGTACCAGTTAAGCTGGAGCAGTATAGGGCTTGTTGTGAGCAATTCCTTGATGTTTTCTCAACATCAGTAGGGTCTCATTTTGGTAACATTAAACTGCTAATTTGAAGTGTGCTTATGTATGTCTTGACAGTAGTAACAGCTTTGATTGCAATGCAGAAACATGGACAGGATTATATACCTTGGCTATTATCTTGTTTCTTCCTTGCAAAACACTTTTTCCTTCATAGATTATCACAGCTGGAAATTTTCTTTCTTCCCACAATGCATTAAAGTACTGTTCCTTTCCTCTGTTCTCTTATGCTAACATTTGTGAGTGCTCAGTATGACCCTTCTGTCTCAGTAAATGTACGATTCCTGGATAAAATTGAATATATTTGTTCTCTGAATTCGAACAGGTTTTGTATTGTCATGCATAGGCACAGATTCTTCATTTTTCTAAAGTGCAGCAGATACCACAGTTGCTCTATTTTATATGTAATTTTGTGTCAGTGGTTGAGTTATTACAATTTCACTCACCTGTTGAAATTGGTGCAGTCTTTTTTATCAGAGATCATAAGACTTGCTTTAATAATCACCACAGTTACTATTTTACTACCTTACGAGTGCTGTCTTACCAAATAACACCTGATAGCTGTAGCTATTAAAGCGTAATTCAAAATAGAGGTGTTAACACAGCTAGAGTCCAGTCTTATGTTAATATTTAAAAGACTTCTGAAGGAAACTCCTTGGTGTTTTTTGAAGCTAAAATAAGTGCAGTTAAGGGGCTGATTAAATAAAAAATAGGCTAAGCACCTGATTGAGAAATAGGCTTGAAATTTTAGTTGATTTCTCTCTCCAGTGTACTGGAGAGACAATCAAAGTGAGCTGACGTTAGATTTTTCTTCAGAGTTCTAGGCAACTTGCATCCCGGTTCCATGAACAGTTTGTAGTACGTGAAGACCTAATGGGTTTGGCCATTGGCACTCATGGTGCTAATATTCAGCAAGCCAGAAAAGTCCCTGGAGTGACTGCCATTGATCTTGATGAAGATACTTGTACATTCCATATTTATGGAGAGGTGAGTTCCCTTCTTTATCGTTTCAGAAGATATCTGAAAGAAATAAGCAAACAAAAACCTTGGGCAAATGAATCTTGTTTCTTACACATCTTTCTATTATTAGGATCAAGATGCGGTGAAAAAGGCAAGAAGTTACCTTGAATTTGCTGAAGATGTCATACAAGTTCCAAGGAATTTAGTAGGTATGTCAGTTCTGGAGGCTACCTCTGTGGTAGTAAGGAAGAGTGCCTTTTGAGAATTGCACTGAACTGGAAGCAAAGTGCTGATGTTGAAGTACACGGCAGAATAATTTCTGGATTGAGACAGAGAATTACTTCCCTCAAACATATCCAGAGATTAGTTCAGCTATACAGGAGATGAATCTGCAGTCTCATGTTTTCCTAGTATATTTTGAATAATTTCTTAGACTTACATTTGTCTTTTTTCCCGGTCCTTTTACAGTATGTTTAGAAGCAGCACTGTGGGATGAACTAGGAGTTAGGTATTAGTGATGAAGGAAATCTAAACTACTTCCATTGCCAAGCACTAAAGTCCTTAAGAACACATTCAGCCCTTGTATATGTGAAGAAATCTTTTAATGAGCTTTTGATGCTACAAAGCAAAATAAAAATATGTGATTTCATTCAGGAGATAAGAGAGCAGAGAAAATGCTTTATGGTATAACATAGCCCTAAAAGCAAATGCTTTAATAGGTTGTCAGGGAGTATATGAAAGCTGTGTGAAATTCTGCAGTGGGACAAGTACTAAAAAATGTGCCAGCTCAGCTCTGGAACTGATTAAAAGCAGTAGTTTTCCCTTCCCTATTCCCTCCTGGTTTTACTGGTGATAAGTGAAAATTATAAGCTACCATCATTATTTTAATTTGAGGTCATAAAGTCTGTTTCTCTTTAAAACTTGGCAATTATATATTTGTTGTTAGGTTTTTATTTCTGCTCTTAATTCTTGACCTGGATCCTTTAGAATATAACTTTGGCTGAACCCTAAAGTAATTTCCTTTAAAAATGCAGAAGGCTTTTTTAGATATATATATAGACGTAGATACAGATATATAGATATACTGATTTTTTTAAGCTAAATAAAATTCAAACAACTGCCTTTTTCTATTTAAATATATTTTTAAAAATTCAAACTGAACAAAAAATCCAAACAAAGAAAAAATCTACCCAAAAGGTTACTTATTTTTTAAAGACTGTATGGACATTTTTATTTGAAAACATTTGTGTGTTGCCAAATCCTTAAAAATACTTTGATTGGAGTAGCTGATGTAAGTTGTGGAGGTTGTGGGGCTTTTGTTTGATTTACTTTCTTAAATCACTACCAAGGCTTTTTTTACATTTATTAGTAGGGTAGTGTTCCATTTGCCAGTAATATATAAAGAAATAAAGTACTCAGATAAAGTATTTAGTAGTCATTTTTGACACTCAGCTTTTGTCATTGAGGAGGAACTTATTGGCCGTATTTTGTCATTTTGTTTTCTGTAAATGTCATGTCAGAAAGCTTGAAATACAGAAATGAAAATTTATTTAGCTTTAAATGATAGGAGCAATAGGAGTCTGTTGTGACAAGAAGAGACATTTAATTTCTTCTTCATGGATAATTGTATCAGACAAACAGTAGCTGTTATGCACTTGGGGTTTTTTACCTATGTTTTAGTGATGTGCCAATGAAAAAAGATCATGTTTTAAGTTTTCCAGCAGTTTGTTAAATAAAAATACTTTTTCTTGTTACATGCTGAAAACATCTGTGACATCACTCTTTTAAAATTCCCATGAAAGCTGTGATTCAAGGATGTGGCCCTCCCTCATCATGTCACAAGCAGCTTAGTTTTTCTGCCAGTTTGCAGACAGCACACTGTTTTGCTGAGATTGGAGAGAACTAAATTTTTGTTTTCCTTGTCTCACACTGGAATGTCTGCTTCAGAAGATACATGTCTGCATTACTGGTGTTGGAGTATAATTTATTTCCATTTTTAGCTTAGACTTTTTAGTGAATTATAAACTACTGGCAAAAATGTCTAAAAATCTCTGTTTCAGAGAATTTTAACATCTGCCTCAAACAGTAACTTTGGTAGTATTCGATCAACTAAAATTTTGTAAATGAACTAAGTTTTGTAAGTTTTTTGTAAGTTTTGTAACTACTTCTTTACACAAGACGTAGTTACAGCAAATGTTAAGGCACTGTAAAAGGATTTTTGTTTGTTTTAATTTGATATATTAAATGCAAACAGAAATATATATAATTCACTGAAGTTATTTTAAACCTACCAAAGCAAAGCCAAATAGGCATTCAAGGTACTGAGTATTTCCGTGATCAATGTGTTCTATTAAGTTATGTCCACAAGCTTATGCAGACATTTTAGTTTGTGGCTTGTTTGCTAAATCTTTGTAGTAGAGGATTTAAGGCATTTTGGACAAGTTCTTCATTGGTACTTAATACTTAAATAGTCTTGTCTAATTAGAGTACAGCAATACTCTCAGGTTTGGGAGAAAACCGTAAAGGTGGAATGTTCTGTATGTTCTTTCTGTAGGAAAAGTAATAGGAAAAAACGGAAAACTGATTCAGGAGATAGTGGACAAATCTGGCGTTGTAAGAGTGAGAATTGAGGCTGAAAATGATAAAAATATTCCACAAGAAGAGGTATGTTTTCAGTTAATATAATTTTTCTTTTTGTTAATTGGTTATATTCTACCCAATAATAAAATTCATTCTTCCTTCTATCTTTGTGTAGTGGTAAGATAAAACGTTGATTAATACGTGTTTTCTGATGGATTCTGTCTTTCCCTATTAATGCTGAGGGGCATTTTTATGAAATTTGGCTTCTCTGTGTTAGAAAAATGCTTTGTGAAATTTATTGGTGGTGCACCTTCTTTAGAGATTTTGTGTTGTTCCTGTTGGAAGCAATGACATATCCCAGCATGTGCTAGGCTATAAATACATATATATGAAACTTGCTGGGTTCATTCGTTGATCTGCTTTGAGTTTGATTTCTTAGGTTTTTACCTGGTTTAATTTTTCATTAGCAATTTCTTCTTTTGAAATTAAAAACTTGAGCTTTATGTTAAATCTCTGTTTCTAAAAAAATTTACCTAGGTTCACAAGAGCCTGTAAATTGTAACCTAAAGAAAAAACAAGCATGAACATTGTGAAATTCCAAGTTTGCACAGGAAAGCTGCCAGCCTTGTAAAGGGCCTAAATGAAGTCTCAAACACTGTAATTTGAGGCACTTCTGTGTGGGGCTGCATTGAGGGGCAAGGTTGCAGTATGCAAAAAAACTTTCAGCATGAAGGTTTTACCATTTCAATGCAAAAAGACTCCCTGCAGTTTTCAGATTTGAAATGTGCTTAAAGAAAACTGAACAGCTATTCATTTACCTCAAAATCCAAGTATGTACCAGCTAAGAACCTTTGCTGCTTTGGATAAGCTATAAAATAGGGTTTCTGGAACCTTTATGTTCTTGATTGAGTAGTTATTTTCTCTGCTCTTCCATCACTCTAAGACTTACTGAAAATCCACAATCCCATTTCCGTCTTTCTGTGCAGAATGGTTAAGCAATTAACTAAGGACTTTTTACTATTTTACTAGTTTTACATCTGTCTGAAAAGGTAAATGGTTGATATTTAGACCTAAAGGTTTCACTGGTCTGTCGTATTTAATTTCTAAAGATAAATACCTGCTACATAAAATTATTTTAATAAGCAAGAGGATGCTGCTATTGCTGCAGGCTAGAGAATCACAGAAGAGTAAAAGAGCTAGTACTCATGGAGGCAGGAAGTATGTCTGGCTTTTTTTTAATTCTGATTTGAAAAAACTGATTTGCTTACATTTTTCTGTCCAAAATGCAGCTTTTAAGGATTATCTTGAAAGGTCTTTTTTACCTGTCAAGCTCTGCATTCATACTTCAGTTTTACCTGTTAATGATATTTCTAATGCTGGCATTGCTTGCACTGCTTTATGTGGTATTTGTGTCATGCCAGGTGCAATACAGAAACCTGAGATCAGATTTTAACAGGTAAGAGTTGGTACTTGTAAATTGAATGCAGCTTTATTTCAACTATGAAATCCAAATAATCTTCCCATGCGTGACTTTGGATATTGCACCCCTTCTTCTTGTTGCAGAGCAGTAGTTCCATTAAATTTTTATACAGCATTTGGTTCTTTTTATGTGACTGAGATGTTAGAGTACTGCCCATTAGTTTTAAGTGCAGTTTTATACATCCCATAATTTTATAACAGGCTATCTTCAGGCTTTTCATATTTTAAAATGAGATAGCTACTGTTTGTTACAGTAATATATATTACTTTTATCTCTAAATTTATTTTGCACTTAAGGTCTGCTCAATATTCCCCACTGCAGCCAAGTTGATCATAGGTACTTCTGCTTTGAAGACAAAACTAAGGTTCATTAAATAAGCACTTTGCTGCTTTTGTATGGCTGAAATTGCTTGATGTGGTTACCAGCTCATATTCTTAATAGGTGGCATTGTTTTACCTTGAATCCACTGCCAAAAGCAACAACAAGCCGTTTCCTTAAATGCCCTTTTAAATCATTTGTCTTGTCATCATTTAATAATTGATACTGTGAGCTAGTTAAAGCCAGTTTAGTAGAAATTTCACTGCTCTTTATCAGGCTGTATAAAATATTTATGAAACTTAAAATACCTCAGATAATAAAACATTTCAGTCAACAATGCCTATGGCTAAAGAATTTCCAATGCTCATGGAAGTCAGTTAAAATGTTGAGATTCCTTAGGACTAGAGGAATGTGTGTACATTATTTTTCCTGGTTACTTCATATTGATGTGTAATTTCTAATGTAAGTTTTTTTCTGTAAAAGAAAGGGGGGGAGGGAAGAAAACCAAACACAACTTTAAAAGTGGAGACAAATTATGGACTGGGCAAGCTTGCCATAGTATGCTTTTAATTTTTATGACATTTGTGTCTCAAATAATTTCACTTCTGCAGCAAAACGTTCCTTTGGAATGCAGTTCTGTAGAGGGTGTGTGTACAGTGAAAATTAAAGGCTTCTTTAGAGGTAATGATGAGATAGAAAAGCAATATTTGAGATAATCAGTAGGTGTGCCAGGCTCTGATCTGCAGCAGCATGGACTTCAGCAGCTGAGTGTTGGAGATGCTCAGGTTAACATCTGCAGTCCTCAGTAAAGCTTCTTCTGCCCAGGTGATACTGCAGCTGCTGGAGTAGTCAAGTTCACTCCTTGGGCCTGTGTGGACTGCACTCACTCCTCTGAAATATTGCATGGACCTGTCTTAATGTCAGATGTTTTGGTGTGGAGATTGTCATTGTATTGCTAAAGTTTACTTTGTTTTCCACACTCAGTGAGGCCCTTCTAGATAGATTTTTTTTTTTCACCTTCTTTTGCTGCCTAAGTTAATCTTTAGGTGTTTCGTCTCCCAGTGTCATAATTTCAGACTTTAGAATTTCCAGATTTATATTGTCCACATATTTATTGAATCACTTAATGGGCTTGAAGGTAGAAGAACTGTAAGTTAGAAATCATCACCTGAAGTACTAACTCCTTCTTGTATATTTTTGGCACTTTTTTACAACTGTAGATCTTCAGGAAGGATAAGATTTTGTTTTGCGATACAATTTTAATTTGATTTACTTCTTTAAAAGATCAAAAGAAGACCAAAAGCAGCTGGTGTGAGAGAATGGATGTGGTCAGCAAAGATGGTATTATTTCAAAGGGACGAAGCATAAAGTGTTCTAAATTGACTTTTTTTCACTTGTTCAGAAAAATAAATATTGACTTTGTGATGCAGATGATCCAAATCTGCTTATTTAAACTCTTTGCATAAACAGAACTAGACTATATATAGTCTAATATATATATAGACATAGTGAATATCAGAATTAAAATCTACTGTTGTCTCACTTTTTCGTTTTTGCTTGTTCATAGTGCAAGAATTGTTTTCAAGTTTTATAGTAATAAATAAATGGTTCTCTTAAAAATTCAATGCCTAGTCAATAACCAAAGCCTATTGTTACTGTGTTTTAGGGCATGGTACCATTTGTGTTTGTAGGAACCAAGGACAGCATCACTAATGCAACTGTTCTTCTGGATTATCATCTTAATTATTTAAAGGTGAGGATAATAATGCTGATTTACCACTGATTCTTTTTCTATCAGTACTTAGGATGGTAAGTGTGATGATCATCTGTTCTGTGGTGATGATGATGATGTGTTCAGGCCCTGGGGCTGTTGAAAAATTAGAATTATAACAGGTTTTCTGTCTAAAAATTTAATGTTTTTAATAAAAGAATAATTTGTCTGAAGAATGGCATAACAGCTTTTTTCAGGATGCAAATTACAAAAGAGTAAGAATTTTTTAAAAACTCTGTGTCAAAATGTGCTGCCAACTTTATATATAAGAGAGTAGTCAGTCCTTCATGCAACTGCAGAGCAAGCAGCCTTCCATGCAGAATCTTGTATAGAGTGGACATTTTTTTTTTATGCAGAAATGCTAAACTACTTTTTCTGTAATGAATTGACATTTCATACCTTGGTATGTTTTGTAAGTAACTCAGCTTTTTATGTTATGTTTGCCTCTTGGCTCTGTAACTTCACCTGTAGTATGTGATGAGTGCTCTGTTGTATAGGGAGCAAAAAAAAAAACCATCACACATTGTTGTTTCTAGTTACTTTTGCCTGTGGTGGTTGTGGCCAGGTGCCCAATCTTCAATGGCAGGGCCTGATCTAACAGTAGAGACAGCTTTGAGTTAATTTAATTAAATGAAATCTTGCATTTCTTTTGAAGCTTTGAGACCATTCATGATTTGATACATATCCATTCAGTGCAGTAGCTATCAGTCAATCTTTTAGAATGCTGAAATTTCTATACATTGTTAAACTTCTCAGTACAGGTAATCAAAGAAGTCAGGAGAAGAAGCAACTTACATTTTCTTACCAACTCTGTCACTTTATCTTTTAATCCTGCTTTTGTCAGTGCTCTGGAGCAGAGGTACAGCAGCTCTGCAGCTGTCACAAGACAGAGGCAGAGAAGGACCAGAGGAAAACTAATACTAAAAATCAGGTTCCTTTTTTGCACGCTCGCTATGATTTGAAAAGATACTTCTGGTTTAAACTTCTTCAGCTGCCTAAAATGGGTACTTGCATGTGAGTCAGTACTTAAATAGGTATTGACGTGGTAGTAGTAGAAAGTGTTTAATAGCCCAGCAACTTTATTTTAGATTGATCAGTTCATCGTCAACTATGGTCACCTTTCCTTAGTGCTCTCCATCATTCCTGAACAGAAGGTCACAAATCAGTGTTCATCAGTCTATGTGATAACTACTGGATAGATTCATATCTCAGAGGTTTTATCTTGGCCTTCTCATCCCATTAAACATAAACACAACAAAACGTTGTTATCTTAGTGACCTGTTGCCTTATGATTCAGAATAATGTCCTCCAGTTCATTGACAAGAAGTGGGACAGACTTACTCCTCTAAGATTTTCATGTTTTTATGCCTCCAGGCAAAGATTATTAAGGAAACTTATTGTAAAAGATACATTAATAGAGGATCAACATCAAATGTACTGTATCAGCTCAGAGTCATTAATTTCTCTGTAAAAAGAAGAAAGCAGACTTGGCTGGAATGACTGTAGTGAATTTTCAGGATCTTGAGAAGAAAGACTTAATACCAGGATTCATGGCCCCAGACTGCAGGAAGGTGGACTTTGGCCTGTTCAGGGATCTGCTTGGTAGAATCCCATAGGATACATTCCTGGAAGAAAAACAGGTGTGGAAGAGCTGGCTCTTAAAGCATCACCTTCTCTGAGTTCAAGAGTAGTCCATCTTGATATGCAAGTGTTCACACAGAAGTAACAGTGGGCCTGCAGGGATCAACAAGGAACCCTGTGGCTAAATTAATATAGAAAAAAATGAGGCTTCAAGGAGTAACATAACGAAGATGACTCAGATGGAGTATAGAAACACAATTTGAGTGGGTAGGGATGAGTTTGGGAAAGCTGAAGTCTGTCAGGAGTTGAATATGGCAGGGGATGTAAAGGAAAACAGGAAGTGCTTCTTGTGGGTATGTTGTTAGCAAAAGGAGTACCAAAGGAAATACAGGCCTGCTGCTGGATGGAGGAGGGAACTTGCTCACAAACAGGAAGGATGAGGTACTGAATGTCATCCTAAGTTTTGGGGTTTTTTTTATTTATAAGAATTGTCCTGAAACACCAGCCCCCTCATACCAATGGGAGAGTCTGGAGCAAGAAGTCTTAGTCTTCCGAAAGGAAGGTGAGTTAGGGAACATCTTAAGGGAAGAAACATACACCAAGTCACTGATGGGGTGCATTTCTGAGTACCAAAGCACCTTGGCAAAGTCCTGGCTGGACTAGGTGACCTGCAGAGGATGCGGTGTCAGAATGTTCTATCAACAGATTTCTCCCTAATTAAAGAAAAGGGAATTGCCACTCTGATTTGAGCTAGATAACATCTCAAACTGGCAAATGTATTCCATGAATATGTGTTGCTGTATCTTTTACCTAATTGTGTATGGTGAGGGTACTGTGTGCTGGTGCCTCTATGCATGAGTTAGAGCACTTTTCTCTCTATGCTTTTATGCTTCCTATTATTCCTCATACTGTTCGTTATCATTATGTACAGTTTAACAGTAGAGTGCCTTTTTATGAAACAATACTGTTACATCAGAATTTTTTAATAACTTTGATATTTGTTATGTGCAGCAGCGTAAAGAGCTTGTGTTCCAATCTGAGTGCTTTTTCTTGATACATGTTTTAAATAAACCTTAACTTGTCAACTATGCCACAGGAGGAATTGTGTTGGTAGCACACGGATTTTGAACATTTGAAAGACTTTCTGTTAAACAAGTTGTTCTCAAAGCAGGGTTGCTGTTTGAATCATTAAATAGATGATCAGTTGCAATACTTCAGTGCTTTTTCTTTCTGAGACCCTCCATGTGTGCACATGCAGATGGTTAAATAGTGGTTGTACATGACTTGCTGGGCTTGTGTTTGCATAGGAAGTAGACCAGCTGCGTTTGGAAAGATTGCAAATTGATGAGCAACTGCGACAGATCGGAGCTACTTCCAGGCCCCCCCCAAACCGTACAGATAAGGACAAAGGGTACATGACCGACGATGGGCCGGGCCTCGGCCGTGGCAGCCGCCCCTACAGAAACCGTGGGCACAGCCGGCGTGGACCAGGATATGCTTCAGGTAGGTACCTACAGGGACACTTGACCTTCTCACAGTGGCCTTCTGGTCTCATGATTTCTTGGCAAAGACTGGACTTAGAGCTGTTAAAAATGCAGTTAACATTGAGCATTAATATTTGAAGATTATATAGAGCTTTATGCTGTAAGAAAATACTTCAAAGTGTAGTGCTTTCCTGTAATCTACACTGATTTCCATGCAGTTCCTGCTTCTTACAGCATGCTTCTGTCTTCCACATTATGGAACATACCTAGTTATTCCTTAACTCTTTAGGGCAAGGATTGTTATTTTATCTATGTTTTGAACAATTCCTGACAATGAAGTCTCAGTTTTTATTTAAGCCTGTGTGAGTCTATCCTAATACAAATATTTATAAGTGAGAACATTGTGTAGCTTAATTTACAGAAAAGCTGTTTTCTTCATATTAAATTTAACTTCTGTGTTTTTACTAGAAGACCATAGTCACCAAAATAATGTGTTACTCTTTGAAACCTTGGATAATTCATTACTGAATAGTTTTCCAGGTTGTGCCTCTTCAGAGCAATCTATTACTTCATTATCCATAATGTTGGTCAGCTGGTATTTGTCTTGACTGAATTGGCTGTAGTGTGAGCTTTATAAGAAAATCTTACCTTATGTTCTGCATAATACAAAATTAATATTTTTTGTGATGTTTACTATTTTTAGAGGATGTGAACTCACTTTGCTAATCATATGGGTTATGGGGAGGAAAATGAGGAAAGAACCAGCTTTTGTCAATAAAGGTGCTCTCTTAATTGGAAAAACTCCAACGGCCATTTATTTGATTTGATACATTTCTAGCATTTTGACTTTGTTCTCTGCTTTTGTAGTCTGTTACAGGCTCTTTCATGGAATTTTTTTCTTTTCATAGATGAGTTGTAGTGGTGAGAGCAGACTGGGCAGGTTATATTCAGAACTTTCAGTTGTAGAAATACGAAGGAGTCTAGTCTGTTACACTTAGTTTTACTAGGCTTTTATTGCATTTTGTAGTATGTGCAGTAATCTGTTGATATACTGATAACACAGATTTTAAGCATGTGGCACACTTAATTATTTAGCCTTAAACACAGGACTAACTTTTATTAGTCTCTCTTGAATTTTGAAGAAGTAATATATATTATGCGCCTTTCTGTACTATGTATGTTATAGAGGTTGGGAGGCAAAAACGTCCCAAAATTGTCTATTAAGAAAAAAAAGAAGAAAAAATTTATATACATTTTGCATTCTACTATAGTAATTTCATGCTAAGCTACACTGGCATGTTTGGATTTTTTTCATCCTCTTGATAGGAACTAATTCTGAAGCATCAAATGCTTCTGAAACAGAGTCCGATCACAGAGATGAGCTGAGCGATTGGTCGGCAGCCCCAGCAGAGGAGGAGCGGGACAATTACCTGCGCAGGGGGGACGGGCGGAGGCGTGGCGGCAGCACCAGAGGCCAAGGCGGGAGGGGGCGTGGAGGATTCAAAGGTAAATGGAGACTCCTTTTGGAAACAGGTGTCAGTGTGGGAATCCTAAAGCAAACTCTCTTCTGCCAGCTGCTCCTTCTCATCTGCTTCAACTCCCCACCTGGTGGTCTCTCCTGGCTTCTCTTTGTCAGTCTTTTAAATGGAGTATTTTGTTTCAGATGTATTGAACATTGAGCAGAGGGGAATAATTCTTTTTGACCTACTTTATTTTGGGGGAGTTTTCACTATCATTTGTTTTCCTAAAAAGCCTCTGGGCTCCAGTTTCTGGCCTGTGTCATTGTACATGGACATCAACTAATCAAATTCTAGTTTGTCAGTAGATAGAGAAAAATGTTTTAAAATCTGAATTAGTCATTCAGCTGTCCATATTCACATCTCCTTGTATTTGATTTTCATGGAACAGTATAATATTGTAATTTATGTGCTCAATGGAAAGGATCAGGCAAAAGTAAGATGGGAGAACTTTAAAAAGCTAAATATACATACTTGAACATACAATTTCATTATATTTGTTTACATATGATGTTTCATTATATTTTAAACTATAGTGGTTTTAAACATTGAGATTTCATCTGCATTATCACCTGAGAACATTTTCTTTAGTGATTCCTGGCCTGTAGTTTAAGAACTGCTGTTATGTGTTGCTAATAATACTTGTTCATGCGAGAGAAAATTCTGAATTCCCGACTGTGCTTGTGTAAAAGTTAAGTGGCAGAAGATCATGTCTTTGTTGAACAACTTAGTTGATGAATTCTTCTTCCAGGCAATGATGAACAGTCACGAACAGATAACCGTCAGCGTAACTCAAGAGAGGCAAAAGGGAGGACAGCAGACGGGTCTCTTGAGGTAACTCTTCTCATATGGGAAGTCTGTACTGTTAAAATTGTATTGTGTCATACAATAATGGTAGAGTCTTCAAGGTTGCGAGTGACACAGTAGCCTAGCAATTGCATCTTCTTTGACTTCCTAATCACATCTGCAAAAGTTGTTACAAAATGGTGCAGATGCACAAGACTGTAAATCTATCAAGTTGCATAAGGATACAGTTTTGTAATGCTGTTTAGCTCTGTCTGGTGAAAAACTGATGACGAGTCCCAAGGATTTACTAACCAGCTTGATTTCAGTCTCTGTTCCTACTAGTGCTTTGGTTTTAGCTTTTATTTCTTACTGTTGTGTATTGTTGTCTATCTTCTGTCTGAGGGAAGAAAAATCCTTAACACTATTTAAGGAGAGCGTGTTGTAGCCAGAATCCTCAGAGTAAGAAAGATTAAACTTGAGAAAAGACCTTCATTACTAAATGAAACATTTGCAATTGAAGACTATTCAGTCTAGAAAATAAGTTAAAAACACACATCAAGAAACTTTTCAAGTAACAGAAATATCTTGTAACTTTAAATATTTTTAAGTTTTTTTAAAGATATTTCTACATTTTTTCAAATGTTCGTTGCATGAAGTTATCAAGCTGATACCTTAAGCATATATGTCATAGTTCCAATGGGACATAAAGACTCTTGGCTTGGATTTTAGAAAGCCTGGTTAAGAAAGGGACAAAATGCAACAAGTGACCAGATGCTTAGTTTTTGAAATGGGAGTGCTGAACTTAAAGGTGTAGTAATCGAATATTCATCTGAAATGAAAATAATTAACTTGGCAAAACAAAAAATAAATAATGGCCATTTGAGTTTTATAATTAATTAGTAATTACCTTACAAAGTTTGAAGTAGGCAGTGAGAAATTGTGGTGCTGGAAAGAAAAAAAAACATAAGACACTTAAATCATGGGGGTTTTATCTTTTCCTCCAAGATTTGGATGAAGTGACACATTACAAGAAAATAAGTACTTGCCTGTTGTTGAAATCTGGATGATGAAAGTTATAAAAATCTTGTTACATATGAAGGAATAAGCATTTGCCTCCATTACAAGCATAAAAATTTGCTTTCAACATGCTCGCTTGAAATTTTTTATGACCACTTAAAAAGGCTGCAGAAGTTTTTTGAGCATATTGGATCTTTTTTCCTTCAGATTCAAAAAAGGTCTGAGTAGATTTTTTGAGATTCAAAAAAGCTGCCATGAAATTGCCATGAACATTGTCTTTTGGGGGCTTTTTGTATACGAAGTATAGGAAGTTGAATTACTATAAGTTGAAATAATGTTACAGAGATCCATCTGATATTAATTCAATTATTTTGTGCACAAACAAACTGAAAATTTTTCTCTTAACTTCCAAGGCTAGGTAGATGGGAGAGGATCTTTTGGGTCACAGGTATGTGGCATTCTTGAACAGAAAAGAATTTACACCCTCCCCTGCAGCTGGATGCAATTAACAAAGCCATGAGGGGCTGGCACCATTTGCTCCTCCCAGACGGCCAGGGTATAGAACGCCCAGGGGTGGAAGAAAGGAGGAGAATGCTTTATATAATTGTAAATTGTTCCAGATCAGAGTTGACTGCAATAATGAAAGGAGTGTCCACACTAAAACATTACAGAATACCTCGAGCGAAGGCAGCCGGCTGCGCGCGGGTAAGGAGCGGAACCCGAAGAAGGAGAAGGCAGACAGCGCAGACGCTCAACAGCCGCTGGTGAACGGAGTCCCCTAAACTGCATAACTCTGAAGTCATATTTCCTATACTGTTTCAGTAATTCCTATTCCATGTTAGAGAAACTTGTTAGGCCAAAGACAAATAGTAGGCAAGATGGCGCAGGGCATGAAATGAACATATGTTCTCTGTTAGCCTTTTTTAACATCAACAGTATGCAGTTGTTTTCAGAATAAGAAGTTATTCAAATATTTGCATAAAAATACCTGAACTTCCGAAAATCGCTTCCAAGTACATATTGCAGTTCAAACGATGAAAGATTCTTTTTTGTTTGTTTTAAAAATACTGAGCTGTGCATTGGTAAACTTTCTGTTCTGATGTACCATTTTAACACATCGGGTCAAATTCACTGCTCAATTTCAATTTTCGGAATAAATAGTGTTTGCAGTAATCAAATTGGCTTCTGTTTTCAATCTAACTTACCAGTTCTTCATGAAATGCTATGTCGTTTTATGTCCTGTGTCAGTTCACATTTTGGTCCACCTTTTTCAATATGTTGGTGGACCTTGAAATCTGTGTGATGTAACAATTGTCATTTTCATTAGCAAAAAAGTTGTATGATCTGTGCCTTTTTTATATCTTGGCAGGTAGGAATATTATATTTGGATGCAGAAATCAGGGAAGATGAGTTGGTAACACTAAATGTAAAATATATGTAGCAATCCTTGTCAGACATTAGTACTTTATAGACAAGTGCATGCTTTCCATAATTTTTTCCTTACATAAACATTCAGTTAGGCAGTTATAAGAATAGGAAATTTATTTTGCACTGAAGATTTGGCAAATAGTGTTATTGAAAAAGGGGTGTAATTTTTTTCTTTGTAGGCAGTACAGAAGATTTTTTTTTTAAAAAAAAAAAACTAAAAAAAAAATCTTTCCATTGTGGAAAACTAAAAAACTCATTGTTACTGAGGGAACAAGTGTAACATGTTCACAAGCTAGTAATGTGTGCCTGCTGTTTGGCCAGATGACCAGCCTAAAGTATTTACGGTTTTCATCCTCCCAGAATTTTTGAATTGCTTATTTTAATTTGGAGGCTGTTTCAGGAGAGGTAAGAAGAAAGTCACCACATGTCATGCCCTGGCAAGTACAGATACAGTAGTTGAAAATATTGAAAGTAAAACAAAAGTTCTTCATATTTTGAGCTGCAAGGTCCTAATTACCAGCCAATATGAAGGTGTCACAGAATTTGATCAAAGTGCAGCTGTACACCTGGAAGGATGCTGGATGGAGGAGCTGTGCTTTCTTTCATTTCTGATACCACAGTAAACTTACTGGGCACAACTGCATAAGGACCTTCATTTTAGTCCATTTTTGTTTAGATTACTCCAGAAGGAGAACCACTGTTTATGTACAGAATTGTACAAATTTGACCTTGCCTCTGATGTATTTTGTGAGTTTCGTTTCTTTGCTTTCTTCATTCTTTTTTTTTCCTTGCATACAGGTGAGCATACTAAAACTGGCAACAAACTGCACATGATTTAACAAATATAAAAATGTCTTAAAAAGTATTGCCAAACATTAATGTTGATTTCTAGTTATTTATTTTGGGAATGTATAGTATTTGAAAACAGAAATTGGTACCTTGCACACATCATCTGTAAGCTGTTTGGTTTAAAATACTGTAGATAATTAACCAAGGTAGACTGACCTTGTAATGTAACTGCTCTTGGGCAATATTCTCTGTACATAATAGCTACAACAGATTGGATTTTATGTTGACATTTGTTTGGTTATAGTGCAATATATTTTGTATGCAAGCAGTTTCAATAAAGTTTGATCTTCCTCTGCTAACTGATGTTGATGCAATCCTTATGAATGATTGCTTTAAAAAATCTCAACTGATAGAAAGCATTTCTTTGTTTAGACTTTAACTGTAGCCATTGTTTATTTACACATTTTAGAAAAGTCTCAAATATTACCAGATTTCAAAAATGTGACACAAAATGCTCAAGAAGACAGTCTTCTCATGGAATGGTACAGTCTCCTCATGGAATGGTAGAGTACCTGTTGAGTGGTCACACCTCATGTGCTCGTTTCTCACAGTCAGTGGTTGAGTTCACAAAGGTGCTAACCCTGGTAATGTGAAATTACTAAACCACAGTCTGACTAATTGGCTGCATTTCGTTTCCAAGTAGGTTTTGGGGTTATGAGCTTTTTCAGTATTTGTGTACTTAACATATATTCCTTTCAGTTCATATTTCAGTGGTTTTAAATGTTTCTAAATTTCAACAAATTAACCTGTGAATCTAAATGTATACTTTTATTTTGAAAAGTCATGTTGTTACAAAACTTGAAAGTGCAACAAATGTCTGATACTTGAGTTCAGGTCCGTCCTATTGGTAACTATTATAAAGTATGGTCTAATGAATTAAAACTATTTTTAAAATAAAGTTCTTTGAATGAGTGAGAGGTATTTGTGAATCATGCCAAAGTCCAAATTCAGTAAGGTTAAGCTCAAAGCCTATGAATTAACAAATGCTTAAAAAAATAGAAAGTTTGTGCTTCTGTTGTTTACTGAATGCATTTTTGTTAATGATGGTGGGGAGTTAAGATTTCCAGAGTTCTTATTAAAACTTTGTCAAGGAAAAAAAAATCTCTTCAGCTTTTTTTTAAGCAGATAAAAATCTCTTTATAACCACTTATGAGTTCAAGAAGATACTAGGTTTAGTTTCGTAAATCCAGAAGTTATTTGAATCAGTTACTGATGAGGTTTTTCAGCACTTCTTTGTCCCTAATATCAAATATTGTCTACCATGTCCAGGAAGGACCATGAGTATGGGACTGTGTAGATCCTGCTTCTTCCTACAAGCACTTGCTGTGAAGGGCAGCTTATTTTCCTGAACTGCAGTATGTTTCCCTGCAAAACCCTTCAATATTGAATTTTAAAGGGAAAACTTTAGCTTTCAGTGTGTATTCCTCTGTCATTTCAGGAGTCCTGCTGTACAGTTATGCTAAGTTCTCTGCTAATCTGCAAGAGAAGATGGGTGTCAAATATTTTTATCCTGTGTATTGTTAAAGGTCTTGTTTATTTCCAGAAGCAGCAAGACTTGCAGTGGAATACACATACTAAGGGATGGGGAAGATGCTGGCTCTGGTGGCTACTTAAAAGAATTTTTTAAATAGTGATAAGTCTGAGCTTATTTACACAGTAGTGTGTACTAAGCTTGTTCATCATTCACTTGAATTTAGCAGATTTTTGTCCTAAAAGAAGTCGAGGTGTCTTTTCCAGACATTCACACCCGTGAAAATTGGTGTGACTAGGACGTTTATGCTGTTAAGGTATTAAGGCAGTTTAATATATGTTAGGAAAGGGGAGGTTAGACCTCCTGAGCTTGGTGTTCTGAATAGATTCCACTTTGATCACAAGGTTCTCCTTGCCAGATGTTCATTAGACTTAAGCGCAGTGTGGGTTTCAGATCATATTTTTATACTGTGATTTACAGAAACAACTCTTTACTCTTTGGTTGTATGCATCTTTGACAGGACTGTGAATCTTTTGCCTGCATCAGGGGATGAATCTGGTTTTCTACAAACAATTTTTTTAAAATGCATCAGACATCTGTCACTTGTGCTTTCACAGTCACTTGTGCTTTCACAGTTACAAAGGTCATTCTCAAACAGTTTGATAGAAATGAGAGAAATAATTGCTGTTAAACCCAGATGAGTCAGTTTGCCATAATTATTATTTTTTTTACATTGTTTAAAAATTACTTTACTATAGACTTTAAAGCAGTAAATAATTTTTGTGTGCTTTAAGTACTGTATGGAATAAAATTATAAGAAAGAGCAACAATCAGATAATTTTGTGTATCTACTGAAAATTCAGTAGGAGAATGTTTACGGTTTTGCACTGAATTTAGGAAACTGGTTTCCAATAAAAGCAGTTAATTTAAAGCAAAAAATGATCACATGAATGTAGTCTGTAAATGCTAAGAATTTGACTGTTGCAGAAATGGTATAGCAAACATTAGGTGTGGTTTGGGGTTTGGATGTGGCTCAGCACTCAGGCTGAGCCTCAGGTGTAGACTACAGCTACAGCAAGGGAAATGAACACTCCTAAATGCAGTAAAAGTGTTCCATTTAAAATGTGGGGGGGGGGGCAATTTTCTGTGATTCTTAGCAGTCTGAAAAGTCCCATGTCAGAAATGTCTGGAGTGTTCCATGAGATAAATCAGCATGGAAAAACCTCACTTTTATGTAAATCATCTTCTTCAGAAAAAGAAGGTTTGGGGATTAGACATTTCCAAGTATCTCCTTATTGGTACTGCTGAGAGTGGCTGAGTCTAGTCTGGTTATAGATTGAAACAGTGAAACTGAGGATACTGTGTATTGCTGCTTGTTTTAGCAAGCTAGTGCTACATACAAATGAGGTTAAAGAGACCCACCCTTTAAACTCATATTGCAATTAGCTGAAATGAGGGGAAAAAAAAACAACTTGAAATTTGAATAGATAAGTTTTTTCAGGCTCAGTTATCAGTTCAGATGGCTGTTGTAGCAAACTGCAGCTGCTTTAGGCAGCTCATCTGTTAGGGGAACTGCTGATTTGATGGCATCTGCATTTACTTTAGGCTTCTGTATATTTTAAAAACACTGCTCCCAGTCTATTCAGAGCCTTTCGTTAATTAAAGGAATGAAGTAGAATCCTAGAATGGTCT
This sequence comes from Pseudopodoces humilis, assembly GCF_049639895.1. Classification (NCBI taxonomy): domain Eukaryota; kingdom Metazoa; phylum Chordata; class Aves; order Passeriformes; family Paridae; genus Pseudopodoces; species Pseudopodoces humilis. The sequence continues at coordinate 14,329,902 of NC_142214.1, read as the reverse complement.
GGGTCAGAGGGGACCTTAAAGATCATCTAGTTCCAGCCTCTGCCTTGCGCAAGAACACCTTCCCATAGACTAAGTTGTCCAGAGCTCTCTCCAGCCTGGCCTAGAATCCTCCAGCCACAGAGCATCTACAGCTTCTCTGGGCAACCTATGCCAGTGCCTCACAACCCTCAATGTAAAAAACTTCAACTTTATGTCTAGTCTAATTTGAACCTCTTCTTGTTTAAAACTGTTACTCTGCCCTATTGCACAGACCCCGCTAAAAAGTCTTCCCCATCTTGCTCATGAGGCCCCTTTAGTTACTGGGAAGGGCCTTAATGTGTCCCCAGAGCCTTCTCCAGGCTGAACCACCCCAGGTCTCAGCTTGTCTTCAGAGCAGAGCTGTTCCAGGCCTCTGGTCACCTTCATGACCCTCTGGACAAGCTTGAAAAGGTTCCTATCCTTCATCTGGGGGGAGCTTGTGGTTTAACTCCAGCCAGCAACACCAGGTAGCTGCTCACTGCCCTCTTCCCCCTCCACCCTCCCAGTGGGGATGGGAATCAGGAAACATGAGCAAAAATCATGGGTTGATACAAGAATAGTTTAATAATTGAAAAATAATAGAATACAATAATAGTAATTGTAATGAAAAGGAGTGAGAGCTGCACAATACAATTGCTCAATAGACTGCCCGATGCCCAGCCCATCCCTGGGGCTGTGTATGGCATCTCTGCTAGATCCTGCAGTTTGTATACTGGGCGTGATGTGCCATGGTGTGGAATGTCCCTTTGGGCAGCCCAGGCCAGCTGTCCAGGCCATGCTCCCTCCTGGTTTCTGGTGCACCTGCTCCCTGCCAGAGCTTGGGAACTCAAAAGTCCTTGTCTGAGGGCAAGAACTGCTTAGCAACAGTGAAACATCAGTGTGTTATCAGCATTATTCTCATCTTGAATCCAAGGCACACTACTGTGCCATCTACAAAGAAAAAAATTTAAATCTGTCCCAGCTTAAATCAGGACAGATCTCCAAAGTTGGTTGCAGTACACCAGGTGGGGGTCTCAAGAGAGTAGAGGGATAGAATCACCTCCCTTGACCTGCTGGGCCATGTTCCCTTTGATGAAACCCAGGTCTAAGAAAGATGCGTGTCAGATTTGTGCTTCAAGTGTGCAAATATTTGGTGAAGCTGTACCTAATTAATGCTTCTTTCATAGGTTAGTGAGAAGCTCTAATGTAAGCATTCTGTCTGAACTTTTTGATTTGAGAGGAGTGTATTTTGATCTCTTACCTATTATCTGGTCTGCACAATTAGGTGATGTTTCTGTATTGTACACTGGAGTATGACTGGTAAGAATATTAACTTATTTTTGACTTGGTGAATTAGAAGACTTGAGAGGCTTTCCAACAGTCTCAGCAGGGGACAATTTCTCCCAAAACACACTTGAGTTTTTTCTGGCCCCTCTGTTGCTCCATCTTGTTCCATGCACCTGAAATGGGAGTGGTGACTGTGACATGCTTTGGTTCCACGGTTGTCAGGGCCAGTCTGCCGTTGCTGCACCTTGGGGAGCTGCTCATGCCCTGCTCCAGCAGGGCTGAAGGAGACAGCAAAATAAGTAAGTAATGGGAAGAATAAGAATTTTATCTTGTTTTCCTTCTCCCTTGTTTTCCCAATTTGTCATGAATGGTATTAAATTTTAGTAAGTATTTTGGAAACATGGTTCCTGTCCTCCTAAGAAATAATTTCTCATTACCAAAGTAGTTTCTCCATGGGACAGAACATGTTAGTATGTTCCTCTATAGCACAGGCACTTCTAAGGGCAGGGAAGCTTTCCTCGCTGAGCAGGAGTGCAGAAAGAGCTGACCCTTCAGAGGGCATTATCCATGTGAAATGCAGTCAGTCCTTTCCCTGTACAGCACTTCAGAAGATGGGTTTCTCCCCTCCTCAGTACTAACAAATTGTCTCTAGGTTTTAGCTGTCTTTACAACTAAGTGGTAATAATTGAAAAAAGACCTTTTTAGGGTAACACAAGGTGAAATACAGTATCTGGCAAAGCAGTCATCAGAGGCTGCTTGGGGGTACAAAACCCAGATTAAACCGGCTGTTAAATTACTATGGATCACATGGGGATTTCTAAAAGTATTTTTGTCCATAATACCATTTTGAATCACCTTTATAAAATGTTATCCAAAGCTCTTCATGTACTCCAGTTGTGAAAAGAGTGAAGAATTCAATGAGCTAAACTAGAATTCAGTTTTAAGCTTTCAGAAATTATTCATTCTTCATTCTTGGTTCTGTTCATTGAACTTGGATTAAAATTTTTAGCTAAAAAATATCTTTTTAAGTGACAGGAGTCGAGCTCTGGGACCCATCAGAGATAGTTTTTTGGCTAGTCTCTATTATCAAGATGCCTTCCTTTAAACTCCCTTTTAATGAGTAATGTCTTCAAAATCATTATTGCAAATATATACACATATTTTCAATGGGTTATGGTCTCTTTCTTGCAAAAAATGCAGTCCTGCTCTGTGCAGCAGTCAATTGTCAGGCTTGCTCTAATCCATAAATATGAAATTAAGTTCAATAATTTGTTTTATGCAAGACCTATACCTATTATTGCTCTTGGTTTTATTGCAGTAATGCTGCCTTTCAGCACTCATCGAGCATGGGTCTTCATGGTCCTGCTCCTGCTTTGTAGCGTCCATTCACGTGAGTATTGCAAGGTCAAAAACATTCTCAAAGAAGTGGCAAGTATTTTTACTAGCAAGCAGATTTTCTTGTCTTGGAAATGATTGGAAAATACTGAGACATATTACAAGCAATTACTTCACATTGGATTGATCCATTCTGAGACTTAAATAGAGCAATTTTTTTTTTGTTTCCTGCAGCTATAGTTTCTATTTCCTTTTGTACATCTGTACAAGAAATACATGCTGCTTGTTTCATCCCTGTCAGTGCAACTTGCTCTTATTTCATAGCTGATCATAGATTTTTCTTTTTTATCCCCAATTATAGATTCTTCTAATTTTCCCCCACTTCAATATTTTTTTCATCATACTATTAAAGGTGTTCTTATAGTCTGTTTAGAATTGATGTATTTGCTTATTCCAGCATATGATTCAAAGTAACTAGAAAGGTTTTTGTCTGATTACTTGCAGTAACAGAACTTAAGTTTGGTCATTTGTCATGTATAAAAGAATCATCCAAACATGTTTGCATTTGATCCTTAATGCACTGAGAAACCAGACCTTGGAGCCTTTTCAACTCTTGGTGAAAGGCCGGCAATTGCTGTGTCCTTGTAAAAGGCTTCCAGAGTGGGTGTGAGCTCTAACAGGAATATATAAGTACAGCAATGGCCATTAACCCTATGTAAATGGCTTGTGTCTCTTTAAACCCTCACATAAGAGAGTAATGTGTAGGGCAGCCATGGTTTTCAGATAATTCTTACCAAACTGAATGTTGGAAACCTCATCTCATGAACTTCCCATGAAATCATTACAAAGTCTTTAAAGCCTTCTATTCTACCTTGTTTACTAGCGGGGAGGGGGACCCCATGACATAACTGTCAATGTGAGCTTTGGTGGTCACATTTCTGTTACACAGTAGTTTCAGATTTTCTGTTTTGACAGTACTTTCAATTCTCTCTACTCAATTCTTTTTTATTTTCCCCAAGGGAGTTTTGTGTGGCACAGAAGAGGCAAGTTGTACCCCAGGACAATTTCCTAATTCCTTAATTTATGCTCCCAATGCTGCTAGCTGAATTATCCGAACTGCTGAAGCTGTTTAGTACCTTAGTTTCTGGTTAGGCTGTCATTGCACTTCTGTTCAGGGAAGTGGGACTTTAACACTGTGAAAAGGCTTTCCAAACTCCATCACGGAAAGCTATTAAAATGGTGATGGTGCAAGTTTCTCTCATGGAGAGAAAAAAGGCAAGCAGGTGGAGTACGGGGTCTCTTTTTCCCCCCTCCTTGGGGAGTGGTTGATTGCCAGTGGAGTCCTACTGTGATTTGCACTTTTGTTGTAGTGAAAAAGAGATTTCTCAGGTTTACTGATTGTCACTGTCGGACACAAAATGATTCACACAGATGCAGCTCAAAGTGAGATGAAAAAAGAACAAGGTTTATTTGTTCTTTCAGTATTTATAGGTTTTTGACCATGACCAGGGATTGGATAGTCAGGTCACCACATTCCCAACCACACTGGCCATGACAGACGTCCATCAAAAGGCATATCTTTAATGGAATGTATAAACACCTATGTTTATAGTTACTTTCCTGGGAAAGTGGCTAGAAATTATGAAAACAATATCAAAAGGCCTGATTCTCAGGGTGACAACTGATCCCATATTTTCTTAGAATAAGGTAAATGAAAGGTGATTGGGATGTCCCAGAGTAAGAAATCAGTAGCTTTTGTGTAAACACTGCAGTACCTCTATATTTAGGGATGTTCTGCTCTTTTCTATGCAACTGAAGGTCGGTGTCCGAAATAAGAAGCTGGGATAGATGCATGTTTGGTTGTGCCTGATAAAGGTGCCTTTCATCACAAAAGCTGAAAGTTCTGTTTGTGTGCATAGGAGAAATACAACTATAGATGCAGAAAAGCGTTTTCATGTAACCTGTACTTCGTAGGTGAGCAGCAGGGCTTTTTATCCTTGACAATTTCCACCTGAATGGATTCTTTAATTTAAATTTTACAACTTTGGTTCTTTACTCATTGTGGTTCATGAAGCAATTTAAAGCAATATAAGTGCATACAACAGAAAGACATCTGTGCTTAACCTTGCTAGCCATCAGTAGACACAGTTCCTGATGACTGTAAATGCCTTCCTAATGAATGATAATCAGTATGAAAATGTCATTGCTTTAATTAATTACAGGTAGTTTTGATGGTAATGAGCTAATCATTATGAAATTTCAGTTCTTGCAGCACCGATTCAGCCTGGTTCAGAACAGAGTGCAGAGGCAAGCAGCAAACCTAACATGACAGTGAAGGGTGTATTTGAATCTTTCTTAAGCTTCTTCAGACCAATGAGTAAGTGTCACTTCACCACTGCACCATTGTTTCTCTCTTCCTTTCCCACTTCTGCCTCACTTCCAATCCACCCTCGCTCTCCTACCTGTCAGCATTTCATGTGTTTAAAACCCTCGGTCCAATACTGTAAAACTCCCTAGAGCTCTTGAAAATATGATTTGTGCCAAAGTGCCTCTTTGGGACAGTCACAGATTTATTTGCATTGCTACCCTTCTGCAAAACCCTCTATTACCATTGATGTGACTGTGCTAGAAATGCTGAAATTATGCTGAAAGTTTGACATAGCATCCACCATGCCTAACTTTGTTGTATCTCTACTAGTTTTTCAGTCTTCCCACGTACACATTGAGAGAAAAGAGAATTTGGTACAGCCTAAATGAGAGAAGGATTTTGTCCCACACTTCTACTGGCTAAGGAGGGCTTCAGGCCTGTTAGATTAGACTGATCCACTCACCTTTGGACTGCTGAAGTTAAATTGCAAGAACTACGTTATTTCATAAAATTATTGAGATGGAAATCACAGTGCTGACTTGCTAATATCAAAAAGCAAAACAATATGAGTACAGAAAAATCTTGTTCTATACAAAAACTGCCAGCCTGGTTCCATAACCAGACCATAGACCAATAGGAAGGAGAGGGAGAAATGCTGCTTTTCACTTGGTATATTTCTGCATTATTATCAGTGTGCCTCCACCACTATTGCTCACATGTAGCCCTAAGTAGGATTCTTAGGACTGATGAAGATCCTGATCCTGACTTTAATGAACTGAATTTGGCTACCAGTAATGTCTCTGATAAATGTGAGACTGACAATACAGCCAGTCGTGGGGGAGTTGTTGGAACCAAATGATGTTTCGCAGCTGCTGTGTAACATAAGGGATGAGATATGATGTTTTATAGGAATTAAATATACAGAGACATCTACTATTTATAACTATCTTACACATTTAAGGCATTTGCACAGAGCATCTCATGATTATCAATAAATCTGCTATAAAATAGGAAATCTCAAAAATTCCTTAAATGTGTTGTTCATCAACTGCATTGGATATCATGGCGGGGTTTTCCTAGCACCTGATTTCCAGCTGATTGTAGAAACAAATAATAAGTGCCAAACAGAGATGGTTAGTTGCAATATAATCATTCAGAAAAAAAAGCCTTAAATTTCTGCTGGTTTTTAATTAGAAACAGAACAGTTAGAAAATTTAGTTTGTCTTTTTCTTTCTTACTTGACAAACCTAAGTACAAGAAATTGTCACAATGGTGTTTAGATTCAGGTTTGTAATAGATCCTTACAGAAACAAAGCGGATTACAAATGCTGTGATGTGATTTAGCTTTTTTTTGCTAATTTCAGTATAAAAATTGGTTAGGTTTTGGGAAAGAACTTACATGAACATCAATGCTATTGTTTTCTGGCAGATTTAATCAATCAAAATATGCTAGAGGCACCAAATTGATGACTTCCTTCTGTTTCACATTGCTCCCAGGAAAGACATCTTACCTAATTTTTTTTTTTTTTTTCCTTTTTAAAGCTTGCCGCCTCAGCAATGAGCGACTTTTAACTCCTTGTCCTTTAGAAGGCCTGAACATGTCTGAATGCTCAAAAATTTACTGCTGTCCTTTCAAAATTGGCCAGGATGAGCAGTGCTACATGCCAGTGAGAGATGGTGAGTGTGCTGCTCTGGGCTACTGCCTCAGAACAAACCCTGCTCCTGACCACACAGTACAGTTCTCATTGATGTTTGTACCTTTAGCTTTCCAGGACACCCCTCTCTTCAGAGTGACTGTAAGCTTGCATGTATTTCTAGATCTATACTGATAGAGGAAACAATTAATTGATAGAAAATTTTCTGGATATTGTCAAGCCCAGCACAAGCAAAGAACAAGTGCCATACAAATAAATATAGTCACATATGTCAGTACAAAGAATGAAGTAAAGGTTTTGTTTGTTGAAAGTAGGGGTTAATCCAAAGTAGTGACTCCACAAAAGTGCAATGAAGAAAAACTGAAGGAACTGGATGTATTTTAAATGGTGAAGAGAAAGCTAATTGGTTGTTTAATAGCTACTGAAGCCTGTTTAGAGAGGAGGTTACTAAGATGGGAGTTACAAATTCTTCCTGGAAGAATCACATGATTTAACAAGTGTGAATTGCCACTAACCGATGTTTAAGAAATTTTGCTCAGACATTAGCGGGAAAAAAGTTCATCAGAAAGGGGATGGAGTCCCCAACCTTGGAGGTTTTCAAGTCTTAGAGGTTTTCACAAGACACAACTCAATTTATCTCATATTGGTAGGAGCCTTGCTTCCAGAGGATGATTCATCTATGTGATCTGCAGAAGTCTCTTCCAGCCAAAATGTCAGTGGTTCTGTGTTATGAAATTTCAACCTTAACATTGCATTTTACCTCCTTTTTATCCTTCGAGCATCAACTTGGTGGGCATGATTTTTTTTTTTTCTCATATGAATGCATGGTTGTCTTTGCCCCACTGAAATGGTTGTATTGAATCCTAATTTTTATCATAAATTTTTCCTGTTTGTATAGCTTTCTAGAAACAGTTGTTGCTTTTCATGGTGAAGTTACTTCAATAAACTGAAGAAAAGCAAATAATTTAGGGGTGTTTTATTAGAGACAGAATTTTTGGGTGTGGAAGGGACCTCTTACAACCATATAGTTCATCCTCCCTTTTCTACCAGCATTAGCTATAATGGGCTTTTCAGGGGCTGTGTCCAGTCAAATTTTGAATTTGTCTAAGGACAAGCAACCAAAAATGTAGGGAGAGTTTTCAGACACAAGCAATCTTGCCAAACACAGGTGTTAAGTTAGTAAAAAGAAACCATAATCTAGAACTTAATGATTTAGTTCTTCCTGGTGTAATTCAGTATACCCCCACTGGCTTCAGAGGTGCTATCCCAACTTTTAGGATGAGCTGACTTAATAGAGATGTGAAATCCCAAGACTACTTGTCAGCTAACATGAATTCACTTTCTCTTGTTTGTGCTTCTTCAGGAGCAAGCTGAGGTCAAAATAGGACTTGGAAATTTTTCTTGTGTTTGAGCAGTTCCACATTCCAGTGCTGGGGCAGCTGTAGTGCCAGCTAGATAATTTTTGATTGAAGAAAGTTTTATCCAGTGTGATGCCATCAGAATATGTTTGTTAGTTAGGAGCATATGACAGATTATTAAAGATTTTAATAATATACAGTCCCAGCTTGGGCCTTTATATTTTGTATAAAAGACACTTCACTACAGCAAGAAGAAAAGCTGCAGAGCGAAAATGATAGTGAAGCAAGTATTAAAATTAAATATGCTTATTCAGCTGTGACTGCTTGATTCCTTATTCCAGTTAGGCTTTTATTGTTTATATCAAGGACTGACTGTTTTACAGAATTATTTGTTCATAGATTAATGAGCTCCTTGAATGCTCCTGGATGTATAGCATATGTCCAAAGAAAATGCAAACACTTACTGTTTGCCTTGTAGCAATCTGTTGACAAAACAGAAGCACTTAGCAGATATTAGACTCATAGCAGTTTGTCAGCTGGTCACAGGCTGCATACTGAATGGCTCTTGTTGGGAAATTTGTCTTGAATTTCACTGGGAATAAAATGAGGCCTTAAGAAAATGCTACAAAAGTTAAGAACTGAAGTATATGAATAGAATCCATTTGAAAGATTTTGTCTCCACTCTTAAAGCAGTTTCTAAGGGGCTTTGGTGGTTTTTTTAAACTATTATTTTTTACCCAAACTCAACTGTGCCCCATGCCCTGGGCTCGCTTAAACCCTGGTTGCTTCTGAAACTAAATGAAACAGTTGTGCTTTTTGAACTCAAATGAAATTTGAGACTAGTTTTTCTCATCTGAACTAATTTCTAACACTTTTTTTGCCATTGTCCTTCGGAATCATAGAATCATTTAGGTTAGAAAAGACCCTCGTGATCAGTGAGTCCAACTTTAAATTCATAGCAGTTTTCCGTGACATTTATTGAAGTCTTTAGGTGTGAGTGTGTCTTAAGTTGTGAGTACTGTCAGAGCTTTGCTGACAAAACATCTGCCTAAGCTAAGTGGCAACATGGCTGTGACTTCATGGCAGCAAAATGTCTGTCTTAGAGGCTGATTCTGTCACCTGACCCTTAGTGTCTGGATCAGAATTATTCAGAACTAATGCAAACTTCTGCTGGCTCTACAGATGTGCAGCTGGCCATTCGAGTGATTTTGCTTACCGGAGGAGGATTTTTGATTTTGGGATTGCTACCAATCTGTTGCTGTGCCTTTTTGCAGAGGAGGTAAGTGTTAGAGCAAGACCAGACCAAATTCATGGAGTACTGTTTCTAAATGCTGAAAATATGGAGAACTGACATCTTTTAACTAGGTGAGGGGAGATTGGGGGAAAAAAGGGCAAGAAACTAATGTTCAAACATAAAACATGAGTCTATTTTGAAGCTACATAAAGCAAAGAGTTAATTTGGCTTAAAGAAAAAAAGGTTATTTAATGCCCCAGTACTCTTTCTAAAGACCTGGGTATAAAAGACTTGGACTTAATCTTGCTTCACTTGCTTGGGAAGTTGCACATAAAACTCAAAAGCAGATTCCATCCAGGACAGACCTAGAGTTATCCTTGTAAGACAAGGAAGGGAAGAACAAATTATGAGGCCTGAATAGAGTAAGAGAGATGGGCTATGAGTTGGGAATTAATTATCCCTAATGTTTCTAACATGCTGTGTGGGGTTTAATGTATAGGGCCCTTTACAGCCTGCAAGTTCTATGCAAGCAGTTTAGTGTCTGATAGTGTGAAGAGTTTCAGCATGTGTATGTGTTCTCAGAATCCAGGGAAAATGTAAACTCCACAACATCAAGGTCATCAAACTGATGGAATTAATTAACATAACTATGCTTTATTCTGCTTAGGTAGTAGTTCATATTGAATGACTGGTGCTACAACCTGGTTAATATGAGAGAATTGTCTTTTTAGTGAAGATTTTTTCCTCTAAGTGTTAAACTTTTGTTCTTCTAAGATACAGTAGTCTGTGTGGGATCATATATGTGCATGTATACACACACACATAGACTTTACTAATGAGGCTGCTTGGCAGATGGCTGTTTGCTGTGGAGTTCCACATTTTGACAAAACCTGCTGTGAAAATCTCCACGTTGCATCTTACACTGTGATCAACAGCTGATGCTCAGCATACAGATAGCTGCAGTGAGTCATCAGTGACTCTGAAAGCAGGAGGCAAAAATCAACATGAAATTATCATAAATTTTCTGGAAAATGAATTAATATGTGTTCATTTTGGGAGAATTCACATTAATGTTTAAATGATCATTTCTTTGTTTTTTCATAGCCAGTGAAACTAGAAATTTTGCTCTTCTGCTATGACTTGGTTTTTTGCCTTGTTTTGTAATGCAGTAACTAACCAGATGCTAAATGATTTAAATTTCCAACATCATATATTTAAGCTCGAGGAAGGATGCAATCCTATCACACTGTAACTTTGAGTTTTATCAGTTTGAGAAACATTCCTTTAATAAGCCAGAAACCTCTCTGGATAGAAATTCTTTTGTTTTCAACATTATACAGTCATTGTTGAGAGAGTCCTATGTACAATGTCAAATCTGTACTGCAACTGGTGTGCACAAAAGTAAAAATTGTTCTCTAGAGTTATCAAAAAAAAATAAGAGGATTTTTGTTGATGAAATTTGGGATAGTTGTTTAACTCCACTGTGCCTCTTGTAGAGCAAATTGCAAAGTTTCTATACCATGGCCAGACAAAGAAAATGTAGGAACATGAAATTTCTATAAAGTTGATAGAGGAAGCTGAATACTCCTCTCCTTGCCACATCTGATCAATTCTAGTTGATCTAATTTCCCAAGCCAGTGAGGCTTTGTAACTTTCCACATCCCCATGGACAAACTGTGTTTGCTTCTTTCCAACGGTGTTTTTCCTGCAGGAAGCAGAATCTACACATTTGTTCCCTGCCAATTGGCAATTTCCTTTGTATCCTGGGGATCCTGGCAATTTCCACAGTATCTCCTGTCTAGAGCTGTGCTGTGATGGTTTTGCTATGTCCATAACTGTGCCAACCTATCTTACTCCTCTCGGTTTTGTTTGTCTTCTTTAAGAACCACATGCAACAACAGGGAGGTTAAAACACTAAAGGTTAGAAAAATGCAGGTGCACTTAAATAGCACTTATTTTGAATAATATTGTGTAGATATTAAAAATAGAATAGAAAAGTCTTCATTCCTGCCCAATCCCAAGTACAGCTGTGGTAAAAAGCCCACAGAATTTTGTTGACTTGTTACTGGGGAAATTTCTGGTCATGGTTGCATTGTCCCCCCATCCTTGCCTGCTGGGGATGATACAAGCAGCCCTGTGCAGGAGCTCCTCTTTCAGGAAGAGCTGGGCAGAGAGGGGTGTCCCAGGCCTGTGTGTGCCTTGTGTGGACTGGGCAGTGCTGGGTCAATGGTGCAGATTGATGATCTTAAAGGTATTTTCTATCCAGAATGATTCTGTGATTCTGTATGGATCGAAAGGTGAAATTCATGAAGAAAATGTAAGAAATGGGAAAAGCATTGAAATGCTTCCTTAATCTTTCTTCTGGTGATGAATCTTATGATGGCCCCTGAAATCAGCTTTAGTTTTTTGAGTTTTTCACTGGAGCTAGGATTTCATGGCTGAAGTCTAGGTGACCTTCTCTAAATTCCTACTTTGGAAGTCAACCAATTGCAGCTATTTTAATATGTTGCAGTCCATGTATCAATCCTTTACAAAAGATAAGCAAAAAAGTACAGAAAATTGCACGGGAAAAAAGAGCATGTGATGAAAAGACTCATGATGAAGAGATTCATCGCCACTTACTGGACTGACATAAGAAAGAACCAAAAGAATGAAAAAAAGAAGGTAAAGTGTCTTTGGGATATTCTTTTGTTCTAAATTTAAGGTTGTTCTGTTGAGTCTGTTTAGAATACTGAAGACATCCTCTGCCAAATACCTGCTGCCTGCCAGTGCAGTAGACATTGTCCAAAGGCACTGCTTATCAGGGATCACCTTCAGTTTCTGTTGTGAGAGAGGTAATGGGTTTGCAAGAATTTGATTGTTGTCGTGGACTGCCAGCTGACAGCAGAGCCATGGACAGTCTGAGGTTAAAGCCCTCTGCCATTTCAGTGTTCTTTATCTCATGTGCAAATTGTAGCATGAGAAAGTGGAAATGCAATGGGTTTGCTGCTTCCAGGAGAGACAGATCTATTTACAGGCACTGAAAAGACTGCCCTTCTGTATGGAGAGGGATGGTTTGTAGCTGAGGCATTCCCATAGCTGCACACCTGGGCATTCTTGGCATTCTTCTCAATGCTGAAGAGCAATTGACTACTGAAATAAATGTAATTTGAGAGTGAAATGGTATGTATTTCATGTGACCATGTCAAACTATAACCTACTAAAGGTCACAATGAAATAAAAATATGTCAGGGAGGTCATTAGACAATAAATATTTCAGGGAGAGTATTGATTTGGCAGAAATGTAAAGGTGTCCGTAAATCAAGTTATACTCATGTTTGGGATTTTTATTCTCCCTTAGGCATATAGGAACATCCACCTGATCTTGAAGATCAAGCAGAAGACACCAGGATTATTTGACTATCTCCTAGAAAATGACATGTTTTATTTTAACATTGAAGTAATACGAAGTTGTTAACCCTTGATAGTATTACTGATTTTGCAGTAAAAGTTTTTTCATTCTAGTTTCTTGCACTCATTCCTGTATCCTGTACCAAAAAACCAGGTAACACCAAAAGGCAAGCTGCTTTCAGCAACCCCTGAATAGTAAAGCCAGTGTTCTTTTCATACAGTAGTATCCCTGTAGAGGGATATCAAGATACCAGTTATGTGTCCATCTCAATTTAGGGGTCAGTCTTAGATTAAGGGAGTGTTGTGGAGCATTAAATTTGTATTGAGAAGAAGCTTGCTCTGATTCCATATTGGATGGCCCCACAGCACAGTAGTGCTACTCTTGCTGAGGAGAACAGATAATTTTTTATGAGGCTACAGAGGATTTGTGAAATCTGTTGTTGGGCAATTGCTTTAAAGATATGCTTGGCAAAAATACAAAGTACTTAAGGAAACTGCAAGAGTGTTATCTCTGGAGTTGTTCTCTCCACTGGGTATCACTGTATGACACAACTTTTTTTGATCTTAGGATGGCCTATCTCCCAAAATAGGTGATTCCAAAATGCAATTTATTTCCATTTCTCTGTAGTGTAACAAAAATAAAAGAAACAAATGTGTAACACTTTGCAACAGCTGAGTGCAGAGTGAGGACCTAAAAGAATGTCAGTAGAAGTTAGTATCACCCATAATAATGCAATCAATTGTCATATTTCTTTGGAGCTGTGAAGTTTTTGTAGCAGAATTTCCAAGAGCTACAACTGGCAAGAGTGGAGCTTTGGTCCTAAGTTGGAGTGTAAATATTATGAGTGATTCTTAGAAACTGTGTACTTTCAGAATTCCCCATTTAAAACATTTTTCTTAGTTTCCTAAGTCCTAAAAAGATGATCACTCAAAATGCAAGTGTAATGTGGGTGGAATATGCATATGGACAATCTCATGAAGTTGCTTGCTGATGATCAGGTGCAGGAGTTTAAAGCCTGACATTGCAGCCCTTGCCAGAAGCATTGTCTTAGAGATGATTTTGTTAGAATTTTGCAAGCAAAAGTATTACATTATTTTTGATGTGGAGCAACAGAACAATGGAAACTGAATAGGGCACTGGTTTCTAAACCTGATGTGTATTTGCTCTTTTCTGATACTATTTTTATGGAAGGTGAAGTATGTATGTAGACATTTTGACAAAGAAAAAAAGTTTCCTGCGTCAATTTTGAGGTACTGTCACAGCTGAACTGTGCGTGTGACAAATCAGAGAAATCCGCATGGCTGGTGATTATGGACAGCAAGTTGTGCTCCAGAGAAAGTTAGGCTTTCATGTGGTGCTTCATGATTTTGATTTGATGGGCAATAAATTCTTCCAGTTTCCATTCATTGGTGGCACAACTGGTTTCAGTGTTACATAGATCCTGACAAAGGGACACACTCTGATAAAACAGCTGTATTTAAGGGTGAACAATCAGTGCCTCTGCAGTAACTGTATCTGGCAGCACCAGAACAAGAGGAGCGTAAGCAAAATGTTCTATTAGAGGAGGAGGTGAGATGTAAAAGTCACAGCCAGGGTTGTGTTCCACTTTGTCCAGAGCACAGTGCACAGACATGGGGCCTGGCCTTTTCCATGCAGCAGCTTTGTTGAAAAGCTGGAAGTTTTGCTTTTCAGTTGGAGAAGACAGAAGTTCTGATTTTACATTTTAATTTCTCTATTAGCTTGACGATGCATTGAATTAATAGCTTTCAAGCCATGGCTATTACTTAAATAACTGTTCTCTGTGCCTAAGATGTCATAATAGCTATTTCATTACTATTGAAGGTCAAGATTGCAACCTTAGGGTCAAAGCACAGATATTTATTCACAGGCCTGTGTGTGATGCCAACTGTACTGACAATGTCACCAAAAGGTGGATGCTTTAATCAGCTGATTGGCTGCCTGCTTACATTGAATATTCAGATCCCTTGCATAAATTTTTTTTGTTTGCTTGTTTTTGTGCTCTTGGACATAATCATATCACAGAACAATTTCAACATTGAGATTACCTCGCATCTAACTGAAACATGACTTTTTCCCAGTGCCTAGGCTGCTGATTGTATTATGTCTATCAAGCTGAGTTTTACTGAGCAAAATTCAATTTTCCTTTGTCTCTTCTATCCCTTCTAAGAACTCGGTGAGGGTTCAGGTCAGCTACAAGAGGTCACATTCATTTTTGCCAGGCTCCTCACAGTACCTCTGTGGCTAGAAAAGAAGCTGCTGAAAGCTGGGTGTGGTTCCTAAGTCTGCAGAAAAACCTTCCCGGCCCAGGGAGAGGGAGGGACATCTTCAGTATTAAATAAAATCAAGGACCACAAGATGGTGCTGCAGGAAAACATTTTTCCCGCCAAGGTTTTGGTTTCTGGAGAACTTTATTGATTTCTGTCTTTTACAGTGTGGTTCATCAAGTCACAAAAAAGCAGACGGTGTACAATAGAGAAATGGTCACTCAGGAAAAAAGACAACATAATACAGCATATGATGACAAGGCTTTAGAAGACTTACAAGATATACAAACCATTGCTTATGGCTTTAGCTCTGCTCTCTCTCCTATTGAGCTGATAGAGAGTGAAACAAAAGAGCTCTCAGTGGAACATCCTTCTTTATCTTCACAAAGATTAAGTAAATACAAGGCTAAACAACTTGGCCCAATGCTTGATAGATGTGTCCAGGAGTGGATCCCACCCAGAAGTGGGAGCAGTGATAGGGCTTCAACAGCAGGACAGCTCTTTCATCACATCACCCAGAGCCTGCACCACGTCTAATGGCAAAGGATTTGGCTTACTTTCTGTTCCCTCTGAAACCGGACCCACACCTTTAGCCACACTCCCTGAGATGAAAAGTTACCATGTTTTTTTGAAAGCTCTTTAAAGCAATATGAAATGACTGCATTACATTGTGGGTGATTGTGGCAATACCTAGTAATTCTCTCCTCTGACCTTTAGAAAGCTTTCAAAGTCATGAGAATTGAACTTAAAAAATAAATACAATGGAATGAGAGAATAGGTTTGAACTCTAAAAATCCAACTCTAAAATAGGTTTGAGCTCAAAAATCCAAGGCCAAATACAGAATTGTATTTAAGCAAAATCTCTGTGACTGGGGAGCTTGTATTTTTGAAGGCTTGAACTTCAGTTCTGAGGCCTATTTTACCCAGATGAGATCCATGCAATGCCAGATGGTGCAGATATAGGAGAAGAATGTACTTCATTACTCAACAAATATTTTCCCAGCTCATTTCCATGTAAGGGATGTAATTTTTAAATATTATGTTTGCTGTGATCTTGCTGACCCAAGCTTGGATGCGCAGCAAAGATGAAGTGTAAAGGTCTCCCTGGAAAAGGTGTTTTATGTTCTCCCGTAAGGTCCCAGTGGAGCAACTGATTCTGTTTAACTCAATTTTGCTTCTGGTGTTTGTGCTCCGAAACTTTTTTGTCCTAACAAAACACTGGGAAAAAAAGGTTTCTGCCAGATGAAGGAGGAAAACTGTCCACAGCTGTACTGCTTTAACCCTCTGTGTTTCACTGTACTGCTTTCAAGGCCCTTGACAAAAGCCATGTTTCTTACTGGACTGCTTCCTCACAGAATTCACTGTCCTGCATGTACCTCCCATCCCAGTGGATAAATTTCTGAGCACACGTGTGTGTTTTGTTCTGTGTCCAGGTAAGTGCAATAGAGCTTCACTCTGCAGCATCTGTTTCTCTGTAGCATCAACCACCACCTCTGTCCTGGTGGCTTTGAAGGTTTGGCTGTGCCAGCTGACATTCAGGCAATGTGGGAAGGAGCATGGCAATTCTACAGGGAGCTCTCTCTACAAGGGAGTGTGGCTACAGATGCTCTGGCCTATTGTAACCATCTCCCTGCTTTTCAAGGGGGTGATTTTTCAGTCTGTTAGACTACAGTTGTTCAATATTCCACCTAATGTGGATCATCAGCTGAATCAAAATGAAAAAATTAAAACAACTTTTCTTTAGAAAAGTAATCTTCTGATGCAGGTGCTGGGCCTGCCATTAGCAGTGCACTCTTGCCCAGGCTCTTCTTAAGGGTTTTACTGACTCTCCAATCTTTAAACATTTTTATATTCAAGGTAATTGATCCAACACTAACACGCAAGATGTGAGTGGCAAATGTGGGATGGAAAAGCTAAGCAAACAAAGGACAGAACCTGTGTTTAGGACTTAGGGCACAGCTGGGAGATCCAGGGAGATAACGCACAGGTATAAAATGCTCTTGTATATGTTTCCTAATGGGAAAGCCCTGCTTCAGTTATATGCCCCAGGTAGGCAGCAGCATTGCCAAAAAATAATTTCTTCAATTAAACATGGCCTTATGAACTGCAGTAGGTCATTGTGGTTGGCTGTGTGATGTGTCTTTTTCCATCATCTTCAAGGAAGAACAGGGAAAAGTTCATTCCCTTTCCTAACACTGGGTATATTGACAGCTGATATTTCTGTTTATAATTCCCAGATACCAAACTCATAGATTTAAATAATAACAGAGCTCAGTTTGAAGGAAGGAACTTTTATGGTCTCTATGGAAAACTATCAGAAGCAAGGAAACTTGAGAGCCTGGGGAAAAGCATTCATTGGAGTCCTCTTCACACATTGTTTTGACATCACAGTAGGTAGCCCAGCTCAAGCTTTTGGATTGTGGATAGGCATGGCATATTATTGTTATGATGATCCTCATCCAGGATAGTTCTAGAATGCTATAATAGGAGTATGTTTAAACCATAAAAATCTGGGATTGGGGGTCATCAGCTAAAGACCAGGCTGTTCAAATTGGAAAGGAAGAGAAGGAAGTTCATGGGAAAAATGACCTTGTGTGAAATAACATGGAGCCCTTCACCAGAATGCAACAGAATGTTATTCACATTGTCCTTTTGCAATTTTAGTTATATATGAGAATGCTAAAAGTCTGTCACAGCAACTGCTACAAGCATTTATCTTGGTTTTTTTTATATATAAGCTTAATTGGTTATTCATTTTGGTTTGGAGTTTTTTTGTAAACTAACTACAATTAATCATTACTCACCAGCACAGATAGCTAAAAAACAAAAGGTTAACAGCAAAATCTGTTTTACTGGTTAAAGATGCTGCTAAAGCAGCATTTGCTCAAATGTGGTTGTTTTACACATGCAGTGGCATCATCCAGTTTAAATCCTGCTGTGTTTCTTTGCCAACAACTGCTAGTGAACATTTGCCCACCTTCCCTGCTGCTGAGTAGTATCAGGATTAGATGCAGGGAGGCGAACAGGCTTACAACTTCATCTGCTGGCACCACAGGAATGCAGGAGCAGAACAGCATGGCAATAGGGAAAACTTTCAAAATCATCAATTTTAAAGTCTTGCCTCAAAATGACTGTTTCCTGGCTGTGGGTGGAGGGGGGAAGTGGGGGGTGTGAGGATAGCTTTCCCCAAATGTGCAAGGAAAAAAAAATAAAGGAAAAAGCAGCAAGAAGAACCTAGATATTTCTCAGATAAAGACATGATGAGCATTTATTTATTATCCAACCTCCCAGGCAGATGAATGCCTCCAAAACTGTATTGGGAAGTAGATTTTGACATGGGTAGACTACCTGCCAAGAAAACACTGAACTTACCCTGCTCTGTTGGGAATAAAAATTTAGGAAGCTTTAGTACATCTTGAACTTTTTTAAGATGATGGATAGCTTGCAGAAACAGGCATTTTCCTCCCCTCACCAAAGGATGCCACTTTTCCCTCAGTACTTTGCAAAAGTCTCTTTGAATGACATGATTATAGAGAGTCGCATTCAGAGCAGAGACTGGTAGAGACAAACAGCTGGGTTTTCTGAGCATTTGTATTGGCCATTGCACATGCTTAAAAGCAGCTGAACCCCTACATTTCTTATCTCTAAGGCTTGGTGCCTCTCTGACCTTCTCAACCACTTGTCTCTGCTTATGGGCAGAATATAATGTGCCAAATGGCCAGAAGACAGGAAAAGGTGGCACTGCTCTTTCCATTGAATTGCTCTCCTGGAAGCTCTCACTATGCTGGTTACATCCAAGTGTGTTGCTACACTGGAGGAGCTGGGCTGCATCCTCTTTCCCAGCAGAGCTTTCCCAGCTGGCTGGCAGCAGGGAGTTGGGCTGGGAAGTGGGGTAGCAAACAGATATTGCTTTTTAACGATAAACATAGCTTTAATGGTTCCTCTTAGGTTTTTTTAAGAAGCAGAGTACATAGTTAAACAAAGAAATAATCTGTCTCACATCGTCTCTTTTCTCATTGTTTGTCCTCTGTAAACACATGGCAGGCATCTCTGTTATTAACTCTGAGTTTGAGTCCCCTGTGATTTGTCTGATGGTAGCAATACCTCTTCTTTATAGTATTTCATCTCCTCTGCTCAAACAATGCCCAACTATGGCACCAATCAGTTTAAATTGTGCATTAGCTACTACAAAGTAATTGGGTGGGTTTTTTTTCAGATTAGAATAGATTGCGAAAAAGTAGGCTGACAGCTACAAAGCAGCTGTTATGGTCTGAAGTAACAGTGGTGTACATTAAAGTGCTCTTGACCACATATTTATGTAATAGTGAATAGCTCTAAATTAGCTGTTATGATCTATCAGTTAAGTAATATATACTGTTAAGAATGTCAGGACAAACCCTGAGGAATTATTGTTACCCACTGCAGCAATTTTCATATTCTTCAACAAACTTTTTTTCTTACAACAGTCACTTTTCTATTTGCTTAATGCTGTTAATAAGAAGCATACAGCCCAAACTCAATTACATACTTGGAGTTAGGATTGCAGAAAATACTGTGGTACATTTAAAGCTTCATCTGTAGACAGCTTAGAGTTCTTACAACATGAATCTCACATTTATGGAATTATTTGGAACACCAGCAAGGGGCATTAACAAGTAACTGAATTTTCATTGTTTTGTGATTGTATCTTTACCATCCAAAGGATTTTTCACTTTACTGCGATCTCCTCAGGGTGGGATGTTCGGGTTCTAGCTCAAGGAATGTAAGTATTGCAGCCCCCCTGACCCTTACCTGCCCCAGCTGTTTTGCTGTTTCAGCACTACCTCTAGATTTAGAGCTAATTTGGTGCTACCTGCAAGACCAGTCCTTTGGATTTCCAAACTTTTTGATCATGTGCCCCTATCAGGAAAATGCTTTTGAGCATTTACCTGCACTACTATACCCTATAAATTATAAATGTATTATATACCTTATAAAATACACACACACAAAATTAAAAAAAGTATGAGATAAATGGAATAAACACTGTGGTTTATTTTCTTTTAATTTTAATGGTGTAAAAACCATCTTCTTCCTTCCAGCACATTGTCCTGTGTACCCTTTGAGAGCATGCACCCCACTTAGGAGACCATTGCATTAGTGTAGTACAAGGACAGACCTCACTTTCCCTTATTTAAATATAGTCTTCGGTGCTGGAATTCTCCCTCCATTTTCAGTTCTCCCCACATAGACATCCTAGGCATATAGGAAACAATGACCAATGAGACAAGGAAATTACTTTTTCTCTCCCATTCACTCTTCACCTTGTTATTAAGCCTGTTAGAGATATAGCAACTTAATGACTACTATGAACAAGATAAGTAATCATAATTATTCTTAGTACATCAAATAGTCAGACTACTTTAGTAAGCCCCTGTAATCTGTAGTGAAATTTGGGATTACTAATCATTACAGGGTAGGGAAGGTGTTATCTAGTCCTGCCCTGAAGTTCCATATGCAGTCAGCTGCAGAGTCCCATAATTTGCTTCTCCACCTCTTTATTTTAAGGGAAATGTGCTCATGCTTCCCAGTTAATGGGAATGGCACGTGCCTGAGCCAGGTCTCATGCTGGCAGACATCAAACATCCCTTCAACCAGTGCGTTTCATATCCACACCTGGCTGGTAATTGTCTTCCAGGCTGTGAACTAGATCATGACCAAGGAGGACCATTTGCCTCCTCCTAGCTGTCACTTCCTGGGCTCAGCGACTCCAGGAAAATAAAAGTACTCAGGCCAGTTGATTTATGTCACAGGCTAAAGTGAAGGGAGGTAGAGCTTCCCCTACAGACCAAGGCTATGAAGGATCAAAGCTGCTTAGACCTGTTTTACTCATATTTACTGCTGTTGAGCAAGGAGACAGTTCTGTCAATCTGCCTGAGTTTAGCTTCAGAGGAAAGAGTAATTATTTCTTTATTCATTCAAATAACCATCTGGAAAGGGTTTCAAGTTTGATCGCATCCTTACAAATGTTATGTATCTGTGGGTACCAGTGTAGGCAAAACCTACTATTAGTTTATCTGGCTTTGTGATGGGCTCCTCCTTATCTCTGAAGGTTTGTTACATGAAAGGATGTTATATGAAGGTATTCTTGAAGAGGGTTTAAGAAGTAGTTTAGAGAAAGAGATTGAAATTGTTGCCTGGAAGGTGTTTGCCAGCAGCCATTTACTGACTGGTCCAGGTGAATATGATAAAGCTGGTGATTAGGGCACTGTACATGGGTAAAAAGAAGACAAAGGAGGAGGTAGGAGAGCAGAAACAGCATGGATTGTGTAAGGAGGGTAAGGTGAGGCAAGTAATGAAAGGTGACAGTGTTGAGGAATGCATTTAGTGCAGGTAGTTTGGGGTGAGCTGTTCCTGTGTTATTGCACTGTGAGTAAATTGCTTTATGGAATGAGACATCTGAGACTGCTGGGAACTCTGGGATCCAGCTGGTGAGGAAACCTGCGGGTGTTGAGGAGTTAGGAGGGACTTGTTGGGTGACTAGAGGTGCCACTGGGAAGGGGCTGTGATCCCAGCAGTAAGACTAGAGCTGGTTCTTTTGCTCAGTGATTAGACTGGGGTGGGTAGGAGAGTAACCAGATACTGCTTGGCTTAGCCATGCACTTCCCTCTGATGACTTTATTCCTTGTGATGTAGCTTGGTGCTGCTTTATCCCTTTCATAGAGAGGAAAGGACAGCTTGATTAGCACTAGCTGGCTTGCATAGCCTCCTAGACAAGGAGGAGGCTTCTCTCCTAGAGAGAAGGAGATTAACCATTGGTGGGAAGGGTGAGAGAATCCTGCCTTGGTGGAGGATGTGTCCAGGGAAGAGGAGTACCTGGACTACAGAAAGTGGGCTGCTGTTGAATTGGCTCTTATGGAGGGGAGATCTCTTGGCTTGCCTGTGTGAAAGGGTGGAGCATTCAGCCTACCTTACAGAGAGCTCTCTCATGGCTAAAAAGAATGTTGGTTGTATAGCTAGAGAGCAGTGAGCAGATTTGAGGGGGCTTGGAGTCCTGCTCTTGGTACCCTTGTGTTAGTTAGTGAGCTCTGTGATGGAACACAAACCAATATGCGACTACAGCAATGACTGGGAAAATCAGCTGTTCTCATCTGATCCAGGGCTTCTTACCATTTCTCTAAATGGTAGAGTCTTTTCCAAGACACCTGGTGCTTTCACAACTGTGACTTGGTACTAAAATCTATTTAGAGGACATCTGAAAGGTATGATATGAGGAGGGAAAGAAGTATTTGTATTTCTATCATAATCCAAGCAAAAACAATACTCGGTTTTGTTTGTGACAATCTGTTTGTGGCTTTGTTTGTGAAAATCTGTTTGTGCTGTTTGTTTAAAATTATGCCCCTTTGTTTAAAATGATGGGGTCTGGGCTCTGAGACCACAAGGGTCTATGTTCCAACAACTTGACCAGTATCATCCTGGAAATTAAATTCTGTAACAACTTATGTCCATCTAATTGGGAGATGGGCTTGTAAAGATTATATTTACATTTGATTCCACAGGAAAAAAAAAAATGTAGACCATCAAAGCTGCTGCAATTAGGGTTTGGCTCTCAATCCAAAATATTTATGAATTGACACTTATGTTGTAAGTCTCTAATGAAGCATTCATTAACAAGTTTGATTACTAAAAAAATGTCATTTACAGAAGAAGAAAGTTATGAAGAAATCAAATTTCATATAAGAAACCCTGGAAAACAGGACCACAGATGACAAAACATAGTGTTTAGAGCCCAGATGGCTGCATAAAATAAATAGCCATTTCCCTGGTGGAAGCATAGGCAATTTGGCTGTGTGAAGCTACAATTCCAGCAGAGATCCTTGAAACAGATGTTAATATTGCTTGTGCATGGAAACTTTACTAAAATGCAAGATGTTCAGGTAACATGAATGTAATAACTGACGACCTCGGATTTCTTTGTCTGTAGGAAATATGCACTTAAAACCATAAAGTGGCTGTTGTAGAGCCTAGAATGTAAATATCTGTATACATGTTACAATGAGGTTATATATGTGGCTGCCTAAGAGGTCTGAGACATTTGGTAATTTTGCTGCTGTAACTGTAATTTCCACTGAAATATTTTAAACCAATAAGAAAAATTAAAGCTGAACATGAATATAGATGGATAGGCATAAGTATATATAGGCATAGATAGGTATAAAGTATAATATCTTTATCTGTTTAGATAAGAAACAAGAATTTAAACACCTTCTTCATGTCAGATTAACTTTAAAACTGCCCCTTGTGAATGTGTTGTCTTCATCAAGTCTGTGTTATCCTTTGTAATGTACCTGGTCAGGCTAAGTAAGCCCCTAATTTTAATAGAAACCAGCTCTACTGATCTCTTTCTCTGGTGGCTGCATCCTTGACTTAATCTTAGCCTAAGAAATGTGACTGATGGAATACATATTCTGGAGGCAATTCTCAGAGTTTCTCAGTGGGATGTGTTTTCTCCATAGAATAAGAAAGGTGACAAAAATGGAATAATTTTGAAAAAATTATGGTTCCAGTTCTTCTTCAAAAGCTCTCACGATGTCTATTTAGTGAGGTGCAAGTCTCCTGACTGGCAAGGCACATCTCTTGTGGCTTGCAGTTGTGTAGCTCTCTGCTGGTTGTTCCAGTGGAATCCTGTTCCATGGACACCCTAAATATAGAACTTGCACAATGATTTAGTGTGTTCCTGAGTGGCTAAAGGGAGTCATAAGCTCTGGTGCACACAAGAACAGGCAGCAAGGGCCTTGTTTTGGAGCCGTAACAAGCTGCTGAGGTTACAACACGTACCGGACAAAGACTGCGTTAATGCTGCTGGGACTAAGGAAAAGACTAACATTTACTCCATGAATTCTGGGTGAGCTGTCCTGAGATCAGTGGGTAGTGGTGAAGTCTGAGAACAGATTGTTTCCCCCCTTCCCCTGTTTGATCCAGAAGCAGAGGTTCTGAGCAGAGGACTTTGCACAACAGCCAGTGGGCAGAGCACATAGCTAGACTATGAGAGATTAGTATTCAGTTCTTGCTCAGCCTGAGGTGATTCACTCCCCACCAGGGTACTCCAAACCATGGGTGTTCTAGGGAAATTTGTCATTTACACAGCTGTGCTCAGAATCCAGTGAGGAAATACTGGAGTTCATTGCAGTGGGATCAGGATTAGTAGCAGTGTTGTTAAAATACAGCCTGCTACAAGGCTGAGTCAGTAGTTTAGTGTTCTTGGATGTGAGGGAACACTGTTTACACAGGAAGCCATGGTATCCACTTCAGTGCCAGAGTGTGCTCATTGTCATGATGTCTGAGCTTTCTGGTAACCTCCCAAGGTTTGGGCTGATCTTGAGGTCCCCAAAGTAAAGCAAAAGCAAAGCATGTAGCAGCTCTGAGTAAGACAATAAATGTCCCTCTCTTCCCCCCCAAAAAGAATAAAAATAAAAAAATAAAAATAAATTAAAAAAAAAATTTGATTCTCCTGTACTGGAACAATTTCAGAAGAAGACAGCTTTGACCTTAGTATGTGCTTCAGAGCAACAGATTTGTTACTCAGATGTGTTTCCTTAATTCAGGATACCTCAGTAATCTCCC
This sequence comes from Pseudopodoces humilis, assembly GCF_049639895.1. Classification (NCBI taxonomy): domain Eukaryota; kingdom Metazoa; phylum Chordata; class Aves; order Passeriformes; family Paridae; genus Pseudopodoces; species Pseudopodoces humilis. The sequence goes on along the minus strand of NC_142214.1, from coordinate 14,305,389 downwards.
ACATCAGACTAAGTTAAATTAGAAAAAGGTAAGAGAGAAAATACCCTATAAAGATTAAGGATGAAAGGACTCTGATACCTGAAGGGAGATGAGCAGGACATGTAAGCCGCTGCAAGGGATTTGATAGCATGTGGCAGAGAGCTGCTGTTTGCTGGATGGTGTTGGATGTGCTCAGCTTGAAACCATGCCCTCAATTGTTTGTGTTGAGCAGCCTCTCCCCTGAAAAGGCAGTAGACGTTTGCTCTCTTGATAAAGGAGGCTCTGGAACCTCTCCCCAGCCTTACAGCCTGGTTCTGAGTCATCTCATTGTACAGCTCAGTGGCACAGGTGGGATCTGAAAGAATACCATTTTATTGCAACAATAAAAAACCTTTGTCTTCCAAGGATTGGAGTCTCTTGGTTAAAGTGGGGTGAAGGGGATAGAGCACTGTGATTCAGAATCCTGTATCATTCACTTGGCTGCCCTATTTCTAAGTACTTTCCTCTCTGCTACCTTTTCCCCATCTCTAATAACTGACATATGCCTGTGCAGGAAACTTATCTAGCTAAAAGTCTAGTATAAAAAATACATTTTATAAGAAAGCATCAAAAATCTTTTCATAAAGAAATAGCTTTATGCTAAATTGCAGTGCCTCTACTGTTGCATACTTCTCCACCACACCTGAGTTAGCTGAGTCAACAAGCTAAACACTGCACAGCCCAGTATTAATTTCAGCAATCTTGACACCTCTGTATCATAATGTTACACTTCTTAACTCAGCTGTCAGCTTGCAGTGAATGTGGCAGTACTGTCAGCTCACACAGAACAGGGCTTAGTATCACAAGGAGAGTGTTTGGTACTCTCACTCAGAGAAATTTCATTTTCATGTGCTTTTTACATTTACAATAACAAGGGGCTGGGTTTGCCACACTTATATGTTACTATCTAGTGCTAATACTGTGGTAAACAAACATGTCCTTTCTGATTCTTTCTCTCTAAAGAGTCCCTTTGTTTGATACAGAACCAAAAAAATGCTTCCTTCAGTTTCAGAGGAAACACGCATCTACTGATAACTCTTTCAACTGGGACACCTGTTAGTCTGACCGATGAGACAACAAAATCAGACCAAAATTGCTTTATTCAATAAAGATAAGTAGATAGAATCACAGAAAATAAAGTCACAATAGAGTAAATTCTTGTTCCATTCACAGGTGTTTAATAGAATTGCCTCTCATGAAAGCCACAGCTGCTCCAGGGGCTCTGGAGCTGCAGCAAGGCTTGTCCTAAGCATACAGCCTTCAAAAGTGACCTTAATTAGGACATGCATCTAGGCCAGGCTACTGGGCATTGACCAGACCACCTTGGTGCCATGGCTGGAAGCTCAGCTGAGAGCTTTGGGTGCTAAGGGCTGTTTGCTGGTGACCACTGTCTCTCAGGCTGTAGTAGATCTTGTGCAGTTTCTGTGTTCTGCCCCTTAGGAACACCAGTACATTTCCACACTACCAGTAAGCAGTGTCCTTATGGTTTGGGAGAGCTTTGCAAAGCAGACTGTTGGCTTGGTGCATGAGTACTGTTGGCACCTTGTGTCTGCACTAATGGGCCCACATCTTCACAGGTTCTGTCAGTTGTGTTAGACATAGATTCAATTCTACAGCTTGTGATTGTGGTCAGGAGTTAAACAGGCTTTTTTTCCACCTGTATTCACTTGGCTATTACTTTGAAACTCCAACTTATGCCACACACAAAAGAACTCCATTTTCTATTTCTATATGAGTGTAATAAATCCCCTTGTCTTGTAGGGAAATTGGGAAAATAAGTCAATTAGTATATTGGAAATGGTCTGATACTGCACTGGCAAATACAGAAACAATGCTGATTTAGAACTTGGACTAAATAGTATGCAAAAAGTAAGGCTCTAGACCAGTAATGAACAGTGACAGAAGGAGAAATTATTGAATCGTTGCTCATTTAGGGAATGTGATTCCTGCTGTGCACTGGATGAAATTGGCCCTGTGGGGAACATAGAAAGATGAGGATAATTCTTACAAAAAGAGGAATGACGGTTGCAGACAGAAGCTTATTGTAGCAATGGGGAACAAAGCGACATGGACCTCCTTATGCATCTGAAGGAGATCACTTTATTGTAGAAATCACCCCTCTTTTATAGTTTTAATTTCAACCAAACAAAAACAGAACTTAACAGAAGAAGGGTACCCGTTGGCTGACTCAGCTGCAGTGCTGCTGTCCACATGTCCTACCACCCAAACCCATCCATATGCTGTCCATGCATCTCTCCTCACTCCTGCCTCTCACCATAACCATCCTGCAGCTGTGCCTTTCCAACAGGGCCCTCTAGTGAGCATAGGCCTTAACCACTTTAACAATTACAACCTCATGTCCTACATCTACCCCGTCCCTTTTTTCTTTTTTTTGTTTGTTTGTTTGTTTGTTTGTTGGGTTTTTTTGGTAAGCAATGAAAATCTGTGGGTATTTGATTTGGGTGATTTTCTAGCTTTTGAAAGAGAATTGAATAATTGAATATAAAGCAATTCTGCCCTGAGACATTGTCCTAACACCTGCTGGAGGTGTAAGGTGCTTAAAAGTGCTGAAATGCCTAAAACCACAGAAATCTCCCACAGTCCAGCTAAGGGAAGCTACTGAGATGATGTTCTGTCACCCTCTGCATAGTCCAATACAAGCTTTGTCATTAGCAAATGGAGCTTTTAACCTAGTGGATGCAGGAGCCCATAGTGGAAGTCACTAAATCTGGGTGGACACTCAGCAGAGTCCCCACCATGGTTCTTTCTCACTTTAGATCTATGCAATTGAAGAATGAAGCTGAAAGACTTCACCATCCTTTGGTGAATAAATTGGTTTGTGGAAACCAGAATGGATTATAACTTCCTAAATGCCAGTGGATTTTCATAGGGACAGCATGAAGCAGCCTTTTCTTAGATTTCAAGCATTTTCCAAAATGTGTTTTCTGAAATGCATTCACTTGGATTTTTTATGTTCAAGAAGCAATTGTTAGATTTTTTTATTTTTTTTCACTGTTTAAGTTGTTTCCCCTTATTTCATCCTTGGAAAATGCAGTGCTTTGGCTGAAATTCTCTAAAATGCCCACTGTGAAAACTTCAGCCCAAATAGTTGTAATTAAGATAAATTGTAAACAATTGAATGCAGGATTTTATAATTAGAGGTATCAAGGAATATAAATAATAGATATTATTTCCAACTAAGCCTGTAATAATACATGATAGGATATTTAAGGTAAAGAGATGCAAGCACAAAGTAAGGCAATTCTATGTACTCATCTTTTACATTTTTATAGAACTAATTAATGAGGCTGGCATGCTTTTGAAAATGCTTTAATTTATTCTTTGATTAAAAAGTAGAAGTCTCTCATTAGTGCAAAAATATCTTTTCTGAGTTACACTTCTGGAGTGTATAAAACAGATCAGTGCTGATGTAAACTGGGAATTTTAAAATTATTGTTTACACTGCATACTATTTCTGCATCATTCATTGTGGATTTACATCATAATTAGTTTGCTCTGTTTTCCCTACAGTGAGCTTGACTTGAAATGGGAAATTCCTTTGGATTTAACTGTTGCACCTGATAGATGTTTTATTTTCAGATTTTGGCTGTAAGACATGTATGTTATTTTTTATTTCTATGAGAAGGAGTTTAAAAACCCAAAAACTTCTGTATTTGATTTATCAAATGGCTTCTTTTCAGTTTTGCTAGTCTTAGGTAAGATGACCTTTGCATTTGTGGAACGGTGTTTTGATTATAAAACACTGCTTTGGCCAGCTCACTGCTTTTTTGCATGTACCTTAATTATATTATTCCTTTGCAGACCTCATTTGGGGAAAAAGGATCTACTGCAGCAGTTTCTCTTTAATATCAGGTTCTGTAATTAGTATCCTCCTTCTATTTACTCAGGATTTTGATAAAACATTAATTGATACTAAATACTGTGAGTGTGTGTGTGTAGGGTTGGGGGTGTTCCTAGCTGCAGCTGCATTCATCAAGTACCACAGGGGGAGTGTACTTGCCCCTTTGGATAAATGTGTGATTCTGATACTTCTCTGTCTTACTTTAGTGGGTGAAACTCTCCCCAGGCTGGAGAGTTTATAAGGATTTTCCATTGCTAAAACATCCTTGACCTAACACTAGAATCCTGCTAGCTTTCAGTAATTAGATCTAGAGAGTAAAAAATTTTAGTGTGTTCCATCAGCACAGAGCAGCCCTGTAGCTCCTGTATCAGCCCCCTGCCTTTTGCAGGTTTCCTTCCCCTGTGGCTGGAGTAGGAATGTCCCAGCCCTCACCTTTCCTTCACACCTGAACCTGCAGAGCGGTGCGGGAGGGAGGTTGGGCGCAGGCTGAGGGTTCCTGCTCTCTGCCAGCTGCCCAAGTTCTGTGTGTTGTCCTCTCTTGTATCCCTTGGAGCTGGCACAGAAGTGAGGAGGAGGAGGAGGAGGAGGATGATGTAGTGACCGCTTCAGAGCACCAAGCTCAGCCTCAGAGCAGCTGCAACTGCTGTAACCCTGCAATGGCTAGTTGCTTTCAGGCTGTCCTTTTTCAGTTTTCTGCTACAGAAACTTCAGACTTTGAAGTGAATTTTCAGTCTTCCTGACCTCTTGCTTATCCCTGTTTTGTGGACAGGAAGATGGTTGCATCAAAGGGGGAAAATTTTCCTTCTAGAAAGGCAGGATAGGATCCAGAGCATCTTGTAGGCTAAGTAGAACAGATGGGAAACATACTGCTTTACCCTCCTCAGCAGGTTAGAATCTGGTGGCTTGTGAGATTTAATGTGGATATGAATAAATAATAGAGAGAAGGGAAAGAAATATTTGCTCAAAAAAGAGTTTACAGAATTATATGCTCCACTGAAAAATCAGTCCAAAGACACCTCATGGAGACTAATTTTTCAGCTCTTTTGACAGCAGATAGTGTCCCAATTTGAAAGGTTCTCTGTGGATTTCAATCCCACCATTCCTCCCTGTCCCAGCAATGTTACATATTCCAGTTTACTAATACAGGGCTCTTTCTTACATAAGGAAAATAAATTAGAAATTTAGAAGGGCTGACCAGAGATGACTCATCAAAGAGGAGTCCAGAGCTCCGTGAGTGGCAGCACTATCTTACACATTCTATAAATACATGGTATCACCCCATGCACATCTTCCTTGGATTTTGCATTTATTTCTCCCTATATTATATACCAACATGGGTAGCAAAATATGAAAAAAAGGAGATAGTAGAGATTAGGGGATGGAAACATTTTCACAGCAGTATCTTGTCAGCTTTCCAGCACACTGTGACTTATCGAGTTCCAAACACTCACAGCTGGTGCATATTTGAATGCCAAATGACTGGCATGGCTGAAATTGGAATTCACAGTCTCTCAATGCACCATACTAGCGCATTTAGTCAGCACATTGCTTTTGTGTGACTCTTTTAAAGTTAAGTTACATTTCAATGAGGGTATTTTTATGGAGGCACTGTGAACTTGCACGGAAGAGTGTGTGGCTTGGTGTGCCAAGTGGTTCTATGTCTGATTAAAATTAGAAGTAAAACAACATGAAAAACCCTTCTAATTTACTGCCCTAAAATTGTCAATTAGAGTAGTGCCAAGCAGTCTGGCAAGAGCTCCAGTTCTTCCAAAAGGCAGAAGAGCAGTGCCAACTCTGAAGCAAAGGAAAGCAGAGGAAATATTTTTTAACTCTATCCAATAACTGGTCACATAATAATTGGGCAGTAAATTCTCCAACCTGAGTTGTTTGGCTGATGCTTGGAAAAATGCCTGTTTTGGGGGGTGGGGGAAATTGGGGTTGACTTAAATGGTTTTTGGGTTGGGTTTTTTTTTCCTTTTATTTTTGTGGGTCTTTTTTGTTTGGAGGTGGGGTTTTTTTGTGTGGTTTTATTTTGAGGGGTTTTTTTTTATTTTTAAATATTTTTATCAGTGCATTCTTTTTCATTGGAATTGTGATAGGTTGCTGTGTAACTCTGTGCTGAGATGAATGTTCTACACTGCCATGTCTCCTGAGCAGCTCAGTAAATAATGTTGCATTGTCTATGAAATTTGAAATAAACATCAATTTACCACATTGACACTAGAGGAAAGATTTTGGGACAAGCTGCTTTGGCAGGGTGATAGCTGCTGTATATCCATCCTCTGAAATTCAGTGGCCAGAAACATGAATTGTGGCCTCCCAGTATCTGAAGGGAGACTACAAGAAAGATGGAAAAGGACTATTTACAAAGGGTGAAGTGACAGGACAAAGGGGGACATCCTCAAACTGAACAGACAGTAGATTTAGATTGGATATTAAGAAAAAAGTCTTTTCTGTGTGGATGATGAGGCCCTGGCACAGGCTGCCCTGAAAAGCTGTGGCTGCCCCATCTCTGGAAGTATTCAAGGCCAGGCTGGATTGGGGCTCTGAGCAACCTGGAATAGCAGAAGGTGTCCACAGCAGGAGGATTAGAACAAGGTGATCTTTAAGGTCCCTTCCAACCCAAGATTTTCTATGATTCCCTGATTTCCCTTTTAGGAAAGGCCTGTAGTAAGATCTTGCCTTGACTTTGGGCCCCTGAACGAGGACAAGATTCCCCGTATGAGTCATGATCCATGGCCCAAGGGGTCCTGCAGCACAGCTCTGGAGACTTAGCTCTAGGGGACTCCTTTGGGATCATCCTTCTTACACTATTGCTGGGAAGGGTTGCGTCATACAGTGCAGGGGTGTTTGGAGGTAGGCTTTCACAGATTTAGAAGGTCCTAGACACTGTCAAAATTATTCTAAAGTCAAGGAGCAACTCAGATTTTGTTCATTAACGTTCTTGCTAGACTATGAAATTAATTGAATCCAATTCAATTCAATGGAAGCAAGATCCTGATATGAGAGATATTTTTGAACTCTCCAAATCTACAAGAGTTTTTTTATGTGTTCCATATGTTTGCAAACAATTATCACACTTGAATAATTTGACACAGAGGGTGGCAACAAATCAACCAGCACTTCCATTATGCCCCCTATTGTGTAGAACTTTTTTTTTTACCTGCTATATTTGGGGGTTTTTTTTAGTTTTTTTAAAATTTTGTTCCCAATCCTAGATTTCAGTTTATCTTAATGACTGAAATAGGCTTTAAGGGTGAACAAAACAAAATACAGTGTATGTACCAATGTTAAAAATTGGTTAATGAACCGTCCTAGCAAAAAAAATTGGGAGTAGGGAAGGTGGGTGGAACCACAATACAGAAGGTAAATTATGACTCTATCAAGAGCAGAGTTAAGTCTGGGCAGTTATTGAAGAACATGTGGAAAAGAAAATAAGCAACAGGTGGCACAGGACACAAAGAAGAACAACAGATGTATCTGGGCCAATGGTCTCTCATGCTGTGCTGAACAAGGTGAATAATCCCTGGCATTAACTTTTCCTTTCCTGAGTAAATCTGTGCCAGGAAACAAAAAGATGTTTGAAAGAGTGACAGGGAGATATGGTCAAACTCTGAAGAGTAAGTAGAAAGGAGAGACAAAGGGAAAGGACTTCAACTTGTCTCACAATAATAATTGGGATTGGTTTGGGGTTTTTTTCTGGGAGACTGGTCTGAGAAAATGAGAACTGCAGCAGCTGGCATTTGTGCCTGGTCTGTGTCAAGTGTTCTTGCCTCAGGAACTAATGAGGATCAAAGCTGGGACCTCAGCACAGACTGAAGTCTAACTACTTGTAAAGAAAAACAAACCACAACATCCGGTTTTCTCTCCCTGAGGTTCAGTGCATGTGCATCTCACAGAGGCCTTAAGAGGAGATTCACTACCTTAAAAAAGCAAGATTAGACTGAACAGTATATTTTAATATTATCAAACATAATACATATATGCCATAAGGAAAAGGGAAATGGCAGTGCTACAGTATGGGGTACTTAACCAATGCTACAGGTTTAGATTGGTGCCTCCGAGTGTTACAGGACAATTTGTTAAGTTATGAAATTGTAAGAAGAAAATTACATTGCATTAGTAATAGAGTTACAATAAAGTTATCACAAAGACACCTTTGGCACTCAAGAAAAGCTGAAGTAGGACAAGGACCAAATTGTCCCTTCTCCACCTGCACCCTGCATGCTTTGCTCTTGCAAGTCCCATCCTATATGAGTGCAAAAATAAATATTTATGGTCAAAAGACCAGGCCCGGACCCTACCAAATAATCTGGGACAGCTGTATGTTTGGGTACAGTGCTCCCACGAGTTCAGTGGGAGCAGGAAAAAGGGTATGATGGGTCAATAAAAGCTATTGGCTTAAACATTTGCATTTTACTCTTTATTTCAGATTCATTTTGCCTTCTCAAGCCCCCCCGCCCCCATTCCTGCATGCGTCCAAAGACAGAGTATGTGCCAAATGCAGTTCTTTATATGACTCTGGAATTGCACCTATTTAATTAATTTTAACATAATTTATTACCAGTAGAGAGCAGTCTGGGATTAGAATTAATATCAGACATTGCATGAGGAAAATACCATGTTTGAACCATCCATACAATACATATTTCAGAATTAAGCTGATTAATTTTTAAGTATGCATCATATATATTTCTAAAAGTAGCTTATTTTTGCCAATTGGATCCTTAAAGAGCAAACATTTGAAAAAACTGTGTATAGCATAAAGTGAAGGAAAACATGATAGTGTTCTTTCCAGTTTGAATTTTAAAGGTGTGACAGCTGGAGATCACATTTCTGTCTTTGCCTTACCTTGTTTAAAAACAGATCTGTTGTAAGTAGTATTTGTGGTTCATGGTTTTCCTTAATATCTAAGCTTGAACCTTTCCTTGGTGAATAGTGTGTAGTGCATTATGTTGTTGCCTTCATTTCAATATGCTTCCATTATTTTTAATAGTTTTCAAGTTACAGACATACAGCCTGTTTTCATCAGTAGCATGCTGCAGTGTTTCATTCATACTGCTGAAAGATGTAAGAAATAAGAATCATTGCCAAAATCAATAAACTGAAGTACTGGCTTTCAATCCTGTTCTGTTTAGAAGGCATTAATCTACATGGTAAATCATGTCACCATTGCAAATCTGTCCCTCTTGCAGTTTTCATCATTTTTTGGACCATGCCTGCTAGTTACACTACTTTTTTTTGTGAGTTTTTTGTTTTGGGTTTTTTTTTGTACTGTAAGGGCTTGTCTTCAAATCTTGTCTTGTTTTATTGTTTCACCCTATAAGTTAGTCAATGCTCTAATTTTACTGCATTATCTAACAGACATACAGGACTGTTAAGGGTAGATCTCCAAATCTCTAATTCCTGAGTTGAGTTTTTCTGGAGGCCAGAGCAGCAGTGTACCTAGCTATATCCAGAGAAAGATCTTGCCGTGTATAGTAAGCCTCAGTACCTAGAACTGGATCTAAACAGATTTGAGCTTATTTTTATTTGATTTTTTTCTTAGGTTGCCACTCTAAAACTGGACCTCACTTCTTGTGCGCTTTTCTTGTGTTTGCATGGATAGACATCTTGTGCCAGATGGGCAAGAGTTCTCCTGCTCTCTCCCATGAAACATGGGGAGGGGAGTGCTTAATTCACCTGCTCCCTGCACAGCACAGAGCAAGCCCATGAAGCCCATGAGGTGCAGTTCAGACTTATCACATAAGCCTCTTACATGTTCAAAACAGAAATCGATGCATGACTGAGAGGTTCATATGTGAATGGTGAGGTGTTTCAGCAGGAGAAAGCGTGTGGGAACAGAGCCGAATCCAGAGTGTCAACACCTGTCTCTGTAGGATGAAAGAGTAGGTGTGTCCTGTGTACAGTCATTAGTGTAGGAACAAAAAAGCATGACCCATCCCTCCGAATGTCTAATCCAAGATAGGTGCTTTCATCACAGCCTTTTAAGACGTCTCTAACAAAATTCAACTTGCTTTCAACTCCACCAGACATCAGTAAGCCCATGTGGATCTACAGGAACTTTCTAGGCTTTAAAACTTACTGATAACACAACTTCATTTGCATGGAATCACTTTGTTCTTAAAGCCATGGAAGGTATGTATGGCCTGATGAGGAGTCCTGCACAACTGCATTTGCAAGACTTGGTGAGATAAAGTGAGGTGGTCACATTTTATTCACAGAATTGGTAATGTTGAAATGGTAAGGGAACAATCCCAACTGGTTTGTGCTCTGGTTGTCTACAGAACCCCAATGCATCCATTCAAGGAACAGCATAGATTAGACATGTGTTGAATTTTATTATTCACTTACTTTTGTAGGCTTCTAGGAAACTCACTTAGGAAGTGGCTAAATTTGAAGGGGGTAATGAAGAGAAGTTCTAAAGGAACAGTTATAATGAAAAGAGAACACAAAAGTTAAGGGAACTAGGCTGGCTTTGATTTCAGGTTGAATCAGAATTCATCATTTATCCCCACCATCATTTTTTACTTTATTACTGCATACCATGGATGTACAGTGCTTGTTTTTTCATCTGTGTTAAATTGATACGAACTTGAGGTGGCAAGACCTTGTCTTACTGCCAAAAGTACTGGTGGGGCAGAGATACAGTAAAAAGTATATGTATTTTAACTGTGTCCATAATCTTGCACTACAGTGCTTATTAGCCTATAGTCAGAAACTGGTTTCATCACAGTTCAATTTTTTTTTTACAGAATATGCTTGGTATGCCATTTTTTTAAATCTATACAGGGGATTAAATAGATAATCACCAACCATTTGACTCCAGAATTCTTGTTTACATATATTAGTAGGTTTTCCTATTTGAATGATATAAATAGCCAAGGCAGAGAGAGACCCAGCTTGCAAGAGCCTATCTCGGTCTTTATTACTGAGCAGAAGCTGTCACTTCATGGGTGCGGTTCACTTGTTTCTTTCATGTATTTCTTGCTCTAGCATCAGCCAAGCCTCATCCCATGAGAACTTGTGGTTGCTGTTTTTCTCAGTGCTTCCTTATCTCAGGTTCCAGGGTTGGCTTTTTTTAGCTCTCTTGTTGTGTTGCAATCTCTCCACAGACTCCCTGAAATACAGTGCAATAGGGCAGTTGGCGGGCATTGTTTCACTTGGATACGTTTTACCTCTCTGGTTTTGTGCGGAACTTGATAATTAAAGATGAGAGCCTTATTGCTGTAGCATAATGTAGGAATACTTTGGAATCAGAAGGCAAGCATCCCAGCACTCAAGAGGAAGTGCAAGTTCAATAATATCCACATTATTAATCACTTGCCTTATTTCTCTCCATGACAAAAACAATCTGTATTTTCTACAGCTCTGCATGAATATTTAAATTAAATAAATCAGTGTATTCTTTTAACAGTTTCCCCTTAATGGCACTGTTAGGAACTCCTGTATAGGAATCTCATTTGAGGAAAAAATACTTATATATAAATTCTCCAGCAATAAAGTTAGAATATCCATTTGAAAATATTTGCCTAAATGTTATGTATAATCTGTAGAATATAAATTCTTGGAGGTGGAAATTGCCTTTTATTCTGTACTAGTAAGGTACCTAGAACAATAGTATCATTGTAAGTGACTGTAGTTGAATAGATATTGAAAACTAATATTTCAACAGCCATGGTACTCAAAATGTGTTTTGAAAGATGATATATAACAGCTCTATTGCAAGTCTGTAGTTGGTAAACAATATAAAAATAAAAAATATGACACTTCTCTTGCCTCTCCTGTGCCCACATAGTCGAAGAAAACATAAAACCTTAAACCTAGGGAAAACAGCATTACAAAATACTCTGCTAACAAGAAATAGTATGTAGTAACTTGGCTTTATCCTTGTGTATTGTCATGGAGTTACTTTACCTTTAAGAAAGTTTAAGTTGCTGGGATCTGCCTGGCGTCTTTTCTCCTGACCAATTATCGGTCATTGCTGAGAATTGACAGCAGTTTAGGCCATTGAAAAGTGGGATCAACTTGTGAACCCTACCTTAAAGTGTAAAACCAGAGCTCTCTTGGTTCTCTTTGTTTCCTGGCTGGGAAGGGCGGCAGAGCCCCAGGCTTCCCGCTCCCTGCCCAGGCCATGCGGCCGGGCGGGGACTGGGCTGGGCCCAGCGTCTCCCGGCCGGGAGATGCGGGCCCTGTGGAGGGGGTTTTCTCCGGGCTCCGGCCGGGCCGGGCCGAGCCGATCTCTGGCTCGGCTGCAGGTTTTTTGCTGTGGCTGGATTCACTGGAGACTGCTGAGTGAAGAAGGAGAGAGGGCTCTGGGCCTGCAGCGGGCTGGGCGCGGCGCCTACACTCTTCAGAGCAGCCATGAGGAGCTTTCCATCGCAGACGGCTCCAGCTCCTGCACCGGCCGAGGCCACAGAACTACCTACAACAGCCTGGGCAAGATTTTAACTCTTTCATTTCCCAGATGAGACTTGCGGATTAATCTTTTTATCCAGAGAGAGAAAAGAGAGTGATCAACATGAAAAGAGACTTTATAAACTACTAGTGACAGGAAAGAAAAGAAAAGGTAGAGAATTAAGAAGATGCTTTAATTAAGCTGAAATATCTTTCTGTTAAAACTATGGAAATGGACAATAAGGTCTTGAAAACGCTCCTTTAATTCATGACAGTATATAGGGAGGAATAGAGTGTTCAAAGTGTAAATTTTGAGTAAAAAGTAGAGTAATTATGGTACAGTGAAGTGCTGGAAGATTTGAAGCCTTGAGAGGCAATGAGAAAACTGTTTTCTAGTGAAGCTCACAGAAACAGATGAAGAAGACTTTTTGCCTTTGAATAACTTATCCTTAAAAATCCCATCCCTAGACTCATGGCCCATACACACTTCAGAGTGATGTGAAAATGGGAGGAGTGGGCTCTAATAACAGCAGCTCTGGGCAGCTAACATTAGAGCAATGGAAAACTATAACAAAAATAGTTTTTCTTGTGAGAGACTCCATAAATTAACAGGAAGAAACTTCTGTTTCTCTATGAAGACTGGTGAAAAGACTGTAGCAAGAATTGGGACTGTTTTAACCATCAAAGTTCCAAAGGTTTTGTCTCTTTTGTCATGTGAACAAGGGAATAGTGGGTAGACAGGGGATGAAAAGGTTTTTCTGGAAGTTTATTCTGGTGTTCTTATTGTAGTTTGTCAATAAACTTTCTTTCTTTTTCCCTTTTAAGTTTTATGCCTGTTTTGCTCTTGTTCTAATCCATATCTCACAGCAAGAAATAAGTAATTTTCTTAGTTATTGGTTTAAAACCACGACATGTATGCACATCTCAATCCAGCCCTCAGTTAAGGCTGAATGTGATACTTCCTCTCTTATGAAACAACACTGAAGTGTGTTTAGCATAGTTTTGTTTTGAATATAAATATGCATGTAAACACAAGAGTGATGGCAAAAATTGCTGTTCAGAGGACTGGGTAACAGAAGCAGTTTTGGGGATGGGGCAGTGACCTGGCTCTCCATCCGTCCTGCTCAGGGATGTGCCTGTGGCTCCGCTGCTGCCTGTGCCCCTTTGCAGGTCTCTAACATGCAACAGGGAGGAAAGCAGAGAAGGAGAGGGGGGAGCCAGTTATGAGGTTTCTGCCATGGTGAAAGCTCTTTTTTCCCTATGTACCCACCTGAATGGTGTGAGCAGCAGCACTGGCTATCTTGAGAGGTCGTGTCAGGGCCGAGCAGATGCACAGCTGCTCCATGCAGCCTGCTCCTCTGGAAGAAAGGAGGAAATCCAGGAAGGAGCACATGCTGGATTTACTGTAGCAGTTCCCCCACTTCCCTTCTTTGATATCTATCCTTGTCAACGATGGCCAGCCCCTTTCACGGGCAATTGGCCTCAAGGGGACTGCTTGTCTCTGGGGAATTGCATCTGTTTCCTTCATCTGTCTCCAACTCACACTCATCTATTTGCCTGCCAATCAGTTTTTCCTCTTTGCGGGATATTATCTTTAAGGACTGCCCTTTTGTGTATGGCCCTTCCCCCTTCCTCTGGCCATACAGCCTTCCCCACATGCATACTTTCTCTTTCCTTCCCAAGGAGTTTCCCTAAACAATGGATAGAAATAGGAAGCCACATATGGCCTCTTTTCCCTTTGCTTTCACTGAAAAGCATTAGGGCTTTTTACACAGTGACCTTGAAGTAGCCTTCCTTCCCCACCTCAAACTGGTAGTGGTGATTGATGTATCTTTGAGAGAAGGAAAAGGCAAAGAGGAGGTGAAATAATAAAAATGAAATAAAATAAAGAAAAAAAGAAAATCTGTCCAGACTGAGGAATTCAGAGATGAAAAGAAAGAGGAAAAAAAAATTCCAACCCAAAAAAGCAAGGAACCCAGTTCACCTGCATAGGTTTGAATGTCTCTGAATAGCTACCCCATTGAGGTGTGATTGCTCTGTATTATGCTCTGTAGGTCAGAGTCACTGGGTGACTGAGAGCTTGCAGTCAGATGCCTGGGGCTTCCTCTTCCCACAAAAGCAGTAGGAAAAGAAACAAGGATTTTTTATGAAACCAGAAAATTACAGTTTTTTTCTACAGGCTTATCTTAAAATGTTACTCCTATCAGCATCAATGGAAGAGGCTTGAGTAAATTATGGCCATTTTCAGGAGTGCACACTTATCCAGAGGTGTTCAGCTTCACTTTTTCCTTGAGTTCCTGCTGACAAAACTGCACTGTGTAATGGCTGAGTGTCAATCACCAGCGGACACTGTTGTGTTCAGCGGAAAGTACTGAGCAGACCTGAGAGGGGGTGTTTAAAACATGAGCAGCCTCAAGAAATAACCAGCATGCCTTGATTTTTACTTTGCTTTTCTATTTTATTTACTTGTTGCACTATTTAAAAACACCTTTAATGAAATAGCTGTTTAAATGTTATGGTAATAAGCATATTATACAATTTCAGAGCACGTCAAGTATGAACATATATGTCAGGTAGTTCACTGTGTCTTTGAAACACTAGAAAATTATTTCCCTCAGACAGGTGAGGACAACACTGATTAAATGACTTGCCAAAGTCCTCCAGTATGTCCAGCTGAACTGTCTCCTGAGCTTGTCTCATAATCAGTTCATCCTCTTGGTATGAATATCTATTTAATAGAGAGCTTACCATTTCCTACAATGTCATTTAAATTTTTCTGCTCTCATTGAGTTCTGCTCATTTATCCTCTTTTTTTTCCAGTCTTACAAAAGTATGCTTTACTGGGTGTGGCTGATAGTTTGATGGCTTCCATCTCCTTTAATGCAAACAGGTGCATTCTGGAAGCAAGCAAAGAAGGAATGGTTCTTTTTGTTCCCAAAACCAGAGAGGTACAAAATCAACTGCCAAAAACATGTTTGCAAATGAAATGAACTTCTTGCTTGTCTTTGCTGTTCTTGACCTGACTCATACTGGTTTTATTAATTTACTCTGGATTCTCATCTGCTGTTAAGTCCCAGATTTTCCACAAATGAGCTATGGCTGACCCTGCTAAGCTCCTGCTTGGACATGGCTGTCTGCAAATCTCAGGGCAGCACCCTAGATTTAAAAACAGGCAAGATGAGAGCTCTGATTATCTTCCTGAACTTAAATACAATCTGGTCTGTTCACATGCTTGTTACCAGTGTGGAGGATTTATTTCAATTACTGAAACTGGCTCCTTTTGAAATATAAGGAACATATATATTTGTCATCAGACACCTTCTTCTCTTTGCAGTAAGCGTTTTGGAAACCTGCTTCATTATGCAAGCTCTATGGAGAACCCTTTGGAGAACAATTATGTGCTATCGAAGGTATAATGATAAATGCTGGATACAATAACTCTGAAGTCACAAAAAGCATGAATGCTGCCTTTCTTGATGCCTTGTACTTCCTGCAGCTTTACATCCAGATGGATTTCTTCATTGTCACTGCACGCTAAATTCAAATCCATGGGGATTTTTCCATTAGGCACTTACCTCTTTCTGAGTCAGTTCAGCAGGTATGTCCCTCCTGCAGCTTCCTCTGTTCCACTAGAGGTGTTCATCACTCCCATTAATTCAGATTCTTTATGTGGGATCCAAACCAAACAATGCTCTTCCCGTTCTTGCGAATGTACTCTCATGGAGATTCTTTTCTGAAGCCAGTGGTAAGCAGACCTCTCAGCATTTTTGCAGAGGTTAATGAATTTGTCTTCCCAATGCCCCCAGAGGCAAGAAAGCTTCTCACAAAAAAATAGGGGAAACTGGGACTCCAGTGAGATTAATGGATTTGGTGAAGTTTACAATTGAGGCAGTGGCACAGAGGTGACAAGCTCTGACTTAGCCCACAGTCCTTTCCTCACATAAGAAGTCATTTTGCTTGGGAGTAAATTTGCTATTTATCCTGGAACACAGCCCATGTGGCTTCTTATAAAGGAAAATAAGAAACTTTCCATTCCCAAAGAAATAGATCATTTAAGGCAATAGCAAATTCAGAACATGAGAGGAGATGTCTTTATACTTACGGGTGTCCAGGAAAGAAGATGGGGAGGGGGGAGGTCCCAGTCCACGTGTTCCTCTTGCAAACAGACTCATAGTGATGAACAAAAGTTCAGGTCCCCTGGCAGTATGAAGAGCTGCATACACGGAAGTTACTGATCTACTGGTTTCTGTTTCAGATGTGTTGGACCAAGCATTGTAGCAGGTGTAATAGGTTCACCAGAATATTTTTTTCTTGATATGGAGAATACGGCTGAATTTTGCTGTTCTCTGTATACCTTTGCACTACTGGAACAGGTATACTGAAAAGATTTCTCATGTTTTTCCCAGGTCAATGTGCGAATAAATCAGAAAAGATTCTTGAAGTAATAGAGAAGCAGAGTGTTTATTACTCATACATGACTGAGCATGTTTTACCCTTGCAGATTTGAAAGGTTTTTTAATAGAAAGGGACTCTGTTTTATCAGTTCTCAGCTACTACTGTGTTGAATACAGTTTTGTACCCCATCTAGAGAAGGAATCTGGGGTTCAAGCTTAGGTCTGGCTATAATCTGTTTTGACCTGCCAGTGCATATTGTGACCTTCCTTAATTACACAACATTTTTTTCTTTTTGAGGGCTAAGGAAGCTTAGGAACACCACCACCATCCTACATGAAGGCAGGATTAGGCCCAAGTGATGCCATCTACTTTGTGGTGATTTTTAAATGACCTTTTCAAATTCCTCCAATTAATTAAATTTATTTCGACTTATCCTGTATTACTGATTGAAGTGAAGAATTTTATTTTTGCCTTGAAGGTGGAATATGTACTGAATAGTCTTTGCTGAAAGCTTTAATCAAAGCTGGATCAAGTTGTCTTGCTTCTGTACTGCCAGAATTTTGTGGGGTTTTTTGGTTTTAACCTTCCAAATGACCTCTTTTGCTTTTAATTTTTGCCATTTACTGGTGTAAATTCCTGGAGATTTTTGGTGCAGGTTTCTGTGTTATATATGGAGCCATCTTTGCAAAGGCATAAATCTGTCAAGCAAATTAAAGACCTCACTGAATTAAAATATAGAATTTAGAAATTAGTTACATAATTTTTAATTCTTCTTTGACAATTGGACATCTGTGAAGAAGTAAAATTTCACAATTCTTGGACTATAAAATAACTGACATTTGTTCTCTAGACTCTACAAGTGACTGCTCTAGCAATACCAGTGTTTTCCAGCCAGATGCAGTGTACTTACATATGTTTTTTATAGTAGTAAATATTAAGTCTATTAACTTTCCTGAAATGTAGATATGGAGATAGGTATCCTCATTTGAACATACCATTAAGTTCCCCTGGTTTGTTCATCTCATTAGTATGAGAGTATCAGGACCAAATGAGGCCTGTGTTCAGAAGCAATTGCTTTATTTCCTGTGCCAGAGGCAGCTGCTTTGATGCTAGATGAGGTCACTTACAGTGTTGTTTCTGTCATCATCCCACACAACTTTGCATGAGCAACTCCTGCAATATTAATATCCTTTGGAGTTCTTTCAACATTTAGGTTTCAGGTAGTTTTTATGCAAAATGAATTCTTCCATTTATGTAATTCCTGTACTGGCTTCTTATGCCAGAGATGCAAATCACTGCCACACCCCACAGTGTTCACATTCTCCAAATTTACTTATTCTTCTAGTAATCTTTTCTTCAAATGTTTTTTTGTAATATTTTTTGGGGGGGAGTTTTGCTTAGCTTAGTCAACTTGCCAGACTCTTTTACAGCCTATTTTAGTGTCAACCTGATCCATATGGAGCTTTCATTTACTAGTTATGCTGTCCATCATAATTAATGTCTCAACCACAGCTCACCCTCTTTTCCACTGACGTTACAGATTTTTTTTTTCATCAAGTCCATCTTGCAATGAGGTTCTAGTGTACTTTGTCTCCAGATTTCTTGTGACTTGTCCCTATATCCTACTGTTACTTCCCCTAAAAAAGGCACAAACAAACTGTATTGTGGTTCTTGCGTTGGAGTGACAAGCAGAAAAAAAACCCAGATATTAACTTTTGTTTTATATTTCCCTTTGGTTTTTCCTGATGTTTCTTTCTCTTTGTGGTTCATTTTTCACCTGATTTCAGTATTTTAGTTTTTCCAAATACGTCTCATGACGGGAATGAAAAATGTGTTTCCTGAGCAAGGCCACAGCTGAAACCAGCTGTGCAGACGCTGCCTGAACCACTGAACACGTAGGAGCACTGGACAATTATTCCCCATGTTTCTCCCACTCCTCCAGCTCACCCCATGTCCCCCGCAGGAACCCTGGTGCGGGCAGTGCTGGTGGCGGCACGGCCTGGGGCAGGGGCGGGGCGTCCCCGCCGTGCGCGGAGCTGGCCGAGGTGCTGAACCAGGTCCCTGCGGCACCCCGGGAAAGGGGAATTGGCACTTGTAAAATCAACTTTTCTTTCTCTTTATGCAGAAAAAAGAGCAGGTGACATATTAGATACTTGAGAACATTTCTCATAACTAGTTTTCAGAGTCAGTGAAGTGACAGGTATTTTGTTTGTTTTTCTGCTTGTTTCTTGAAGTATAAATCTTCAAACCTTTCTAAGCATATAAGGTTAGTGAGAGTGTGCAGCGCCTTAACTGACTGTGAAATTTATCTGATCGGTTTCTTTCAGGAAACATTTATTATATATTTGGTGCCGTATGTTTTTTTCAATTATTATGAGACTATTTGTACTAATATAAATCTATGTGTAGAAAACAGAAACCTAATAGAGAATATTGAGCTGGATCTTCTCTTACTCTGCAAAACAGCCCTTCCATCACACGTAAATGCCTAAGGCCACAAAATAATTCTGTAATACTTTGGAACAAGAATTTAGTATCCTAAGGTCTGTAGAATATTCAGAAATATATTGATCCATTGTTCCTCTATGTGCTGTGTAACTAGACTTTTCAATCCAAGAACTTAAAAACCAGCTTGCCAACGTTCCATTTAGACATCTCAGCCAAGCTGAGAGGTGAGTGTCTATTACATGGATTTTTGCATAGAGCTGTGATGGTGACAGAAAGGTGATGCAATTCCCTCCTTGCCAAGCAGTGGTGCCAGTGGAGTTAGAACACCTCTATTTCACCCCCATCTTAGGTAATGTTGCCCAATTACTTTCAAATATGTCACCTGTTACCAGAGTGCATCAGTAGCAAAATGGGAAATAAAAAAGCCTGACTCCAAGATTCTTCTGCTTTACTAATTACATTTTCATTTCATAATAAAGAATGTACATGAGGGAGCTGTAATTTTCCCAGTCTAGCCAATAATTTTTTACTCTTGATGAGTGTATTTATTCAGCTACAATTCTGTCTTGAGCTTTTGTAATTTTATTTATTGCTATGCTTGTTTGTAAAAATGAGAAAGTCAATAGAGTATTGGGGCAAGGGAGGGGAAGGAAGACGAAAAAAAATCACTCTGAGGCACTACAATAAATTTGCTGCAGGATAAAAAAATGCCAGAGACAAGAAGTAGATAAATGACTGATGATAAAGACTGAAGGCAAAATTTGAATCACTCATTGATTCATCATGTCTTTTCTTCAGCGTTTGTAGAGCCAAACAAATAAGATAAAGGGAAGAGCTAATCCCAGCAGCCTATGAGAATTTTACAGTCACCATAAAGACCTATCTTCTGCATACAGAGATGTGCTCTGTAGATTTGTATTTAATAATGAGCTAGAGGGTGTTGTGGACTTAGCTGGGCAATCCATTAGCTCAGCTGTCTTTCCAAGCTTCATCAGTTGCAGCATGAGCCAACTTCACCCTCTTAATTTCTTTTGGGGTTTATGATTTTTAAGCCTTATTTCTTTTAGAAATGAGGTAGTGTGACCATGTAATATAATTCCTCTTCTACCCCACTTCTATTAGCTGGTTGTATTGATTATTTTAATGAAACAGAATAGAAAATCAGAAAACTCTGTGAGACATGGTTACAAGTTTCATGGAAGTACATGGTAAAGAAGACCATGATGATTACCTCATTTAAAATAGGTTCTGGGTTTCAGTGACATATTTTCCAGAAAGAAGAAGCGTGTGAATGCCAAATTCCCCAGTGAGACTGTTTTAGTTAAAGACTATGTCCGCCTAAGATGACAAATGCACAGGAAGCCAGCTGACCTCAGTTCTGCTAGATGAACAGTTACAGCACTCTTTGGGAAGGTTGCACATGTGTGTTATTTTTGTTCATTGTGTTAAGAAAAGAGCTTATATTTTTTTCATTTTTGAGACTAAATTATCATTTAGGGAGTCATAATTTTCAAGAAGGCCAAAAGTCAATATCTATTCATGCACACAGCTTTTAATTCCATTTCACTGAGCTGACATGTCTAGTCATCAACATAGCAGACAATCCTTACAGCCTGCAAAGATGGCCAAAGAGGAAAGGACGGGCTCCAAGATGTATAACCACTATGGAAACTGTTGGTGTTTATTGTTTGCAAGGGACCACTGCCAAGTTG
Organism: Pseudopodoces humilis; assembly: GCF_049639895.1. Taxonomy (NCBI): domain Eukaryota; kingdom Metazoa; phylum Chordata; class Aves; order Passeriformes; family Paridae; genus Pseudopodoces; species Pseudopodoces humilis. The sequence goes on along the minus strand of NC_142214.1, from coordinate 14,284,557 downwards.
TAGTTCTTTCTTGTGAACAAAACAAGAAATGAATTTTTTTCCCTGGCTGATGCATAACTGGGGCTTTCCAAGATGAAAAAGGTTGAGGATACTTGACTAAAGTTCACACTGTATACCTTTTAAACTTTTCTTTAGCTCTTCTATTGCTGTTCTGCTGGTTTTACTCCCTTGCAGCGCAGATTTTATCCCAAGTCCTCACAGAGTGTCTTTCAGGTGCTTGAAATGTTTTAATGGACACTGCTGAGAAACACCAGTAAGCAGAAATGTCAGATGCTGCTGTGCTGGCCTTACTGTGAACTGCTGTCTCCCCTGAAGCCCTGGCCCAAGGGAGTGTGAGAGGAAGGCATATCAGTTTCTCTAGCAAGGCTACTGTTTTGCATAGAATAGTTAATAACATTGAGCAAAACTCTTGGTCTCCCATGGATTTCTTTTTTTCTTTATTCTTAACATATTCTTTTTCTCATTATCTGTGCTTGGCTTTTATACAATAAACTGTTACTGGTTTAGGGACTGGATCTAAAAAGACTGCTTATTTTCCTTGCCTATGCACCCTAATTCTACAGCTGAACCAAAGCTCATACTTTCCACTAGATTTAAATGGGATTTTTATTCAAGAGCCAAATAATTCAGAGGGTTTCTCTAATCTCAGCTACTTTGGCTCATTAAGTGCAAAAGAATTGTCACTTCCACTCACCCTCATTGAAAAATCCAGCTTTTAGTAACTTTGCATATAGCTTGAAGGCTGCTTTTGTTCCCCAAAATTAGTTTACGTTTAGCCTATAATAGATATTCCCCTAGATACTGTGTCCCAGGCAGCTCGGTATTCAAGAATCCTTGCAAATACAGAAGAATAACACCAAAGATTTGCTACAAAGACCTCATTGTAAGACTAAAAGGATTTCCTGTGAATAAGAGCTACACATGGACTTAACACTGCTGGGAGCAAGAACATACAAGGAGAAACTAACTACATAGTGAAGCCAAGACATTACTGTTTTTAATGATTTCTTTGTAGATAGAGAGGTCTTTTCCCAAGGAGCTCGTGATAATACAGCATAGCCAAGAACACAAAGGAGAATGTTGTATAAAATGAAAAAAGGGGGACATGAAGGAAGAGAGGAAGCTCTGAGCCTTCTCCATCCTTCTGTTCTTTTCTACTCATTTAGATGAGGTGTGAATGTAACTGATAGGCAATGCACGCTGCCTCTTCTGCAGACAGGGATTCCAGTGGGATATAATGATTTCTCAGTCCTGCATTATGATGCCAGTTCAAAGGGGTAGCACAGCACAGATTAAAGGGACATCATTCTCAAGGCATATGTCACAGGACTGCTTGCTACAGCGCACAGTGAATCCCTGTAAGGAACCTCTGGTGACTATTGCCAGAACTGCATGGAAGGTTTCTGTAATCTACACAAACTTCATCTTTAGATGTAAAGAAGTAGGCATGACAGAGGAAAACATTATAAACTCAAGATGTTGATTTTGTTGAGCCAAACTTGCAAATGTATTAAGAAAACAAACAACAATATAGATTTATCTAAAGCATTTTTTCCTCAAAAGTGTTCTCCTACCTTGGATAGCTTAAAAAAAAACCCCTACATTTGTATCAGGAATGAACTTCATTGTTACCATACCTCAGTGCAAGGTAGGAGTAACTTCAGCCTGAAAATATATAAGGGATGAGATTTAGGGGTCTTTCTCATATTGAATATTAATATGTTTATGCAGTTTGAGAAATAACTCATATTCAATTCAATGCATCTCAGATGGTAGAGGAAGGAGAGGATAGAAATTATATTTCATATTTTAAACATGAAATAAGTATTAGGATTGTATGTTTTGTGCAATCTGCTCTGAGTTTATTTGCCCAGTTGCATGACTAAGGTTGGCCAAGGGATGGTTTCTTAACTAGAGAGAATCTACTAGTAGTCTTTTGGTCATGGAGTATGACAGGATCTGATAATCATTTTGCTGAATACAGACACAGAGCAGCAGACTTTTTTGTGCAACTCTCACCTCTTCTCTTTGCAACAAAATATAACATGGTTTTGCTGCAGACCAGAGAGCTCACCTTGTGTCCTATCTCTGACCACAAGCAGTAGGGGCTGATTAGGAGGAGGGCAGCTGCTCTACTCTGATTCTGAGCTTGCATCTGCATTTTGTGCAGCTCAGAAGCTCCACAAAAGAGGACAGTGTCTACTAAACTGGATATTGATCACCTTTCCTTTGCTGGTCCACATGATCCTTACCTCAGTTTTGTCTCTAGCACATGTTTGGTTGGAGCTAACCCTGGGGGTGGCATTAGAGCATTTCTGCAGCATACAAAAGCCAGTTTTGTGTCTGTACAAGGTATTTGGGCTGTACTTCACCAGTTAGTGGAGAGAGATCATGGTATTTAGAAAGGAAGAGAAGCTCTGAGGATGACTTCTCTGTCAGATTAAGGGCAGGACTGTCAGGCCATTTCATGCCTTTTGGTTCTTTATGACACCATGCTCATGTTTGCCCTTCCCTAAAGCTTTAGTGATGAATCTTGTAGCTGTTGAACCAATGTGATTACATGCTAAACCACACTGATGTAATCTTGCTCTTTCTCTTTCCTTGACCTTTCCACCTCTTTCCTCCATACATTCAGCCTCTCATTTTTATAAGAAAAACCAAAAGCTGCTCATATTCTAATCATAGTGACCTTGGAGTCTCAGTTGGTGAGAAGCTACCTCATTTTGCATTCTAAGCCATAATTAGTGTCAGTCAATGTCAATGGCATGAGAAACAGCTACAAGCAGGAAAGGTCAGAGACTGGCTGTTCCTGTGGCCGAGTGCACAGTGGGATAGGTGGGTGTCCACTTAAAGAAATTTGTGTCTGTGAGTAATCTAACAGGATACTCAACCCCACCATGTAGTTGCCAGGTACAATTTCAGATCACAGTTTTTTCACGTTACAGTATTAGTTTTGATAACCATGCAGAGACAGATGGCATTTTGTCGGCTTTCCAAAGCAGAGGAATAATTTGCTGAGCTGTAGCTAGTGTAATGAGAAGCCAAGTAAGTTGAAGATGAGGTAAAACCAAAGCATCTGTCGGTCCTTGTGTGCCAGCTTTTTGATGCTTCATACAAACTAATATTTTCACACAAAAAAAGTAGTGACTGTTACAGATTTGCGTAAAAAAGATGGCATTTCATAACAATGCCACAACAGATGTCGTTGAGTCCACGCTTGATTTTTACTACTGCTCTGTGCATTTTTGGAAGAGATACTTGCTCTGCACAGATTGTATGGAGTATGTTCATTATAAAATTTTATTTGTCAGGAAACAATGAGATGGAAATTTTGTAGCTAATCTGATATTGTCCTTCTTTGTCATGCTTCCTTAGTGGTTAGGGAGGAAGAGTTTATTCTTGTTTGATTCTTTTCAGCCTCTTTTGTGTGACAGAAGTGTCTATACCTATAACTATATACTGTATATAATATAAAAATCTTAAAAGAGAGCTCTCTATTAAAATACAATGAAAAATTTGAGGTTACTTGCATTATCCAATATTACATTTTTCAGCATGTGTCATGGAAAATGTGTAATTATATCTTCACTATTCAAAGAAATCCTTCTCTTCACCTTAATCCTATTCTTTCTCATCTTCTTTGATGAGAGAGAACAATGTTTCAAAAGTTCCCCTTTAAGAGCAGAGCTTGTAAAAAGAAACCCATGGAATACTATAGCCTACTTGACTCATTCTCCTTCGTAATAGATGTGGCAACTTAATAAAAGCAGCTTCTATGTAGGTCAAAATTATTTGAGGCATGCATACTTCACCTAAAATATATATATTTTTACTAAATACCTGCTATCATGTGGTATTCTCTGACAGTCTGAACTGAATGTTGGCAGTCTGAGGGGCCCAGGATGAAGGGGGGCAAGTATTCCTCAAAGGTGTGAACCTGACAAGGGCTAAACATTTATGTCCAAGCCTTTCTCAGCAGTAGGAACAGCAGGTCCATGGCTCAGTGCAAGGAAGGCTGAGGAGAGAGAAGGCAGCTTCCCCAGGAGCCAGAGCATAGTGCAGCAAGCCTGAGTGTGGCTGGGTGTAAACTTCAAAGGGATCCAAAGCTAATCAGCTGCTTGTTTTTATTGTGCTTCTGCTGGGTTTTGTTTCTTGGTTGCAAATAGTGGTGCAAATGTTGCTTTGCTGGGTGCAGGGGTGGGGAGGAGGGAACACAGGTGTAGCTTTGAGTTCAATTGGATGTCTTGTTCTCAGGAAACCACACTGGCATGCTCCTGCCAAAGCCTGTTGGTAGGACTGAACTACAACCAAGAGCTAGAAGTCCAGTTTGAGGTGAAAATGGCATCAGTTAAACTGGACAGGGGTTGAATCTGAGGGGCAAATATATAACATGTTGATTATAGAAAGATAGAGCAGTGGTTGATGGATTTTTTTTGCTACCTGGAGCCCTGAAGCAAGGAAGAGTGTAACTCTGAGGTGATAAAGTGCTTTTGCAATGGGTTAGCAGATGCTCTCAGCCAAGGGAGTACTCTTAGACCTTGCCAATTCTTCAAAACACTTTCCTCTGCCAACCAGCATTACCTCTGCCTTAGCCACACTGAACTGAAGTCTCACATCCAGTTTTTATCCAGTACCAGATTTTTGCCAAGTATTGTAAGAGCAGACATTTTTCTCGCAATAGATTAAATTCCTGACTTTCTCTCCATTTCATAGCATTCAAAGGGTGTTTACAACACAGAATTAGAGGCTGAAATTGCCATATTTTGTACAATTATCATAGAGTTTAAATTGATTATCCTAGTGGAGATCTGCAATTTTCAAAATGTTGCTGTGTCTCTGGCTTTATAGTGCTTATTGTATGCTGCTGATGCCTTATAACTCTTACACATTCTGTTTTCATTGTATTTGCTTTCTTATGAGTGTACAACATTTTCCAAAGGTTTTTGGGGTATTAAAGCCAAAACCTTTTAAGGACTGTGTTCAGTAAAAAATATTTGTACACAGAAAGTGTGCAAGAATGGACTAAATTCACTTGTGCTACATGAAGACTGAAAAACAGCATCTAATATTTTACTTCTGCACCTGTACAGGAAAATCAGGCTCATTCAATATTCTTTATCGTGCTTGAATGTTCATTTATTCAATACCATCTGCAAGAGCTTTGCTTCGTCCCAGATACTCCACATGAAACCCTTCATTTGGTAAAATTAATGCTGATATTATCTTTGGATCCCATACTTGCAGATAGTTTGGGTTTCTTTGTATGAAATAGTTTTAAATGTATGTAAAAGGCTAGAAATCCCAACAGCTTAGAATATTTGTGTCTTTGCAATGTGAAAACCAAAGTTAAGTAGGAAGATGAGTAGGGGTTTTCATGGAGGTCTGGAGGAAGAAATGGTGCTGTGTGTTGAGACACAGCCAACTTGAGTTCTGCTCCCAGTCTGTCCGAGGACTTCTCACTGAATGCTCAGCCTTTTTTTCTCTTTGATCTCCCTATGTTGTGTAAGTCTGTGTATATTTTATTGGGAAGGGGTTTATCTTTTTCTTTATGGCACAGTGAGAGGCTTAAAAACCACTGAAGGTTCTGAGAGACTTGGATCAAATAGGAAAGACCATGACAGCCAAAGCAAAGTTCACTGTAACCTCTGTCTTTCAGGAATTATCAACGTTGCAAGTTAGTTTTAGACATAAATAACTAAAGACATGAAGGCAAAAACAACCAAATTAATTTATCATGCTGAAAATAAGTGGGAATTATTGGCTCTTGAATACAAAAATTGTAATAAATCAAAATACAGATTTAAAATTTGCAAGCTTAATTGGTATAGGAATATTTTCAGTAGATAAGAAGATGAGCACCAAATATCATGCTTCAAACTTGGTATTATTAAAGATGATCCAATAAGCTAATACATTTATTCTGCATCACTTTCTTGAAGTACTATTTTGTTTTAATGCTGAGCATAATAGATGACTATGATTGTGGTTTATCATTTGTTAGAATAATGTTCTGATGAGCCACTTGTACAGTGTCAGCTTGAAGTAGATTTAATCCTTTTTCTTGAACTATCTGTTATTCCTCTGCATGTTCTCTGTGCTGTTTTCCAGTGACCCTTGTTTGCTAATGATACTTTTTATTAGTGCCAGTTAGAATAAATTGGTCTGTTAGGTATAGAGCAAAAATGTTAATGTTTTCAACCTCAGTGCAATGAACATCACACGAATCACTCAGCACACTTCAAAATGCAGGGGCACTTCAATCCATGAGGTTTTTGTAATTCATGCAACTGGCACAATATTTTATAAAAATACTATTCACAAAACATTTTGGCACTTCGGGTGCATTATTTCTTCATTCAGATGATGGATTTCAGTTAGAGGAGCATCCTTCGTACCATGGACTAGTTAAGAAAAAACAAACAGCAAATAACCCAAAGATGATGGAATGAACTCCAGTGGTCTTTCCCTTTGCTTCAGCAGGTGCTTGTACTGTGACTTAAGCAAACACTGGCACAAGGAAAGACATAAAATCTGGTCTCTCTATTCACATATTCATGAAGTTGAGCAGTTATATGAGAATGAAGATTTGGTCCACATCTTGCATCCCTCTACTAAACACAGCAAAGTCATTCTGTGTTATTACAAATTCATATATAGCATAAAAATTCTGCTCATATCTGGTATTTCTTTTACCAGTAGACTAAACTGCTTTTATGGGCACTACGGGGAAATGCCATTGCACCTGACAGATAATCAGTTAATCTGAAAGACTGGAAGAAAGCAATAGGCTATTTCAAAGCACTGGACCTAGTTGTCAGCTCTTGTAAATTGGCATTAGCTGAGGGTTTTTTTGTCAGTGATATCTGATCTATAGGTTGCAGTTTTACTGTTTAGATATGTTCCCATTACCATTTTTTCCAGTTTGGGCTGTAGTTCGTGGCTCTCAAATGAAAGGTATTTAGCTGGGAAGGTGGCTACATTCTGCAATCTCCTCTTTCCCCAAGGTATCTCATTCTGGGGTTGTGCTCCATGTACTGTCTCTCTGGCTCACCATTCTTTCCATGATTCACCTCCCCTCCTGGTAAGACCATGATCTCCCAAACACAGAGGATACTATCCAGATTTTCAAAGTTACTTCAGGCCTAAGAATTGTATAGGTGTGCACTTTGTGTTCATTGCCCTGGGATGACCCAAAAGCACATCCTTGTGGCGAGGAGGACCAGGAGCAATGGCCTGGATTGCATGAGGCAGAGCAATGCCAGCAGCTCCAGGGAGATGATCTTCCCATCTACTCAGCCCTGGCGAGGCCTCACCTGGAGTGCTGCATCCAGGTCTGTCCTCCCCAGTACAACACATACTGGACTTTTTGGAGAGAAGCCAGCAAAGGCCCATGAAGATGATTAAGAGATTGAGGCATCTGTCACAGGAAGTAGGGCCAGAAGAGCTGGTACTGCATCTTAGAAGAAGATTAGGAGGAGTTTACCAGTCTGTGGGAATACCCGATGGTGGAGTGAAGAAGCCAGAGACTGATTCTTCTCAGTGATGCTCAGTGACAGAACAAGAGACAATGGGAACAAACAGAAATGCAGGATATTCCATTTTAACATAAACAAAACATTTTTTTATTGTGGGGGTAGTCAGGCACACAGAACAGATTGCTCAGAGAGTCTGCAGAGCCTCCATCCTTGGAGATATTTAAAACCCAACTGGACTGAGCCTGCTCTAGCTGATCCCACTCTGAACAGTGGGTGGGACTGGCTCATCTCCCAAGGTGTCTTCCCACCTCAGCTGTCCTGTGATGAGACCTCAGACCTCACTACTTTTAGCTTGTTGCAAATACAGTACTGGATCTCTGGCATCTATCTGCTCTCTTGCCCATCTGCTAGAGTGGCATTGTGCCCACTCAGAAGGTGCTATGCCAGTTTCAACAAGGCACAGGTGCCAACCAAACATAGATTTAGAAAGATACGCTGCATAAGATCCTCCTGGTAGTAAGTAATGCCAAATTAGGCCCACATGCTTCATTACGAGGGATCACATCTGTTGAGGCTTGTGGGCATTGTACCACCAATTACAGCTTTTATCCTCTCATTCTCTTTCCTGAAAGCTTTAGTGAATGGAAAGCAAAATTTATGAGCCAATCAAGTGCCTTGAAAAAATGTGTTTTTTTCCCTAGTGATCTCTGTCTTGAAATCTCAAAATTAAAGCTGGTAGTGTTTGTCTCCCTCTGTAAGACATAATTCAGTATACATTAGATTTGCTTGTGAAGGCAGCAGAAGAAAAAACACTGAAAAACATATTCTTTCTTGCCACTTAGTATCATGAGAGAAGGATTGTGTGCAATTTGTTTGATACTTGTTAGACCCTGAAGAATTATTTGGACTGATGAATTCATTTGGTAGAAGAAAATGCATCAATTTGGTTGTTGTGCATTCTCAAGTTCACTTTGGCATGTAAAAGATCACAATCCTCCATCTCTGCTAGCCACTGTTTTGTCTATGTTGTATGAGAACTGAAGCTGTTATATGGCTCCACACATGCTATGAGAAGAGCTCCTGACCCAGGAAAAGCTATTAAAAACCATTAAGCCCTCTTGCTTCAAGAACATTGGGCCTATGTGGATAAAGAAGGGTGGCAAAGTGCTGAGTGCTGCCTGCTCACTCGGGAACAGTAGCCTGTGGCAGTCAATGGGATATTAGTGTTTCGCATCCTGTGGGCTGGCTTTGGAGTTTGCTATGCCAGGAAGAGTCTTCCCACTGTTGACCCTGAGTCATCCTGACCTCTGCTCAGGGGGTTTCTTTCAGGATCTCCCTAAATTACAGCATGCAATTTACTATCAGTGAAATACTTTAGGAAGGAGTGAGAAGAGCCAGAGCACTAATAATGCCAGAGCAGAGGTAAAGAAAACAATGTAAGAAACTGTCTGGAGAGGAGCAATCAAGGTAACTGAGTAGGACTGACAGCCTGGACAGCTGACAGTGTCTCATGATTTACCTTAGGCTGTAGCTGTGGGGAGGTGGGCACTGTTTTGTACCTGTCTACACTCATATCTAGCCTTATGAGAATTGGCTTGCATTAAGTGGCAGTCAGTTTAATTTGAGTTACGCCAGCCTTAAAGCGCAAGCCCCAACACAGCCCTGTGATGTGTCAGTGTGTGCTTGTCCCTGGTTGAGTCAGGAAGCTTGCAAGGTAAGGCAGCCCTGCCTCAGCTCTGGCAGCACAGGGAGCTGCTGGAGGTTCTGATGCTGAGATCTGACTTACTGTTCTACCCATGCCTCCTGCTGTTCCGGCTGATGGGCAAACCAGCTGCAGCACCCCCCGGTATATAAAGCATCATAATTCTGATGGTGTTTATCCCATTCTTACACCATTAAGGGAAATATGTTCTAAAATACTGGTGAGTCCTGCAGACTGGTTTTATTCTCATAATGATCCAACTATTGATATCCAAATAGTCCATTATTTATGCACCATTAGGTATTCTGCTCATGGCATTTTCCCACATCTTTCCATCCAAACCTGGAGAACATGTGCTGTCATATGGCTGCCTATTCTTTAAGAGTTAAAACAATAAAAATAGCACAGCAGGATCTTGTCCATAAACAATGGAAACATTGCTCTAAATTCAGTACTATTTCTGTTTTTATTATGTGATCGCTTCTTTGTTGTTAATCACTTGCCCTACTTAATTCATTCATTATACTCGAAAGCTTTGAGATTAAACCCCCAGGCAGTATAGCTTCATAGGAATCCTTTCTTTTTTATCTATTCCAAGTTAGATTAAGTCTAGGTCCTGTTTAATGAGGTGCCACTTGCTGGCTTTTTATGCAGAAAGAATTCTTCATACTCAGCGGTATGTATATATACCATATAAATTATAAAATATTTTACATTTTTTTTCTGAATTTTTTACTAATATGTCCTGCAAAAAACACTATCATTACAAGTTACCTGGGATATGGGTGGTTGGCTACTTTTGATTTTTCTTTTTTTTCTTTTAGTAATGAACCTTGCTATTCATTTTTCAGCAATTTCAGTTTTTTATTTAAATTATGTCATTTCATAGCAATATTAATGGCAGTGATAAGACTTCTTTGCCTGTGTCTGCAACTCACTAAGTCAATTATTGGAATGTCTTCACCTGCCATGCAAATGTTAACAACCTGCCCATGCCTGGCAACATTTGGTGTTTAGGAGGGACAATGTGCTATAGGCAAGGCGAGTTTATGGTCAGCAACAGGGAGTGTGAAGGGGCTCTCACCTCACAGTCTGAGGGCTCAAGTACTTTAATATAGCCATGTTGACAAGGGTTAGGCTTCATCCTGGGACAGAGGTTGGCCTTTGTACCTCTGCATCTGTACTGAGCTATATTTGTTGCACCACTCTGCTCTAGGGATAACAAATCCATTCCATATTGGCACACTCCTTATACTAATAACACTTCCTCCAGGCTCATGGAACTGTTTGTTCTGATCCAATTGTGTCTGGTAATTTCATGCTGGACAAATATCTGTGGTTTTGGCTTTTTCACATTCTTTCCAACACCAAGAAACTCATTGGTTGAGAATGCCTTGCACAGGTCAGTCCCTGTGTCTATGTTCTCCAGTGTGGAAGGTGGCAGGTTTCTTTATGCAACCCATGAGTGTTGAGATATATATATATATATAAGGAGAGTCTGGCTGCACTGCCAAATCCCCCCTTTCTGAAAATTATATACCTGTTTTCATCTGTTTTTATTTCAAGACAGGGAATGAGAAAACAAAGCCATAGTTCAGCTATTTTTGTAAAAGCCTGCTGCAGATAAGTGATAGGTTATGTTAGTGGTGAAAGAGCAGCTTTGTCCTGCTGAGAGAAAGTGATCACAAATAGTCTCTATCATGAAATTTTTTACAGAATTTAAGGCTGAAAACTTCACAGAAATGGAAGGCAGCAACAATGTCCATCCAGAACAAATCATGGTCTCTGGAGTTTTTGTCTTCACTTTTGCCTGCTGAGTTTAAGGAGTTTGGTTACCTTGCTCCAAGATAAAGCTGCTCTTGAAATGTTATTCCAGTTATATTAGTTATTTTGAACTAAGCATTATTTATGCTAAACTAGTTATGTTATATTAAGCCAGTTTAGGCAGGTTTTTTGTTTTTTTTTTTATGCAGTTTCTAAATGTTTCTTCAATGGCTGTAATCCTTGGCCTGAGTTTCTGGTGACTCATGAATATTTCACATGGACTAATGCAATCAGCCATTCAAGGTCTGGGATTTAGGCCTTTCTCCAGTACTGGCTAACTCTGCTCTGTTGTGAAGCTCTTGCAAGAGCCCTTCTCAACACTCTTTGTAAATTAAAATCATGGTTGGCTTTTTATGCCCCTTTCAACTTGTCATGCTTCCTGATGTAAAGTTTTTGATTATTTTACCTCAAGAACAATTGAGAGTCCAGAGTTAAGGAATTTGTGTACAGCAAAAAAAAAGAATCAATGAGCTGATGACATTTTCTTTTAACTCTGATTCAGACTAGTTCTGCAGTTAGGAAATGTTTTTATTGTTAACAGTACTGCTATTGATATTCAAAGTTAGAATCAACATAAAGCTTCGTATTGAAGACTAATATTTAGGAGAAAGAGGAAAATTACTATTTATTTTTTTCCAGTTCTGTAGGTGACCAGTTTTGAGAACAGTGATGGATACTTTGATAGGAGAGAATAGAAGAAATAAAGTTTAACTACACCTAAATATTTGGTGTAAGCAATAGCTTACAATTTATTCTTTCAAATATATAGGAATCAAAAAATAGGAAGTCTAAAGAAGTCAATACTAGTCACTGCAGAAAGGGTATTTGACTCAGAGAGAATAGTACTTTTAAGCACTTTTTTTTTGTTAATCCTTTGCAGAATCTAATGTTAAATGGTTCCTTAATAGTAATTCTTTTATATATGAAAAATATGCAGAAGATGCAGATGACTCAACATAGATTAAAATGGAATAATTTCACATTTCTTAAATATATAGGTAGCCAAAAAATTATGAAAGCAAGTACTAGTAAATAAATATAATCTCGAATAGGTGACTGAGGGCCCTCCACCTTGTGAATCAATAAAAAAATTCTCTATATTCATGTATTTAAAAAGTAAAAAATGAATTAACCAGTTGTTTTCCTTGCTTCTGCTTTCTGTTGCTAGGCTGTACCACTTATCACCTGTGAGGCATCCAGACCTGGAACAGAAATAATAAAGGGAATTGCAACACTTTCAGTTGAAGGGACCAGTGGTGTTTCACAGTAGGCTTGCCCCCCACAGCCAGCTTTAGAGAGGAGATCCATAGCTTTTCAACTGCATAGTGTGATGTTATCAAATATTTTGAACTGTAATCTTGCAATTACTATTAATGTTGCATTAAAAGATTATTTAATGAAGGAGATCACACAGAGAACAAGCAATATAATGGCTCCAAGCAGCTTGCCTCCCACATACCTGGAAAAACTCCCTACTGCTACAGAAGGAGGAACTACAGCTAGTGCCAGTTCTAAACAATAGGTTTCACACTGTATCTGTTAAGACCTGTTGCTTTTGGCAACAAAAACTGACTCAAAGGCATAAATTTAAATTTTAAAAAGTGGTGTTTGGTGGTTGAAGACAATCACAGAATATTCTAGCTTCTGCTGTGCATTGTTTAGCATTCAAAGGCAGTTGTGGAGGTGTTGGCTGGGTGTTCCTCTCCATCACATATTATTTAACCTGTCTGTGTATTTCAGGACCAGGTCATGTTCTGACAAAATTGTGGGTGATCCAGAAGCAGATGCACTTGCTCTGATATAAAACTTGTTGGAGTGACTTACTAGCTGAGGCTTCAGCTGTGCTTCAGAACTGAAACACATTTCATGTTGTAAATTTATGTGGCTGTTGCTGTGGTGCTCTGTTGGCAGGACCCTCACACAGCAGATCTCCCTGTGGTATCTCTGATGATGCTGCCTGGCACTTCCTTCAGCCTTCACTTCATGTGGCTGTTTTTCTCTTTGCTACACTGAAAGTTGAGAGAAGTGTGATGATGTTAATGTGTGGTTAAATCCTGACAAGCCACTAGTTGCACAGGGAGTCCTAGATTACAGATACTTTCAGAAACTGGTCCACTTTAAAGAACATAAGAAACACAGACACATTACACAAATTACAGCTATGATGGTCTAAGGACACAGGCAGGGTCAGATTTGGAGGAAAACAACTCTTTATTTTTTGTTTTTAATTCTCCAGTACAGGAAAATTGGACAGGTTTTCCATACAAAACCTAATTTGTCTCATGCTTTGTAGATGAACATAAAGAAAATCATCAATGCTGTTCCATCCTCCAATGAACCTGGAGTTAGAGCACACCACCATGTTTCTGGCTTAGCAATCACCTCACAGAGGGCAATGCCTGAAACACTGTGTTGTGCTCTAACACCAGGTGCCAGGGCTTTTTTCTGCAAATTGAAGGACCAGGCTGTGACCATGTAAATGCACTCATACACTGGTTGAATTCTTACTGCCTTGCTTGTCACTCCATAAATCCTGCAAAACAGTGCCACAACTGTGAAGTTGAGTCTATCCAGTTTCAGATACCCATGGTTTGTGTTTTGCAGTAGGCGGATTTCGGGTGATTAATATCTGGAGTTTCTTCATCTTCATGATAGAAAGTCGCTCTGTCCTGACTTCGTTCTCTTGCATTGCAGAATTTGGGCACAGGGTGTCTGAAATGACAAATTTCAATCTGTTAATGAGAAACATCAGGGATTTAACTGGCCTTTTATTCTTCACCTAGAGAAAACCTGGACCTGTTCTGCTGGAGTGCAAACACCCATTAGCAGCTGTAACTCAAGACCTAGTCTGGATTTTACCCTCCCAGATCTCAATGGGTTGCTGGTGAGCACTCATCCCATACAGAATAAATAGGAAACATCAATAAAAAATAAGCATCTTTACTTCAGTTTTTCACAACATTTTTCCTGTTAATCTTGTATTCTGTTCACTGTGAGTGAATGACATGTGTGTAAAGCTATTTACACAAACTTATTACCATGAAAAAAGAAAATCCTACCTCTGACAAAATCTAATTGTTAGACTGGAGATATGAGTGCTCATTTCAGTTTCTATACATCTTTAAGGTTCTTTAAACCGTAAGCCTGATTTTCTCTCATATTTATTTGTAATAGCATTTACAAACCATGAATAATTAGAAATAATATTTGAAACAAAGACCTTTGGGGCTATATTAATCAAAGAGGAAAGTGTTACTCATTAAATTTTATGGGATAAGCACAATTATCAATAGATTATTCCTGTACTATTATTATTATTACTATTAATAATAATAATAATAATAATAATAATAATAAATAATATTTTTTTTTTATTATTTTAATGACTCATGGTTACATATTTTCTCATTGCACAATGTATTCCTAAAATTAAAGTGATATTGTGTTTAACCTCACAGTGTCTTTGGGGGAAAGATTGGTTTCATTCAGCTCCTATTACAGATGGAAAGTTGCCTGATTTTCAGGGCATGTGGCCTAGGAGTGAAACTGCATGTCTTGAATGAGTTCCAGAAAATTTCATGTGCCCTTCTTTTACTGCATCTTTGTTGTTACAGAGGAAAAATAAATTCAGTCTTCCAGGAAAGTAACTGAGAAGATTGAAAGAGTGCCTGTCTCCTCTTTTCCTCTCTAATCATGATTTTCCAGGGTATCTGCATTCCACTGGGCATTGAAGTCTTCAAAAATAGCCATAAATTCATGAGCACATAAGAGAGTTTTATTGAGGAGTGGCCGCACTTTTGGAATACTTACAAGAGAGAAAAATATGATCAGGAATTTTGATATATTGAAAAATATCACCCAATTTCTTTTTGATTATTCTCTTCTATGGCACATTTTTCTCAGCAAATTACTGCTGGTCATGTGTTGTCTTCATTCCTTTTCTTACCTTTATAGATTAAACAAATGGAACAGTATACTGTAGAAAAAATAGAAATATGTGGAGAAAGAGAAGATTGCAGAAGCAACTTGTCGCAGAACGACAGTTTTCACCATCTGTTTATCAATTTTCAAACTGAAACAGAACACATGAAGTACATATGAAAGAGCAGAGAGGTTCTTTGTGGGAGGTGCTACTGAACTTACTCAACAGCAGCCTTTCAAATACAGTCTTCTTACTTTTCATCCTGAGCTTTAGAAGGTAAACATTCGGGTTTACAGATCTACAGCCAGCGTTTTAGGAGTGTATGATACTGCAGTATTTCTTCTGCTTATCAGCTCAGCCTGGAGGAATAGTTGGACTTTTTAAATTACTTTCTTCACTGCATTCAGCTTCTGGACACTGATGTATTTTTGCCTTTGTTTCTAAGAATCATCCAGGCTCTTAAATGCTTTTACAAATCAAGCTTGAATGCAAGCTTTCACCACTATCTGAAGTGCAACTTATTATTTCTGATGATCCTTCCTCCTTTTGAAATGCCACTCAACATATCTTTACTGGAACCATTAAATATAACTCAACTAAATAAATAAATAAAATAAACAAATTTCTGGCATGCAACCTTGAAAAATTTATCTGTTATATTTCAACAACTTTTCAGTTGATAATGAAATTCTCATCTCTGTGTGTTATTATGAAACTTCTTGTGAAGTTTCTTTTCACACTGTTGGTGGTGACGTTACCAGGAAGCTTTATTAGCTAATGACTGTTGCATTTATAATTTATTCTAAGCAATCTAAACTATTGATGGAAAATAGTGTCTTCTGAAGTTTTATGAATATAGTTGAAGGTATATGAATAATTTGAAACTATATATTAATGGATGAGACAAAAATAATGTAAGTCTTGATACTAGTTGTCATTGGAGTGACAGCTGTTAAAAATCTCACTTTTTTTGGAACCTGTTGTGATATAGACATTAATTTTCCATGAGTGTTCAACAGAAATCCTGCTTCATAGTAAAGTGCTTCTTCTCCAAATCCAAAAGAAAGATTTCTTCCATTCCTTAAATAAAAATATGCTAATCAGATGTTAATTAATTGCATTAAAATTTAAGAGGAAACATGTAATTATAGTACACAGGTGCAAAATTATTAGCCAAATTTTCAGTATTATCTACAGCTTGAAAACTGAATCTCTCATCATTATTTATTATTAATGACTGTGCAGTACTTGGATGCTTCCAAGTTTGAGTTATGTAGTAGTGAATAAAAGCTCTACCTTCTGCTGGTGTTTTAATCACCCTTCTGTATTTTAATCTGTGATCAGGCTGCGTCCTCTGTTTTATGCAGAGACACTGTTTTCAGTTTTTGTCCTGAAGATTTGTGGAGATAAGATGCATAACTTCCAGCTACTACTGGAAATAGAGCATAGGACAGAACGAGAATTCCTCCAAGTTCTTAATAGCGTTGTTATGCCAAAAAAAAGTATTTGGCACCATTAAATTCAGGCACACTGAAACAGGAATATGATTTTTTTACAGGCGTTTAGATACACAGGTTTAAGGGATGCTGCTCTTGCTTCTTCAGGAAGTCCAAGTGCAACAATCACAAATGCTAGACTTGGGTCACCAGTGTAATGGTGAGATGGCACAAGGTGGGAAAGATTTATGGATGGTATAAAAGCACCACTAAAGTTTAGGAACACATTGTCACTCCTGCCCTCTACCCATGCTTGTAGAAGATTAACGTAGGTAAGAGGACATGAATGGAATTGACACCTGAGCAGTCTCACTCCCTGCTTTTAGCATTCTCTGAAATTTTTAGATCAGATTCTTTTGCAAACAGTTAAAATTAATTCAAGTACAGTCATTAAAAATAATGTAATCCAGGTTTGCTTGAAAAAACTCTCTACCTGGACTCAGCATCACTGATGTTATTTATTAATGTTCTGCAGATTTTATATGCATGCAGTAGAGTGGAGAATCATAGACAAGGTTATTTTTCTTGACTTAGCATGTCTTACACCTTTCTGTAAAAGAGTGAACATCTGGAGAATCACTGGCTGTGAATGTCGCAAGTTTGCAAATGTACATATCTAAACTGAAACCTTCATTTCTTCCATGGCTTTTGGGAAGATCTGCACACTGCTAAGTGAAGCTTCTTGTAATGTTTGTTTTGATGAAGTCAGTAAATGTGATTATTTTCCCTTCGTAAATGGGTAAATAGCTGGAAGAGCCAGGAAATGCTGCTCAAGTGGTTTCCATTGACATGCTCTGTGCAGCTTTTGCTTTCCATGCAAACTTCCCTGCTGGCCTCTGAGATTTACATGAGAGAGTACAGTTCTGGTACTGAGTTGCCCTTTAAACAGACAAACTGTAATTAAACATTTTGTTTTTCAGAGAAAGCAAGTCAAATTTTGCATGAAAAGGGTTGTTATAGTATTGGCTTAAAACTGGTCTTTGGCCTCTTCTCTGCAATCCTAGAAGAAATTGTGAGTGTGTAGATTAAACTTCTATATATAATATTGATCAGTCTGTTTGCTGATGTTTAGCTCATTGCCATATTATTTCAGAACCCAGGCCTGAAATGTGTCCGTACTTTCTAATCTGCCTTATTAAGACTGCTATAAAAAATTAAGAGCTGCTTTTTGCCCCTCTCACAGCTCACTTGTAAGATTTCTTTTGTTTCTCCTACTTTTTCTTCATCACTTCAATAGTCCAATGTGCATTTAATTTCAAGCTGAGTACCTTGCATTCCCCTTGCATACATTAAAGAGTAAATTCTGTGTGATTGGACATAACTAGTACTTACTGTAATAAGTAGCATATTCATCTCTTCCACAGTCAGATAATTTCATACTGTGCAACTTTTCTGCTTTCTGAAATGTCACCACTTAAGCATGGTTTTCCCATGAGGACACATTGAAAAGGCCTTTCCTGAAACACAGCTTGGAAATGTAACCTATAATGTTATATTTAAACCAACTTAATAGCACTCAAAAATTGGATCAACAGGTACAATACCCATACAGTAGAGACAATGTATTATTTTTATTTTTTTTCCTAGAAACTGGTCCTGGATTTAATGAATTTTGAATTTGATTTTATTTTGAAGTCACTTGCCTTCTTGGTGAAAGCATTTCTCTATTATTAGGCTTTGCAGCTGCAGAAATAGTTACTTTCAGATATCTCTTTGAAATAGTATGCATCAGAGCAAAACTCAGGTACTGCACATGTAATTTCCTAACCTTGAACTAAACAGTGCCAAATTCATCCTGGTGTTCATTGGATCATGACTTTTTAGGGGAAAGCTGCTCTTATACTGGTGAAAGATGATGAGGTGTTTGTTTTACAAAGAACTCTGTGAAGATGGAGAAGAGGGAAAATGAATAATCATGTTTAATCTGAAGTGTGTTTGATGCATTTGTCTTGGTTTTTAAGTGAACCACACAGCACTGAGTTTGCAGATACCCAATAGAGCAGAACTGTCCTGAAAAAACCTCCACTCATTCTTCTTGCAATATTTAATAAATCCCAGAGAAACTACCAGAAACAGTTTGGAAAAACTCACTAGGAGGAAAATAAATTACAAATTAATTAAAAAAAAGATTGAATTAAAAATACAAATTGGCTGATTTCTGTCAGCTTCAAACATGGTTATTAAAAGGATCAGCACCAGACCCCCCCCAGCATGGCCACTGATGTTCCTCAGAGAGAAGTTTGGAAAACTTGGACAAAATATGACATCAACCCCTGCCAAGTAAAGCCAGTGAGGAATTTTTCTTGAAATTCCTAGAGAATGCCAGATTATGCCAATAAAAAAATTTCAGTCTAGAACTATTCATCATATGCAGGTATTCTTAATAGATTTGAGTATATTTTTCCTGTGTAATAAAATATAGAAAGCACACACTTACAATTACTTTTGTAATTAATTAAATGGAGCCACCATATTATTTTTCTATAGCACCAAAAAGGAAGAATGAACCTGTTTTCTCTGTGGTATTTATAAACTTTCAGTTGGATTAACGATCAGCACACAAAAATAGGACTAAATTTGAACTGATCTGTCAGCTTGTTGGTTTGGGTTCTGACAGTTGGTGTCAGGCAAAGGAAAATTGACATTTCATAAAACTGTGTGACATTGCTCTTGTTCCTTATTTGAAGATGAGTACCATGTCATGTTACAAGTAGGAAGAGAAAAAAATGTATATTTGTCACACAAATTACATAACTTACAAAGATATGGCTAAATCACTAATGGTCTTTCATCAAGACTAAATTCTACCCAAAATGTGGAGACCTACAAAGGACAAAGCTCTTTATATGTGGGTTATATTACCAGTATTCCCAAGTTGCTGGCATTCCCATGCCAGCACTGGCGGCTGGCTTATACTTCCGAACCCACCACTGCACAGAAAAACATACCCTTGCAGCTGGGCTGAACCAAGGGGCTATGAATTTGGGTCACATGTGTGGCCTGGCCCAAAGAGCCAACCACTGAAAGACCACTGAAGTGTCACCTTGGGGTGTAGTTTTTGTCACTCAAAAATCACACGAGTGATGCTAGTGCAGCACAGTCACTCATGAGCTTGAGATCCTGGAGGAGTGCCAGGCTGGAACTGGCTCTTTTTTTGCCTGTTTCCTTGGGTAGGTTGAAGTTCTTCATGCTTGACCTCTCACATTAAGTTTCTCTCTCCTTGATAAAACCCAGGGATAAGTCAGATTAATTACTTTGGTCTGTTTGTCCATTTTTGACAGGAAGCAATTATAGCTAGTGAATAATACGTAGTGTCCTATGTGTGCTTTTACTCTGTGTTTATGGTTACCAAAGGAGATTTCCTCTCCACACACTTCCTTTCACTAAAGGAAGAACAGCCTGACATGCAGTTAATCCTTGCAGGTTTAGTCATTTAACTACTGCCATATAGCACTTATTTCTTTTATCTGGATTTATTCCTTCTCTCCTCTGTTCTGATAGCTGAATACCTCCAGTTGTGTGGTTATGTTTCATTAACTGGCGTTCAAGCTGTAAGTGTTCATGGCTTTAATGGAGAATCCAGCATTGAAAACAAAAAGGGCCTGTGATCTCCATAGGACTCAGTGGCTGGGAGAATTCCAAGATACCAGAGAGCTTCATGCAGGAATTTGTAGGAACTGTTGTCTAGCCCAAGGGTTGGAAGTAGGTCTGCATGACCGCGAAGTAAAAATCAAGGGTGGGATTCCAGAAGCACTAAATCCTACTCAAAGCAAGAGGTATTTATACTTTTGGGGCTCTATCTGCCATGAAATCAATGCAGCTTTGGCAGCATGGCATTAACCCTGAATTAGTGCACCTTGAGATGAGCACCCGCAGCTACAAAGCTTCTAAGCACCCATCAGTGGCTTGTCCACAAGAGGTTGTTATGGTGCACGGTATGTTGTCTTCACCTTTGGGAATCTTACAATCTCTTGTAAGGTCCATGGAAACTTTCCAACCCAAAATTTCCAAAGGTTCCTAGGACTGCCAAATATTTCATACTTTCCACATGCAGTCAGGTGAGCACTGTATTAGATTTTATTATCCACACTATTGACACAATAATCCATAACCATCTTAGAAGCTGGTAGTGCTGAATTAAACCTAGGACAGTGCTACTGTCTGTGTCTTCCCAAGCCCTTCCAGGGAGCGTGTTCTTCACTGGGATGTGTGACACCTACTGCTGCTGAACCTGCTCTGCAGAGCCCAGGACCTGAAGAGGCAGGTGAGTGCATGAACACACCCCTGTGCCTGCGTAAATGAGCATCTCTGTGTGACCACAGGACACGCGTGAGTGTGTGCTGAGCACACCAGCTGGTCTGGCAGTGCAAACAGCCCAGCCAGAATCTCAGAAGTTGTACCAGTGCCTGTAATTTAAACAACAGGCTCCAACCACTTCAGTCTCTACTGGATTTTTGTTTCCCTGCCTATGCATATGTCAGCTAGCCCATGATAAAAGCAGTAGTTTGTTAATTCATCCACCCCGCCCTGTCTTGCCGGAGTGCTATAAACAGTGCTGGAAACAGCAGTAAGAGTTTAAATTACTCTGGTTGAAAATCCATTTCTGCAAATTACTGGGAGTCTTTTAAACAGATAAATAATGTTTTCCTAAGTGCACATCTGTACTCCAGAGACAGAAAAGAAAGAGTGTAGAAATATGTAGGTCTGATTTTGTTTTCAGTGTCATCCTTAGCAAAATTTCTATGGCAAAATTCTACAGCAGCTTGATGCCAACAGTTTGCATCAAGTGTACTGTATTTGAAGCAATTGAGCTAATGTTTGAGATTCTGACAATCAGAAAAATAGGTTGGCATAATTATATTAAGATATCTGAGAGTATCATGTACTTTGCAAGACTGAATTTTAAACTGTTAATTTAAATTAATGAAGATTCAAGAGTTTATAATTTGTTTATTTATTGAAATCAAATGCAGTCCATGTTTCTAACTAATTGAAAAGTATACTTGTGATAGAGAAAGTATTTAATTTGGGCAGGCAAGCTACCAGACTTCCAAATAAAGATGATGAATTGCAAATTCTCAATCTTAATCCCTGTAGGCTGACAGTTACCCCTCTTAAAGCAGAGTTTGAGTGATATACTATAGCTGGTAATAGCACACAGCTGCAGAGTAGGAAATCCCATTGATACTTTGCAAAGCTTTTGTTTTGCTTCATTCATTATTTTTCAAAATTATATATTCCTTATTTAGAATAAGCAACTTTTTTTTTGCCATTGTGAGTAGACTAGGCCTTTAAAAATCTGCTAGTTTTCCGTATGTAAAAATACCTGGGATCAGCTCTGGATTTTTCACTTGCATGTAGCATTTTCAGAAGCACAAATGCATGTGTGATTTTTGCAACCTCATACCGCCTCCAAGAGTAAGTAACACGCCTCTGTTATACATCTCAACATTCAGCATACAAGATCAAATGTAAAAAGGTTTTTTCACTCTCTGATGTGTAAAGCATGTGTCCAACAACAGCAGCAAAATCAGTGCCAGAAGAAGCAGCCCATAGGGAAGCAGTAATTTGTGTGTCTGCACATTATTCTGTGTCTATGCACATATTAACCCTGGTATACAGTAAATTGTGTTACCATGGCAGCCCTCACATGGAAAGTTATATACTAGTAGGGTATGTCTGACAACCACCAACAGGAAATAAGCATGTTCTGGCAGATGAAGAAGTGTGTTGTTTCTTTCTGTGAGGAAAAAATGCACTAAAACTGAGGATGGAGAAACCAGGTTGCAGAAACAATGAAAAAACACAGCATTTTCCCCAAATGTAAAAAGTAAAATACAAAAAACCCTCAGAACTCCCTCTCTCCCTTCTCCCATGCATCAGCACCAACATGACTCCCAAGGGCTGGAATACTGTAGGCTTTGCTCAGACAAAGTTCCCATTAAAATCCTGCCTTATGTTTTTCATTCTGTATACTTTGTTCACTGAGGCTTTTTACTTTGCTTACATTAGTTTTTGTGTCCGATTTTGAGATTGAACTTCTTTCTTTATGACAAAGCTGGTTTGTCAAGGGTGAGCTGCTACAGTTCATCAACACTGCATGCTATCATATGCTGTGTTATATTTTTAGTTGTATATACAACTTTGCCAAACTTCAGCTTTATGGCTCACATTTTGAAGCAGATGCTATTTGCCTGAGTTCTTTCCTTTTTTAAATGCTTAAACAAAAAAAAAAAAAAGGTTCAACTACTTAGAGGAGTCAGATTAGAGGAAAAATATTTCCCATTAGAAATTTTTTGACCATTCTTCTGGAACATTTCACACCTGCTGGTTTGAGTTGGAGTCTCAACATTAGAGATACACATATGATAACAGCATCACTCAAAGAGAAGGTAGAACAGAAATGAGAGCCCATGACAGTGTTTCGTGATGCAAAACTCAACACTGAGTAAAGGGTCAGCAGTTTGCATGAGTCATCAGTGGTTTAGAAAGAGGAAAAGAAAAAAGACATGACAAGATAGAAACTCCCAAGAGCTACAGGCTTGTTGTATTGGCTGAAGTTTAATGAAAAAGTGGTGCTCCTGTCAGCTGGTGTACTACATAATAATGTTAACACCACTACAAACAGGTTGTGGTTTATTGCTTCAATTTCTTATGTACTGGCAAGAGAATTAACAAGAATGATGCATTAGGATCTTAGATCTCAGTCAAATTAGGTGACTAAGAGGGTGATGAAAAAAATGCTTGTTCTTTGAAGGAGCACAATTCCATCAGAAACTTGTTACATCCTAGCATCAGGCCATTTGATGAGCTGCTGATTTAACAGCACACTTAGCAGGCAGTAGTTACATTGAAAGGGGCAACTACTTAATCAGTGCTTTAAAGATATTATGTTCAGAGTGATTTAAAGGGATATTGTGCTTTAGTAAATGTGCCATGAGTATGAATATTTTCTGCATGAAGTGAATACAAAAATGAGGTTACGAGTGTCATTAATATTGTCGACTTCTTTATTTGGATATATGTTGAAAAAAGAAAAAGCCAGTAAGTACGAAACAAATACTAGCATTTTGGAAATACACTTACTGGAAGGAAATAACCATCAGTGGAAGAGAACAGGGAAAGAAAATAGCAGTTATTACATTCGATGGATGTCCACAGTAGATGGAGAAAATAAGGAAGTATTATAAAATAGAGGAAAAATATTAGGAGGAAAGTTAACAAAGTGCTTGGTTTCCACTGCTGGGATACTCTGGCCTTAAGCTGAGACAGGGGAGATTCAGATTAGATATTAGAAAAAAGAAAATTTTGCTGTTGGGGTGGCCAGGCATTGGAATAGGTTGCCCAAGTAGATGGTGGAATCACCATTTTTGGAGGTATTTAAGAGGTATCTGGATCTGGCTCTGGGTGATGTGGTTTAGGGGTTACAGTGATGGTGCTGGATGGATAGTTGGTCTGGATGATCTTGGAGGTCTCTTTCAACCTTGATGATTCTGTGACTTGGGAGATTTCCCTCATCACCATGAATTTATCCAGGAATGCTGACTACCTCTCAATGCCTGCCTGTTGCAACAAGTGGCTCGAGGAATAAACCATGTTTACCTACTGAAACAAGGGCAAACCAGCTTGGTACAGAGGCAGCTGTCAGCACTTTGAGATATGATACTGCATTTTGTGTCTGATAAATATCTGTGGAGAATCAGCATGGGAACTTCTTCCTGAAGCCTCATGGGCAACATTTAAAATAACACAGGGGAAAAAGTGAGGCAGCAGTATCAGTGTATTTAGAATATCTGACACTGCAGGATGGCTGAGGTAAAGGGTGTTTCATGCCAAGTGACAGATCCAAGTCTGACATGACCACAGCTTTTACACAGATTTTAGTTTTGGGCTAGTGATTGTATTCTGTAGCTCACCTGCCTCAGTTTATCAGGGTGTGTAGATTAGGACCCCTTCATGCCCCAGGGCCCACATGTCCAAGGCTCTGATTTAATTCGCCACAGCATGCTACAACTATCCGCCTTTGTGTTGCAATTACCCACTTTTGTGCTGCCTGGTTCCTCCCAGTAATATCTGGTCACTGCTGGGGCACTGTGGTGCAGGGGGCAGAGCTGGGGCTCAGCACCAGGGTCCCACGGGTAGCTGTGGTACTGTGGCATGATGGAGCTTTTGCTCAGCACTGAATTCACCAAATTTTGAAAACAGCCATGTCTTTAACATCCAGTACAGAAAGCACAAATATAAAGGAGGGAAAATAAAAACAGGCTTTGATTAGGGCAGGGGATCTATTCATTTTGTTGGGGAGAAAATGAAGGAAGGCAAAGTCATTAGCAGGGCTTCTTATGAAAGCAGGAGTTACTTGGGAAATTGCAGTGCCATTGACTAGAATGCATGGAGCACAAAAGGGAGATATAATAAGACGAAAGCAGTTATGCACCTAAGCCCTGAAATGTAGCATTACATCCATCCTGAGAGGTAATCATTCCTGTCATTACTAAGCTGTAAGATCACTCAGTCCTAGCATGGTAGAAATCCAGGAGCTCAACACATCAGTCAGGTAGCTTTTCATAACTCTCTGCTTCTGTGGCTCAGCTGGAGTTAAAAACAAGCCTCAGATAGTGGCAATCACTCTTATGGCTGCTACCAAAGCTTGTAAGTAATAACTCATAAACCTTCTTAATTGAAATAAATTTAATTTTATCTTCATTACTGCTTTGCTGAGTTATCTGAAAGTGCATTGTTTCTTGTTCAAGAAATGATGCATTGGTACATGCACATGTGGCTCGGGAGCAAAAATTTTGGGAACAAATGATATATAGTATAACACAGAGTTCTATCTTCTTTTAAGTCACCACTGGTGTCCCCTCCAATTGCCACACGGTTTGTAGTTTGTATGATCTGTATTACACAGCTGAACCACGTGTGTGCAACTTGTGCAACAGAGGCAGCAGGTGTGACACTGCCAGAGTGAAGGTGGCAGCAGTGAGAGCTGGTGGCTGCCTGAGCAGGGTACAAGGATGTGTCTGCACCAGAGATGGGCAACAGAACAGAAACCCTCAAGGGTGAGTGTTTGACCACTATACTGTCTAAGCACAGCCACTAATGACTTTACCAGTCTTACCCTTTGAAATTGTCTTGTTCCCTGCTATAGAAACCATTCAAATCATTCCTTGTACTGCCTTACAGGACTAGGACATGATATACTGGCTTGGAGAAAAGGTCCTGCACTCTATCTGTGAAGCAGCCAGCAAAACAGGAAAGTAAATGTTTGAGTTATTTACCACAGAGTTTGACAAAATGCAGAACCTTCTGACATCCTTAGAGGATAAAAAATTCTGGCAATCCCTGCCAAAATACAGTCTTGGAGAACAAGATGGAAAATCATGTTTTGCTGAAAGATTCAAAGTAAAACTGTGACAAAAAAAATACTGCACAGTGAAGCAAATAATTGAGGATTTCTCCCAAAAGATGCATAGGTTCTTAAAAATACCTTGAACTGCTGAGATGACCTGAAGATTACTGGCACTACAGAGACATAGACTTGCCCCCATTCATTTCTATGTCCAGTCTTTGCTCTCATGTTGTCCAAGACAACATCCCAGAGAACAGATATACTTAAAGAACTCAGATGCTGAGGATCCAGCTGTGGATATCAGCCATATCTCTTCATTGTCATTATTTATTACCAAAAATATAAAAACTTCTTTCCTCTCTACATGGAAACCTGATTTCTATGTTTCCACTAAAACTTTTTTCCCTAATAAGGATTATTTTTCCTTACTTAAGGAGTATGAGTGAATCATCCACTGACCTTCTGTGGCATAACCTGAACAGACAGAGTTCAGGTTATGCGACAACCCATCAACAGCAGGATGGGTTCTGGCATCCTGAAATCTTAGAAAAATGTTTCTGGATCATTTCCAGCTTGTCAACAAGCTCCTAAAATGTGTGGATTGAATACTTAGAACTTTACCCTGTATCAGAGGATAATTTACTAATTTTCTATATCCTGGCTGTATCTATCCTTATCTGCTGTACATGCAGCACAGCTCAATTCCCCAGCTCCAGAATATATAAGTCAGGCAGGCATCTGCTCCAAACACCTGCACCCCAAAATATCTGCCCTCAGCAACCAGATGTGCCTGTCCATCTGGTGATAGACACAGAATGCCTGTTCTTTTTTGAGTGAGAGTCCTGTCCATCTTAGGCCATATGCTAGGGAGAAAGAGATCATTTACATTTTCCTTTCCGATTTGTTGACGAGAACACTAAAGTGACTGCTCACCCAGAGAAGGAGATGGTACTGAACCTCATCCCTATGAGGTTTTCCATCTTGGATGCTTGCTATCACTACACATAGCTTAAGAGGGCCTGACCATCTGTGGAAAGTGGGAGTGTGAAGTCTTAATAATGCTTTGTAAAGGCCAAGATGGCCACCTCAGAAGGGTGTTCACTGAGCAAAAGTTACCTATACCAACCCTCAACTGAGATTGTCAAGAGTGTGTCTGAGCTCCCCAAGATGTTGAGAGCTTCAGCTCTGTGCTTCAAGCAAGTCCTATATAATTTTATTCTATCCTTTCCAAAGATAATCTAATGTAAAATGTCTGAAAAATGTTGGGAGTGCAGACTAAAAGTCCTCCCCTGTTTAGGGTATCTGAGTCACATATGTTTCAATTTTCTTCCTTTGGAACAGGGAATTGGAAATGTTTTCCTGCACTGAGTTGCAAGTTTAGTTTTAAGAGTGGGAAGTCCCAGAGCCCCAGAAGAGGCATTGGTACTCTTGCAAGATGGGAGGAAGGGTTTTAAACTCTGTTTCCCAAAAGGCTGTTTAGCCTGGACCTCCTGTGTGCCATGCCAGAGGCTGAGCAGAGCTGTGTAGGCAAGATGGATACCACCACCCAGCTGAAAGAAAGCTGCCCTCTCTGCTGGGCTTTTTTGTGCAACTCATTTGCATCTGTACACACTCAGCTTGGGTTGGGTGTCTGGCTCCAGCTCCTGCAGTGATTTGGACTGTGGTCTGACAAATTGGAGAGCCCCTGAGCAGATGAGGCACCAACTTACTGTGCTGTTCTGGGAGGGCAACACTTCTTGACAGGCAAGTTAAATGCCTATGGACTTTAGAAATGCAAATTTAGATACCTGGGGATTCCAGCTAGGCTTTATGTAGGACGCTTTAGGAATTATGCTCTTCTACATAAATGCCTAAATTCCACCCATGTTCCATTTCAGGCTTGTTAGTCCCTCTGTGGATTTAGGCCTGGGAAAAGAAAAGGCAGGATGCAAGAACCGCTAGACTGTACTTAATAATGAATCTCTGAGAAGAGAACACACAGGCTTTGAGGTCCAGCCAAAATTGGAGTAAAATAAGAAGAGAAAACACATGTCTTTTGGGATTGCAAATCAGCATATTGGTGAATAGCAAGAAAGCAATAGAAGAAGCAGCTGAGACAGAGGAGAAACCAGGGACTTAAAGAAAATTGTCCATTCCCTGAAAATCATTACCAACATTTTCTACAAGTGGGACTCTTAAAATGCACACACTCAAAATGTTCCTTTTTGTTTTTCTTGGTAGTGATCTTGAAATTGCAATTTTTATGCATGATGAATGCCTAGTTAGAAACTGCCTAGTGACACTGAAATACTTCACACCTGGATTTCATAAATATTTCTTTATGCAGCTGCTTTCCACCAGAATAGCTAATGAGGTGAAAACTTGGAACCTCCTCTACAGTTAGTTTTATATTGTGCAAGGAAGGGAGTTTCCCAATTCAATGGCAAGAGGGCCCACAGTCATGTCAAGGTCACTAGAAATGTTCACCCACTGTTTGGAATGAAGCAGCTATAATCCAACCATAAATGCCCAGCTGAAGTTTTCCATCTGGAAATGCTCATCTACAGTGTATTTTTACCCACTCTATACTGTTTCTGAGCATTGTTGCCTGCAACTGTGGCAGTAGCCCGCTCGTGCTGATTTGGGAACTGGGAACATCCAAATCAAGGGTGACTTTCCCACAAATCCTCATCTCCCTTAGTCTTTTAAATCAAGTGAAATAATAATAACAATAATAATAATAACAATAACAACAAGAACAATAATAATATTAGTAATAATGGAATCACCAAACTAAGAGCTTTGTTCTCATTTTTTGGACATTCAGGCTGATGTTCCAGTTCATGCTGAGCAACGCTTTAAGCTACAAATGAACTTGAATGAAGGTAATTGAACAGAAAGTTATTACTCAGAAGCCCTGTGGGACAGCCACCATCTCTGTGCTGTGTTTGCATAACACTTAGAGTCACCAAGGTCCAAGGCTCCTCTGGGGGATCACCATCTGTGCTGAGATAAACTAACTAATCTCTGAGGCATAATGCCATCAGCACTGGAGAGTCTATTTTCTCTCTTGATTTCTCCTCCACCATTTATTCAAATACCTTCACCAAAAGCAGGGAGAGTAACAAACACAAGATTATACAGGAGAATTTTCTATGGTTTTTTGGAGGTGTTGATGCAAACAAGGGCATCATCTTCAGCTCTGTGCTTTCATTCCTCGTAATTTTTCTGCCATTGGTAGAAACCTAAGAGAACATAAGATAGCTGGGCAACTCTTTCCTTTCATGACTGAAATTTAAGAGGTCAGAAAAAAATATTAGAGAAATTGTCTCATTGCTAAGAAAGAAGCAGAAATATCAAAGATGTTTCAGGAAATAAAATGCTAGTTGTCTTGGTCACTGGAGAATAATTTAAAATCTATTTTGTTTTATGATAGCTTACTGTTATGTGGTTTTCAGTCACTGATTGAATGGCTTTTTACGAGAAAAACTGCATTTTTCCAACAACAAATGCCACATTTTATTCCTTTTAACCAATAAAGAGGAGTATGAATATTAGAGGCATTGAATCCTCTCAGTGTTTGGCCTGTTCCTACTGTTTGCTTTGAAACTCCTCTAACTCTTTAAGTCGTAGATCCATAGATGCCATAATGCCAAGATAGAGTGAAATTCAAAATCGTAGGAGTTTCACAGTTGTCCTCATAAATTCAAATTATGGCAGTATGCACATGTTCTAGGGAGGCCTGGAACTCAATTGGGTGCTGAACAATTGTGGGAAAGGTGATTCCTCATCCTTTCACTACAGGATTATCTAAAGAGGAAACAGAAATTCTTTCATGTGATTAAAATTACCAACAGACCAACAAAGTTTAAATCACAGATATTGTGTTCCGTAGCTGATCTTCAAAATAAAGATTGTAAACAAGTTAATATATACACATATTGTCAAGTTAATTCAATTGAATAATTGGAGAAAATCAGTGTGTTTACATATGCTCTATGAACAGAAAGTATTAAATCATGTAAATTATTCTCTGTGAGCTGTTTACTCTTTTCTAGTAATGATGTTATTTGTCACCCCAAGCCCCTGTATGTGGATGTAAACCAAAGCAAATCTTAGAAAGAAATAACTATACACAACATGAGCTTTTCCTCTCTGGAGAAGTCTAGTGCCGCACATTTACTTTGTGGCCTTAATTAAGCAGTGATTGATGCTTATTTGGAGAGCTAAAGATAATTACTACCTTTTCCAGCATGAACTGGCTATTCCTTTGACCCCAGTATTTTCGCCAGAGAACATTGTGGGGAGTACAGTTATTTTTTTAATGCAAAAGAAAAAGTGCTCTTTTCTGTTCTTGTCTTGGGTAAGTTTCCCCTTCACCCTGACAGGTGAGTTTCCTGGGTCCTGTGGGACACAACAGAAGGAAAAGGTGCTTCAGGATGATACCTTCTTAAGATGAAGGAAGACCTGCATAGACACTGGTCCCCTTCCAAGACGGGAGAGAAGGGACATCCAAATTGTTGTCTGGTGCTTCTGCCATGTGTTTGGTTGTATATCAAGGCAGACAGAGACTGCACATGGAATTCCTTACAACTGGCTTTCAAATTTTTTAAAAGTTGAGCACTATCAGTTCCTTCAAAGAAACATCATTAAGCCTCTTTTCCATTTCCATTACTGGATTTATTTTTTTCATAAATGCACAGGTGTGTTAATGTCTCAATTTTATGGCAAGAAGGAATAAAAAAAGATTAGGAACAAGTTTTCTGCCACCATTTCTGCCCATCTGTTTGCTTGCTGTTGGCAAGAAAATAAACTTCTCTGAAATACAATCTCTTTTTCCTCATTCTTTTCCTTTGTTGTTTTCTATATTGACATGATGTGAGGCCCTACAATGGCTATCTCCAAAGCCTGAGCTTCCTGCCTTATCTTGATTTTCATTACATGCAGCTAGATGGGCTTTATTTTAAAACAGCTGTCTGGAGAAATTTAGCCACCCCCAACTTGCTTCATGCTTCAAATAAAATATGGCAGACATCTGGGCCAATGATGACACATTTTATCATTCCAATGGGCATTTCCTGTCCTGATAGCAAACAATTTCACAAGTGCCATTATGCCACCAAGAGTGATGAAAAAATTAATTTGATTCTGATCAAAACAATGGATTGGGGTTTTGTACAACAAGCTATAAGCAGGTTAATTGACTTCTGGGCATCTTCGAGAGTCATGAAAAATCTTTGTGCTTGATATTTTACTCCAGTGTGTGGTTTGCATGCACCCCTCCACAGCAAAACCTGCTTGCATTCCTGAAGTGCTGTGCTGACAGTCTAAGAAAACACCTCTTTTCAAAAGCACCTTGGGAGATTTCAAATGCTGTGATAAAACAACTGTGGGATAAAAAATTAGAAATCATACCCTAAGTACTCCACTAGGAGTGCTTGAAAAACCTTGGAAGTCTGTGTGTATGTATGTGGAATCATTAGAAACTATTTGGATACCTTCATGATAATTTTTTTTTAAAGTTCTGTACTTCTCATTGCATTCTGAAACAAACAAATGGGAGCAAGAGCAGCAGATCCCATCCACAGTTAGGGATGGATCTTAGGGAAATGCCAGTTGCAACCCCATCTCACAGAAGCAGAGGATGGTAATTGCATTTTACAAGCAATTAGAGGAATTTCTGGAGTTTCCATATGCATTCTGTGATTTGGCAGCATGGCAGAATCAGAGCGATTTTAATGTTAGTGCTGAAAGATTGTAAAATCATGCCTTGTGATGTAGAAAATGGAAGTTCTTTTGCAAGCTGCATTAATGAACTCATTTTACTAAACTTCATTAAACCAGCCATATAATCTGTGCAAACTTACTCTGCTTCTCAATTACATGGAAATGGAGTGTGCTCTGATGAGTTAGGAGCCAGTGGCCATTACTGATTGTGTCATGCCAGGTAGGCTAAGCTGTTGCAGATGTTTTCTTTTATGATTTTTTTAAGCTGTAGGTGAAGAATTTGGCTGAGAAAGGTGGCACGTGGCTGTGGGTGGATAAAGGACCTGTGGGACATGGGGCTGTTGCATGTGTGGGCTCTGAGGCTGAGGCAGACACAGCAGCACCATGTTTGGGCTGGTGCTTGAGCTGGTTCACAGGGCACAGCCTTTAGGGGCAAAGGTGCAAATGGGCCGAGCACAGGGGTATTTCCAGTTCTCATCAGAAATGAACTTAAACCTGTAAAGGTATTAGGAAGATCCTCAGAGACAGTGGGAATGAATCAATATATCACCTAGAAAAAAAATGCAGGCAAAATTCTGTTTAGCTGAACACACTGCTGTTTATCTCCCTCCTACCCTATAACCTCTGCTATTGTCTCCTGGTGTTTTGGGCAAGGGATGGAGTGGTGTCAGCATTGTGCATCCCTCTGCAGAAGGATCGAGGTCCAACAGATGCTATTCTCTTCTTTATGAGGGACTGTATGGGGTAGATGATTTGCAGGAAGGGTTTTATATCATTTCACATCCTTGAGAGATGCCAATATATCAAATCCAAAATGTTTTGGAAAGAAATAGAGTGTTATGGAACTTCAGAACTCAAAACATTCTTGTCAAAATATATCCCTATTACTGACAATTTTCTATTGTGAAATTTGGGAGATTGACTTAAACTGAAGTAGAATGGAGTAACAGACAAAGACTGAAACCAAAATATTGATTTAACCTTAACTTTTATGGTTTTCTGACTTCAGTTAGCAAAAAAATTCTGGCAATTAAAATTTTCATCCCATTTGAGGGATTTATTTGAAACCTGTGACATGGGAAATATTGGAAAGAAAGCAGTGAAAAACTCAGGTGCCCTGTGATATGTTCCAGTCCTATCCCTATTGGTTACCCAGACTAAATTTGTGCCTTGTAATTTTGGGTGGACTATTGTTCAATTGTCTGTTTTTTCAAACTGTATTCCAGACCTATTTTATGTATTAATCACTAACCAGATAATCCAAATATGAGGAGCAGATGTGGCTCACTTGCCTACTTTCCCTCTTATTGTATCAAAATGTCCTTTAAGTGTCCAGGTGTTTTTCTTTTCATTATGTACCAGTTGTGCCTTATTCCGTCTTGTGGGACACAATGTATTGTAAAAATTAACACCAGAACATCAAAGTTGATTCAGCTTTTATTGGTGAGGGGATCATCATCTAAGTGGTAAAACAGAACTTCTGGGATACCAAAGATCTCCTCCAACCAGAGTCAGTGGAATCAAGGGACATAAAAGAGAACTGGTGACTTGTCCTTTTTCTCAGTGTCTTTCAAAGTGACTTAAATAAAAATTGTAAATCTGATACAAGTGTGACAAAATATATAAAATTTAATAATTACTCAATGGGCATAAAATAGTTAAAAGTATCTAAACCCATTTATTGGTTCAGAGATCCTAATGTCAGACACTCAAAAGGGAGGCAGCTTTTAGAGAGAGTTAAGCATCTGTCCATCAAAAGCTTTGCTGTCACTACAGTGCTGAAATGATCTGTGCCCTGACTGTGGTTAGAGACATTGCAGAGTGGCTGATAACTGACAGGCCTGGTGGCCAGCCCTGCACCACACCATGGGCAGATTCACCAGAACACCTCTAGCCAGAACAAGTTACATATCTGGGTACAGCCAATGTAGTAATGCAGCCTCCCTATGGAGGATTATAGTTCCTATGCTGCATATGGTCTGATTATATCCTAAAAACACACTGTATATGGAGTTTGGTCTGATGCAAATGTTGGGAAGAGAGCCAACATTTGCTGAGGTTATGTAAATGAACTGGCTATGCCTGTTCTGCCTGCATGGAGGGTGAGTGGTTTGAGTGTTATTTCCAGAGGAAAGGTCATGTCTTACTGAGAGTTTGAACACAAGATGCATTTAAGGACTATCTGCAAAGCTCTGTGTACTGTTCTATAAGCCCAGGATATGCACAGCATTATAGTCACATGTTGTGGCATTATTCATAGCATTAATGTTAGGACAGTGACAGCAAAACTGGCTTTGGAAACACCATAAGGCCACCAGAACAAGGGGAAACACACAATATTTGGACTGGGACATTTTCAAGTCCTTTTAAAACCAGGTTCCTGCACCTGGTTCTATGCACACAAGAGATTTAGGAAGACTGTTTGGGGAAAAGGGGTGGAAGAGAAAGACTCAGAGCTGACCCTCAGGGTAGGGTGGCAGAAATGAGGCATCAGTAATTCTTAAATCATTCCAAGATTGCTTTGGGCCTGGCACAGACTGGTGTATGAAATGGGGAAACTGTAACTGGCTTGTGCTATTCCTCCAGGCCTCGGGGCTGAGCAGATCTTGTTCAGAAAAGGTTCTCGTTGAAGGCAGTAATTATCCAGTAATTAAAGGATGCTGTTGCATATGGTAGATTTCCAAAGTTGGATTGTTCTGTGTTAATGTAAGCTTATAGATGAAGAAGGTGAGTGAAATCTTGCAATAAAACTTCCATGCACTTTTTTCTATGTGCTTTCTATAATATAAAGCCAATGTTAAATGAAATTGTAAAGTGAAACTATCAGCTATTTGACAGTGGTTCAGGCAAGATATACTTTTCAAGGCTAAATTATGTTATAAACATGAAACATCTTTTCTGAATGTCTGTGTTCAAAGAAAAACAATAGCTGTAAAGCTAATAGCAATTGCATACAAGGCAAAACAGCATGTTCAATGTGAGTAAACTTCAGAAGCTGATGTGTTAGATATCGTGGTTGTGGAGTGTCAATAAGATATTAAGATCTGTCATGAAACTGCTTCTCCATTTGCAATTTTTCTAGAGCTCTCCTGGAATTGAATATTTTTTTTTTCTTTCTTTTTATCTTTTTTATTTTTTTTAATTTTTTTTTTTACTATTTCTAACTTTTTCCACTCTGAAATATTGACATGATTTCCAACACTATTGGATCATTATTTTGAAAAAATTTGTGTGCAGATATAAAGGTTCTGAAGGTCTGATATAAAGTACTGAAGGTCTGAATCAGTGGAAAACTCTGTTCCAGTCCAAGGACTGAGATGAAAAGTTTTTCCCAAGGCCCACAGCCTCTCAGTAACGGGTCAGTTCTAGTGATGAGTCACTGGGGTTGAGCAAGGGCTGACCAAAGTACAGCCAAATCATGCTGCTGATGCAAAAGTGTGTAGGGAGTGATGACAATTTGGGTTAAGAAATGAAGAATGAACTATTCGCTAATCCAATTTTATTCCCAAAGAACAGTACTAAATATAAACCAAAAACTTTCTCAAGAGGTTTATTATACTGTTCCTATCCAAAACAAAGTAGATATGTTGCTACTGAATAAAAATCTTTCCTTTTCCTACATTCTGCAGTGCACTTTTAATTTCCCAGTCAATACACCCCTTGTTTAGAAAATGTATTATTTCTCCAAGTGTTGGCCACAGTTGTTTAGTTCCTTATCATCTGTGGAGCACAGTCCCACTTCAAAGAGGTAAACAGGTCCTCTGCAAAACATGGGGTGCATTCCTGCAGTTTCTCCTCTGTCATCATGCACAGTTTGTTTAGGCTTGGGTTTTCTGCAGAATAATGAGATGGAATACAGACTATGGGCAGGCTTTCAGAGTATCCAGGAAAGTCAGTGCCCATGGCTCCAGCCATAAAGGCATCTGTTGATAACCCATGTTGACTGCACTAAATGTGGAAATGGGGAGAGGGCAGAAGACCTGGACTCTGCTCCCTACTGATCACAAAACTCCATCAAAAGTCTAAAATCAAATTAAATACACTTTCCTTCTATATTCAAATTGTTGTCCACATGGATTGCAATGGCAATGGATGGGGTCCCACTGAAAGCCTTCCTTTTACTCAAAGGTCCTGTTAAAGATCAAAACACTTATGGACTGGAACACTTGAAGGCAGACACTCCTCAAAATGTACTTAGACACATTGGTAGGAGCAGAGGTCAGAGGACTCCAGATCTTCCCTGACCATCCAGAGGAGTGGAGAGAAGAGGATGGGATGTGGATTTTAAAGAGGAGGGACATTTGAATCATGCTCAGCCCTCTATCAGAGAAACAATGTTTTACCTGGAGATTTAGGGAGATGAATTAAACTCTCTGTGTTCCTTGCTTCATTTTAAGTCTACTTCCTGATAGTCTATTTTGACTTGAAGAGTGAATCTGTACAATTAATTCTGCTGCAATATTTTTTGTTTTTCTATTTTCACTAGTGTAGTTTGAAAAATCTAGCAATAAATAACAGCTCAGTAAACTCTGAGCTCCCTCTCGGTGAATCTCTTTTAGTGCCATCTGATTCATTTCTAAGGCTCCAGTTTCTCATTGTGACTTATTATTACATTTTACTGTTCAGAAAGATGATGTAGGTAATTGTACTTGTCCCTTACCTATCTATAGATTCCTTTTAATTTCTTAATAATAATGAAATTGCCATAGATGCCTTACTATGTTTTTCTTCAGAAATAAACATTTAAGTAGTTCACACAAAGTAATCCTGGGCTGCCCTGTGGCAACAATCATAATTAAAATATAACTGTTTGATTATGTAATTGAAATTTCTTCCATTTGATTAGCTTGGATCATTTCCATGGCCATACCCCTGTTTTTGAAGAGCTCAGCCTTTGTACACTGTACTGCAGGAAATTTACTGCAGTCACAGGCTGAAAAATACCTGCCTGTTTCAACCCACAGGTAAATACTTGTATGTAAGAAGAATTGAATAAAGTCTAGTTTATGTATAATTATATGGCTGCAGAGCTGTACTAGAAATACAGGGCCAGTGCTTAAAAAAACCAAAAAGGTGAAGAGCAGAGCTTGGGTTTCTCCACTCCACCAATGACTGGTCCAGCAGCATGCTCAAGGAGTTATGCTCACCCTTGTTCATGGTTGTTTTTTACTCCTGTGTATATTTATCATCAATAGAGGTCTAGAGATAACCTTCAGAGTTCATTTTGTCCATTACTTTGCCCAAATGGCAGAAAATATGGGCTGCCTGGCCCTCTTTCAGATCTGCCCTGAGAGCACTGGTATGATGTAGTATGGCACGGCATGGCATGCTCCCTGCAAGACAGCCAGAGAGAAGGATCTTCTTTGTGCACACCAGGGAGCTTTAGGGAATGGAGCAACACAAATTTATGCACCTCTGGAAAGACTGGGGCATTGCTGGTAGTGGAGAACTTCCCCAGTGGAGCCTGAGTGGACATTACATTCCCCCTCAACAGCTGTGTGGTGAAAGCGTGTAATGTTTAGATTTAGGGACCTGAATATAACTCACCCCAAAACATCCCTGAGAGTAGAGCCAAAGGGCAATTGTTGCTCTTTTACCACAGTACAAGTGAGCTCAGAAACTGTGAAAGGACACAGCATGTAGAGAGCCACTGATTATTTAATTTACACAGTTTGCAATCAAATCAGGTTTATCTGGTAGTAGAAACATAGAGCAGCTCTAAATATTGCTAGAAATGCACAGAAGTAATAAAAGAAATTTGACAATATAATTACAGCTTCTCTTTATGATTCCATCAACATTATTTAAGTGTATATTAACCTGTGCTTTTACCAAAAAAAGCTTTACAAAAATCCAAAATTGTATTGAAATTTAGAAGAAAAAGAGAAGCCAAAGTCTATGTTTTGATGATTTTATAGTGAATACAGACAGTCTTATTATAGTGCACTGCACACAAATCATGACAAAGCATTGATTAATGATTTCTTCATTTTGTGACAATCATGTAAACAGAAAAGTTGTAACTTAACAAATTAAATAAAGAATTGTGGAACAAATTTCAATTCAGGTTGATAGTTAATAAATTGAAATGTCAAGTCAATCACTTTAAAAACTAGAATTCAATAGTTTAAAATCATTCAATCATTTTTATAATTATTTTGTGACAAGGAAGGAGCAAAGGGTCAACATATAAAACTGCAAGCATATTTTGGCTAATGTGAATATTGGAATGAATGCTTTAGTTGCATTTCACCTGGAGTACATTAGTAACTTTCCCAATGATTATTTTTCTTGCTTTCAAGGAAATTAAATAATCAACCAGCCAAGACAGTTCTAAAATAAGCAGTGACCTGTCACAGTATAGAAGGATTGATTATTCTATAGTCTTCATTTCACTTCACTAAATACACACCAGAGCAGACCAGAGGTGTCTAAAGGTTAGCTCAGATGTTTTGAGCCCCAGCCTCAAGGCTGTGAATACATTCAGGTCGCAGTGAACTTTCTAGAAGTGAACCAGAGCTGCCAAAGCATCAGCCCTTACTCACCTCCAGACAGTGGCACACTACATGGCACAGCTGTCCCCAGTGGGGTGGAAGAATGTGTCAGGAGCCCACAAGTCCTTTGCTTTGGAAACACAAATATTAACAGCCTTGCTAGGAAGTATAAAAATGCCAAACTGTAGCAGGAGTCACCAGGTTGCTTATTATGTGTTTACCATCTTCTAAATACAAGTGGTGATTAATGGAGGAGTGAAAGGGTTGGCTAATCTTCAGTGCAGAGTATGGAAGGAAAACCACATCAGCAGGCTGGGTAGCTCTCAGGTGCTGATGATTTCCTGTTGTTCCACTCAGTAAGAGATGAAGCTCTATTTTTAGAGTGGACATTGATACTACTGCAAAACTTCTGGAAGTTTATTTGTGCTTTGCCAAATGCATGGGGGTAATATATTCTTGGTAGTTGCCTGTACAAGAAGAGAGGGTCAGCCACAGAGGGATATCCTTGGTCTGTGCTCTGCATGCAGAACATCCAGGGAATTCAGAGAGATCTCTGTGAGGGGCAGCTGAGCTTTTTGCTTGTTAGGGCTCTCTGTGTCCTCCAGTATTTAGAGAACAAACACTAGAGAACATCAAAACCATGCTTTTGGTTTTGTTCTGTGTGGGTTTTTTTAGGAAAAAGAAAATGAGATTGCTCCCTAAGTAATATGATCTCTGACTGCAGTGCTTAGTACTGGTGGTGATATGGAGTTTTGTTAATAGTGGACAGCAGAGAAAATAGCAGGCTTGCTTCCTGGGTACTGTATGATATAATTAAGAATACAACTCCAAAGAATAATTGTCTTTAAAGACGATTGGGTAAAGCCAGACTGGTAGTATCAGTACCCAAGCACAGGAAAGCAGAAATGCCCCCCTGAGACAGCAAATGAGATGAACAATCTGAGATAACATTCCATATGACATCCCCCACCCCAAGACAGTCTCCAGTGTCATGGACAAAAATTAAGTTCTATTGTACAAACCCACACCAACCAATAGTCCCAGAACAGCTTGTATTTGTCTTGCTGTGGTCAGTTTTGGTAATTCATGTATCCTCCACAAATGCTTGTGCTATGTGACAGCTTACAGCACTTAGGAATGACAGGAATTACAGATGGAAAGGAGCTGTTAACCTTGGCCCCACAGGACTGCTCTCCACCTCATATTTTAATGCAATATGCAGTTGGCCCATTCCAGATGATCTGATATAGATGTTACTGTCACTTTCCCTCTTAGTCAGAAGAGCTCATCAACAACAATGGGACAGATTATGTTGCTGCCATTAGCAGCAGCAATAGGAGAAATGCCTGCTGAAAATCTGCACCACGAGTCCATAGGTTCTTTTCAAGGAAAACAACTTAATTATAGGGCTAGAAAATTGCCATGCAATAATTAATATGCTTGGTATTTACACTTAGGAATGTGATTGTAACACATAAAATACAGTATTAAATTGGAATTAGCTACACTTATTTCAGTTACTAATATAGCACTCTCCACACCACCTCTTGTGTGACCTCTCTAACATCTGTTTGAAAAAATGAAACCAAATCAGCCCACAGTTTCTGCATGATCTAATTGTAAATCTCCAGTAACTTCTTGGGCTCTATCCAAAACAACATGAGTTTCAATTTTTTCCAGTTTTTCCTTTATGCTGGGAAGTCAACCACCCATGTTATTACTGGGAAACATGACCCTGTGTTATGTTCCCTCACTGAGGTCCTTGAGTCAATAATCCCAGGAGTGCCTCGGCATTTTTAGGAGTCCTGTTCTCTTCTTTCAACATGCCTTACTCTCGACAGAGTGCCAAATGTTACAACAAGTTTTTAGAGGTGCCAGAGTTATGATAATTAATGCTAAGAGAGTCGTAGAAAGGTTGTAAAAGCTCATACCTCTAAGTTTCAAGCACTTTCCCACTCACAGAGATTAAGATGAACCCATGGGGGGTTGGGGGAGGGGTCCAATTATTCTCTTTTTGCCAGAACTGAGATTTCTTATGCCTTTATCCAAGGGATCTGGTTCTGGTTGCTATCAGAGACAGGAAACTGGACTAGGTGGACTCTAGCTCTAATCCCATCTGGCAATTCAGATGCTGGGAAACAAAAAAAAGTGGGGACAGGCTTGTTCAGTCCCTAGCTTTTAGTTTTTATTCACTCTATCACAGAAATAGCCATGGCAGCTGCTCCCACAGAAAGGAAAGGCAGCTGTACCAGGTCATTGAGATTTCCTACCCAAAATTTTCAGTTTCACTTCAAAGTGTACAGACCAGTACTTCTGAATTCCCTTTTTAGCCACATCTTTTGCATGTTTAAATGGTTTTGCTCAGAAGACAGCAACCAGAAGTAATTCTGTGAGGAAACAAACCCTGACTGCAGTTTGCACAAGTCAAGAGCCTGTACCCCTTTTCCTCACCTGTAGCTGTGATGCTCTTTGAAGAAGCCCGCGGAGTCTGCCAGTACAGGAGTTAAATATTTTCTCACCAGGAGTTTGCTGCCTTTAGAAAAGGGCTTAACATGTATTTCATATTTGTTTACCTTTTGTGCTTGTCTTGCTCTTTATCAAGCCCCAGAGCAGGTCCTGATGATATTGCCCTTCTCAGGGCCTTTTCCAATGAGAAAGTGCCCAACATATTGTACCAGCATTAGCGTGGAGGGAACCTCCATCATAGGCTGAGGAGGGTTAATCTCTTTGGAAGACTTTCATTTTATTACAGGGTGAGTTCCAACAGTTTTTCAGAATTGAGAAAGAGGTTGTGACCCTTTCAGAAAATTTTGGCTGCAAAATGAAATTTCCTCTCCATGCAGGAAACCACTGGAGAGAATATTTCTATAATACTTCCATTCAAATAAATACAGGTATTCCAGTAATTGTATGGTCTCCAGTAAAAATATCAAATAAACCTGTCATAGGCTTTTCTCCCAGATGGTCAGATACAGTCTCCTTTCACTGTGTAGCACAGCCTGCAATGCCAACAGACATCCAAGGTTACACTTCTGCGGTTCAGGCTCCGTGGCTCGTCCTGGAAGGAGACAATTGTTTCACTGTGCTCCAGGGGCTACACCTCAGCACTGCTCCTGCCTGCTCACTAAACAAGGTCAGAGCAGCTCACTCTGCTAATACCTTGGGTAACACAGCCTCTGGGAGAGAGCAGTTTGAATGTGAAGCAATCAAAGCTCATCACTATATAATTTATTAACTGGCTTTGTAAGGCAAAACCTGCACGGTATAGAAAAGGTGTGCTCTGGAAGGAACACACAGCAGCCACATACAACTGTCTAATAAAATGTTTGTGCTGTTGGAAAGGTTTGCTGCAGAGGAAGATAAAAGACAAAGATCAATAAAATGTAAAAACCTTTACGGGGAAGCCCTCTGTCTTAAGAGGAGACAGGTCTACTTAGCCAAGGTGTGAAGGGGTCATGTTCTTGTGGCTACCTTTGTACTGAGCCTCAGATCTCGCTGTCTTTGCTCCCTTCAGGTTCACAAAATCTTGTCTTCACCCATGCCAAGGTCTTCCAGTGTCACACTCTGATAGAGTTTTTTTGATACGTTTTGAACATTTAACTGACTGTTGGTCATTTCCTTCAATTTGCCTCCACAGCAGACCTCTCCACTCACCACCCAAATGCAGAAAGGCATTTTTAGCCTTTTACATGCGGCTCAGAGCCGCAGCACAGCACCACAGTCTCAAGCCCCCCAAACATTTTAAACAAACCACAGATGAAACACAAGTAGTAAATCTCAAAGACAGCTCAGTGATACCATGTGCTGCTTTAACTATGACATACAGTAGCTTAAAAAATTAGAATTAGTTACGAATAGTAGATTTCTCACACTACCAGGCTGTATCATTTATCATACATAATTTACTATATCATTTTCTCTTATAAACAGCTCAGAAGCCAAGACTCGGTTAAAAACAAAACAAAACAAAACAAAAACCAGAAATGGATTTAATATTTAACTGTTCCTTGCGGACCAAGCTCATTCCTGATAGAAGAGTTTGACCTACTCTGTCCAGTTCCCATCAGCTTTAATAAACTTTATAATAAGTAATTTTTAATAAATTTTAATAAACTTTCCTCAGGGCTGGGCTCCACTCAGTCTGTTTTTCAGCTCCTCTCTGGATAACATCCTGTTAAAATTAAAGTACCTTGACCTGCACAGGCAAGAGAAAAAAGCCCAGTGTATTTTTCTTACTAATTGGCATAGCCATAATAACTTTCATTTCAATGCAAGCACTTTGGAAATATGAATTGATGGGAAGCAAAGTTCATTGATTAGCACTTGTGTACAGGCCCCTTTCCTCCTGATACAGGTTTTGCACATAATCACTCAGTGGTAACCAGCACTTACTTATCAAAGAGAAATCCAGAAACATACAGCTGAACATCTACATGCAGGAAACTTTCATCCAACCACATACTTGAGCATTAATTTTACATAGAGGAAGAGGGATTCTCCGTTTGATGGGGATAGTTCCTGTAACAAAGAGATGGAATGGTCGGAATAGTTTGTACTATTTATTATTATGAAGTAGGCAGGAGAAATTGAGTGACCTTCTGGGTTAATAAGAATTTTGAGCAATGGTTTTATTGAGATATAATTCAGTGTTCTGGAGGCATAAGTCTTACACCTTAATTAATAATATATAGATATTTTAAAATAACATTTTAGGAGTATTAAATCTATTATCACAATAAGACACTTCAGTGTGTGAACCAGTGCGAATTAATTCACACCTAGTTGTATGGATGGCTCTTAGCCCTTTGGCCTGGTACTTGACAATATGTTAGGCTTGAATTAATGCACTGTAATTCACAGCTTGTCATATCTTTCTGTTGAAGTGGCTTCACCAAAATATAGGCTGGCTTCACACCTTCTCCCAGAAGAATGGCTTCAGCTCCTCCCAGTCACTCCCCAAAGCTGTGACCTCTGAGACAGGCGTCACACCTCCCACTGGCGTCAGCTGCCGTTCCCCATTCACACAACTGCTGCTCCTGCCTGAGCAGCCTCGGTGCTCAGGGCTTCCTGCAAAAAAAACCAACAAAAAACAGACTACATTCAGCTTCCTTGCTTCCAACATGGATGGGCTGCTTGGAAAACTGCAGACTCATTGAGACATCAGACTGTACCTGAGTGGAGCTGTGGAATGTATTGCATCAGGGCATGATGATCTGAGGCAAATCTGAGGGCTTACAGACAGGGGAGAATAAGACTTCTTCTCCATTCTTGCTGAACAGAAATAATTCTGAATAAACCAGCCAAGACAGACAGTGACTCATCCACTGCAGGAATTGCTGAAGAGAACTTCATTTTAT
The DNA here is from genome assembly GCF_049639895.1 of Pseudopodoces humilis. Lineage (NCBI taxonomy): Eukaryota > Metazoa > Chordata > Aves > Passeriformes > Paridae > Pseudopodoces > Pseudopodoces humilis. The sequence continues at coordinate 14,241,229 of NC_142214.1, read as the reverse complement.
TGTGTGGGAAAATACTACCCCTCTAATACTACAGACTGCAGCATCTTGATTTATCCTCATTCTAGAAGCACAAGTGTTATTTTTTGCATTCACCTGAATGGTGGCCTCACAGAACCTGCTTAGTTTTTTGCTTATTCATTTGTTTAGTCAGCTGGCTGGTTGTGTTTCAAATGCAGTTGATTCCATTTGACATTGCCAATTTGGAGCTTTATATGAAAGTAGCAGAGTTGTTCCTGCACCCCAAAAGAGTAGAAAATATCTCAGTTTTGTAATAAGTCCTCAGAAAAACAGCTTCACTTCAAAGTAAAGTTTGAGAAGGAAAAAAAAAGAGAGAAAGGAAACATGTAAAAGCAAAGAGCTTGATAGGTATGGTGATAAATCTGAATAAATAGATGAGAGTTGCTGCAAGACATGGATGGAGGTAGCAGTTTTGCTGAGCTATGTTGGAAGAAAGCCCTGATTGTGTGCCAAAGCAAGAGAGCAGCTGTGAAATGCTGGGTGTGGGTACTCAGCAGTAATCTGGTTTAACCCTCTACATAATGATATAATGCAGTGTCCAGTGTTAAAGCTCACTAATTAGGTACCACACCGGCATAAAATATGAATAACCTGTTTATTTCCTTTTGCAGTAATCCACATGAAGACAGTATTCATTCCTCTGTCCGTTTTGGGAACCATGGGAAGATAAGGCTGAAGTCTTGGTGTGATCAAATCCTCTCTCCACACTGTGTCACAGGGCTGTGCTCTTCCCTGGTGCTCTCCCCAACATTTCCATCTCATGGATCACCAAAGCTACCCTTCAGTAACAGAGTGAAGATATCTAGAAAGTGGTAAAATACAACTACTACAACAACAGAGCTTATTAAGTTGCAAATTCTACAAATTCTACAGACATATGCATTTTACCAGGAAAAAAAAATACAGTGGAATTATTCAAATATAAGGGCATTCACAAGGTTTTCAGCTCTGGTTTCTGTTGTTTTTGAGTTATTAAAATCTGTTTTCAAATGTTCATCTCCAAAATAATTTATCAGCACCTTAATATAGATGGTTTTATTTTTCCTCAGCTGCCACTGATATCACCTGTACAGAAAGTAAAGACCTATTTTGTCAACAAAATTAAGTACATATTTAGAAAGATGGTATCAGGTATTTTGTTTTGAAAATGTTGTCGACATTGTTTTTGTTTCAAGGCACACCTCTGCTAATGCAGTAGGCATATACAAAAGACTATATATATCATGTCTGAATATATACACAACTTCAGTATTTCTATTTACAGGGTAAAGTAATGCAGTCAGTCTGATCTGAGAGGTTCTGCATGTAATTTCAGGGAATCTATGTTTAATTTAATAGGTCATGTATCTGTCTCAAGTGGGGATTACAGTATCTGGTTTAAAGTGATCTACAGTATCAGGCTTATTATGTAGCTTTTATTTTTAGCAAGGAATGGATTTAACAGTTGACAGTCCCACTTAAGTATGAAATACATCAAATTTACAACCCAGGCCAGCCTGCTGGCTGTATTACACACACCAGCTTACAAACAACCTTGGGACTTAAACTGGCTGGGTAGTTAGGGGCAGTGGGAACTGGCAGGCTGGAGGCATAAAACCATCATGATCCTGCGGCAACCTGGGCTGATCTATGGAGCAGTATTGTTGGTGAGGCTGTAAAGCTGATTGGAGGACGGGTTGATCACTGCACTGGGAAAAGTTATGAAACAAAACAGGGCAGAGGGAATCCAGAGTGAAAAATAGTTCATGCCTGAATGCCCTGAAAAAGTGTATCTTGCACTCTGCTTTATGCCTGATACAGCCAGAGCTGGGCTGCAGTGAAGGAAAGAAAAACAAACAAGCAATAAAGAAATAACATGGGTATAAGATGTCTGAGGGCTGAAGGGGAACATAAAAATGGTTGCAAGGCACATCAGGGAAGAGTACAAGTTTTCATATGATACTGTTGTTCTCAGTTGCAATGTTTAAATGATTTGGATACAGCAAAAGATCAAAAGATTGTAATATTTCCTGTGATGACTGGCCACTCCCTGGATCTCTCCTTGTCTGTACCTGTCTGTTCTTCATTACATCCATCAATGTAGCTGGTTTCCAGCTAGAAACCTATAGCAGGAAGCTGAGTGCTGGTACAGTTTTAGCATAATGAGATGACTTTCATTTTGCTCATGTAATAAAAGTGGCAAAACAGAGATAAGTAGTGAAGTGTTCATCTGTATTCTAATTAACTCAACTTTTGCTTCTGGCCTGGTCTGAAGGTTTTGTTGGCACAGGAATGAATCCTCTCAGGTGCAGAGAGAGAGGAGTGTAATATCTAGTCATCAAAATTGCACCAGTGAAAGCTGCTATATAAACAGAAATATTCTGCTAAAATTGCACTTCTTCTAGGAAGCTTATCCTATTCTACTTCTGCAAGTGGGTTCACCAGAGTGATATGAAACTTTCCTTGTGTGGCCTGGCCACATGAAGACTCCTGTGGCAGGACTGAGAAACTCTAGCTTGCCCATATGAGCAAAAGGCTTCTATAGCAAACATTACTTTGGTCATCAGGATAAAGTTTAGGATTTTTTTCCCCTTTATTTTAACTCATATCTAGCTGAAAAATCAATATCTCATGATGAGAAATAGAGCCACAAAATTTCTAATAAATCCATTTTCAAGTGAAAGTTCCACTACTGAAAATGATTCTGCAACAGGTTCATCACACAGTTCCATGTCTATCACTGAACAAAAATTCTTCATTTGCAATTAAAATTTAGCTTTTCTAGTTGCCAGCTGCAGCAGCTCTCTACCCAGCCCAGCCATGGTCAACCTTCTTCACACATCTTTTCCAGACAATGACTTTCCAAGTAGCATTCTGCCCTGCCTTAAGTGGATTCTCGCACAGATGCACTGAAATAGTGAGAATGGATGGGGCATAATTTCAGCTTTCACATCTGTTTTATACAAAAGGGAGTAAACCTGGTTCAGGTGCCTCACTTCTTTGGCTTGTGACATATTTACTGACATATTTAGTCAGGCCCACTCTCTCCCTGGCATTGACTCTGTGGGATACCACAGACAAGGTGGCCTGACTATTTCCATGGGCTGATCACTTTGACAGGGTCAGTCATGGGAGCAACTGAAATCTGTCTTTAGTCTTCTTGTGCTCTCTGAAAGTATACAGCCCTAAATTGATGCCTTCATCATTATGCATCAAACTAAACTCCAGTTTCCCAGGCAAGGGGCTATATTGGTAGCAGAAGGACACTGCCAAGCAAATGATGTCCAGGAAAGTTTAATTGGCTCCCCACAGGTCCTATATTTCCAATATCGCTTTTGTAATAAATCCAAAATGTCACTTGTTAAATAACCTGAGACCTTTCTTGTAATCACACAGGATTACATTAGAACATTATATCAGACATAATTGGACTGTCCCATTTAGACATAATTTTAAAGTAAAAATTAAAAAAAATAAAAATCAGACAGTAGTGTATTAATATGTAATGAGAAATTTATTGCAGTTCCAAAAATATCTTCACTGAAAGTATAAAGAAATTTACAGGCTAATTTTGTTCAAGAATATAGAAAAAAATAACTAGAGTGTTTTAATCTGCAGCACTCTTTCTGACACAAAGGGTTTGTTTTTACTAACAGCAATTATATCTTTAGTCACCTGTAGAAGATAATATTCAAATGTTCTGTTCTTCACTGGTCTTAACTCTTTAACTTACACTTTCTACTTGTTCTTGAAATAGCATCAACATTCCAGAATCACAGAATCACAAAATGGCCTAAGTTGGAAAAGACCTTTGAAATCATCAAGTCCAACCTATGACCTATCACCTTCTCATCAACTAAACCATGCCACTGGGTACCATGTCCAGTCTTTTTTTGAACATGTCCAGGGACAGTGACTCCACCACCTCCCTGGGCAGATGATTCATTGGCTTGTATATTTTGACATACAACCAACATCACAAATGGTTTCTCAAATGAAGGGCTTAGAATTAAACTGGAGCCTGTTGAACTAATATGTATAAGAATATTAATTACCTTTCTGTAAAGTTTATTGTTATTTATAGTCAATAAATATATACATTCACTACTAAACTGTTGCAACTGCTGCAACAGAGGTTGAGAAAAGGCAGAACTACTAACTTTGCCACTTTCCTGGAAATTTATGTTGTGTAGGTATGTTCAGAGAAGTTTTTGACAGCGCCATCCCATCTGAGAAAATGAGAATGATCAGGTATAGGAAACTACCCAGCCAGAGAGACATTGTGCCCCCAGGGCAACCCTGACACCAGTGTGTGTGCACAGGATTTGGCAAGTCAAAAAAACCCTGGCAGGATGTCCTGGGCCGTGTCACACCAGCAGTGTCACCTCGCAAGGCTGTCCCCGCGTGGCGCCGCTCCTTGTGGCACAGGAGCAGGGTGGGCGCTGGGACACTGAGAGGGTTCACCTGAGGACGCCCGTGTCCTGGTGGGGCCTTCTCACGACTGTAAAACTAATCAGTGTGCAGGAGGTTTTGCTTAAGGTCTCATGAAAATTAAACACGAGCTTGATGGTCTTGTATACCTGCTAGTCTCTGCCTTCAAACAGTTTTGTTGAAATGTGGCTCGAAGAGAAAATTTGCACTTTGGGGAGAGTACTGACACTTGAGTCTTTTTCTCATGCTTTCTCTTTTTGGTGTGCTTTGCATCAGTTTTAAATGAGGTGGTTTGGAACTTATGAATGTACTTCCATCTGTGTTTTACAGTCTGAAGGTTACTAAATGCATACACTTCATATTTATATAATAAAAAAATTAATAACCTTGTGTTATTATCATTTATTCCAGCTTGACATAAATCAGGAGCCAAACGAAAGGGACAACAGATTTTTTAGTGTTTAACTAGGTTGCTTCACATTGCTTGACATTCTCCATGACTTTATTTAAAAGCTTCCCTCCAGCTTTGACAGGCAGTACTTGAATAACACGTGCACACACACATATGTATGTATGTATTCATTTGAATTTGGGCTCTTTCCCACCAGTCTCTGGTAATTATGATTTGTATCTGGAGAGATGAACTGTCTAAAAAATAATAAATAAGGGGCCATGAGAATTGAAAGCCAGTGTTCAGGTTCATCTAGAAAGAAATTAGGCAAATCAAGTTCAGGTTTATAAAGGGAAGCAAATTACCCTGAGGTCTCCATACACACTGGACGGACTTGACAAATTTAATTATTTTGCGGGTTCCTGCCCTTCTAAAGAAAATTGCACCACTTTTACTACAGCCACCTGGGGAGGTGACAACGAGGTTATCAGGCAATCTAGAACTGCTGCAATAGCTCCTTAAATACACTCAGCCAGGGAGGGTTCCTCGAGCTAATGACACCTCCCTATAACCACAAATTAAAGCCCAGCTGGCCGTGAACTACCCCATCACTGACTGAAAGCCTCAGCCTTTCACAGGATGAAAATCATTCACAGGATGCTTCCTGAGGAGATACAGGAAGAAGAGGTGGCTGGCAGCCAGCAGCGGGAGAAGCTGTAGATCACTCGAGATGTGCCTTCCAAGGGGCGGTGGGCAGGCGTGGGGCCACCGCTGCCTGCCCCGCCGGGCTGCGCTCCCAGCGCTGCGCCTGCTGCTCCGGAATGCTGGGAATGCTGTGCTCCCAGAGGTATGCAAAGGAGATGACTCAACACCGCTCCGATCATGATCCTACAAGCACCTTGGGGGTTTGGTCTTGATGGTGAGCTGATTATTATTTTATCTCTTACCAAACTGCATAATTCACAGCAGTCTAATGTTTGCATGTTTTCCTTGTAAGCCACTCTTGCTATTTCATTAGTAGCTGTGCTAAAAGAGAAAAATACCTTTCCTCCCCGCAAAAACTACTTACTCTCTTTCATGCAGACCGCTCCCAGCCTTTCTACCTCTCCACAAAACCCCGAGCCCTCTTGAAGGGTTGTATTTCTGTAATCACTAAACAATCTATTTCAGCTGGATGGAGAAAACCATCTTTGATTTCAATTCCCCCTGAAGTGACTTAACTAGGCTCCCAGTTGAGAAAATACTTTTGAGAGGTGTCTGGAGTGGTTTTCTGAACTCAGCCACCCAGATGAGAAAGCTAAATTTAAAGATGTTTGTGAGTGTGCCCTCACAAGCCCGTAGTCACCAGCTGCAGTGAGGGGTTAATTGCCAACATCTGCATGTCTGTATCTCTACTGGGTGCTCTGAAGCTCAGCAGCATCTCCCCCACTGCCTGCTGAGGTTTTGACCTTGCTTTTGATAAGAATTTGACTGAAGTAAATATGTAAGCGAATAAATTATTGATGCAACCGGTCTTTGCACAGTTACCTGGAGTGAAATGATGATTCTGGTTATTTAAGGGTTTGAATGTGACACACATTTTTGTGGGTGTTTTCAAATTGTGACCTAAGGTGTTACCTGAAGCAATGCAAATATGGCTCCTCAGATAGTGACCCACTTACCTTGCTTCAAGGAGAGGAAGGAATCAGACAAGGTATGAACCTGTGTGTTCTCAGGCTGTCCAGGCTGCACCATCACATTTCTCCTGCCTTCGGTTAGTGATACTGATAATATCATGACACTTTCTGTGAGTGTCCACACTGATAAACAACACTTGGTAGTTATTTTAACAATATTTACCAGCATCCAAGGCCAGGAAATACTCAGTAGCAATGTCCCTGTCCTGCCACATGCTTTGGTCTAAGACAAAGGGGGGGTTTTCTGCAGTTGTTGCCTGTTTTGTCAGTTCAGCAGCACAAGCAATAATAGTTCACAATTTTACATCTGAATGCAGGATCAGAATCTGCCAGCTGAAGGACCGGTGACAGGGTCTATACAAAAGGAGGAATAATGAAGAAGCATGGCCACCAACTTTTGCTAGTCAATACACTTCTGGTAGAGCCAGGCTTTGAGCACAACTTTTGGATCACAGTTGTTTTCATGGGGTTTTCAGACTCTCAAACTGCACCAGGACCCTGCATCTTTTGTGGGCAAAACTGTACTTTTCTTACCCTGCCTGGATTTCAGATGTTAAGGTCAATTTTTAAAAGCATGCAAAAACTCCCAGCCAACCTATCTAAAGGTAATTTAATCTGCTTATATGAGCCTATATGTAGAAGAACTTTTTTTAAAGGAGAGTGGTAGTGTCCAATCAGATCCACCAGTTTCAAACAACCTTAAGTATCTCAGGAAAGCCCTCAAAATTCTATCTCCATTGTGGAATAGAAGTTACCTTCAGCTCAGGGCTTGTATCTTGGCACGCCATGGGGTTTGCCTTTGAGCCCAGTTGATGTCTGAAGTGACTCACCCAAGACAGCACATTGGGGGTTCTACGGGTATAACAAGCTCAGAGGAGGGCAAACAGGTTTGCCAGGTTAGCAAGTGGATTAACAGGGCTGTTCGTTCTAGGCCTGAGCACCAGGTGCAGCAAAATGAGAACTCTTGGCCTACAGAATGTTGTTATTACCAGTAATGATAATCCATTATACAGGCCTGAGGACAAGCCAAATCCTGCTCACCCTCATCCTGTGATGAGAAACAATACTGATAGCTGAGAAAAAAGCATGGAATGTGCTGCTTTCTTAGTGGGAACATCATTTGACTGAATGACACTCAGCTGCTCCTGAAGGATTTGGAAGCAATGCTGTGAATGCTGACTGCCAGGAAGGGCGGAAAAAGGAAGCTCCTTCTGAAAAGTGGGCTTCTCTTCAGCACCTTCTTCAAACGGCTGACTCACATTTCATTTGGTTTTTGAGGAGTATTTCTACATTTGCTTCTTTAAAAGTAAAACCACAAAAGTAGTAATGTACTGTAGTTCATCAGTAAGAGCCATGTTCTGCTCAATTTGCTCTTTCAACTAGTCTCTTAAACTTAGTATTTACTGTATGCCCTACGAAATGTGTTTAAACTGTTCCCTTGGTTTTGGAGGGTTTTTTGTTCTGAGCGTTGCATATTTTTACAGCCACAGCTTGTGCCAGTTCCTAGGCGTTCCTACTTTACTCACAAATGAGACTTTCACTTTCAAATTCTTTACCAAATTGTGCAATACACATTCTTTTAGACTCTGAGTTAGCATTTAAAAAAAAAAATTGGCAGTGGAAAGACTGTTATAGTTGTGTGACAAAATTCCAGTTGGAAGGAAATAGTTCACAAAAGCATGAATTAAACATCTAATTAAAAGTGTAAAGTCTCACTTTAATTTTTTTAAAACACCAAAGACAGAAAAGCAGCTGCTTTCCTGAAGAATGTGGTATGATAGGATCCAGTTAAGCATGAACACAGAACTGATGCAGAGTGCTCAAGGAAACATTTATGGAAAATGTGGGTTTTTGGGTTGTTCAAAAAACATGATTTATCACAAAGTAGACGTTTGTAAGGACTGCTTATGAAATGGGATCTGAAATAGGAGTGGCAGAATGATGTTTTTTCCTTACTTCTGATCAACAAATATATATAACTTCATTTTTTCAATTAGCAATGACACTCCTGCATGATCTTAGACCATGCCTCTACTGTTGGACTAATGGGTTCATAGTGGTCTGGAATAAATATAAAAATATGAAGTGACTACTTTGAAGATATGTATTTGTCGCAGTTCAGTGTTGCAGTGTCCTGAAAGCAGTAGTTTGAAAATATTGAGAAAAAAATTGGCTTATTCTCCTGTTAGAATTACAGTTTGAAGCTGGAAGAAAAAATTATATGAAAGCCCCTTTTAATTTAAATTATTTAATTAAATAAAATTAAGTAACTCTAAAAGAACATTTCTTTTAGTATTTATGATTGTCTTCTTGAAAAGAACATACAGTGTGACCTAGGGTTATCTGTTGTTCAATAATGTAACTGGACAGTCTAATATTTGCTCTATGAATATAAAAATTAGAACACAAAATTGCTTGAACCTTTTTATGTGATTGTGGGGAAAAAATCTGCTTGCTTAATTACAATTGTAATTCAAAATGTGTTAAAATATTAAAAAGTTATCTGCACTTGCAAGACTCAATCAAACCAGAAAAAAGTGTACTTGTAACTCTCCCTGAGGGCTGTCTTCTGTCAGGTTCAGAGACATGACCAGTGAAACTGTGTGAAATGCAGCTCTCTCCTTGTTTCAGTTTCAAACGGCAAAAAGCCAACCAGTCCAGCCTGGATGGAGTCCAGGTGCTTCTTGAAGTTGAAAGACTAGACTTGGATCTGCCCTCTAAAGTGGTTTTACACTGGAGCAACTGGAATGGAGCTCCTGATTTACACCAGTTGCTAAGAATTAAGAAATGGGCTGTTGAAATCAAAGAAACTTTCTTTTCAAGCCCACTCTGATGTAGGGATGGCCCCTGTGCAGAGTTTCCTGCAGAAATAACTTGTGCTTCTAAGGTAGCAGCACCAGCAAAGGGCTGTGCAAGGCTTTGGTGAGAGCCAAAGCACACATGCAGACTTACATAAGTGCTGCTGTACTTGTGTGTGGTCTTTCTTTGCAGTAGAAACTTTCTTTTTTTATTATTTGAAAATGCTGTTTTGCTGTTCCTGTGTTGGAGATGCTAAAGAAGTTAATCAGTAAAATGCTGGGCAGGTTGGTGGCACATCTGGGGGACACAGTTTGATCTTAGTTTGGAGGAATGCATAAGCTTATTTTGCTTTTATGTGATGAGAACCTGTAGGGCTCTGCATTTTACTTTTAGAAAATAGCTGGGGTCTAATTAACTGCACATCAATTGGTACACAATTGCCACAGTAGCTCCAGGTGAATTTTATTCAGTGTTTGCAGGCACTGAAGCCCAACAGGCCAGGCTCTTGGTTTATGCTTTGCATGTCTGAAAAGCTGTGACCAACAGTGAAACCACACAGTGGAACTGTTCTGCCCCAGTTCCTCCTCCTCCCTGAGACAGTGATGCAGCTGCCTATGGCTAAGTGTTCCCATGTGTGGCTTGGGGAATCAAGCAGAGCAATACATGAATTTCAATAAGTGTGCCCCCCTTTCATGCACAGTCCCACATGCCTTTCTCAATTTTGTTTCTGGCTGCAACAATTAATGTGCATGGGGTGTGTGAAGCCATGGGCAGCCAGAATATGGGTGTAATTTAGCACTGCAGACACAGCTCTTGTAGACAGACCTGTCAGGTAGAGAATAAAATTCAGTACTTCTGTTATGAAGTTCCTGGGCAATAGACTATATAGGTAGAATACGTGCATTAAAATGCATTGAACATTACCATGGGTCATTCTTTATAAATACTCTGAGCTGGTTTAGGTCTATAAAGGTTGCCTTATGGTATAGCAAAGGAATCATCATGCACACCTTGGAGAGGAGGGAGCATAGCATTCTAAGAAAAATCAATGAAATATTTAAGTAGGAAAAAGTAATTTTGTCTCTTTGATTTCATCTGGTAGCAAGTGAAATACACTTCAGAAGCCTTTAAAGTACATCTAATTTCTCGTTCACTGTCAAAAAAGAAATTTCTCTGGCTTTTCATAAATACAGAAGCAGAATGTAGTGGTTACTCATTTATTCAATATGTTATTGCACAACACTGTTCTAAAGTAAGAGGTTTAAAGGGGCTGGGAATACAAAGCATTGAAGCACAGCAATGGTAATATTAATTTGCAGAGGGCAGCTGTATATGACTGTAACAACTGAAAACAGGACAGGGGAAATGGGTCGGATCATAAGCTTATAAACTGAACTTTCCTCCCCCTCTCCCTCGCTCCCTCAAGGGAGAAAACCAACCAAAAATCTTCAGTGAACCAGAAACTTTGGAAATTAAAATATCAAACCAAACCAGGAGAGAGGAGTGAGAGAATTGGCTAAGACAGGGCTAGAGAAAGGAGTAACACTTATTTCTGGCAGAACGATCATGTGCTGCTCGTATACCTAGCAACACAAGTAAATGGCTGATAAAATGAGATTGCTGCAATAGTTCATAAAATTATGATTTCTGGAAGCAGATTGTATTTGATGAAGTTTACCTGGCCTTTTTTTTGTTCATGAAGTAAGATGACTCTGATAATCTTGCCTTTTTTCCCCACATTTATACAAAGACCAATGATTAGTCACAGTTATTAAAACCACACAGAATTAAAAACAAAAAACAAACAAACAAACACCAACAAAAAACCAGAAAAAACAAATAAAATCCCCAAAACAAATAAAAACAACAACAAAAAACCTCAAAAAACCTCAACCCAAAACAAACAAAACAACAACAAAAAACAAAAAACCAAACCAACCAAATCCCCAGAATCAAATTTAGGCCAATCTCCTTTAACTTCTGATGTGTCTGTAGCTCTGCATTTTGTCTTGGTCATTACCCAGAGGACACTACTCATAAATTGCAAGGCAGGGTAGTTTTGTTAAGAGTTGCCTAACTCATTAGAATTCAATTTGTTTTATTTGAAGCCCCACTTGTAATTAAGATGAATGGGAGCAAACTCACATGTAGTAGAAGCAGCATTGGTGCAGGCACTATTGTTTAGAAAACAACCAAATCTTTACAGTGCTCTCCAAGCTTTTGATATCTGTTCAAAAAAGGTGGCACATAAGATTAGGTACCATTTGGCCTTCTTTTTATGTAAATTAGAATGTTTGAGGATTGTGGCTATGAATATATTTTTAATTGAGAATATGTTGACTAGGCAAGAAGAGAGAGATTTGCAGAAATGCTACAGGCAGTCTTGTTTCCAAAGAGCATAGACCAGGAAAAGACAAAAAATTGGTGGCATAACAGTTTCACAACTTAGATGCATTTTGAAGTAGAACATAAAATTCAGGGCAGGCTCATAAAAGCAGAAGTTTCTATTGCATTGTCTTGCATGGCCTGTCCCAAAGAAAATAGTGTTAATCCTGGCCCAGCATGGAGAGCAAAGCTGCCCAGAAGAATTTGCCATGACGGTGTCTTTTGTCATAGTGCCTTAGTTTGCCACCTAGCAGTAGCACCTTGTGCTGGCCCCTGCCTTCAAGAATACAGAAATATGAATATCTGTAAATTGGTGTATGGAGAGCAAGAGTAACTTAAATTAACCCTGATCCAAAAGTGTGTGGAGTCACTGGGCTGAACCCACCCCCATTGCCAGCAGTGAAATACCGGCCCCATGGGGCTGTGCTGCCAGAGTGCTTTGTCACAGCCAATAAACCTTAATGAACACTGATGAGACACCTCACACACGTGGCTCATCCCCCTAGATCTGGGCTCCTGTGCCAGTCTGGGCTCCTCTGCTTTGATGTGTGTTGCACAGCACAAGTACATCTGAGGTCAGGCTTTACCCCTGTGAATTAACTTGTGATAGGTTTCTATCTAGTCATCCTACCTAAGGACTTACTTCAGTCTCTAAGAGAGTTAAATGTGTTGCATATTGAACTTCTGTATCAATATATATGACAATAAAATCTTGATAACCACTTGTTATCTGTATTCTAGGTTTTATATAGCATGAGGACATTACTGTTATTTCTTTGTAAAGCATATTTTATTTTTATAACTATACTTAATTGAGTTATTTTGGTTTTTCAACCATGAGAGTTTTATATTATTATATTTTCCAGCCTAGATAAAAGAGGTTTGGTTGTCTTGCACAGTATAAAATAAAGTTACAAGTAGGGCCACCCCACAACATTGGCTCTCATTATGTTTGCTTTGGATTACACGAAAAGCAAAATTCCTGGTGAGGAGAGGGTTGGCCTTATTTCTGGGTGTGGGGGATTTCCCCTGTGTCAGGTGGAGGGAGAAGATTACTAGGGGGAAGGTGTTTGTACCTCAGAAGCTGAAAGATAATCAAGGAAGCACTCTCCCTCTCCAGTAAAATAAAAATTCACCCTAATACTTTAGAAATTAGGCTGCAAGTGTGGCAAGAAAGTGTAAGTGCTCATGGCAGAGTTTGAAGCTTCAAGGATGCAATTGTGACAGATATGTCATAAGAATAGGGAAAATTATGATAAACAGGCCAAAAATCCCATAGCTTTTCCTTAAAAAATGCTCATTTATTCCTGAACCCTGCCAGAGTAATACTGGGGACATCATACCTTGTTTTAGTTTCCTAAATGGATGGACTTGCATTCTGGATAAGAGAGTGGCAATAAAGGCAGGTTTCAAAGTAGAACAGGTCCTATGAGTCTTAGGAAATAAATCAACCATAACACAAATGAAGCTCTGGACTAAATCTCAGCATATGTGAATAAATGTCCTCTCTCAGTGTTGGGGTGGCTGCCTCCAAAATACTGCAAATTTTAGAAGCAGTTTGATCTAGGAAGTTGGTGCTAGCTCTGTAGGAGGAGCAAGTGCTGTAAATCAGCCTATATCATTCTTACAAGGGAAGTGTTTATCCAAAGGATAACTTATACCTTTCACTACTGGAGAAACTGGTCATGCTGGAGAAGTACTGATCCAGCTACAAAGGGGGTCAGGTTGGAGTGATTGGTTGTGTTCAACATGGAATATATGATGAAACTGAAAATTAATGCTTTGCTATGAACTGTACAGCTCAAAATCAGAATAGAGTGAAATAGTGGTACTCAAGGGATACTGAAGTGGGACTTGAAGGAAGTAGGAAAACTCCAGCAATGAAATAAAACATAATTAAGTAGAAGAGTGCTGTGTCAGTGTAAAGAATAATTTCTAAATTGCCACAATATTTTGTTAAGCGAGAACAGGCCCATTAACAAAGAGGGAAAGAAACATCCTGGTTTGTCAAATAATTCCTGAACTATGGGATTTTTTTATGAGAGAAAAAAACGGGACTGAACTTCAAGAGGGAATAAGGATAAGGAAGGGAAGTATTTTTATCACTGTGGAAGTGCTCTGTATCTACAGCAGAAAAGTAGTTTCAATTTCATGCCATTTGCTGTTTGTTGCCTGGGCAGTAGTGGTTCAAATATGGTCACATCTGGACTTTCTGGCCTATCATAAAGTGTTAGTGTTTCAATTAATGCTTCTGATCCTAAAAAAAAATCTTGTTACTTTTTCTCAGTTCAGACTCTTTGTCCTCCTGGAGCTGATTTGTCCCCTCTGATTCTGCAGTATTAGATATGAATTTCCTGCATATTATTTGTGGCCTTTAATTACGTCAGGGTTAATCTGCCTCATAAAGGGAGGCCATCTCTGTTACCAGACCAGTCTGCATGGAATAGAAAGTCTGCTTGTGTGACTGGTTCCTTGGGGAAGGAGTCCCTCCTTGCAGGCAGGAGGGGCATGAGCTGTGTTGCTGCGGTGCTCTCCCACAGGACCCGGGAATGTGCAGCAGCAGCTCTGCTGCCCGGTTCACCCCACTCTGCCTGTCCCCGGCAGATGCACGCCCATGAACCATCACCCACCACTGGCATTTTACTATTCTGTGCCTCTATTCTGAGATCTCCAATGGCAGAAGGCAAGATAAATGAGTTGTTAATTTCATCCCACGTTATATCACTGTGCAGCTAAAGAATTTCTTCACTGGAGACTGCCATAAGCTAAAGGTCCTTCTGGGTTCCTTCTTTCCCATGAGCTGAATTTTAACACTGTGCATGATTTTTAATGCCGTGCAGTAACTGATGGATTGGTTCTGGATAAGGCTATGCAGGAGAAGCCACTTGCAATTAAAAAACTTCAAGATGTTGCTGTGATGAAAAAAGGTCACTTTGCTGAAGATTGGTTTTCTTCCCTACAATTCTAATCTGGAAAACATTATCTGGGTTTGGTTTTCATATATCTGTCCATTAGTTATTTTTCAATGTCATAATTTCCTAAAGCAATGAGATGGTAAGGTTGTGCAATTAACAATAGAAACATACAAAGTGACAAAGCAGTGCTTGTCAGAATGGTTAAACACAATTTGGCATCTCTGATGTTACCATGTACTCTATAATGGGTAAAGGTAGGCATGAAGTAATAAAAACAGTAAGTTGATTTGCACTTTGTCACAAAAGCTTTTTCTTTTTAAGTGTCACGTCTTACAAGTGGAGTTATGAAAACTACACATTTCATACAGTGAAAATGGTGACTGTGACTTTACATTACCACCAGTCATGTCAGTAGCTTAATCTCCCTAGAAGCAAAGAATTAAGCAGGATACTTGTAAAGTCAATCAAAAATAATTAACAAATTACAAATCAATCAATAACACCCCAAAAAATCTTGTTATGACCTCAGCTACTTGTTTAAGCATAAACAAGCTAATTGCCTACATTTCCTGTCTAGAAATATGATCATTGCCAATTAACTTAGGACTTAATTAACTCTCTAAGGTGCTGAACTTTAGATATATCATAAGGTGTCTTAATGTTATTATTAGTTATTGCAGTGACTCTAGTACTCTTGATTTATTGTTATTGTTATATAACTATTATATTTACACTTATGATGCTATTAAAAAAAAAACCCAAAGCCTTCAATATTACATTAAAGTTAATGCCACATAAAGGACAGAGACATTAAATAAAAGTGGAATTAAGCAGGATGCCATAAGTTTACACTGGAAACTCACCAGTCCAGCTTCTGTTCTCTGCTGGGAGGCACCAGCATAAGAGATTATACATTTAAAGGTATCAATTTTCTTTTGCCTAGTTACAATTGGTCTTTATTCCTGGTCATGAGCTACTGGATTTGCCATCCCTTTGGCAGATGGGAGAAGTTACAGTATTAGCTCCATATTGTTATCCTTACCTTCTTTTGAAGATCCTGCTTGTCTCTTCTATAACAAAACTTGGGACAATCTTGATTTTTTTTATTTTTTTCTTATTTCATGATATCCAAGCAATTTCTTTTTTTGCCCCCGACACCTCAGTGACCCAGTTTTCTTCTTTTACTTGTCTTTTTGTCTTAATAACTACAAGCTGCTTTTTTTCCAAGGCTGAGAAGAATTTCTTCCATGTTTTCCAGGAATAAACAGTCCAACAGAACAAGTGATTTGTCTGCTAAACAGAAGAGAGAAAAAGTTGGATCAGCAGAGACATTTAAATCTGTTTCTTTGTTCAAAGCGGATGTTAACGTTAGTTTGGTGGTGTTTGATAAATGTCTCCAGAACACAGAGTGTCTGGAAATAAACCTATACTGGAAGCGATATGCAAGTATTGCTATTGCCTCACAGGCTGGCAATAATGCCACCAGCACACATCCTTGGTAAATGGGCATTTTGTCTTCTGACCCTGAAAAAGTCATCATGAAAGTATTCCAATCTTTTATTTCAGAAATAGTGTCACCATGCCCATAAGTCAAATCCTTTTTCAGGGCCTTTATTCACTCTTTGATCCAGAAGGACAGTATAATCTAGTCTTCACTGGTGGCTTTGCCACAGTTTTAGCTGGCATCTAGGCTTTGGCTTCTTTACCATTTTATGACTAAGCTGGACAAATGAGGCTAGGAAAGCCAATGTACTTTTTGGCAATGATTACTGCAACAGTAGGCAAACAGAAATATTTTGTTTTATGAAATAATCATTTAAGCTTTACAAAAAGCTCACATCTCCCATGGGTATTACTTTGTGGGTTTGGGCTGGTTTGGGTTTTTTTTGTTTGTTTGCTATGTCCAAACTTAGGAAGTAAATCTGGTATCTGCTTCAAACCTGGAAACCTATACATAGGTGGATTTAGGATTTGAAGGGCTTGTTTTGAGAAAGGAACAGGCTCACAGAGAACCCTTTGATAGGATTGATCCCACTCCTTCACAGTTTCTGAGGATCAGGGTACCTGTTTTGTGACTGACTGACACAGGCATACTCATGGCAATGTCGCCACAAGTGAACCGAAGCTTCTGCATCTCTCTATCCACTGGTCCGAGTCTGGAGCTACAGTTAAGGTCTAGAACTGCACAGCATCCTGGACAGGCATTATATGTATTTTAAACACTTCATGCACATATTTTCTTTTAACTCATGTCTAGATTGGTCACATAATATTTTACCTGGACTTAAAGAGGGTGACTACCCAGGGAAGAGGATTTGGCACAATCTGCCAAATATAACAGGTGAGCTATTGTTTCTAAAAAGACTAACAGAATCCAAAATGAAGTATTTGTGTCCTAGAATAGAAATATCCACCCTGGGAGTATCCTTTCTGGAAGTGAGAGAGGAATAACTCCCTGGAATAATGCTCTGAGGGCTCACCCCTTTCTGCTTTCTCATAGGTTTTTCCTTCAAAATGTGAAGCAGCCAACACAAACCTAGTGCTGCACACAGAGATGGGCTTGGTTATCTTAGCCTACAGTCTCTTAGTTTCTCTCAGACTTGTTATTAAACACTGCTTCACAAAGTTCCTGGTGTTACCCAAATTCATTTATTAAGTGTGCTTTCCACAGAGGCCATGCTCTTATTTCTTTGTAGGCAAAGAGCAGACAATGAAGAATGCATTTTTCTTTTCAGATGTAACGCTAAGTGCCATAGATAAATGGCTAATTAGAGTAACATTGTTGTGGGACAAATGGATCGCTTCTCATATGCATGTCTGCCTTGGTTTGTCTGTGTGTAACTTTTAGAAAAAACAGGCCTGGGAGAAGACAGAACTGGTCATGCTCATGCAGATCACATTCTTTAGTGCTATGACTCTTTCTTCTAGGTCCTTTGCCCTTTCCTCTTCTAACTCTGAGGGAATGGTGTCCATTGCTAATGTCCAGGATCCCATCAGCCTCTGTTCTCATGCTCTGTGGTTCAGCTGCTACTTTGCCTCTCCTTGGCCCCAACACTGGGCCGAGCAAGGAAGCAGCTTCTGGACAGGCCTGCCCATGGTTCCTGATGTACAGGGAGAAAATAATGATGTTACTGCTATTGCTGGTTGTTACTGCTAGTGCAGAAGTACAAATATCTTTACAGGCATGTAAGAATTGAGTTATGCCCAGGCATTTACTAGTTATGTATTTGCTTACAGTCATGCAAAGAGACAGTTCAGAGATGGAACAGGGTACATCTACTTACTCTGCTTCCCATTCCTGTGATTTAAAGGACACTCCTAATCATGACTTTATTATACCTGCCACACAGTGCAGTATGTCTGAAAGGAGCTTGGCTGAGAGTACTGACATTTCTTAATGATATTTTGATAATTTTTCTGTAAATTACACTGTTAGGAAATATGCCATGAGGAATAGAGGAATGGAGAGTTTTACTTTCAGCCAAATTTAGATGGGTAAACTTGGACACAGCCCTGGCTGCTCCAAGATGTGCTTAAGATATTAGGGACCATATTTGAAATTTCTACTGAATTTAAATAAGCTTAGGGTTAGACCCTTGAAAATTTAACTTTTTTTTTTTTTTTTTTTTTTTAAATGGACTGTGGAGGCTCTGGAGCCAAGGGCAGTGATGGTGTGGAAGGAAGTCTCCAAGGTGTAAGGTAAAAGAAAAGGCTTTCTTCCATGTGAAAACGTAAGGAAGAAGTCTTCCCGTATAGTTCTTTACACAGCCATTTTAATGTACCCCAGTCCTATATACCCAGTTGGCCTGTTGGCCATCCCTCCCCTTTCTACCTTTTACGTCTTACCCCTAGAAGGTTCTCCCGTCCCTGTTTCCCCATTGGACCTCTTTTGGTGCAATCCTCTGTCCCTGTTATCCCATTGGTTCCCTGATGTGGTGCCGGAATTGCCCACTAGCTCCCGACAGTGTGCCAAGACCGGCTGTTCTCTGATATAATTCCATCAGAGTAACAGCAGAGCGGGGTTTGCTCTCTCTGGCACAGTGGTGTGCTGAAGCACCAAAGGCAGAGGCAAGGACAAGGGAGAGGTCTATCGTATAGATTCCAAGGTGGCCTATTACCCAAAAGGGTCCAGGGGTGAAAGACAAAGAACACAACTGTGCAGAAACTTAAATACAGGGGAGGTCTCAGGGGGAGGGTACAATCTTTAACCAATAAGGGGAAGACTGGGGAGGAGCACAAGGTGCGGTTTGCAATGCACTAACTGATGAGGAGGTCAAGGGGAGGGGAACAGAATAAACATACCAAAGGGGCCTTGAATATTAAGAGAGTTCCAGAACAGGGGACTGGTACCAAGGGATTTTGACAATGCAGAAGGAGGAGGGGCAAGGAACAATCTGGATTAAGAGGTAGACAACTAGGTGGGAGGGTACAACCAGGACTAATCCAACAATACAGGGGGAAATGGAACAAACCATTCTAAATGAAACACATCCCAACAGTTCCCCCTATCCCTAACCCCTCCTGTGCACCACTTTACCTTACCCCTATTGGTAAGCTAAAGTGATCCGCCCCCTTGAACCCATATATAACCCTGGACCTTCCTTTGTTCCCTGCTTTTGGTCCCTCTCTGTCGCTGAAGGAGACAAAGTGTTGCTGCTTTGTGAGGCCAAAAGCCTTTATGAAGGGTTTTCTCAACTCTTATATCCTTCTCCAACCAGGTCACCCTGACTGGTGGAAGGAACAACACCTCTCTTATCTCATTGGTGGGATAAGAGAGAACACACCAACAGTGGTAAAGGAGGGGGACTGGGAAACGTCTGAATTTATAGTTGCTCCAGTTTGCTACAGAAGGGGGGGGGCACAAATCCTGGATGGGAACCACTAACGTATGGGGAGATAAAAGAACTATGCAAAGTGGCTAAGGACTACAGGAGGGAGTCTCCATATTTTAACAACATAGTTTGGGCTACCTTCACTGTGCACGTTTTGATGCTACATGATTTAAAGTACATAATGGCTTGTTATTCCCCGTGCAGTATATGCTGTGGGAAGTGGGGGTGGAAAAGATTATTAAATCACTTACTTCTGGAATATACTAGTTACCAAACTCGGGCAGCACTAACAATCAGCCACCTTGCACGTGATGGGGTGCAAAGCTAACCTGATGATCAGGCCATGAATCTTCCTAGGCCTGTGCTAGACAACATCAAAAACACAGTCAGAAAAGCACTCATACAGGTACCTGACAGCAACACACCAGCATTCAGCTTTGTTGATATAAGGCAAGGGCCCAATGAAATGTATATGCTATTCATTGTCCGTCTTAAACCCTTGACAGACAAATAATCCAAGACAGAGCTAAGGATTACTGAAAAAATGGCTGTATCAGATGCAAACCCTAAGTGTAAAAGGGTGTTGCATGCTCTCTCACCTGAACCAGAACAAACATTGACACAAATGATCGAGGCCTGCAACTGCCTTGGCACACTGGAACAGTCTGCCACCTTACAAGCACAAGTGGTAGGACAAGAGGTTGCAGAAACTTTAGCTGCTATATGGATAATTCCCCCAAGGGCAAAACAGCAGAGCCCAAGACTATGCTTTGGATGTGGTAAGCATGGACATTTCAGAAACGACTGCCCTCGGCGAGGAGCAAAATCCCTTCCTAGGACCTGTGGGTGCAAAAAGGACTTCAGGCACACTAACCGATTTCATCCCAGACAGGAAAATTGTAGCAAGCTGCTTTTGGGAAACTTCCAGCAGCATTTGGGACGGCCCTGTGCAAGGACACAAATGCTCCAGCTGACTATGCCCACTGTCACTGAAGAACAAGTGACCCAGAACTATACCATCTCCTCACAGGACTTCTAGCAGCCTTGCCCCTAGGTGCCAAGCTGAAGTTGGCAAGTGCCAAACCAGTAATGGTGACAGACTGTTTTACACATGCTGTGTCTACAGATCAACTAGACCTGGAAGATCGACCCTGTGACCTGTTAATTTTGGGGAATTGCAGATTAAGGCCCAAAGGATTTTTTTGTGTTACCATCTGTGCTGACAGTGACATCACAGCAAGAAATCACAGTATTAGCTATGTGTCCTGACCCACCTTGTTATATTCCCCAAGAACTAATAATCACATAGGCAATCTTACTCCCCAAAAAAAACATCGACCGCACACTGGAATCCCTGCTAATGTGGACACAGGTAATTGGCCACAACAGTCCTCAATTAACCTGCACATTGGAACTTAATACAGAAAGGGTTGTTTTAACAGGACTTGTAGACATAGGTGTGGATGTGATGGTCATCTCGCAATCAATGGCCTTCCAAGTGAATGTTTATACCAGCTTCAGGAGTACTATCAGGGATGGGAGGTAACAGCAACGTTAAGAGCATGCAGCCAATCAAGTTCAAATGACCTAAAGGTTGTCTTGCCACCGCCAGACCCTTCATGGTAAGGGCCCCCATAGTTTTGTGTGGAAGAGGTGCTTTGTCCCAGTGGGGAGAATGCCTAGAAACAGATTTTTAACTGGGGCCATTGAGCAGTGTGACACCCTTAAATTAACCTGGAAAACTGAAACCCCTATGTGGCTAGATGAGTGGCCCCTTCCTGAAGAAGAACTGGTCATGCTTAAGTCTCTAATGCAAGAACAACTCCAAACAGGACACATTGTACCAACCATAAGTCTGCGGAACAAGCCTGTTTTTGTTATCCAGAAGCAAAACAAGTGGTGCCTCTTACAAGATCTGTGAAAAATCAATGAGTTCTTAGAAGACAGGAGCCCATTACAACTCAGCTGCCCTTCACCAACCATGATTCCCAGGAAGTGGAAGTTAACTGTCATTGACCTCAAGGGCTGCTTTTTTAGAATACCACTTCAGCCTGAGGATGCTCCATGATTCGCCTCCTCCATCCTGAGTATCAACAGGCACCTTTGCAGCTTTACCACTGGACAGTGCTACCCAAAGTGATGAAGAACAGCCCAACCATGTGCCAGTGGTTCAAAATCAAGATTTTAGTTCCAGTCCATAAGAACCACACACAGAGTGTGATCTGTCCATATATGGACAACATCCTGATTGCTATGGAAGCCAACTTGACTCTGAATGTCATGCTGGAGATCACCACCATAGCTAACCGGCAAGCCGGCCTCACAACTGCTGATGGAAAAAATACAATGGATACCGCTGTGGCAGTATCTTGGATTTCAGCTGTCTTCTTAGACTATACAGCCACAGCTGCTCCAACTAAATGAAGATTCTCAGACATTATATTACTTGCAAAACTACTCAGGACCATCAATTGAGTCAGACCTCTACTCAGAATTACAAATGGAGATCTAGCCCCACTATTTATGTTGTTGAAAGGAAATTCTGAACTGAACTCATCCAGGCAACTATCTAATGAGGCAAAAGATGCCCTGGATAAAGTGTCTCGAGCACTTTATCCAGGGCACTCCAAACCTGCCAAGCACACAGAATGAATCCAACCTTTCCCTTTCTGTTGGCCATTTTGGGAACCGGACCCCAGTTATATGCCCTAATTTTTCAGTGGGATCTTGAAATACCTGACCCTTTGTTAATTTTAGAATGGGTTTTTCTACCATACCAAACAGTAAAAACCCTAACGATGAAATCAGAAGTGATGGCTCAGCTCATCATAAGAACCAGGTCGTGATTGAATTCCCTTTCAGGAAGGGATTTCCTTACTATATTTTTATGAGTTACTACAATATATTTAAATTAGCTACTTCAACAATCAGAACATCTACAAATTGCACTAGAAAATTTTTCAGGTCAAATTTCAACACATTATCCTAAACATAAGTTGTTATATTCTTCCTTTAACTTAATTCCTAAGCCATTGAAAAGTGAAGTCCCCTTAGACACAATCACCTTATTCACAGATGGGTCAGGAAAATCCCATAAATCAGTCATTGTTTGGGAAGACCACACTACACAAACTTGGGAATCAGATATCGAAAACATAGAAGGCTCTCCTCAAATTGTTAAGTTGGCTGCAGTTTCAGAACATTTTCAAAATTTACGTGCCCTTTTAATTTGGTTACAGATTCTGTTTATGTTGCAGGAATCATGGAAAGAGCAGAAAATTCAATTTTGAAGACTGTTTCTAATGATTAGTTGTTACTTTACTTAAAATTTAATTTTCATCCTTTCCCAGAGACAGCATCCCTACTTTGTTACGCATGTACGTTCACACACTTCCTTACCAGGAATCATCATGGAAGGAAATGCACAAATGACACCCTTGCCATGATGGTACAGCCCACATTGCCAAATATTTTTGAGCAAGGGTGTTTCAGTCATTTCTTTTTCCACCAGAACACTTCTGCTCTAAACCAAATGTTTAACATCACAAGTGACCAGGCCCAAGCAATTGTTGTCACATGCCCCAGCTGTCAAAAGTTCTCTTTACCATCAGTAGGGGCAGGAGTAACTCCTACAGAGCTTCATAGTTTACAAAGCTGGCAAAGTGACGTTACTCGTTATGCACCCTTTGTTCACTTCAAATATCTGCATGTCTCAATAGATATCTTTTCCGGAGTGGTTTTTGCTTCTGTTCATATAGGTGAAGCAGCCAAGGATTTTATTAAGAATTTTTTGCATGCCTCTTCAGCCTTGGGCATTCCTCAAGAAATTAAGGCTGATAATAGACCTGCCTATATCTCCCAAAAGACATGATACTTTTTCAATCAATAGGGAATAGAACGCACTACAGGTATCCCACGTTCCCCCATAGGCCAATCCATCAATGAAAGAGCACATAGATCCCTCAAACAACTCTTTGAACAACAAAAAGGGGGAGTAGAGACACTCTCCTCTACAGAGCATATTAATAAGGCTGTATATGTATTTAATATTTTTAACAACTCATTTATGGAATCAAACTCTCCTATAAGACACTTCACTCACATCACACAAGCACAATTTAAAAGGGGCCACCAGTTCTGATTAAAGACTTAGGCCAAATTTTGGGACCCTTTCTGCTAATAACTTGGGGAAAAGGTTACGCTTGTGTTTCAACAGGTGGAGGACCTCAGTGGGTTCCAGCTAAGAACATCAAGCCTTACTACAGCCACTGCAAGAACATCAAGATGACAAACAGGAAGACTGCCAGGGAAAACCCAAGGAGAAGACCTTGGGTCTATCTTAAGACCTATAGATAATAACCCCTAACTGTTTACCCTTTACCGAATTTTTTAGTCGTACTTTCCAGATCTGACAAATCACTTTTCCAGATATGATTCTCAAATACTCCCGTTCATTGTATCCATCCTAATTAAGATCATGCTTCCTCATCAAAGCCTAGATAATCCCACAGCTGAAACAGAATGCTTGGGTAACCTTAGCCAACATTTTGCAGCTGGAAACCCTATGTCTTTCTGCTGCCACCCCAGATAACCCCTTTTCCACCTGCTTGGTAGGATTGCCAATGGATGCATGGCCAGTACTGGAGGATGCCATTCATATCATGCAAGGCAATAGTCCCAATGACAAATGGGTCTACGACCCCATAAATTCCTGGGACTATTGGACCCTTAGATTTACACACACACCACTAGAACCTCCAGATTTAAGAGTCCTTGGTTCTATTAAGCTGGATTTTTGCATTAAATTCTATTATAAGAAAAAATCCCAATTAAAGAGAAAACACGGTGGGCAACCTCAGTTTATAGAGGAAGATGAAATAACCTTGCAGGATGTTTCTCACAATCACCCCATCTATAGGAACAAGAGCTTTTGGTGCAATTATACCTCACCTGAACCCTCTCATTCAATGACCACCCCTTGCTGCTACGACCTGGGACATTTCGAATTTGCAAAGATAGGGTATGGCCTGCCATCCGTTCACACATCAAGGGTGGACTGTGTAGCTTGGAAAGATTTACTTTATTAATACCCAACATTACAATGATTCATAATAAGAAGGCACAATGATTGGCATGGACAAAAAGGTTTACCCACCAATTCAAAAAGGATTGCAATGACAAAATTACTTACTGGAGCAGTGTAAAAAGGATCGCAGCATCTGCCCTGTTACCATGGGTGGCTGCAGCAAAAGCATTAAGACAGTTAGATTTCTTGGGTGTCGATTAAGTAAGCAAACCAATGCTACATCCATTGCCCTAAGCGAGCTACTAACAGATGTCAACAGTATCTGTCATACCACACTGCAAAAAAGGGTTGCAATTGATTTCCCGCTGCTGGCACAAGGACATGGCTGCCAGGACTTCAAGGGGCTATGTTGCATTAACCTATCTGACCACAGTTAGTCAATTCACTGGAGCATTCAAATCCTCAAGGATGGAGTAAAGAAACTTCAAATTGAAAATGAGAAGGACTGTTTTAATGGACTATTCAAAAGTATGGGTTTACCAAGTTGGTTGTTATCTTTAATGAAGATGGAATCGTTAGTTCTTGTTGTTATTATAGGTGTATTAAGGTTATTCCTATGTTTAGTGGGTTGTATGTTTAAGATTTTAAAACCTTTGAAGTCAGTGTTATATTGTTAAACAGAAAGGGGGAGATGTGAGAGTTCAGCTGATTGGGATAGATAGTGAGCTATCCTCAATGGATTGCTTGGGAAGCATCAACTTAAGGCCTTGAGAAATGGAACACTGAGATGGGAGACACTTAGGTTAGGGAGAGAAGAATAGACTCATGGGAATTGTTATGTAGGTAAGGTTACTCCACATGGTTATGTTTCTAGTTCCCGTTCTTGATTGGTTCATAGCATGTTACATATAAGGTAACGTTTCTTATTCTCATTAATGGTTGGTCCCCTGCCCTCAGATTATACCCTATATATTGTTATGCTTATCTTGGTACCGGCTCTTTGGTGTTCAACCCATACCATGAATAGCTTATGCTCTTTTGTTGTTTTACTTGTTGATAAAGTTCTTTTCTGGGCTACTCCATTGTACCCATCTGTATTTCATTTTGCCACTCCTGGCTGGTCCGGTTCTAAGGTTACAATGTTGATGCAACATGATGTCACCACTGCTGCAGCTCAGAAGCAATTATTGTGATGGGTACAGCAGCACTGAATTTGGAGATTAATGCCAAGTGAGGAGGAAGGCAGCCTCTGATGGGAGGTCAGGCTGGTGGCAATTAATGGCCTTTTCATCACATTCAAGTACTTTGGTCTATTCTGGTAGCTGGTGGCTTAGGCTGGAGAGATTAAATTTCTGGGAGATAAAGTATAAGGGAGGGAGAAGAAAAGGGGAGGCAAAATATGAGATGTATGACACATTGCAATGATGCAGTTATCCTGGCAGTTCATGAGTGACACAGCAAATCCCAGACACCATGGTGTTGATTCTGTGGGCTGTGATACAGACTCCTTGTTCTCAGCCTACTCAGATCAGAGGATCTATCATCAGTAACTGTCACAGACAGAAGCCAAATCTGTTAAAAACAGTCTAACATCAATGGAAGGTAGGACTGGAGCTTGCAGCAATTTTGGAAGCGTTGTTTTATTTGTATTTTGTTCCATGATGTGAAGCTGCATGGACCTGAATCTGGGGGTCTGTTGAGATTCACCTCTCCTACCCAGTAGTATTAATGGTGCAAAGGGGCTTCTCTCTGTAAGGGAGAGAAATCTCCACTGACAGAAACAGCTTTGCAAGTTGAACAGAAACAACTGAGTCCTTTATCAATAACATATACTGGATGTTTGCAAAACCACTCACCTATCTGAAGTAAGTCAAGATAATCTTTCAAAATCTCCTTCAGCATCACCCTGAGGCTGGGATTTTACTGTTAACTTAATAAAATGGTCTTTTGTTTTCATGACATGATTTACAGGGGAGACTGCATAACCTTACTGGGTTTTTGGTTGCAGCCTGCATGGTCAAGTCCTCTTTTCTTCCAGCCCTTGGTAAGCAGGCACAACCTGATCAAACATGTTGGCCCATCCTGCAGCTCCACTTTTGGTTATATGGGTCAGCACTTAGAATATGAAAAAGCTTGTTTTACTTGGTATGTTCCTAAATGAAGCAGGAAAAAGGTAATTCTTGACATTTAAGTTCTACTTCCAGATGCTTTTATATAGAACTATCCAGCCCAGACAATCTTATCAAAATCATGTGTAGTTAATGGCATTTAATTTAGCCACTTTTTTCCCCTCCATAAGAAAATACTAAAGCTCTCCATTTCTCCCATGAGCACATTTTAGCAGAGTTCAATTCCAAAATAAAAACCACAAAAAGCTGCAGCAACTGCAAATCTAAGGAGCAGCTGGGAAATACAAAATAACTTCTGGATTTCCTAAAGAATAACATAAGTGGGAATATCACACTTGCAATTGTTGTATCCCAAATCAATGTACCTATTGCCATTTGCAAGTAGTAGTTCAGCCCTTCTGATTCAAAATTCTTTAGTCAAGCTGGCCACACACACATAAATTGAGGTTACAGGAAACAAACATTGCCTCTCCATTTTTACCCCTCTAAAATCTTTAAATATTTCAGGTACATTTAAAAGGTAGCTTAGCAGAATTCATACCATTATTGGTGACTAGAGCCAAGCAATCAATCTTAGAATCACCCCTGGAGTGCACTAGCATTTCCTTGCACATGGGTGCTTTCAGAAAGCAAGTAAATTACCTGTTTAGTGAGATTAAAATGAGTTGATGTATTAAACTGCAAACTATAATTTAGGGAGTCAAAAGCCTTTCTCTCCCCATCCCCATCCACAGAAATTAACAACTCCAGTAGCATAATGGGTTTTTGTACTGCTGCTCTCTTTCCAGTAAAATATACTTTAATACTATTTGGAGGCTTTATCCCTTTATGACAACCAGTATCAAGAGTAATATTATGCCAATAATTTGGTTTGCTAAGTATTAATACAAGAGAAATTATGCTAAGAGCACTGTGTGAGTTTAATTGCAATTCAAACTTTAATTTTTTGATGCAGTAAAAATGTAGAATGAGAAACATTACAATTCTATTAGATACTAATAAATTGTGATGTGGATATGAGCTGTACTTGCCATAATGAAGCATATTCTACTTCCCATCTCTGTTCTGATTCTGCATGTGCATGATTTCATAGAGAGATTCAGCAAAGGTTCTGTAGAATAACTTAGAAATTAATGCAGGGTTGTATGTTTTTATATCAAACAATCAGAAACAAAGTGAAAATAATGTAAATATTTCTTATGAAGTGTTTATGTCAAACTCTTCATTTTCTTTATGTAGAATGTGTGATTGTTTGGAATGGATCATATTAGGTTTCTTTTTTTTTTCTTTTTTTCTAGGCTTAAGATTTCCAGGATTGGATGCATTTAATAAAACGGCATTCTGAGAAATATTCAGAGATTCATCCTCTTCCATTTTTTCCTAATAGTAGAAATTACATTTTTAAACTGCTGTGCTTTCTCTGCTCCTTCTATTCATAAATGTGAGATGCAGTGTCATAGCAATGCTTCCATGTAGCTGAATCATAGATTTGTTTAGGTTGGAAAAGACCTGTTGGATCATCGAGTCCAAATATTACCCAAACACTGACAAGCCCATCACTAAACCATGTTCCCAAGGCCCACATTTACATCTTGTAAATACCTCCAGTGACACCACCACTTCCCTGGGCAGCCTGTTCAATGCTTGACAGCCCTTTCAGTGAGGAAATCTTTCCCAATACCCAGTCTAAACCCTCTCCTGGCACAACTTGAGGCTCTTCTTGCCCTATTGCTTGATCTGACATTAAGACTGAAGTGCGTAGAACTTTATGATTTCAGGAACATCACTCATGCTCTTCTCAGCTTTTGTCTCAGTAGATAGGAGTCAGAAATAAAAATCTTTCACTATCCCCAGGCTATTTTACTGATTAGATAAGGATATTACTTGTATCCATTTTCCTCCTAGATTACCCTATTTTCAGAGAAGTGCATGTACAGGTGAGAATGACCACTTCCACTTACTCAGAGGGAACACAGTTTACAGTAGTAACACCTTCCTTAATTTATCAGTCACAAAGATGAGATAGCCACAAGTTATTTTGGTGTCAGCACTTTGGTGTGGCACTCCTGGCAGCAATACCAGACTTCATGGAAGTCTAAAGATCCATCTCATATCCCCACAGAAGACAGATGGCACTACTAGAACAGATCTGCTGACCAGCTATGCGCAGCAGATATTAAATAGTGGTTTACGCTTTTTCCTTTGAATGTATGTGAATCATGTGCAGGCAGAGGATGATGCAAGAGTGTGGGTTAATTTGTTCTCCTTTATGAAATATATATTCAGAGTGAAACCAGGGCTTAACCACATTTTTCTTATCAGGTTTGACTTTCAAAGGGCAGTGTAGTTTTCCCCTGGCTTCAGTGCATTTTTTTTTCAGGGGGTGAGAACGACTTCAGCAAACACATATTTGTACACTACATTGCCAGCCTGAGTATTCTTACTTGCAAATTACATCCTTTAACATCGCCTGGCTTGCAACACCTTGCCTTTTCCTCTCCAAATTCTCCTGCCCCTCCCAATTTGGGTACTTTGTTGTACCTGCTTCTCTGCCTTCTGCCTGCACTCTCAGGCTGAGCACAGCTGATTGCACATTTCTCTCATTCTCAAATCTAAACCCATCCCTGTGTCTTGAATGAGCAACTTAGACAGGGATCTTCTCAATTAAAATGTTCACAGAGTCATTAAACTAACTAATGGTGGAAACTTCAGTAGAAATGATGCTGTAATGAGACAAGGTTTCATCATCTTGCTGAGGAAAACATATTTCACTTGATTCAGATAAATTATATGCCCCCACATATTATGATCAATATTTTAGCAAGAGTTAGCATTTAACTATGTCACTTCTGAGTAATAAATAATCATGTCGAGTATATGAAAAATGAGTAATGACAGATATCACTGGACTGGTACATTTTCTGCTTCTCAAAATGATGTTTAAATTTTTACAAAAATGTTGCATGAAGGATTCAATGACTCCAACTTGTTCCTTCTAATGGGTATCTATCATTTAATACTGTGACTGTTCTTGAAGTACAGGTTAGCATAGCTAATTTTAAAATATATTCAAATAATTCTATATTGTGATAGAGGAAAATGGAACTCAGTTGTCAGGAAATGCATTCAATAAAACTGGATTTCAGAAATTGAAGACCTGAAGCAACCTCTAAAATGACTCTTCTTGCATAGTGGCACTAGTACTCTGGAGTTTGTGGCTTAACTACTAATAGGAAATGTGAAAGGTATAAAATACTTTTATCAGGAAAAATA
The DNA here is from genome assembly GCF_049639895.1 of Pseudopodoces humilis. Lineage (NCBI taxonomy): Eukaryota > Metazoa > Chordata > Aves > Passeriformes > Paridae > Pseudopodoces > Pseudopodoces humilis. The sequence continues at coordinate 14,211,375 of NC_142214.1, read as the reverse complement.
TTGAAAACAAATAAAGATTTTTAAAATAACATGCAGGAAACTACAGCAGCTGTCCTGACCCAAGCATGATTTAACTTACTTAGTCACTTGCATCTGCTTCCTGTATTGTGTCTCTTTTGTGTACAGCCTTCCCAAAGGCTCTTGCCCTAATTTTTAAAACTTTTATTCTTGAAACTACATTCACAAACCAGGACAAAAGGAATTGTTTTGATTTTCCTCTAAAAATGCCAATGCAGTTTCAAGCACCTACTTAAGAAAATCTTTGCCTCTTGTAAGGGGTGTTGAATCAACCATCAGCAAATGTGTGCAGGTCTTAGAAAGATCAGGAAGCATTTGTCACTGTAATCCAAAAAGAAACCTCTCTATGCATGGTGTACTAATTTTTTCCTCAGTCAGATAATCAGTCTCTTGGTTACATTGGTCTGTTGTTGACTTTTTTTCTCCCAACAATGATCTGCTATGCAATTTTAAGGTTGCAATTGGGGTGATAGATATTGTTCTATATTTTTAACACCTATATGCTGGTACTTGGCATTTCTGCTCTTGATTGAATTTTTTTTTTTCATGTCTACCAGGAGTCTGGTCTCTAGACATATGAAACTAATTTGCAAGTATGAGCACTGACTTGGTGACTTGCTCTTGTAACTGGGTGTAGTGGTGCAATATTGTTCTACCTTTTAAAAAACACATAAATATGGTATACTCATGAATACCATGTTTCAGTTGCGTTAAAGAAATACATCATTGGCCTCAATTTTTATTTCTGAGTCTTCAAAATTCAAACAGAGTGAACAAGCAATATAAGGGTTTGTGATCACTTAGGTCAATTCTTCCACTGGCTGCTGCTTGGTGATTTGCACTGTTACCTGTAACAAACTCTGTTTGGTTTTAGTCGCCTGCAATGTACAAAGAGTTTATCTATTCCTAACAGGGTGGACAATAGGCTTTTAAGGTGTTGCCTCAGTGTAGCTGGCTGTAAGGTTTCCTTTCAATATTTAGCTGTTTTATAGCATAGTTCAGATATGCCAGACATTTCTAATGTTTCCATCATATGATGGAAGAATAACGTCAAGGAGATCAGCTATAATCTTCTCATTATATTTACATAAATACTATTCTGCTTTTAAACTCCTTGCCAAGTGTGGCTTTTCCACTCAAAGTGAAATTCTCCCTTTGTCAGTATCAGTGTTTTCCTTAGGGATGAAACAGCTAATAATCTATACTATATAATAGGAAAATTCACACTAGTACTATCAGAAGGATGATGATTACTGACTCTTACAGCACAAGTTTTCCACACTGACAGAATGACATTCTAAAATGCATTTTCCTAAATTAGGTAATTTAAAAATCAGTTCAATATGTAAGTCACAGTAGCAAATTTTTAACTTGGCAGCTCTTCATTATGTAGCTTGGATTAATTCTGATTTAAGAATTCTGTTTCATTATTCACCTTTTTGCTCAAAATTTAATTTTCAATAAATGCAGTGACATCACAAAATTATAAAAAATCTTTTGGTGTCACCCTCCTTTTCTAGCTGTGGATATGATTTCATGAGGCATCGTCACTGTAGGCAGCAGAGTCACAAGTGGACTAGGTAAGTGACTAGGCAGTAATTTTTTCATCAGGAATGAGGAAAAAAAAAAAAAAAAAAGACAAGTGGGAGTGGAATTGCACCCCAGGCCCAATGAGGGGAGTAAATGGAAGTTATACTACTCACTTTTGGAAATAGTTTTTAAGAGTATAAGTCATTTAACCACTTTTAAAGACTTTACTCTGGGGTGCCTCAGTGCTAGAGCTGTGCAGACACATGTTAAAAGACAGTCCATGCCCCAGTGAGCTTAACAGCCTTCTTGGTTTCCCTGCGGCAATGCCATTATGTTCCAGCCCTCTTCTCTTGTGCAGGATGAAGGCCTTGCCTCCTCCTCCTGATTATTTCAGCAGACCTCTGTTTAGCGCATGGAATGAGCCCTCCAGACTCTGCCATCAGCACTACAATCCATTCAAAGCTCACCTGGCAGGTTTCCCAGAAAAGCAAGACATGGTCGTTTAAGTTGGTTGCCAGGAAAAAGACTGAATAATACTCATTCTAGCTATTTGTTTGGGATACTGGTTCTCAATTTATAAAATAAATATGCCAGACATTCATCTCTTGAATTAAAAGAAATTGCTGCAATGATCTTCCACTGTTCTCAGCAGAATCTTTCCAAGACTTCTCAAAGGCCTTTGATGGACCATCTCAGGTGCCCTAATCCTGATACTATTCCTGTATTAAGTACCAATTGCACCAGGTCCTCCAGGGCTCAGGAGTGCAAACGCAGAGTTCTCTGCTCATGTCTTCTAAATGGGCCTGAATATCTTCTTAAGTCAGAATTGGCTTTTGTTTCTTGTAAGAAGCTGGGAAAGTATGAACACCCACACCCACTGATGGTCATGCAGTGTTTGAGTTTGTCAAATGGACATGTGGGCAGACAGCCTAAAGGTGTATTCTATACCATAACATTTGTCACATCATAGCAAACTAGGATGTAACATGTCTATACGATGTATCCATTAATGGCCAAAGTATTTGGAGAACTGGCTGTGTCTGCCCATGGAAAGCTGACACTTCCATTTTTCTTGCAACTGCCTCAAGTCTATTGTATCCCCTCCGCCCCCCCAATGCCCCTGTAAAATGTCAAAAAATACTGTGAAATTGATCAAATATGTGAACAAAAGCAGAAGATACCTTCACTGGGAATCTATTTGTGAAAACACAAGGATCCTGCAACTAATTTGACATAATTTATTAATGTTTGTTTTTTTTTTTTTACTAGAAAAGAAACAGTATTTGTCAATCTCCTCTTGGGGAAAAGTCTCTTCTTATGAGTTTCAGTTTTGTCTGCCCTTTTCACTGTACACATGGACTATTTTATATATGTGGATAGTATTTGCACTTTTTAGTGCTTTGTACTTATCATCAAATTCCTTTGTTTGGTATTAGGCATCTAGACAAATACCCGAGCTCTTGCTTGAATTATGTTGGTCCCTCATGGTTAATCCTGAACAGCTACAGGATCTGCTCTGAATATATTTGTTAGAGATACCATGTTCTAATGTTAGTAGAAGACAGGAAGGTCTTATTTTCCTAACATAGGGTGACCAGAAAATTGAGGTTGAAAGGGATGAACATAATGGAGTGATCTTATCAGAATAAAAGAAGAAAGGGGGGAAAGAGAAAGGAAACAAGATCAGCTTTTGTTGTCTGATAGTCCATCTCCATGCTAATGCTATGTGCCATATATTATTCTTTTTGTTTCCTTCATAAAAAAGAAGCTTTGCCTAGTGTTAGATTTCTGTAAAGTGCATTAGAGAATATGATCATAAAAATCACTGACAGTACTTCAGCAACTTTTGTATAGACATCATTGCTGTAAAGTGCTGTAAAGTGTTTCTGCCTTTTGAAAGCAACATGGCAGAAAGAAGGAAACGTGATGTGAAAAGCCTTTTTACCATGCTTTTGGGTGTGTTTGTGTTTCAAAGTTGGTTTGGTAGTTTTGTTTTACACTGTGTGTGACCTTTAATTCCACTCATAAGGAACATATGGTCATGTAATTGGTTAAAACTACTACAGGGGTTGTTTCTGTGTGCCAGGCTAGGAGATGGTGAGAGCCATACTAAAGGTCTAAGCAGTTGATTTGGTTAAAGGGAAGGATTGCAACACATGGCCAACTCTTCAACTGCTCCCTATGACCCATTGTTCACAATCAGTTGGTAAGCATGACATAAAGTTTTGTTCCTTAAATCTTAGAAGAAGATAGCCAGCTGCTTTAAATCCTGCAAAGCAAAACATTGGTAATTAATGAAATGTCTACTTGAAAGTCAAGTTGGTTTTGATTTCTATTCTCATAAAGCCTCTGTACTTCAGGCCAGTGGTATCCTGCAAATTCCTAGTCCTGTGATTCTCCCTTTTGCTTTTCACAGCTGATTGGCATCTGCTTTCCAGTAGATCTTTTTGGTTACTTGTTTCTGAAGTTACTTTACTGGAGCTTTTGACTACAGTCTCTGTCTTGCATAGTTTTGAAAGTTTAGACTATATCCTGACAGTGTTTTAAGAGCTGCCTCACTAGTGTGCTGTTTGACAGTAATAATCTTATTGTTGCCTTTTCTCCTCTTCATTTTTCTGACAGTGGCAAAACATCAAGTGTACCTGTACCTTGGTCAGGTAGGGTCACAGATTGTCACAGTCTAAGCACCACAACACTTCTAGCACAACTGCTGAGTTATCAATGTGCGTCTCTTGAAAGCATTAGTTTGTGACCTGTATCAAGGAGGACTTTGTTACCATCTGAATGGCATCCCTGGGGCTTTTGGTGATGTGGTCAAGAAACAGATACCAAAAGAGGGAGTTGAAAACCCTATGGCAAATTCACATCCAATCATTGTGGGACCTTATAATATCCACAGTGAGGCCTATGGGACCTGAGTGTGGTGAAACTCAGCGTGTCCTGGCAGGTGGCTGTAGACCCATCCTACATGAGATATTTAAGAGTGTCCACATTGCCATTATGAAATCCACTATAACAAAAATGCCAAAATGCCATGTTTCCTAAAGGAGTCTAGAGAAACTTACTGAAGGAAGGATTATTCAACAGGACATGAAAACATTACCCTTTCTTACAGTAAAAATACATTATCAATATATTTCTAGAAGTGGTTATTTTAAATTAATATTGTTTAATGAAATAGGAGTAGCAAATAATAAGAATAGTTGTGAACAGTTAAATTAATTTCTCTGGCAGTGCAGAGTTGTAATTACAATTAAGATGGTAGGAAAAGAAAGATTGCCTATACATACACACTTGAGATTGGGTAACAACATGCTTTCAGTAACTAAAATCCTTATGTACTTCTGAAGAGGAAATTTAGCCATAGAGGCAGAACATGATGGGTTCCACCTTTATGTATGCACATCTCAATGGTGGTTTTTTTTGTGATATAGCAGCTTTAGGATACGTAAGATTTATGCCAATGCCTGCCTGTTCTCACAGAGTTGAGCTAAATTTTCTTGTTCCTACCTTCAAACAGATGCTAATATTAACCTAATTTTCAATATATTAATGTAATCTGTGTGCTTTATCTAAGGTGTAAGTTTGTTCTCTATACATGTTTAGTGCTGTATGAATGAGGCACAGAAAGAAAAATCAATCATTGCTTCACAGAGAAATATGAACTCTGTTAGCTTCATTTTTCACACTGTGAAAATGACTTGACCTTCCTTTCCTCAGAAATCCAAATATCTCCAATCTGTATTCATAGCTGGGCACAAATTTTCCATTAACATTTTCTGGATAGAAAACTGTGATTTCATTATTCTTGTTTTGGGGGAAAATAAGCTTTCCTTTGGATAAAATGGAGTGTTCTCAGAAAAAAGGTTTCCGTGCTGTGTCACGAGGGGTGCAGTTCAGTTAACTTTTGCCTCTGTGGCTGTGGACTGCTGGCCTCTGCCTGTCTCATCTGACCCACCATGGACAGTCTTATCTCTCCTCCTTCAGGAACAGGGACATTGGGGCAGATGGTGGCAGCTGCACCCTGGCCTTTGAAGCACTACACAGGCCCTTGTTACTAGCTCACATTTTTCTCATTGCCTTTTTATGTCCCTTTGCATACAGGTTACAAATGTACTTTGGGTAAGGAGATTATCAAGGGATGTAGGTAGGCTTGAAAGAGAAAGGATGAGGCTGGGATGTCCCTTCCCTGTTTCAAACTCTCTTCTCCATTGTTTGTTGCTGAACCTGATGAAGGAGGGGGGAAGTTTGACTGTTTTGGTGCAACCCTAGCAGCTGCAGTAGTTGCAAATTGTTTTCAGCTTGTGAGTCCATCCATGCCTCGGCCATACCAGCTATCAGAGGGGTCTAGGCATCTGTGCCTTCATCAGAGAGACACTCCAGCAGGACTCCTTCTCCTCTAACCCTAAATGAGGACAACCACCCAAGCCACCCACGAGGAGCATCTTGCTGTGAAGCCAGCTCTGGGCTTGTAGAGCAGGCAGGGCAGGGGCAGGGGCAGGGCAGCAGGCAAAGGGCAGAGGGCAGGGCCAGGCTGATGGAATGGCAGCAGGGCTTCCACCTGCAGCCTCATAGGCAAAATCAGAGCCTGAGCTGAGCTGTGCTGAGGCTCCATTCTGTAGCAGGCTGCAGGACTGGGCCACAGTGCACAGGGCCAAGAGGCCTTGCTGATCTTATTATCCCCATTCTGAGCTGTTGCAGGTGCTGGGAACTGCAGTTTTATTTTCCACTATAACTATAGCTATAAAAGAGGTCAGGCTGAGGGCAGCTGAATTTTCTATTCCTGGCAGTTCAGGTAAATGAACCCTTCACTGTACGTGGAGCCAGAGCTGGGACAGCCTCATGCTCGCGCTTGCCTCTGAGATGGGGCCTTGTAGAAGGTGCTGGATCCCTGTGCCAGCAGCTGAGCACTGTGGGAATGGCTACACCCAGACACGTCCCCTCAGCCCTTTGCTTCTGTTGGCCAGATCTCGGTGAGCAGGCCAGCTCAGTGTCCAGGTCACCTGTAGCCAAGTGTGGCTGCTGGCAGCAGGGCTGCTGTATCCCTGGGGAGAGGGCTGGGCAAAGCACTGTTCCTCCACCCTGGTGGTAACAGATGTGTGTGTGTCACAGGGCTCCAGTGGAGCGTGGGCTGGGTGTCCAGAGTGGTGACACTCAGGTGCATCCTTAGGGGTTTGAAACTGACTGCAAAAAGCTGTTTGAAACTGACAAAAAACCCCAAACTGTAACTGACTGTAAAAAGCTGCTTCATTCACAAACTGTTACAGACCTGAGGGCACAGGGTGCTTGGAGAACTCCAGGTGCCAAACATGCAACTTCTGAGGAGATTGATTACTTCTGCTATTGCATGGCATGGGGACAAGAGATTTGCTTGGTGATGAAGGATCTCCTACCCCTTGCTGGAATGAGTTCCTTTTCAGGATCTGTTCTGTGCATCTTTTGCTAGTTTCTGAAGAATTGAAAAGAGTTTGCTTTAAGAAAGTGAAGGTGCTTATACCTGGGAAGTGATTTTTCTTTCTGTTGGGTAAGAGCCTTTGGCCTCTTGCAGGCTGCTTTGGTGCAGGGGTGACCAGATGGTAGCCGAAAGACCCTCTGCGAAAACAGAAAACAGAACTGCCACCTTTTGCAAGTCTCAGTGCTTTTAGTAAGTTCTTTGAGTTTAATGGTTGAAGTTTAATATACTGAAAATAGGCAAGATATTGAATGCAAGTGATTAAGTGGCAGACTAGGCTTTTAGTTTTACTAATGGTATTTTTTTTAAAAAAAACCTCTCTGTACCTGTGTCTGGAGAAATATTTCAAAAGTGTGACTCCACCTCCCATTGGTCTGTACATGGCCACAAAATATGATTTTGAATGGGGCCTTTAAAGCCAACAATGATGCTAAAATAAGAAACAGTGAAGAGAGGGGCCTAATTAATGATATTTTAATGCTTGAGGGCCAGAATAGTGTGTTTGAGTCAGTGGTGAAAACAGAGACTAGAAAGGAAATGCTGTGTGCACCTACCTGCCTGTTGTGGCAGGGAGAGGAGCAGTGCTTTGGGGTTTGCTGGGCATGAGCGTGGACTGTCAGCAGTGCAGCCTTGCCTAAGGTCCCTCCCTTTGGGGGGCCACAAGACACATGATGCAAATGTGAATCTTGCAGTGAAGCCCAAGATGAACTCTATCATGGTTGACTTCCACTAACAGTGCCACAGCTTTTCCTATTTTAACACAATAGCGCTTATAAAACAATTGTGTACTCCTTAGGAAAGCAAAAAATTGTGGATTTCATTAGCTGCTCTGCTAGTGATGTAATTTATAATCTCAGATTTGTTTCTTAATTCTCAGGAATACCATAAAGATGTATCTGCCTGAGGGTTCATTGGAGCCTTTTCTGTGGTGGCAGAGCTGGCTGCTGTGACCAGCTGTGTTGAGTCTCCTGGGGCTGTGACACAGCTGTGGAGATGGGACCTTACCAAAATAAGGGTCATTTCAAATTTCACCAAGTCCTCAAGACTTGCAGGGAAGTTCAGGGAGTGATTGGTTTTATGGAAGACTGGAGTAAAAATGAGGATGGCTTTGGTCTTCTCTTTCCAAAACCAATGTATGCACTTGTTTGCTCAGTGGGTATATGTATTTGAAGTATTATAAATACAAAAGTGATGTAAAAAGTCATAAGATATCAGTTACTGTTAAGAAGGCAATTCAGATACGAAACTGTGAATCTGAGTAGAGAATAATTTCATTTAGGGGATGGAGGGAGCAGTGGGCCCCTTTCTACTTCTGTGTATGGGCAGCCTGGGACTTGTGCTTGTCTTCTCCCTGGGATTGGTGGGGGGAGTGGGGTGGGCTTTGTAGGGGGCTCTGGGATGCCCCTGTACTGACTCATGTCTGCAGGTGAGCTGTGCAGGGCGAGCGGGAAGGGTCATCATCCCAGCGGGGAGAGCGGGGTGCTCCCCTGGATCCAGACCTCACGAGGCCTTTTTCATCCAGCCCTCCCGCGCTGCCCGGGTCTGACTCTGCTCTGACCCTTCTCTGCCATCCTTCATCTCCCAGTGCAGCTGACCCGGAGCTCTGGCCTTGCCATGTCCGTGCAGACAGGTTTGTCCACACGCAAGAGCTGGCTTTGGCAATTAAATTATAGGATTATAGGTGCCTGGTTTTTTGTGTGTGTGTTGTTTCGTTGTTTATTTTTTTTTTTAACTCTCTCCCCTATTCTCCCTTGTGTCTCCCCCTCTCCGACCCCAGCCAGGCCTCTCCAGGTCTCTCACTGGCGCGAAGCCGCGCCGCTCCCCGCATCCCTGCAGTTCCTCCTTCCAGCTAAACTTCCCCGCGCTCCCGGCGGGGACTTGAGGCTCCGCCGGATCCCGGCGGTGCTGCCGCGGCGGCTCCATGCCGCGGCTTCGGGCCGCCCCGGCTCCTCCCCTCGCGGTGTGCGAGGCAGCCTGCCCGCCCGTCTGTGTGTGTGTGCGCCGGGCCGCCGCCGCTGTGCTGCCTCTCCCAGCCGGGCACAGCCGCGCCGCGCTGCTGGCGGCGGCGGCGGCCCCCCGCCCCCCGGGGCGGCTCCGCGCGGCCCCGCGGCGCCCGCCGCTCCCCGCGGCGCCGCTGCCCATGCGGCCCGGGCAGCAATAGCCGCGCCGGCTCAGCTCGGCTCGGCTCGGCTCTGCGGGGCGAGGAGGGGGCATCACTTCTCTGAGTCTCCCCGCCACATCGTTATGGACCTATTCGACTTTTTCAGGGACTGGGACTTAGAGCAGCAGTGGTAGGTTTTTTCGGGTGGCGGGTTTTTTTTTTTTTTTTTTTGGTTTTGGTTTCTCACCAACCCCCCCACCTCCCCGCCTTCTCCCCCCCCCCCGCGCACCACCTCCCCTCCCCGTCTCTCCACCCCTCTCCTTCTTCCAGCTGCCTCTTTCCTACCCTTCCCTGCTCGCTCCCTCGGTGCCGTAGCCTTTGTTGAGGGGCGAAGCACCCGGTGCCAGCGGGGAGCGGGTCCGCGCTGCGCCCGCGGGCAGCGGGGCCGGCCGGGGCAGCCGGTGCCGGCCGGCTCCAGCCACGCTCCGCGCCAGCGCCGCTGGCCCCGGCTGGGGAGCAGCGCTCGGAGCGCGGCGGCGGGGGGCGAAGTTGGTCCGCAGGGCAGCGCCGAGAGGTGCCGGGTGCCTGCTTCGATCAGCGGTGGCAGCCCCCTCCCGAGCAGGGGTGGCGATGTTCCCCGGGATCGCGGCTCTGCTAATGTTGTGTTTACTGCTGTCACTGACAATGTTCCTTTCACGGGGAGAACCGCAACTGTAGTTTCGCTGTGTGGCACAGTTCGGCTATAGCCCTGATCGGTGTAGGGGCTTCTGTTTCTGGTTTTACTGGTTTCCTATTCTAGATGAAGCATTATTGAAGTTAGTTTTAGAAGTGGGAAGCTCAGTAGCCGTGATGTTGTAACATGTATTTTTTTTTTCCTGCCCGTCTTTGCCTTATTTTTCTTTTCTTGCTTTCCATTTATTTTAGGAGTGGAATTTTAGGTTTATATTGTTCTGTAAATAGGTGCACACCTTAAAAAGGTCGGTGCATCTGTTTAAGTGCATTGTAAGCTTGTTATCAAAGTGATTGCTAAGGAATTTTTGATGGGTGACAAGTAGCTTGCAAAGTTAGAATTTTGGTAGGTATTTAGTCACTTCCCTGGCTGGTTAATGGGATTATGCTTATTCTTTGGCTGGTTTTATTTGCTCTTTCTTTACTTTTAAATTTCGCAAATATAATTCTTTAACTATGCATGGGGAAATTTAGGGGTTGGGTACTGCTTTGTTACAGCTTTTAGGCTGGAGTGCAGTTTGCTAAGGAAGAAAGAGACTAAAATACTGTATTTTGTGATCCTAATCTCTAAATGCCATATAGATTATATGTGTGTATATATGTGCATTTGGACCTCGTGTTTTGCAGAAGGTTTACTTTACTTTGTTGATAATATAAAGGTATGCCTAGGAAAAAGGTAATATATCTTGTTAATAACTATTATTTTGCCAAACATGGTCTAACAGCTATTCTTGCAAATCCATGGTAATCGGAACCAAATAGCTGTCACGTTCCATTTTACAGCAATTGGAAGTAAATCCTCGTCAACCATAAATTACACTATATCAATATTAATCTGTGAGCAGGCGTTTTGGGTCATGTGCATGTTTTATCAGCTCTGCATAATCCATTGTATTACATCTTTTTAATAATCATGCTGTTGTTATTTAAAAGTAATAATCACAATAAAATTAGTGCTCAATTAAATATTATGCTTCTACTACACTATCTTTACTCTGCTACACTAATTTATTTTGCAGACAACTGATAACCACCGTATTACCACTCAAATAATAATTGCATACAATTTGCCTAATTTATAATGTGGGCAACATTAATTTAATAATTAATTTAAGAAGCTGTTACAACCCAATATGTGAGTGTAGTTCAAATACGAGGTATTTACAGGTATTGAGTTTTAGTGTTTGCTTAGGAACTTTCATTTGACTACGATTTTATGTGGATTTAGAGCTGTGCATCAGAAGGAAGGGAACTCTTGTGCCTTGGTTTTTCCATAAAATATGAACATATTGTCCCTCATTCTAAAATTCTATTTGCTGGTTTTTTGTACCATGAAACAATAAAAACATTATTGTTTTTAGTGTTTTTAGGGTTCATGAGGAGAGAACATTTTTTGATTTTTTCAAACAGTTTGATATCTGCTCAAACTCTATGTGACACAGGCGTTCACACACACTCACTGCAAAGATTAAGTTGCATTTAGCTTTTAATAATCCAATAAGTATATTTAAGTGCATATATAATATGTGGGTACATAATCTGCATGTCTACACAAATGTGACATGTATTTTATTATACATGTAAATATTCTTGTCTCTGACAAGTAGTTGTGTAGCTGAAAGAGAATTAAATTTAGCTCCTCTGTCAATGAACATGTGTGTGTATGTAATATGTTATACATACATCATCTCTACACACCCAGGAATATGCATGCGCATCCATCAAGATTTATTAATTTTGTCTGTGTATCCAATATGGTGTGGTCGCTTTGTAACATTTGCAAATAAGTATGTATAACGTGATGTGTGAATTGTTGCTTATTATTTTGAAGTTGCCCTCCTTTTGCCTGTGAGCTGGCCTTTGTAAAACATGTTTCACAAGCATTTATAAGGCAATTAGGGACCCTCTTCTGCATTCCTTGCAAACCCAAAACTTCTCCTAATCTGTGCTGCAATCACTAAGAAGGCAAGCTCAGGCCTACTGTGTGTGTGGGTGTTTGTATTATCTGTATGCGAAGTACAACAGAAACATTGTTAGCCTGAGAAATATATTAAAAACATATTTATAGCTTGAGCAGAATTTTTTTTTTTAATCTGATGAAAAGATGTAAACTTTCTCTGCCTTGCCTTTATACCAGGAAATGACTTTGTGAAAGTTACTCATTGATGGGAACAATACAGTTAATTTCTCTCCACCTCCAATGGAGGTACATTTTTATGTCACTTCTTGAAACATATTTTGTCAAGAGCTGTGATTGCTACAGCATGCAGTACCACTACACATGCTGAAATTCTCACCTGACCTTCCAAATTATTAGAGGGAGCTTTGTCTTGATGATACAAACTGCAGAATCAGCTTTTTAGTTTCCTATATTAGGAGAGGTTGCCGTAGTACAAGAATGAGGTGTTTCACTGACCCTTCATTGAGAATATGAAGGTAACTGAGAGTTGGTGTGGGGGTTTTTGTTAACACTGGGGTAAAATGTGTAAAATATGGCCACAAATATTCTTGTGGATGTTTTGCCAGACTTGAAAAAACTAAAAAATACACAAAACAATTTAAATAAATGTAAACTCAGGATGAGATGAAAGGGCCAGAGCTGAAGTTTGCTATGATTCCTGAATGAATAAGAAGTGCTCACCTGGGCTTGCGTTTAATATGAGCCATTCTATGAGGGAGAAAGGAAGGGAGATGGATATAATGAAAAGCTTGAATGCCTGTGTGCACCAAGGGGACCACTTGCTGTTAAAAATCAAATTTCATCTTTTAAATCACTTTCCATGCTTGTCTGTGGTAACCAAGTAAATGAAATCTTGCTGTGGCCTGGGACCACGTGGCTAGATTTGAACCTGCTTACAGTATAAAGTGGTGTCATTAATCAGCAGCTGGGAAACAACAAAACTCAACCAAGACCCAACCACCCCAGAATATATACTCCTCACTAGCACAAACAAAGGCATTTATGTTTTATGTTGTAGGTATTCATATTTTTAAGTCCTCCAATCTTTAAAAAAGTGGAAGCTGAGAAAATACTTAGCAGAAAAATTCATATTGAGGTATGTAAATCAAAATCTGGTGAGGTAGAATGAGCAGGTAATAGTGTTGTCTTAGCTGCGTGGTTGCAAGGACAAAGACTTGTTTTTTTCCTATTTTATATTATGTATCACAAGTAGCCTAATTACAGCAAAACCAGCAAACTGCCAGTTATACAGGAAGAGGCTTAAACTCACTAAACTGTTACATAAATAGAAAGTTCAAAGGTCTGTTTGTGGCTGACAAAGCTGAGAACAGGCCATCTGTGGGCCAGGTTCCTCTCATGTGTGAATGTAGAAACACACTGCATGCCACAGCAGCACACTCTTTCATCATAGTCCTCAACCTGGAGGGGGTGATCCTGCTCTCCAGACAATGGTGAACTGTTTCAGTTCCAGCCCTTGCTATTTCCCCCTCTTCACCCACCTTCCTGCTTCCCTCTTTACCTTGTGCCCTGCAGAAGACCTTCTCAGTTACTGTTCTTTTAGCAGGGTTTGTGATAACTCACTAAATGAAAAGTCTTCTGAACATGGAAACTGTTGTGTTTCTGATGGGAATTTGGGAAAGAGAGTAGATAAGCTCTTTGGGAGTTAGTTTTAATTTTTTTTAAAATTTAAATATTTTATGGGGTGATGGTGAGAACTTTAGTGTAGGAAAAAGTTCCATTTTGAATGGATTTCTGTAAGAGTTTTATCCCTGTCCCTTCTCCCTAAGAAATATTACAGTTGAATTGCAGTTACTTTTTGGATTTGTATTACAGATATCCACAAGTAATTATTTGAGAATGTTTAATTTTCAATTTGCTCTGAAAGTGTAAATGGATAGATTGTGTGGCTGCTGGTGGGTGTGTGAGGGGGATTAGATGCTGTCAAAACAAACAGCTGAAGAAGACCAAAAATAGTCTTGGGCCAAAACCTGTACTTGAAGTACATCCTGATTTAGTAATTCTTCCCCGACTGATATTGAACTCCATGGAGTGTAAATCTTAAAAGAATTTGGCTGTTTGCAAACATTAAGGTCACATCTATCCTATGAGGCAAAATTACAATCAGTTTAACAGCATTTGACGTGTTTTCCTAATGATTCATTCAAGAACTTAATTACTTTTAAAATATAAAAATTGGGATGGAGAGCAGATACATTAGGTAATGTTCAGCTATTCTGAGGCCAGACAGAACTTAAGAGCATTTAAGCAGTTTGTCATGAATGCCAATTATATTGTTTGGGGTTTTCTTTTTTAGTAAAAGATGATACTATGATGCAGGTCCTTCAGTAAAGCAAAATTACTCCTTTTGTCTGACAAGAGTACTTCTGCAACCTGGAATTTTCTACATAATTTAGAGTGGAAAATGTGACATTCTGTAAAGTATTAACTTAAATATACTAAATGGTCTTTGAAAAGACGGAAAGACACTGCTGGTCTTCTTATGCTTCTTAGGACTGAGACAATATGCTCCAGTATTGTGGAAGGAGTGTTGTGATGCTTTCTGTGTTATGAAGCCCAGATTCTGTTTTTATCTAGGTAAAGAAAAATGCTCAGTATGGGATAAAATTTGCGCTAAACTTAGAAAAAGCATGTGGGCCTTAATTAAGCAGGGCCCATAGACAGGTATGTAGTTTTAAGCACACAAGAGGTCCTATTAAAACAACTCTGATTTCAAGTTAAGTTTCACCAAACTGTGTCCTTGATCACTCCCAAAATGCTTGATGTGTTGTACTAATGGCTAAGCCGCAGTTTTTGATGTATTTGGTAATAAAAACTGATGTTATTTTTGACTGTACAGTACTCATTCATTTCCCTGCAATCTACAGTAGCTTTACATGATTTCACAAATAACTGGGCAGCCAGAAAGAATGCAAATATTAAATCCCATTTTAAAAAAAAACCTAGAGGGATTGTAGAAAGCATTTTATACCTTAGTCCATGAGGTGTTTAGAATAAGCATCTAAAAAGATAGACCCTATCCTGTATTTTCCCTGTGCCTTTAGTTTGAGGTAATGAAATTATTTTTGTGTCAAGGACTTGAAGGATTTGGTTCCTGAATGTTTGTTAAATGTATGTAGTCAATAAATACCATAAAGAACCTTGGAGAAATTACCTCCTCCAGCATCTGCCTGAGTCAATGCCAGTGATGTCAGTGAAGGTGCTCCCAGCTGACTTGAAAGGGTCCTTGATTTGCCCATTTTGGCCAAAAGGCAGACTTCTTTAAACGTGGAGCAACTCTCTAATGACAAGGATCAGCAAGGCACTGTGCGCATGCCTAATACTATGCATGTGGAAAAACTCCTCAGAGCCCAATTCTGAACCTGTCCAATTCAAATTTACTGCCTTTCTTTTACAGAAAGAATAGAAAAATGGAGGGGAAAGCTTGAATCTTTTCTCTTGATTGCAGTTAACAGTATGGATTTTCTAAAGCCATCAAACATCTATTAGCACTGAAAACTGAAAATGTGCCACAATTCTGGGTTTTGCAATGTTGCAAATTCTTTCTTAAGCATTGAGAAAGAAAGCAAATCAAGTAAGATGTCAAGTTAGTATCACCTTCCATAATATAACATGGTCAGGAAGACACACTAGTGACTCTAAAAGACAACTCTTTCATCGTTTTAATGTTACTGAATGTTCTGTGTTGATGCTTTGTAACCAAAATATTTGTTTAAATTGTTCTAATAGCCTTGGTCAGAGGTCAGAAGGTACATTACTCCTGACTAATGGACAACTGTAGAGATTTAAAAAAATTAGAGGAAGGATGGCAGTGTGTGTGTCAGTAGCTTTTAAGCTCCGTCTTGAATAACTTCTAATGAGACAGTTGTTTGACCAAAGATTCTCACAAAGGGCATATGATGTTAAATCTTTGTTTGTGAGGAAATTGTGGGAGAATGAGCTCGAGGGCCTGTTTTCAAATACACTATACTGGAGTCCAGTCTCAAAGAAACTTTATAAAAATTGTATATTGCTTCTGAATTTCAATAGGACTGCTATTGAGTGTAATCAGTTTGATGGGTTTACAAGGTTGGGCTCATAGCACTGAAAAAGTAATGTGGAGCAAGAGAGCTGAGGTAAGGAAATAACCCAAAACTTCCTGCAGTTAACTTCCCAGCTGTTACAAACTGTTTTATCATGAAGAGGCTATTTCTCAACTTGTACATAGCAGATCAACAGCACAAATTGTGACTTTTAAGCAAAGGCCTAGTCAGTAGTTTCTTCAGTAAAACTGCATGTCATGTTTTAATAACATTTTATGAATGTATTCAAATCAAGCCACTGAGAGAAGAAAACTCTCACTTGGCAAATTTTTTTCCTTGTGACCTCAGCTGTTGATCTGTTGTTGATCTGTGTCTTTTTACTGGAGATTATCACTGAGTCCTTATTTCATGTGATTTGGAATGGTGAGTTTTAAGGAGAGTTGGAGATGATTCCACAACTGGAAGCTGATTTTCCTTGTAGGTGGAGCAGAGAATAGGGAATGCCATTTACTATGTGTGGTGTGTAAGACTTGTTTAGTGAGGAGCTGTAGTCAGCAGTTCAGAATCCTGACTCACATGCAGCATGGTGCTACCAGTTATAGTAATACATGAATAGCCCACTCATAATTATATGTAGTTATAGGGGTGGGGTATTAACAACCAGCAAAAAGAAAACGAGATAGAGCACCAAGTTAAAAATCACTGAGTTGTTCTTTTGACAAGTATTATAATAGCTATTTTTGTATGCTGTGGGTGTACATGATGTTGTGGAATGAGTAAATTCTGTAGCTCTACATTGCCAGCGCCTGGGGCGCAAACCTGCAGAAAACTTACTACTGAGACTTGTGCTTTTTCCATTTGGCACTTTATTTACATGGACTGTTGGCAGGATTCAATTGTAGCTCAAAAATTTTCTTGGACATCCAAGTGTAGGCTCATTTGATAGGTGATAGTATGTACATCCTGCAAAGTGACAGACACCTGAAAGTGACACTGGATAAAAGCAGAGCAGTCCTTGGTGGCTTATGATCTGTGCTGAGAAGGTGGCTTCATAATGGAATATTTCTTATTTAAATGTTTTTATGTCTGAGGGTAACAGTATGTTATGTAAGTCTACTTACTCTTTTTTTTGTCCTTTATTACTGGTTTAGGTCAAGATTTCTCTTGTGAGGGAAAAGAGCGTACAACTGTCAGTAGAAAAAGCAAATGCAAAGCTTTAAATATAAACTATCATTAAGGTCTCCAGTTCCCATTTATTTCAGTCTCATGTCATGAGGGAAACTGAGATCTTGCCATAACATGGTGTTTAGATGAGTCTGTTTCTATGCTGTTAAAGTCACACTTGTATTTGAGATACTGTCTTGGAACATTATATATCTGTTGGTTATGGACCTCTTTGTCTGCAGAGATACCAGAGTAAGAGATGTTTTCAGAAGGTTGCACATGCTTTAGGTCCCTGTCCTGAACTCTCAGGTGAGACCCCCCCCCATAGCTTGGGAGGCAGCCAGTTCACATATGAAAACTTTGGGCTGCTCTTTTGAATGTGGGGGTGATTTTTCTTCCAGTTTCTTTCCTGTAGAACAATGGAGTGACATTTTTCCTGGTGTTTCCTATGAAGAATAATGATGAAGAATTATCTTCTCTGTCTACAAGTGTTTAAAAACTCATTAGTTAGGGTCCCTGAAAGAGTTCCAATACAAGTCAGTGGGTGTGGTGAAGCCAATTGTCATGGGAAGTGGACTGAGCCCTGGGGCTGGTGGTCAGCAGGGAGGCAGAGCTGTAAAGAATACTGTGCATATGCTATAGTAAGCATTTTCATAGATCTCCTCTATGGGAGAGGACAATGGCTTTGGAGTTCATATTTACCCAAAAAGCAGCCTTTTGATTTTCATGGCTTTCTGCTTGGTTGCACATTGGAAAGCCCATTTGTCTTCACCAAGCCTTTGAAGAGGGGTAGGTGAAGGAATTGAGGCATTGGCCAGTGTCTGAAGGCTAGTGGTTGCTTGGTGAAGGAACTAAGTTGCATTGCTTTTTTTTAGTAATGCTTGAAAGGGTTGTAATTTTTAAGTTTATGAAATCAAGGTGAATATATATTCTTAGAACATGGTTTCTCTCACTGGTACTGTGGCTAGTTACTGCCTTTGGAAAGTCACTTGGTATCTTTCAAAGTGAGGCAATGGTATTTACTTTTGTGGTGATTTGCCTTTTTTTAATTTTTTTATTTTAATTTTTGTTCAGTTGCAAAGCATGAGAGATAAAGGCCAGCTGTGTAGTTAACTTTATCTGGTCTTTCTGCTCACTTTTTCATCTTACTGGGTATCAGCTGGGAACTGCTCTTGACATTTTCTCTACTCTGAACTTCATTCTAGCTATATAGTCCTTCACTGGCTTGCTTGTACAGCGTTACCTACAAGAAAAGCAAATGGTGTTGTCTGTGGCATAGCTGATGCACAGAGATCCTTGTGTTGGATGATACCAGACAGATATCAGACACATGTTTAGAAAAATGTGAGGATTTTTCTAGCCACAGACCCTTCAACCAATATTGATTTATGCCTCTTCTTTACCTCCTTTTGTGAAGTGATAAGTGTAGCATCTCCAATTTTTACTGGTAGACTTTCGGAGAAGTCATTGTCATCACCCCTCCTTATACAGTGGGAAATGGGAAGAGAGAAATGACTTGCAGAAGGACTCTTTGTTGGTCAGGAATGCAGCTGAGTTCCACTTCACTGCTTGCCAAGTCTGATGGGTATATTTTCCCATTTTGTGAGGGTGTGATGAGGTTAAGTCCCTTAATGTTATGAATGTTTACTGTGATAGAGGAAGACAGAAACCTAGGCAGATATATTAGTAGGGGGAAGGCAAGCCTATAAAGAGGAATTGTGGGATTTGGGCAGAGCATGTGTGCATGAGAAGATAATCAAAGCAGAGAACTCTTCTGAAAGGCAGAATTTATTTACAATGTGTATACTTCATGTAATTTGCCCTGCTAGTATAGCTGAACAGTGAAGGCCATGGACCTTTTGGAGACAGAACCATCTTGTTACACCAGAACACTTGTCATTTACCAGATCTTATAGCAAAGCTTTGTATATGCAGCTGTAGCTTAAGTAAACATCATCTCTTGGATGGTTCACTGAATAGTACATCCACAGTTTTTCAGAAGCATTGTTGCTCTTTGAGCCAGCTGCCTTTGTTTCTAGCAGATCACTGCTACTTTGTTGGTTAACCCTGGGCATGAATTTTCTTCTCATATGTTATTAGACTGAGCATATTTTCTATTTATACTACTTGGGGATACAAATTACTGTGTTGCATTGAGCAAGCACAAGGAAAAGTACATCCTTGTGATTGGACAAAAAAAGAATACAGGGTAAAATTTTATTCTAAGGTCCTTTCTTTCAAGGTTCAAGGGAAAACAGGCAGGAAAACAATTAATGGTCTTTATTTTTATGTCCCTGAAAAGTAGGAGGTATTTTCATATACGTGTTTTAATAGACTATGTTGGTAGAATTTGGTTTTGAAATTAGCAATGTGCCTTTGAAGAAAGGAATGAATGTTGATGAAATCCTATGTGTCACTTTTAGGCAATTGGGGAGATGATCAGTGGCATACATACTTGGAAGCATTATCTTTGTGGCTTTGATAGCTGTCTGTGGACCAGTAAGTTTGCACTAGAGGGCTAAGCTGGAGGCCACTGCAGCTGGTTGAAGTTTTTCATTGATTTAGTAAACTCTAAACCATACTTAGCTACAGCTTCCCGTTTTTTCAGATTTTATTTTGGGAACAGATGACCTTTACCTACTCTGTAGTAGAGCTCCAGAAATATTATGCAATCTATTGCAATGTTTTTGTTACTGTTCAGTCTTCCCTTTTCTCTTTAAAGAGCCCTTGACCAAACTGACTGCTTTTTAGTGTGTCCATGGATTATAGATGAGGGAATATAATTAAAGAGAGTTTTGGTATTTGTGTAGGGAAATACCTGTGCACTCATTTAGAATCATAAGCTCCATCGGCAGGACACTGAGCATGTTTGGATCATAGACCATGACTAGGTGTTATCCTCATCAAGATAATAAATAATACACTTCCCTGTCACTTCACACTGCTGTTTCTTTCCCCATTACCCAAGACAAGCTGTTGTGTGAGAATTTCCCTGGTTGTAGACTGCTCATGAATCTTGCAGTACATGACATGCAGACATCTAACAAACATGACTAGAAACTGCATAAAATGCACAGACATAACACAGAAGTCATATGTTTGAAAACACATTAGAGCTCCACAAATAACCTGATATCTAGAAGGCTTTTTTTCCTCCCATGTATCGATAACCAAAAATATTCTGGTAGCTGCCTTTCAACCAGATCAGTGTTATTTTAATTTTGTAATGATTTTTGCTTCAATGATAAAAGGTCTCAGCAAAAAATTGAGGCAGACTAGAATGTTTGGTTAAGATTTAATATTTTCTAACTAATTATAAAGCAGTGTTAATATGTGCTCTGATATCTGTGGGAAGAAAAAGAACATAAAAGATACAGTTCCATTGTACTGGTCTTTTGTAAACAACGGTTAGGTTGATGTCTGAAGCAAGGGTGAGAAAATGGATAAACCTATTCTAAAGGGTTTGAAAAGTTGAAGTGAATTCTTAGTGTAGATTAGGAACAAATTATGACAGCCAAGCCAGCATTACCTCAGTTGATTAATTTAGAAGGATACTGGTCAATGATTTTAACCAACAGCTATGCACAGTAGAATCCTAATGGGATCTGTCTGTTAAGATTACATAAAGTAGAACATTTGATTTATTTCATAGCTTTCCAATGCATCACTTTAACTTCATACAAATAATGCATTAGTCACACTGGATAAGATGGCGTATCGAATAAAGTTGTGATTTTGTCTGCTTCTTATAATCTGATTTTATAAAGGATTAAATCTGTTTTAGTAGTTTATTCATATCATAAAAGAGATTGTTGGTTGAATGAAATCTTTACATCTGCCACTTTCTATCTCATTAGAAAAGACAGTAACATAAAGTTCCTCGTTTCCTCCCAGTCTATTTTATCTCCTGGTGTGTCTGAGTGTGTATACCTTCCATACATGTTTGTATATTATAATGTCAGTATGTTCTCAGAGTTGTGGTTACGAATGTGTCACAGCTTTGGAGGGATAATACCAGGGGCTCTATGTTCTGGCCAAGAACAACTGGGAATGTGGGCAAAGGGTGACTGTCAAAAATCAGAAAGTGATGGCTTGTAGCAGCATGGCCACTTTGTGTGTGTGTGTGTTTATATGTCTGCATGTGTGGTGCAGAATTCAGCAGGTACTTGAGCACACTCAGCCCTTCACTTTGGGCAAGGAGTGTACGCTTAACAATGAGCAGGTGTTGACTTAAGGCTGATTTAAGAGGACTTGAAGGCTAGGCATTCCTCTGGACTTAAATGTGAATTGTCACTTGTGACCAGCTGTCATTCATCTGTCACACCTCCACTGGTTTTAAAAACACTATTCTAGTTCAGATGCATGGTTGATTTTATTAAGTTAGTATTTAACGGAAAGTTATAAATCTAGGCATTTTTTATCCACTCTTGCTGGGGGGTTGATTTATTGTTTGTGTATTTTATTCCTTTTGTTGAAATGTGTGTCACTGACAGAATGCTGCTGTTACAACTAGCAGTTGTTTCCACATAGACCTTCAAAAAGTAGTATCAGTAGATCTTTTCATAGATGTTTTCTTATTTGTATGTAAGGATCTTGCAATTTTTATTTACTCCTATTCAGTTTTTAGGGCCAGATTTGGTCTTCTGAAGATGAGATTGTCTTAGATTCTGATGTTGAACAGAAGGTACTATCCAGCTCTTTCAGTTGTCTTTTTACTCAAGGCATGTTCTGAGGATCTCAGTTCCCCCTTCCAAAGACTTGCTGAGGACAAAACTTCTTCATTCACATTTTCATTTGTTGATATGTGTTTTAGTTCAACTTGCTCTGGCATTTAAATCTTGTCTGCTTTACATACATACATTGATTTGGTAGGAGTGTTTTGATATAAAATGTGTGGTCAGGTTCCTTTCTAGGTCAGGGATCCTCCTGCAAGCTTTGGTTGCAGATGCAGCAGGAGCACTGGGGCAGGCAGGTGGCTTGTGATGGGCTCTGCCCTCACAGCAGCCTTTGGGCTGCCAAAGAGTTTACACAGAGCTATACCCATTTGACTCTCAGTGCAGGACTGGGCCTGTCTCTGACTCCGGTGAGCTTCTGGAACAAGACTTTAGGATTCACATTTTGTTCTTCATACTTTGTTTTAGGAGAAATTACAGCAGGGCTCAGCTCTGCTCAGTACTGGCCATTGTCTCTGCAGCAGTGCTGTGCTCACTGCTGAGCCCTGCAGTCATGGCTGAGTCATTTTGTGCTTAAATCATGTTTGTTACTGAAATTGAGGGGGAAACCCCTTTATATCTCATGAAAGTGATTTTGGTTGTATGCATTCCCATGATGCAGAATGGTCCTCAAAAGGGCAGTAATGTTTGCTGAGGTGGAGAATTTCTGGGGCCAGATCTGGGAAGTGTGCACAGGTTGGTTTGCTGAGGGCAAGATAAGGGACACTTTACCCAAATGGAAACTTCCTCAGCTAAATTTAAGTATCCTCTACTGCAGGGTTTTATACACACAATGAAGCAGCTCTAGGATCTGTGACCTTGCTTAAAAACTGCGTGGTCATGAGAAGCAGACACAGCTCCAGCAGCACAGGGGGAAGTTGACTTTGAAGGGAGCCTTCCCCAGCTACCCTCCTTCACGTGAGGCCTGACTGCTGGAGGTGTGATCCTGGAGCTGGACATGGCTGGAGCCCACATCCATCTCTGCTATCAGAGAATGCCCAACCTGATGCTTTCTGTGTGCACAGCTATTTAAATGAAAGTATTTGTCAGATTCCTCACATATGTAGTAGCATAATTTTGGGGGTGAAAAACATGTGCTAATTATGTATTGTTCTAATTGTTATTCAAAATTAGACCCACAGTTCAGTAGGACTAATGTCACCTTCCAGTCTTCAGTTAAAAAATTATTCCGTGAGATGGTTACACCAGTAAGACACAGCTTAAGTATTTAAATATGAAAGAGCAATTCCACACTGTTCATTTTCAGTGAGGAGTACTGACTGTATCGCTAAATAAACAGAGAACAGCATTTTATGAGAGATTTTTGTTGTGTTTTATTTGGCAGCTGTCTTAAAAGGAATTCTTCAATAGTATTTATTGTATTTTGTGCTGGTAGGGGTGACAGCCAAAGCAGAATCTGAGCAGTTTTACTTGCTTTACTCATGAACAATAAGAAAATATTGCTGTATTAATTACTTTTGTGCTTTATTGGCAAAAATAAAGAGATTCTATAACATGAAATTGCTAATATGAGAAAGGCTTTGATTTTCTCATTAGCGCAGGATATTTTGCATCTGTTCTGGTTCACAAGTGCATTGTTGGCACTTAAATAATAATAATGACTCGGTAATGAATAAGAATAACAACAAATAAGCATGTGAGTATTCAGGCAGTCAGGCACCCTCCGGTGTTTATCAGTAGGTTGGTTTTGGAGGTCTTGCAAAGTGAGCTGTTCCCATATGCCCATTCAGATTTTCTTAGATCATTGCGCAGCCTGGAGATTCATTTTGCTGCTGACATGGCTGGGTTATATACAAGCACTTTTTTCATTGTATGTCAGTAGTAAAATGCTGAAGTTGAAATGGGAGACGTTTATTCCACTTAGAGTCATTTAAGTCTCCATTTTCCCTCTCCATTTTTTCTTCTTCTTTTTTTTTTCTTTTTTTTTTTTTTTTTTTTTTTTTTGGTGTGTGTGAATAGAGTCTTAAGTATCTCATTGTTTTGAATTTTTGAAAATACCAGAGCACTGGATTGTTCTGCCAGTCTTTCAAGTATATTCTTAAAAACATAACCTGGAAACACTTTCACTACAGTTCAACTCAGCTTGTATTAAATTGTCTTTGCTTCTGTAGGTACTCCTACATAAACAGAGAATGTTAAACTAATGTTTGCAGTCTATCTTGAATGTTAAAAAGCACAGGAATCTAAAATGAAGGTTCAATTTCTGATTTGACTTTTGGTTTATAGCACTGTCTCACCTTCTATAAAGTCTCTTGCCTGCCTGTAGAATATGCCACACAGTGCAATTTATGGATTTCATTTTTCTCCAGGTCTTATCTAATATCAAATAGTTAAGAACAATGATAAGTGAAGGATAGCACAATACTCCCTTTATTGTTAAAGCAGTGGCTAATTTTATCAAAGTATATTAACTTTTAACCTTATTCTCAAAATAATTTGGACTAATGATGTGGCTTCATGGTTACGTGTTTAAGCGAAAAGGAAAATGATCAGTTCAAGTTAGGGGAAAAAACCCAGAAATTATGCTGTGAGTTACTGTTTTCTTAAGACACTGCATTGCACTGTAAATTATACCCTTATGACCCTGCAGCTCAAGAGTAACAAAAAAGTGTGTATGTGTATAAACAATGGAATTTGACAATTCTTTTTAAGATTCTTAAGGTTCTGGAATGGCAGGCAAGAAGGGCATCTTCTGTGTGAAGAGTCTAAATTGTACCTGTCCATTAATGCCATTAGAGGACTGTCACTAAAACAGATCACCAGAAAGTGGTCATATTGATTGCTCCAAGTGATACTTGTTTAAAGAAGTCTGCCTATGTTAAAGTACACTTCAGCAATATATATGAAGCAAAGGAAAGCAAAAGTTGATTTTTTTTCCTTGTTGATTAAAATTATTTTTTGGTCCAACAGCCCTCCACTATTCATGGTAAAAATAAAACAGGAAGGGAGGAATAAAAAAAAAAAAAAAGAAAAGCAAAACACATAAAAAAGTTCTCCTCCTCCAATTAAAACAGTTTAGCCTTGGATAAGCCAAAAGAAATTGGTAAAGTAAGTAGTTTAATAGCACATGACCTGTAAAGTACTTAAAGTGATCTGTGAATGGAAGCTACCCTAAGCCTGTTTCTTGTCACAGTAATTTGTCTGGTTTAAGAGCAGAATAAGTGGGTCTCCTTGGCAGTACAAGAGCAAGTAGATCACTAGGTGAGATCAGATAGGAGTCTCTGGTGGTAACAACCGAACAACAACAAAGCTCTTCTTTGACACCATTTCTACTGCTGTTAATTCTCTTAATAAGTGCACTAATTATCATGAACCTGATAAGGCTTATATTAATTGACTAAACTAAATGTAAATTCTGGTTAAATAGAGAGTAGTTCAGTAGACTTGACAGGTGCTGATTTGTTTAACCGCTGTATTCTGAGTGATGGTATGCTTCAAAATAAATAATCTAACTGTTGAATTTTGGGGAGGCTTCAAATGCTCAAGTTTTACTCCTAAAACAAAAAAAACCCTTAAAGTTTTCAGGATATCTTCAGCCTTTCTCCCATCCTATGACACTTTATGTGAGGGCAGTTTTTGTACTGCAGTGAAATCCGTCTGTAGCCATTTGTCGTATTTGCATGGCATAGAGTAGTGTGGCCTGTTTGTCTCCCAACATTATTACAGAAGTAAATGCTGGAAAATACATAGCAGCACCAACCAGTGGTGATGGGTGTAGGGCAGATGTAGAGTTCCAGTTAAAGGGTGCCCAGATTCGGGTGGAACCTTTTGGGCAGATGATCTCTCTCTGTTTCCCTCTACATGTTCGCAAAATGGACACTGGAGTATACACCTGGCTTAGAGACCCTTTAGGGCCTTGTAGTTGTGAAGATACATAAAGACCTTTCAGATAGCTTTCATATGTCCAAGCAAAACTGTATCAGTATTAAAATGTTCTTCTTTTACTTGGGAGGAGGGAATTTCCTGGTTAAGTGCTTAGTATTCTAAGTGGAGACATGGAAATGGACATGGAAGAGGCAAACATCTTAGCAACAAATGTCACAGACATTTTTGGGAATGCTGGAATATTTATACTATATTTTATGTGTACCATAATTAGACATTGCCATTAGTGCACACAACCTCTTCATTTTAATTGTCAGGAGAGCTGTCACACTCTTCAACACCAATCAGCTTTTATCGTATCACAGCTACATTTTATTACTTTGTAAGATGTTTTAATTCTTTTTCCCCCTTCTCCTTACACATGTTCATGGGCAAAGCAAACAGCTCTGGAAACTGGTGTCCTCTGCCGATCAAGTGCCCTGGCAGAACAAGGTTCTTTCTCTGTGCTCAGGTCTGGCCGCTTCCAGAAGGAAGGTGGGGTATCCCTTATTCCTGTACTTGATGCCCACTGTCATCTCAGTCATGCTTCTGGGGACTGACTCCTGTATTCGTTTTTGCTAGGTAATGTTCTTC
The DNA here is from genome assembly GCF_049639895.1 of Pseudopodoces humilis. Taxonomy (NCBI): domain Eukaryota; kingdom Metazoa; phylum Chordata; class Aves; order Passeriformes; family Paridae; genus Pseudopodoces; species Pseudopodoces humilis. The sequence continues at coordinate 14,185,190 of NC_142214.1, read as the reverse complement.
CCAAAACACTCAAAAAACAATCTCCTACCATTCCAGCTAAAGGCAAATGTATCATGAGACTTGAGCAGTGTCTTAGGACTCTGTAATGTCACTGAGAATGGGGCTGGAGTGATACCTCAGAGTTGGTTTTGATGCAGCTGGGATAAAAGTAGTTGAGTGGTTTTCTGCCCTGTGCATGCCACCTGTTCCAGTGAAAAGAGGAAGCCTTAACTGCTTGTAATAGTCATGAAACTAGCTGCACTTTATTGAGACATACAGGTGCAAATAAAAACCCCTTCTCTGAAAGTACATAAGGTAATGAATTGACTGCTGATAAATTAGAAAGCAGCTGCACTTCTTTGCGGGGTGAGGGTCGTTTTTTTCTCTGTGTGTCCCCTTCTCTATTAATGCAGAGTAATTATCGCACTTTAGTTTGGATTGCAAGTTCATCACATGCTTTTACTGCAGGCAGTGCTTTACTGAAACTATCCTGCATTATGTCTACAAAGGTTGAAAAAAAGAGGAGGGGGAAATAGAATTACTTCCTGCCTGAGGAACATGCTGCAGGGCTTCTTTTTTTTTTTTTTTAATTTTTTTTTTTTGTATTCACTAATTTACTGTTTGTTCTAGAGCAGCAGTGAGTGGGAGTTAAATTTTAAGTGCACATTTGGCTCTTTAAAAAGACATTTAGTGTACAATTACTGCTGTTTACCATCTTATAATTGTTGTGTGTTTAGGCTTAGTCAGGCTTAGGAAGATGGGTATCTGTAATCTTTTAGGCCTACAACTCCCTGTCCTAGTTTTTACAAAAGAGAAAGTAATTATAGATATTGAGATAGATACAGAGATAACATAACACTTTGTGCTGTGATGTTTTAGTGATTAGTGTAAAGTAAACACATAGAGAGGTTGTGGTGAAAGATGCTGTATGTGGCTGCAGTTTCAGTCAGTGATATTTGCACATGATACTCAAATTGAGTCTCGGAGTCAGGACTGCTTGTCATGGAGTCCCCAGATTTGCTTTTCTGTGCTTTCACAGGTGCACAGTTTATAAAAAAACTGGGTTTAAGAAAGGGGCTGTATTTGTAGTAACAACTGTACGTTACACCACATCCGAGTAAAAGTAACTGCAGTCATGCCTCGATTGGCAGCCTGGTGAACAGAAGTGTCAGCAGGTCCAGTGACAGGGGAAATACCTCCATCAGCCTTTTTGGTTGACATCTTTGTTAGATAGAAAATAGTAGAAACATGGATAACTGTGTATCTGGGGAGACCCAGTTCTGCAACAGGATCTCAACAGGGCTTAGTGTAGTTTATGGGAGCAGCTGAGGGTTGGAAGGTGCAGGTCTCCCAGTCTGAAGTCCATGACAGGAAGAATAATTGAATGTTTCAACCTGCTATGTAGCTTGTTGCTCAATTAAACAGTTTGTCTTTTAAATAATGCATGGACAAAGCACAGAGAAATATGGATGAATCCAGGTGTAAAATACGTAGACAGTAGTATTTCCATTTTAGAGTTACTGAGATGTGGTCTTTGTGGCTTGGCAAAAGATGCCTTGCTGACATACATTGTCTGAATTTTCTTCACAGGGAAATGCATCTGTGAGGAACAGGCTGAGATGGGTATTCGATGCCTACAGTGGAGGTATAGATTAAGTTAAATGGGTTGATCTTCCTTTGAACTAGAGTGGAAAAAACAGTTATGTGAAAACAAAACGTGGCAAATATGTAACTGTAAATGCCATAGTACTTGGAAGGTATGAGAGGTAGTTAAAAAGCATCATTAGCTAAAACAGTATCTTGTTCCTTCAATTCAGTTTTATGAACCACTATAATTAGAGTACATAGCTCCACTATTTTCTTGAAACAGGAGAATATTACTGGATTTCAGGACAGTCACCTGAAATTTTCCACTTATTAATTAAATTAATGCTTTCAGCTTTATTTGTCAGTAATGTTTTTGAATTACAGGTGCTCTAGAGAAACGTATCAGTTTGAGGGCTATTTTGTAGCTGAAAGCCTTTGAGAAAATGTTCATATCAGTCAAAAATGATCTGAGGCTCTGAGTACGTATTGTGACTGTCATACTAACTTTCAAACTTAGAATGCAAAGGACAACTAATCTTTCCCTCCTTGGTAGAAGTCAAATGCTGCTTTTTAATTTTTTTCACCACACTTTATTTTTAATATAATTTTAATGGAAAGGTGGATCTGGCATTATATAAAGTTATTGTTTGTTGCTTCTCTTCTGATGTTAGAGTGATAGGCATTCCAGCAGTGTTACTTTTTTTTTTTTCATAGCAATATTATATATATTCTGTACTTTGATCCTGTATTTAGTCCTATGAGTTGAAATTTTCTTTCTTTGGGCTTTAACTGTAGCCTTTTAAAATCAACAGATACTTTTTTAATAGTCTCTGTATTGAGACCACAGAGCTTGAGTACTTGGGTGTTACAAAGGTGGAAAACTGTGAGCGAGGTGGTGAAGATCAAATCCACCCTCACATTTAAAGGGTGGAGATAAAGCCTGATACAGTACCCCACCTGTCCTTGATAAGGCTGCTCTAGCTGTGTTAATGCTGCTCCTTCTCATCGTGTTGAACTTCACCCACTGACATTAAATCCTCTCTCAAAAGTGATTGGTGTACAAGCCTACTTTGTGATTTCCAGGCGTGTCAAGGGATTTAGCTGTACAAGCTTTTTCTTGTATTTGAAATGCAAGTTTTTGATAGTAATAAGAAGCATGGATCAAAATGTATGATTCATCCTTCTTTGTACCCATAAAATCCTGTAACAATAGCCAAGCTAATTAATATAGTTAATTAATTTGTTCATAATAACTGGTAGGAAAAAACCGACCACCCACAAAGTAGAAATCCTGCTTTGAAAAAAAAAAGGGGGGGGGGTTATGTGAATCCGGTTGTGGTTTTTTTGAGACTGAACATTTAAATGGGAAAATACTTTCTTCCCTAAAGTTTAAAATTTCAGCAATTTTATGTCAATACCGGTGGAAAACTCTTTAATTTAGAAAAGGATCATTTTTGCCAGTGAAGAAGGAAAATAGTTTTGCTTTAAGAAATAAATCTGAGCATCTCTTAATAAACACTAGCTTTACTTTGGTTTTTATCTGTATGTGCTTTCATAAAAGGTTCTTTTTAGTGCAATGCACATTTGCTTAAATCCTGCAATACCTTAATGCCTTTCATGCTAGTGCATCCCAAGGCACTTTACAATCTGTAAAGTTAACATTAGAAATGCAGCACATAAAATTTCCTATGACAACCCTTTTTAAAATGCTGAATAAAACATCTTAACTGGTAAGTTTGGATTAAATGGCCCAGCAGTTGGTGCATTTTTTCTTTCTGTGGAAAATATGTTTGAATCAAATGACTGAAATGAATAAAGGCTCTGTAAATAATATGACTTCAAATGATATTCATGAAGGCCAAAATCTGCCGTTCTGCAGGAGAAAGTCTAGACATGTACAAAGTTCAGCTCTGTTTATTAAGAGGGAGCAATACGTTGCAGTAAGTCAGAGCAATTTTATAATCCAAATGCTGCTAAAAGGGACTCTTGTCAACCTCAAACTCTTGTTTTGTAATCACCGGGTAGGGAGACTTGCTGGCCAAGGAGATACATGTCTCTCTCAGGGCTGAATGCAGTCCAGCCTGGTAGTGACCAGAAGCTGTTGCCATCTGATAACTGTTTGTTAGGCTATGCAAAATTGCAGTCTCCAAACAGTTCCCAATGTCAGCGTCAAGAAAAACCCACCCCCCGTGCTTGGCACTAATTATTGCCCTTGCTGGCAACCCCAGAGAGGAGGCCAAGGCTTGACTGTTGTTTCCCCTTTCAGTGCTTGCAGTGGTCCTGCTGAGAGAGTGTGTGTCTGGTTTGTGGTTAAACGGTGTTCGCTCTGTTTTCTGCAGGGCTGCCAGTCCTGTATCTTTTAAAAGTACTGATTTTTATCATTATGAAAACAAGATCCTTCATCGTCTTCTCACTCCACGTTTATGTCTGCTGCAATCTTAGTTTTTATATCGATGCATTTTTAAAAAAACAAAAACAAGCAGAAACAAAAAAAGAACAAACCAGCAGAACAAAACAAAAGCTGTGGTAGATATAAATTTTTTGTGCAGGGTAAGATGAGGCCAGAAAGATTCAGTGCTTTTAAAATGGTATTCTTTTTCCAAACTAAAAGAAATAAAATGTACACTGAAAAATAACAGCCAGCTGATAGCAGTGGAATACATAAGAGAAAGAAAAAAACCAGGATTATGCAGCCTCAGAAGGAGCCAACAGATGTTCAGGGCGGGTTAGAAAAACAACATGATCAACGGTACGAAAGCTGCAACAGATCTAAACAAAACCCCGAAATAGATGCAATTCTAGAATAAGCCTGAAAAAGAGAAATCATTATAGGCTTTCCTCAGCACAGTCGCAGGTCTCTGATAAAACAAGACTGAAACTTCTCAAAAAGGAAATTTATACTGACGTGGGTTTGCAACTTCATTGCTAGAAACTTCTTGCGCACCTCTGCCAGCAGGTAAATTGGAAACAGGCTAAAAATGAGCAGTCTGTTCCTTGGGCAGCAGAGGTGCCTGAAGTAAGAGCTAATTGCTGGCCCTGTAACAGAATGGTGTGTTTTTTAGGAATGGTGAACATAATTGCTGTATAACTTAAAATATTTTTTTTTTTCATTTTACTGGACAATTTCAGGTGAAAGCAAGTCCACACAGACCATGTAGTGGTGTACAGTGGCCTTGCCCTTGGTGCAGAAATGTGTGTTCCCAAAGTGAAGGAAATGTGAAATGTGGGTACAGCTGTTTGTGTGATGATGGATGATGATGAGGCCTTACTGGGACAGGAGTCCACTGGGGAGCCAAATGTGGGTGGAGATGGAGCAACTCTTTTTCAGGAAACTTGCATTTTTGGGGGCTATTCTGCTGCCCACCCTGAAGTGAGCCCACAGCTGCTGGAGCTGGCCCAGGTTTCCTGCCTGTGAGTGCAAAGTGCTAGTTTGAAAAGGCAAGTGTGTATGGTTCTGGTTAAGTTGTCTGAATTTTAGTAAGATAGAATATTGCTCTGTATTTATCATAACATTGGAGAAGCACCAGAACCACATGTTGCAGGAAGGACATGATTTGGGTGCCTGTGTGTGGACAGACCCTGTGGCACCGGCACCATTTTGGGTGAGGCTGCCCAGGCTCACACTAACCTTCCCTGGGCAGCAGGAAACCCTCTTGAAATGCTAATTGTTGAAACTACATTAATTTGTATAAATTATGCAAATCAGCAGTTGCACACTGCTGTGGTTTAGGTGGTTCTCGTGCTGTACTTACAACTTCATGTTGGGCTGACACAGGTTTTATCCATTACAATAAATGGTTTTGCTGTATAGTGTTTGGAAAGCAGCTGTTGTTGGGTGTAGGTGCCCTGGTTTGAAGACCAGTGTCCATGGCTGCTCTCCTTGTCTGCACTCTGCTGATGTCCAGCCTCTTCCTGCGGTGGCATGAAGAGAGGAGCTGAACTCGAGGCACGTGTTCCAGAAGGAATCCAGCTCTGGCTTTTCAGATGAAAAGGTTAAAGACTTTGACACGAGATAATTATAAAAGGAAAATGAATCTTTCCTTGGATCAAAAATTATTGTGTAAAACAGTGTGTAAATTATGGCATGCAAGTTAAGTAATGGCTTTTATACTGAAATCTGGAATTACTGTGATGAAAGAGATGGTGTCAAATTGGTAATTTATTTCATTTTGGTTTCTCAGATCTGCAATGAATTTAGGAAATTCAAATTTATAGCAAGTGGGTCCTTGTAAGAATTTCTCTGCAAGAATGAGTTTACTTTATGTTACTTCCATAGAGGTCATATTCATACCATTATTCTAGCTAGTACTTCCAGTTAGAAGGTTCCCATGTATGATTTGTTCCACCGGCTTCTGGAAGTGGATTTTTTAAACTTTAAATGTTACTACCTCATTTAACTTATATCACTGCTCTTCAGTGTTTGAACAGGGATATGGTGATGAGCATAATGCAGTATTTTGCTAATGAACCATAAAACCTTCCAAGCACTGGTTTTGTGGGATTTTTTTTTTTTATTTTGTTGGGGTTTTTTTGTGCAAGGTTTGGGATTTGGTAAATTTCTTTTCGAGCCCAGCATAACTGTAGTTATTTTTTTCTGCACTAGAGTGCTAAGAGCTCAGTTTGAAGTTTCTCTGGACAAAAATTAAGGTTCTCAAGATATTGAGTCAGATTAACTACAGAGGCTCGATATTATTCCCAGTGGAGCATGGTTATGAAGTGGTCATAAGAATAATTCACCTGTGAGTCACAACACTTCATACAGAAAAAGACTGTTGATGCTGCAGAGCACATAGTCTGCCTTGTGCTGAATCAAAACCTGGGGTGCAGTCTTTCTGTGTTTGTTTAAAGAAAGAAATGAGCAGGCTATATATCTGCTTTATCTAAACTGTGCTCTTTCGTAAACAGAATGGCTATTTTTGAACCCTGAGCAGGATGTTTCTGGTGAAGGGATAATGCAGACGGATCCTTGTGTGCACACAGGCTCACTCCGTGTTTATCGCTCAGGGAAGGGGCTGTGCTGTCGTTCATTTAACTGGCAATTCTTTTGTGATGTCAGTATCATTTCCTAGAAAAATTGGCTAAAGGAATTGTTTCAAACACAATAGATGTTTTGAACTGGCCTAATTACTTACTCAACAGCCAATAACTTTGGGAATTGCTTTCAATGTGAATTCTAGATACAAATTGGGATATCTTTCCATTTGTTTAAAAAAGATAAAGCCAATAGGAGAAAAAAGGATCTTTACCCATTTTCACTGAGCAGTGAAGTTTGAATATACAGCTTGCAACTGAAACTATTTTTTTCCCAAAGCCTTTGAGGGCTGTTTCTCAGTGTAGTGTAAACAATTTATTGTTAAAGTCCTAGAATATTTGCATTTTAATTAAAGACAATTTTAATTAAATACAAAACTTTAATCAGAAAAGCAGATTTTAGGCAGATAGTGTACTTGCATGCTAAGCAAGCTTACTCTGAGGGGACCTCTACTCTGTGTAAAACTGATTTCTGCGGTAGTTTAAGCAGGAAAGTTGTAAATGCATCTTCCTTGCCTAACTTACCTACAAATTGTAATCTCCCTCCTGCATCTTTTAACGGCAGTAAATATTCTTCCTACAGGCAATTAAATGAAAAGAGGGGCTGATGCAGAAATGTTAAAGAGGCAGTGAGCAGGAAAAAGTTAACTTGGAATTTCTAAGGATGCCTATGAAAGTAAATGTTAAAATTACTGTTGCATATTTTGAATATTCTGCCTCAATTATGTGTTCAATTTTTTTTTAAAGCATAGGCAATTCTGTGTCCATTTAATGTTAGATATTAAGTGTTATATCTTAAGTGTCTAGGCCTGATAATGTTATAATGCTGATACTAGAACAACATCTGGACAACCCATCAGTTTTGTCCTGTTTTCTATGTCCCCTCATAGAACTAATTAGAACCCTAACATGTATTAGATAAAGTTGCAGCCTGCCATGATGTAGTGAAGTAAATCTGAGGTCTGACTGGCAAATGTATTTTTGGAGTTTTTCTCCTTTATTCTGATGGGAATTTTCTTAGGCCAAGGTGGCACACCTGGACAGTGGGAGTAAATCCTTCCCCAGTGAGCTATGAACTAGTCTTCTGAGAAACACAGTGATGGCTGACTCTGTGAGGTTTTGGGTTGTGGTTATTTTATGAGTTGGTTTTTATACATAAAGTTTTAGTATCCTAAGGTAGACAAGAAGTAGGTGATCTTCTGTACCACTTCTACCTGTTTGTTGGAATTTATTTAATTATTTGTAAAATAACAACTAAGAACTGAAATTATAAATAGAGGATATTTCATATTTACCCATAGCTGTGTGTTTTGGAAGCAGTAATTCTCATTAAAGTCTCATCATTGACAAACTGCTTGTAAAAAAATTAGAATGCAGGTGTCATTCAAGATCTGTTTAGGACTGAGACTTCTGTTGTGATTTAGTGTAATATTGGCATCATGTTTTAATTCAAAATGGATATATAGTGTGCATACAGAAATATTTTCTCTTAGGCCTACAGTTACTTTCAGTAATGGCAAAGCAGTTATATATTACCTTTGCTAACAGGAAAAGTGGTGCATATAAATATTTTTAGTCAATAATGTATTTTTAAAAAGGTTTCTCAGTGGGATCAGATTTATGTTGTCAGAAAAATTTATTCTGCTGACAAGTGCATATGCCTGGCACATTGTGTGTGCTGATATTTACAAAGCAGTTTCTTCCTGGACGTCAGTTGGATGTGGTTATGGCAGGGTTATGTAGGGAACTGGGGAATCAGTCCAGGAATCCTTTTGTACAAAATCCTGCCTTAGATTGGTATGATCCAATAAAGCTCTGCTTCTACATGTCTGTTGCAGTTTTTGGTAGCGTTAGATACTCGGGTCAAGAAGGGACAGAGCACTGGAGTCAGGATCTGTGGTGTAGATCTGAGAACAGAATCTTGCCTGAAGCATTTGAGATTTTCCTGGTATATTAAACAGGCCATTTTCCTCCCCCTGTTACTTACGTGTTGCTGCCAGCTGCAGTTCAGCAAGGTAGAAGTTGGCGTTTGCTCATTTGAGTGCCAAAGATAAAAAATAGAGAATTATAGTACTTGTGCATTACATTTTGCCAAGTGTGCATGTTGCAACCACTGTTGTTAAAGAACCTGTATATTATTTGTTGTATAAAATATGTATATAATGAGAAAAATATGCTTGAACAGAGATTTCATGTTGCAAAGAGTAGCCAAACTGTATAATGAGTAAAAAAAAGCTCAGGGCTGCTTAAATCCAGTTTAAAACTAATGATCACAAAATAATTTAAATTCAACTACTTTGAAAATTAAAAGCCTTTAACATATTTTTAAAAAATGTTTTTACAGTGCTACGATCAGTGAACTTGTTCAATTAAGCTTGATATTGTTTGATGGAGCTATATTCAGTTACACTGAATTTTTTCCAAAAATTTTACTTGGTTGAATGGAATCTCTTCTCTCAAGACAGAGGTAGCTAAAGCCAAGGAGGTTTTTAGCTGCTTAATTAGCCTGGTTTGTGAAACGATTTGGTAGAGGGGATGTCATGAAAAATTTGATACATCTGTGGTGACTTTGAGGTAACCCATCAGTTTTATCAAATAAAGAGTCAGAATTTTGGTGGGGTTTTTTTTTGATGTATAGGTGTAAAGTAAGCACATTTTTTTTCCCCTTCATTTTATGTCCATTTTGAGTAATTCTAGTTATCTAATCAGCATAAAATGTGCACTGCAGTTAAATAGCACTGCATGATTATACCTGGTGATATACTTCTTTCTTAAAGGAAAAAGAATCTAATAACAGGATTCCATATTGATTGTGCTGCTAATTCTGCCTTGCAGCCCAGACTGGCAGAAGGCAGGTAGCTGAATTGTATTTAACGGTTTTATTGTGATGTGACTAAGATGGATGTGACATGGTCCTCTATTATTCGTTTGAGAGTGTGGACACTAATGAAGCCATTAGCTGAGCTAAGGCAAGTGAAGAAAATAGGGAAATTACCATTATTCTGAGGCCATTAAGTTGTAATCTGCCAGTTTCTCTCCTTACTCAAAAAGGCATCTTCTTTTTAAGGCCTCCCTGACTGTCCTTTAAAGATTCATTAATTCATTAACTTTCCAAAGGAGATGGAGGAAACACAATTGAAATTTTAATCAGCTCAGTGTGTCATATTATTAACATTTTGAGTGTATCTGTATTCACTGTTGCACCACATCAGGTTAAGGTTAAATAAACTACATTACAGCAAATAATGTTCTGTTTCATACTGTAAAACATAAAATGTTGAAGGCAGAAATTGGTTTCATGGTTAAATTAAATAACAATACAGAGCTCATATTATAAATATTGTCATTCAAATGTATGTTCTTTGGAGGACATGCAATACTAGCTCCGTGTTATTAACATTAATATTTTCAAAATATCCACAATTAGTCTAGTCTGTGTGAAAGGTTATATAAAGCACTAAAAAATTTATTTTATAAATATCTGCTTTTACTATGTTTGCATTTATGATCTTATAAAGATTTTATCTTTTATAAAGTGAGTGACTTAATGTCTCTCTCTAAATGGGTCATTTAGATATTAAATACAATTACAACTGAAAATTTTTCTGTTCATTATTACTTTCATTTAGATGCTGTGTAATGCTATTTTTATCTGTTCCTACTTTATTATTAAAGAAGTTCCTTCTTGCCTCAGTTGTACTGGAATGTCCTGGAGCACAGTGAGCAGCTTCTGGTCTGTGCTGTTGGACCTGATAGAGAGACAGCTCAAAATCCATGAGCGCTCTTTCTAAAAAATTAAAATGCCTGAAATGTACAGAGAGAGGGAGTGCCAGACTAATTATCACTCAGTTTGATTCCTGATAACCAACAAGAACTATTTTTTTGGGGAGGGGTGGGGGAAAGTATCTTTTGTTTTGGGCGTTCTAGTAGTGGTTTTATTAAAGCCTCAATGTAAAGTAGCCTGAGGTATAGAGACTTTCTGGGAGGTGTGTGCTTGAAACCCTTTGTTGCAGGGCTAGGAGTCACACATGCACAAGGGTATGGTGGGAAAAAAGTGTGGGAGCAATAAATAGGGATGCCACAGCCTGCAGGTTGGAGGTAAGATGAGGCATGGAGACAAAGGGAGGTACTGGACGCCTGAATGTGCTGTAACTTCTGTGAACTTGAGGTTCCTTTCTGGGTTCAGCAAATTTCTTTCTCTTCTTCCTCTAAGTTTATGTTTGGAAACACTTTCCATTTGGTTTTGTACTGTTTTGTCCTTGTGCTGTATCACACAACTTTTAAGTAGTGATATAACAAAGTCTGCAAGCTTGATGCTAGTATTTATGCTAGGCAGGCAAGCTTGGTATAAATCTGAGGTGTTTTTCTTTTTCTTTTTTTCTTTTTTTTTTTTTTTTCCCTAGCTGTGATAGTGTCAGTTTGATATATCACCTTTCATGTTGTGTTTGTACTTGAGGTCAGGAAACTTCTGAGTTGTGCCTATCATCAGCATTGTAAATACAAAGTAGCCTTTGGCACCTTAGTGTGGTGCCTTGTAGTGGATTTGTCAAAACAAAACAAAATCCCTCTTTTGTTTTCCCCTGGAGTCAATTACACTCAGGATGAAGCAGTTAGTGACACTAAGGATAGCAGCTGAAGCATTGCAGGCTAACCTGCTTATCAGAAGTGCTGGCATTGGTATCTAGTATCACTGGTCAGCTTTACTGGTCCACTGAGAACCTCTGCTTTCAGCAGGACTTGAAAAACTCATTAAAACGACTTTGCAGATTCTTGAGCTTCCAGAAAGTACCCCCCTAAATAAACTGTTTCTGCTGTGTCAGTGCCGGCAGTTACAGGGGGCAGAACCTCTCCCCTCCTGCCTGTGAAGAAACCCTTTGATCAGGGAGGTGGATCGGTGTTTTGACTCTCCAGCCTTGTCCTGCGTGCCCTGCTCCAGGGACACAGGGAGGCATGTGGCAGCCCCATGCCATTCCCTGCCACATAGCTCTGGGGACGAGCTTCCCTTTCATCTGGGATCCACTGTCCTTAAACAGGCCCTGAGTGTGTGCTAGGGAGGGTTCTCAGGCTTTAGAAATCTTGTATGTAGCTCTGTAAATGTGTGTACACACATTTGTAGCTGTTGGTATTGTTTTTGTGCTGTATGATAATATCCATATATGCATTATGTGTACATATGTATGGCACAGGGCATGTATAGTATCATATGATCTAGCTACAGTGTATCTGTATGTTCTTAAGATGATGCTTTGTGGCACCACAGAGGATGATGGAATTCCAGCTCTGCACAACTGGAAAGTGGGCTGGTGATCTGTGGTTTCCCGAGCTTCAGTACAGCCATGACATAGTAATTTAGCAGCAGTTGCTTTTCTGTTTCTTGGATTTCAAAATGCCCTCTCCTATGCTTAAGTGTATATTACTCTGTAACATGAAATAATGCAAGTAGACCTATTTCTGAACAAAGCTTTTGCTATTGTGAAGGAAAAGTTTGTTTTCACTCCCTTCTGAGATCGGTCAGTTCATTAATTTTGTTGCAGCTGCAGTGACATAACAAATGTGGCTCAGGTGTTCCCATATTACTGTTGCATGTCAGATACAGGCTGGCTTTTTTGAGTAGAATTAGATTTTATCTGTGTTTTAAGAAAAAAAAAAAAAAAAACCTCAACAAAATCCAATGGAAAAAAATGAGATACATGCCTCCAAAGCAGGAGAATGTAAATCATGTATTTTTGTTTTAAAGATAAGTAGATGTTCATTAAACATCAGTAGGTTAAAAAACTGCTGTTGACTTGGGATGGGGTTTCCAGATCTTTCTGCTGACATGTAAGGTTTGGGACCCAGTTACATGTGCTGTGACATGCTTTGCTTGAACAGAGCTTTCTTCCCATCTCCTTTTGCTGGCTGGAGATTTACATAATATGTTTGAGTACAGTAAAAGGTCCAGACATCCTGGCCAACAAACAAAACATGCTCTATACTTAATACTGCCTCAAATTTCTCATAATTGGTCTGTGATTATTCAGTCACAAATAAGCCTGGAAAGCTTTGAGATAGACTTTTTCATACGGTTGTAAGTTCTTCTGTAAATAAAGCAAATCCTCAGGAGTGAGTGTGAGGAAGGGTTGATCCTGAAAAATGAGTAATAGGAGTGTGTTTTGAAGCTGGGTGAAAAAATCCACATGTTGCAATTTATTTATTTACATTCATTACTCTGCACTTCTCCAAGCACTGAAACTTGACCAGAACACAATAACTTATTGCAGATCTGCAAAGTCTTGTACAGTGGGGACTGTTCTTAGTTACTGCTATCAGCAGCAATAAATGTAGTAAACATAAACCTCTCATGACAGCCTAATATATTCCTCAATTTGCGACTTCTCTAGCAGCCAGAAAATAGATGAACTTTGCAGTGGGCCTGAAAAGGGGTTATCGGCAAACTCTGGGTCTGCAGACTTGAGGAAAAGATCAGGTTTCAGTATCCACATTCTTCATTGAAAATACTGTCATCATGATCTCTGAAGTTTTGGGGGGACTGTGGTCATAATTGTTGCTGTCTTCCATATGAGGAACAGGACTGACAAAATCCAAACAAGCAGAAGTGTTAGGATCTAAACCCAGTGTCTAGAAGCCTGTATCAAAATTTGCCAGACACCCATACAGACTTTGGAGCATCAGTGGCACTTCAGAAATAGCTAGTCCCAGGAAAGAAACACCAGTGTCTATTTTGAAGTGGAAACCACAAAGCATGGCTGCATCTGAAAAAAATCTGAAAGAAACAGCTTTCTTGAGTCTTTCCTCATATCCTTAGGAAAGCTCATACCCTGTATGTCTTCAAATGATGTTTCCCTGTTGACCCCAGCATTCTTGACTGAGCTTCAACATCCCGTGATAAAATGGAGGTTCTGGGCTTTGGTTCTCTTCCCTCTTCCCTTAAGCACATCCAAGCAGGGATCTCAGTGCTGTGCCTGGAGTCCCCTGACTATACTGAAGTTATGAGCTGCCCTCCTTGTGAACTTGGTTTGAGATGGAAATGTGTGTGAATAAACAATGTGTATGATTCAGTTCTCCCTCTCGTGGTCAGATGGGGCCCTTCTCACAGTCTTCAAGCACAGACATATTAGATGTGTCTATTTGATGTAACTTGCATCTTTTGGAGGCCTCCCATGGTTGTAGTACAACCAGGATTTAGTGGGGAAGTTACTGATGGTTCTTGAAATACATATATTGACTTTTTGCCACACCATGAGTGGACAGATTGGAGATGTGAACCTAACTGCGACATTCCGTGGAATTGTATTAACCTCTACTGTACACAACTCTCCTAAGCGTTTCTAATTTGTCTCTGTTTAGGTGTTAAAGTGCTTCTGAAATATAGCTCCGTTTATCATCCTCCTGGCACTCTTGTTGACTCCAGTGGGTGATACAGTGTGAGCTCTGTTGCTTTTCAAGGATGCTGCAGTGTCGTTGACTTTGACAGGAGCACTCTTAAAAAAACGAGAATAGGATTTGCCTCTCTGTTATAAATCCCACTGTTTGGTAAGAAGAGTCCTGAGGATTTTGTTCAATGATATTTAAGTTTCCCCAGAAGGAACAAAACCCTACTTAAAAAAACAAAAACAACCCTGCACAAATGTACAAGATTAAGCATTCCAAAATCAATTCCTAATTATTGTTTAAATTATTTCAAAGATAAAAAAGAAACAGAAAAGAAGAAAAATTTTAAATATATTCTTTACACAGGGCTTAACAGCCATTTTCTGTCAATGTAAATCTTAGAATAATACCAAAATTCTATCATGAACAGAGCCCCTGTACACCAACATGCCTTTTGTTCAGTTTTATTGCTAAGGAGCAGGAGTTTTACTTTATTACTTTTTCCATTTTATGTCACAAATATTTTCTGCCTCATTCATCTCATGTGATGTTTACACTTATTTTCATCCACTAGCATGGGAAAATAATTGTCACTTTTTAGAACCCCAGTTAAATTCTGAAGCAAGAAGTTTAATTGCTTATTATGTATTTCTAAGTAGTTGGTTTCCTCTAAGAATTGGCTAAAGATTTTCCTTGCACAGATCTTGACTCAAAGATTGTCCTTCAGCTAGAAAATATTGATTAGCTTTTGTTTGGCCCCTGTGGAGAGCACCTTATCTCTAAGACTGGGTTTTGTTACTATGAGGGTTGACAGGATTCAGATTAAACCGGGTGAAGTCTGCCATGGTCAGTAAAATGTTAAAGAATCACTGTAATAAAATATGATATTAATCTTGTGAATTTTTTTTTATTTAATCAAAAAAGAGATTTTAGGGATTTCAAGCTGACTGAAATAATTCATGCTAATTGTCTCATCTGCTTAGTATGTCATTTGTCTACTATGAATATCAATGCCTACATTCACTTAATCTGAAATAATTAATACCCAAACAATTAATAATAAGAGATAGAATCTGAATTGAACTTTAAAAGACTTTGAAATATATTCATAATTTTTACGACTGAATGTAAATATTGCATTGCATCTAAAATTATGTTATCAGAAAAATTATATGAATAACTAATACAAGATTACATGCATCTCTGGTATGCATGTGAATATTATTATTGTATTAGCTAGTGTATTGTGGCAGGTCAGGGATCAGATTTCTGAACCACAGTTCAGACCTTTTGCAAGCTTTGTAAAAGGGTCCTGTCTGCAGCTGAGCAGCCCAGGCTATTTCGGTGGAGTGCGTGGCTGCCTCGCTGATGTCAGCAGGGAGATAGGTGCCTTTGAAGAGTGATTCAGCAGCTCTCAGTGCTGACTAATCACTAGATTTAGCCACTAGCAAATGCAGGATACACGATGATGTCTGAGCTCCTGCCTTTTTGGGCTGGCATACAGCTCTGACTCAGGGCTGTATCTGCCCACTAATGATCTGGTGCCTGCAGCCCGCTTCTGATCTGAGGTATCTGAGCACATCTTGTCTCCTTGAAGGCAGCAAAAAGCATTGCTGCCATAATAGCACTTTGTGGCTTTACTGTAATAACCTGGTGGCAGAGAAGGCATGATTTTGAGACTCTCAGTACCCTGAGAGGACACAGGCTGCTGCTCTTGCCAGCAAGAGGGTATCCTGGAAGAAGTGGCCTCTATGCACCTGCCTGAGGATGAGCTACAACACAACCAAAAATGCAGCAATTGCAGCATCAGAAGTAAGTCTGATCCTGTAGCTTTGTGGCCTGGGACTCACCTGGGAAAGGTGGTTGGGTTTTTGGTCGGAAGTGTTTGTGTTTTCTAGCTGCTAGGAATGGGACAAAATAACCAGGATTTCTACTTCTCGTCTTGGTTGACAGATGTGAGCTGCCGTTGTGCCATGGGAGTGAGCACATTGCCTTTGTGGGGCAGCAGAACGTGAGTGACCGTGGCTTCCACACCGTGGTGGGGTACTTTGCATCCCAAGCACTCCTTGCTTCCCATTGTCACTGGTTGCTTTTGGTTTTAGCATATCTTTCATGCTGCTGAGGAGAGAATGTTAAAAATGTGAAGTGGATTAAGTAGATGTGGAGGCATTAGCTGAGGACTTGTCTCTTGCTCTCAAAACCTGCTGTGCTCACCTGTCCTCTCAGGCACACTTGTGACCTGGTGATGTGGAGGGTTAACCAGGTGTGGCTAGTGATGGAATATCACCTGGCGCACAATTTAACCACCTTGTCTCTTGCTGCTGATGTCTTTCTTCAGTCAGCGGGGGACAATACACCCTTGGTCTCTTCTTTCTGAATGTTTTAGGATATTGGCCTAGGATGTTCTTTCTCATCAGTTTTCTGGTGGTCTGTACTTCAGAGAATCACCCTGCCAAGCAAATTGGTAGACTGTGTTCTGGATGTTAAATGTAATTTTCCCGAACTCCAGGTGTGTCCACAGGCTGTAATAGCGCTGGCAGTATTTGGCCATTCCAGTTCAATAGCAATAGCCTGATGTGCTGCTGTTGCCTGGCACAGAGGACATGGTCACATTGGTAGCTGTTACAGTGATATGTTTCATATGTGGTTGTCTGAGCCAGAGGTAGTTTGGATTTCCAAAGGTGAGAGTTGGAAAGCTTGAAAAGACAAAGGGAATAATGAACCTTGGGTATTCATGTAAGCATCTTTAAAATATCACAGCCTGGACACTGTCAATTGTAGGTGTATTTGTTCATTGACTTTATATCTCTCATATAGATGACAAATGCTGTCCTGCCTTCCAGTGTTACCCCAGCCATGCATTTGTTCTATCTGCCTTGTGCTGCTACTGGCTTTAGGATGTCATGTTGTGAATCAGATCAGCTGAACAGTCCTGCTCATTCTCTTTTGTGGGGGTGGGAAAGGGAGGGAGGGAAATTGCTTTGCAGCCAGATTAATTTCCTGGTCTATCTGCCTGTGCAGTTGCATGAATACCGCTGCCAGCACAAGGAGGGGAGAAAAATTGCTGCTAAATTAAAATGTTTCTGGACTGCCATCTTTAGATATAAAAGAATAAGTATGATTATTTTGTTAATATTACTTTGCTCTAGGTTTGGCTCTTTTTTGATCTATGAGCATATGCCTGTAATCATTATTCATTCTTGAAATGTAGAATAGTTATCAGGCATTTTTTGTGGCATCTCTGGGTATGTATGTATGTGTGCAGTCCTCTGTTTACTGGATGAAATACATTTATTGGTGGAAAAATATGACTTTGCAACACATCAGCCTTTAGCATAAGTGATTGTTTGCATATTTTAAACACAGGTGCTTCTGAAGATGTTTTATCTAATTCTCACTGTTGCAACTCTGCAAAGGGTGAAGGTGCAGAACACCTCAGTAGCCAGTGCTGGCCCAGTGGCCATGGCTTGTCATGTCTTTATATATGTATTTTATATATATAAATAAATTTATCCAGCTCTGAAGAGTCTAAGAGTTCTCCAAAGTGATCGACATGAATTTATCATACCAATTCCATGCTAAGGTCACAGATATAGAAATCCTGCTATAGAATTCTGCTTGGTCTTTAATCAGTGACCTGCATATAAAAAGCAGAGAATAAATAATTCTGGTATATATCTATTTTAATTTGGGAAACATAATCATAGTAGCTTGCTCACTGAAGCAGACAATTGCTTCAAATACAGCTTTTGTTGAAGTAAAGTTGAAGATAAATTTATATCCATTATAAATTACTAGCTTCGGACAGATATTGTGAAATACTTAAATTTCTTTTGTTCCCAAATTTTCTTAGTTTATTAAGACATTATACCTTCAGTGGATATGGGAGGAGAGAAATCTGAAATGCATGTGAATAAACAGATCTCCAGACATGCATGCATTTTTATTTCTTTCCCCATAATACATATTTAAAAGTATTAATTCACAAAGTACTTAATAACTTTGTGAATGCAAACAGTGTTTTATATGCAAGATTCCACTTATTTCCTTTTTTAAGGCCTTTTACACAAAATTCACTCAGTTTACATGTGTCTCTTCATAAATACCAATAATGCTTTAATTTATGGGTGTTTGCTATTGGGCTTTGTTTAAATGAATTCCATCCAAAAGGAATCGGAGCCTTGTATTCTTGCAGACATGAATAAACCACATGAAGTTAATTTTCATACAACCCATTTCAAACCTGGAGTTTTCAGGGTATAATTTAGATATTGCATTGGTGGTTTATGACCATATAAAGTGGAGATGTGTAGGTAGGAGGCTAGACAGATGTACTTGTAAATGGCTAGAAGCATGGAGGCTGAGTATGGTCTCCAGCAGTGCATTTTTCAGCTCACAGTTTCACATCGCTATCCTAAGGCATTAGATGTTACTAATTCTCCAAGAGCCAAAGATTTGTTTTACAGAAGATTCTGATTTGATTAAGATATTGCTTCAAGACCTAATGTTACTTTAGCAAATCATGCCACAACTGGAAATGTACATGATTGGAAATAAACTGTGTGTTATCTGAGAAACAGAGAAAGAGCCTCATGATTTGGAATGATACTCCAGAAGCAGTGTTTAGTGTAATGACAGTACACTTAGATTAATTATAGCACTGCTTGCAAGCACCACTATACACTTAGTGTTGTGTCAGCACTTTTGCCGTTAACCCTGTGTTGCAAAAAATTGTAATTTGGCTCTAAAAAATGTAGAAGTCCTCTGGTTTGAATACAGGCTTTGTGTTGTATGCACTGAATCAACTTCTAGTTAGGGCCTGAATTTTATTTTTGTATCCTTAGCTCTCCAAAATATGTAGCTGTAGAAATAACCATTTCTGTTGAACATTGTGTATGTTTTCTGCTTTGCCCAGTTCTGATGGAGAACATAATTTTAGTAAATGCCTAGACTGGTTTAATCACTTCAGATGGTCTAAAATAAAGCACTGAGATGTTTAACCTTGAAAGCTGGAAGGTGCAAATGTTAAGCCACCAGTTTACTACTCAGTAGATGAGTTAAATTTGGCTTAGTGTATGTTTATATGATTAGCTGCAATAGCTCTGAAGGATTGTTAAAGTCTGAAATAAGCCTTGAGCATGGCTTAAAAGGCTGTTTGCACACAAAAAAATTAGAAATAATCTACAGAAGTCATTACAATTAGTTATGTAAACACTGCAGAGTGGTTTTTAAAGTAAACACTGAAATATACTATAGGCAAAGAAGAAACACTGAAATTAAGTAACTTTTGGACTAAGTCATCAGAATGCTCTTTATCCTCACTTGCTGTTGAGAAGCATGTTGTCCTGCAAATACAGGAATCTTGACCGATTTTTTTTAGCAGCTCTTAGCCTCTTATCCACTCTCGCTTCTAATTTCCACTCCTAGATTGTATTTTACTTTTTTCTGAGTAGTGCTGGCAGGTTGCTCTTATCAAGAACAAATGATGCTGTAAATCAGGACCAAAATCAATGCTGCTGTGGGGTTGTAGTAGCAAGATGCAGTTGTGTGGGCCTGAGTGTTTTACCTGCCTCTGAAGCCAAGAGTAAGACCCTGGGTACTGTTCAAACCCTTGACTTCTAATTTACTGGCAAGTATATATATATATATATATATATATATATATATATATATATATACAGCTGCTCTACATCAGTCTTAGATTGGAGATATCAATATTAAACTCCTGTTTTAATATGCCTTTTTTCATAATGCAAAGAATAAAAAGCAAGTGGACATTCATATGCAAGTAGAGTTGCACAGGAACACACAAAGCACTTAATCCCTCTACTCTTAATACTACTAGAGTAGGATTTAGGACTGGCAGGGGTGGCTGAGATGCCTGGCAGCATATATTGGCTCCCTTCTCCTTTGGAGCGCATGTTCTTTGTAGGTGCAAAGGACAGTGGGTGTTCCAATAGCAGGATGGGTTCTCAGTTGGAGGAAGGTTTATATGCCCAAAGCAACAGGGTCTTTAACATCCTGGCTGGCCATTTTCAGCTGTAGTTACTGCTCTTCTCCATGATAGGTGGTAGTATAAACAAGGAATGATTTGTGCTGCTGGAATAAGGCCATGTGTGTTATGCCAAATATAAAATGAGAGGGCCGATACAAGTGCCTCTTGGACATGTCTTTCATTACCCTTTACGCTTCTCTTTCCTAATAGAATTTGGAGGAACCAAACACATGCTCTATGCAGGGTTTTATTAGAGTGCTTTGCCTCGGGCCCTTAACTCCTTTAGCTGGTCATTACCTGACCAGTAAAGACCTCTAAACGGGTCATTAATACTTAAGTAATAAACTGTTTCACAAGACTGTCTAGTACAGAACCTCTTCTATCATTTTTACAGTTACTTTTTTACAGATAAATCAATGACCAACAACTGGATATTCTTGTTTTGCTACATAATCTTGTAATAGCAGCCACAGCAAACAGGCAGAGGGTTCCGTTACCTGTGTCACAAGAGCTGGAGCTAGCCACGCGCAGGTGCGTCCTGGAATTGTATGTAGGGTAAACCAGGAGTAAGGTAAAGAATGAGGGCATATTCTGCTGTTCCCAAAGTGTATTGCTGCATCTGTTTCTAAAGTTTTTGGGTTTTTTACGTTGCTGTTTTTTCCTACTTCTAGAAGTTGTATAATTTCAATCACGTGGGTTTTCTTCCCCCACTGCCATATTAGGGACATGTAGACTTCAGTATAGTCTAATGTTGGCAAAGAGTTTTTGCACTTTCACAGAGATTTCTGAACTAACATTTAGTTAATAACATACGTTTTGCACTGTTCTACATAAAATATATCTGTTCACTTTGGGTTTAGTTTATATTAAATTCTTTCTAGGTATGACAGTAACAGCTGTGGCACACATTTCTTCTGGTTCTTGGTGTGAAATTTTCATCCTTCCCCCTTTTTGACCAATATATCCCTTAAAATCTGTGTGTGAAGCTCTAGAGAGCTGTTTCTTCCTGGAGAGACAGGATGAGAAAGTGCATACTAGGTACCATATGATTTTTTGGGATTATGCCAGGCGTTCAATATTTCCATCCTTATTAATATCAGTGTATCATTGATGGTCTGTTGAGTGCTGGAATAAGCCAGTCATATACATCTTTTCTCATGTTAACCTTAGAGGAGTGCCAGTCTGTGCTGGAACTGTTGGGTTTTCTATTTGGGGTTTGTTTTACTGTTTTTTTTTTTATTGTTGTTGTTGTTTGTTTGTTGTTTTGTTTTGCTTTAATTTTTTTTTTTTTTTTTTTTTTTTGTAATAAATACTACAAAGTGTAATGAATGCTGAAAATGATTCTTTATAGACAGAATATTTTTCTATGGTGAAATGGAACAAAACCTCCGCAAATTTATGATTTCTAGTGCGATTAGTGCCTATGGAGCAAACACTTCATAATTATTTTTCCAAGAAAATTGAAAATATGTTAGTTATGGGACAGGTTATCTCTGGCCATGTGAAACAATTAAGATTGAACAGCTGTTTCTATGATAGACTTTTGCAAAAAATATAACATTGGCATTTTTTTTTATTAGTTCTGTGTTGAATTAGTTTTGCATTTGTAGCTGCCATATTGAATCTAACAAGAAAAAATATATTAAAGAACATAAGTTATTTACTTAAAGAAACAATAAAATAAGTGCATTTTTTTCCTTTTTCCTTGAGAAAAAATACCTTTTTGAGTAACAGCCTTATTGAGTAAGTGCCTTAGTGAGCCTTTGAGGTGACTTCAGCCCTGCCCATTGTTGTGCTAGAGCCTCAAAGCTGGTGCTGAAGGTCGTAACATTACATATAGTGGTACAAGAATTGTGTGCTGACCTAGAGTTTAAGTAGGGAGGAATCTGACACAGCACTTAGTTCAGTTTACAACTCTTACAATCTTGGCACCTGTTGTGTGGTAGCAACAGTAGCAAACCCAGTATTAGTACTGAATTTTTTCCTTCAGATCTGTGGAGAGAAGCTGTCCTGTGTGTCACTTTACTGTGTTAGTATGACATCAGGAATCATTTTGGTCCCACCTGCAACTGCCTGATATAATCAACTTCTATTCTGTTTAGCTCAACTCACTATCTACAGTAAGTGATTTGTATGTGCATGAATATTAAACTTCTCAAGTAAACATGTGAGTAAATATGGGTTGACAATAAAAGAAAGTTATATGTGTATGTTGAAATTGAGTGCTCTTCATTGTTTTTATAAACCAGCATTAAATTGCATCATCATGGTGTGAATAATGATTATTGCTCCCTTTATTTTGTGATAGGAAAGAACAGTAGATCCCTCCTGGGATATTACTCCTTTCACTTCTGGCTACTGTTGTCTATTTGTTGTAAAGATTTTCTTCACTAATTTTTTTAAGTCAAACCTGTCTTAGAGCAATTTTTCATGGCTCAGCAGCCCTTATTTTTTTTTATATGACTGACTGCAAGTATATTTGCGTAATCATTACAACAAGGCAGATAGAGTATTTACAATCTGTAGCAATTCCTGTGTAAATGCAGTCTCCAGAGAAGTGCACAATAATAACAAAGCAAGCAAACATCACAGTTCTCTAAATAAGAAGTTTCAGGCATTAGGGTGGTGACTCACAACGTGCATAGGAACCCTGGAGTTTTAGAATAATTTATGGGCATGCTGAGGAGATGGATTTCATTTCAATACAGTAACTGCTGAAATATATCTAAGTTAAAAAGTCAACTAGTGGTTAAGTAAATATCCTCTTGACCCCTTTTAACTCTTGTGATGTACCGTTGTTTTAAACTCTTTACTCTGAAATGCTTGAGTCATAAAATGACCCAGGAGAGACGAATTGACCAGAGATAGTTAATGCATAGGACTGAGTTGCTTAAAATTTAGACCCCATGCCCATTTTTTATCTAATCTGTTGTTCTTTAATTGGGTGAATTAGGTTAGAAAAAAAGGGCTGTGGAGTCTAAAACAAAAAACAAAAACATAAAACCTTAGAAAAAATTGGTTTCACACAGTCTGCAAAAAGCATTAGGGGAAAATTTAGAGAAGAACACAGGTTCCTTCTTGTTTCTATAGAAACCAATAGTGATCGGGAGGGGAGAGGATTTCTTTCAAGTGTACATTTTAGTGAGGCTGGCTCAGCAGCTCAGTGCTCAGGAGGGCCAGTGTGAAAACCCCAGAGCTCCAGTGGGTTGAGATGCGGTGTCCCTGGGCCTGTGGAACCAGCTGGAGTGGGGATGGCACATCTCTGGAGCCCTGGCTGGCCCCGAGTGGGTGCATGGAGCTTTGCAGTGCCCGGGGAGCGCAGCCTGGCAGGAGGTTCTGGAGCTGAGCGCGGCCACCGCCAAACCCACACAAATCCCATCACAACGAGGGGGAGAGCACAGAAGAGGAGGAAAGACTGAAGGAGAAGTGTGTTGCCCTGTGTCAGAATTAGCTATGCTAATTGCTTTGAAGTAATAATCTCCTTTGGTTTTATCATGACAGAATCATGGCCACTGAAATAGCATGTGTTCAAAGCATTGCAGCCAGGACTCGGTGACTTGGCATTTGAATTGTGATGATCTTCCTAGTGTACTGCATTATACATAATGCCCTCCACAACAAAATTATATTCTTAATTATGTTCTGTTTTCCTGATGTTACCTAAGTGTTGCCATAGAGAACAGATCAGGGAAGCATTTGAAACCAAATTTTAAAGCAAATCTAGGTCTTAATCAATACTGTACCTTTAAAATAATTGCAGGATTCCCTTAAATGAAGTTCAGGTCACATGCAATGTCAAAAATAAGGCAGTTTCAATTTGCTGCAACCTGACAGATCCAAGGAGTGACTGAGGAATATCTAGTAACTGGCAAAGACACCTCTGTTTGACATTTACTTTCACATGTAAACAATGGAGCACTGTATATTGGCATCTGAATGTATTAGCTGGTGGTGATCCAAATCCTGGTATGAATTTAGATGGTTTTCCTTTCTGTTTATAAATACATAGTCTTGATAACAAGGGAACATTTACTGCAATCTTGCTCTGCAGTTGTCAGAGCAGAATGAATCATTTTGAAACATAAACCCCCTCAGATCTCAAAAATATCAAGAAAAACATAAAACATAAGGGAAAAGGATTATAAAACACAAATAAAAAAGGTTCTTAACATATTTAGAGGCCTATGGGCTGTAAACACTGTAGATTATCATTAATGAAACTCTCTGCCAAGTACACAAACCACAGTTCGGTAGCAGCTGTTAAGCAAGCATTGTTCAAAGCTGGATAATCCCTTGAACATTATACTTCATGGCTCTGTACCTCTTCCTATTAGTAATCAGATAATTGCCTTGCATTTTCTGTTCCACATTTTTCTTTTAGAATTCAGTTTCATTCCTCTTTATGTCAAAAGGCTTTATCTTGCAGTCACTTAGGCAAAAATCCCGCAGAGGTCAACAGGCAGGGCTGTGATCTTTATTTTTGGAAAGTCTAGTCTAATACAATTCAGCCCTGTGGTGTTCCTTTGGCTTCACAGTGGTAAAACATAGATGAATCCTGCCTCACAAATAAGATGCTTGAATTCTTTTGTAACTCAGTTGCTTTTTTTTTTCCTATAAAATGGGCTCTTATATGTAATTTGGGAATTAATTAAAAATGCTTTGTACCGCTGTTTTTTATTTTAAAGTAAGTTTGCTTTTTCATGCTGGGAGAAGGAGGAGATGAGAGGCCACCTGATTCCATTTGTCCAAAAGTTCAGGTCTCATATGAAGGCTTCCCAGGTCATCATATGTAAGTATCTTGCAGATAGAAATTTTGAAATGATGGCATATATTTTTTTCCAGCATTAAAATATTCTTAAGGCATTATACCACAGAAACAGTGAGCCATAGCCCCGGTAATTGTGAGTTCCCTTGAGCTCCATTGGCTATTAGGGTTGAACCAAGAGAGTAGCTTATCTTGCACTTCTGGAATTTTTCACAACCTTACAACAAAGCACTATTGATTTTTCTCAGCTGGCAGGATGACGGCAGGAGGAATTGAAGGTCATATGTAAATGTGCTAAGTCTGATAAACAGCTGGACCAAGTATTACTGAGTCTAGAACCTCACCAATGCTAAGTGAATCCATTCTAAAGCCTCTGAATTAGGCATTTGCTGATTCCTTTCAAATCACATATGGTGTCCCTGCATGTTGTGTTCCGCCTCACAGTATTTACTGACATGGGCCATTCAGTTTAAAGCCGGCACATCTCTTTGATGGGCACTGGCTTCATGAGCTGTTGGCATCAACTTTCTTTGTCCAAGATCAAGTTCCAATCCCCAAAATTAAAACAGGTGGAGATGTAATTCAGAGAGCAGAAACTATGATTCATCCCTAAACCTGCAGGGTTGGGGGGACTGTTTCTGTCTAGTACTTAAAATTATTTTACATGACATGGCATAAGCAGAGGTTTGAGAGATGGTGTCATACCCCCCTCCATGGCAAGGCATAATGGGTATTTTCTAGTTAACTAATCTCTGTGGATGTGGAAGAAGAAGAAGAAATTAACTTCCTTTTTTTTTTCCTAAATGGCAACATTTTGTTTTCAAGAGAATCCAGTGCTTTCTGTTCATTGCAGAAGCAATATTAAATGCCATTCGTCAGGAAAAATTAGAAAAAGGATGGCCTGAAAGACAAAAAGAAATGCATTTTCCTCCCATTTCCCAAAAAATAAATAACCAATGAGGCAGGAGCTGTCTTTAGGCAAGGTTTCAGGAGGCAGATTAGATTGCAAAATTATTTCCTTGTTCTAGTGAGAGGCAGTTTTCATTGAAGACAGGAATTTAGGAGTATTTCTAGGGAAGGGAAAAGGTCTTGGAGCAAAACTGCAAATTAGGCAGCACTGAGGTAACTCATTGATCCTCTCAGCAAAGTAATACCAATTAAAAAGGCATCTGTAATAAACAAAGTACAGGTCCACTCAGCTGCTGTGAAAGGAGGACATGTATGAAACAATATTATTCTTCTCAAGTGCGACTAAAAGGTAGAGAAAGTGTTCCTTGGTTGCTTTGTTGTTAGAAACCCTACTCTGTGCAGAGTATCTGCTGACCAGTTTCTGATAGCATTCAGTTCTAGAATATTCTAGAAAAAAATAGCTCAGCAAAGATTCTAATTTTTGGATGAATTTACTGACATTAGGGTGTTAACATTGTACATTTCCAGCAAAGCACTTTGACCTCTGTATGAAGGTTTTCTCAGAAGCAGTTTCTGTACCTTGTTCAGATACAGCCATCTGGGGCTTCTTAGAGTGGTCCTTGGCTTCAGCTGAAAGATTTTATGCCCTTAATAATTTTTAAAATTACATAAAACTCTTCCAGTGTATCGGCAATTGTGTGTTAGTTTAGAATTGTATTTCTGAATGCATCAGAATCTGCCAAACTGTCTCAGGAGCACTGCTACCCAGGAAGGCCAGGCAGCGTGTGATCAACTGCACATTCCTAGAGGGTTTAGTGTGCCAGTGGGATATAGGGGTTGGGGGACCCTGCAGATAACCTGCAGGTAACTCTTGGGTGCAGAACATCAGCTCCAGTGCTAATACCACTGAACAGTATCTTCTGTTGCTCGAGGTAATGGCCAACTGCAAAGGTTGTCCTGTGGTCTGATACTTTCATTTTAACTTACAAGAGCACATTAGTCATACGTGGTCTCTGAAGTTCAGATAGATAGAAAATTTTGAGGAATTTTAATATTTGGGTGTTGAATGAATTTGAAAATGACCAATTTGCATCATCATAGTTACGAATTGTTGATATTTTGCCTTCCATATGAGTGCAAAGGGAAGAAGAAAGGTGGTAAATGGGGAAGCAAGAAACTGGAACAAGAGTCAGATCCCTTAACTGTTTATGTTGTAGAAAAGAATAGACTCAGGGGCTGAACAGTGGCTTCTGTCCCCCACTCCTCTTTACCTGACCACAGTCTGGGATAAAAGAAGTTTGTTTGTCAGAAGTTTAAAACACAGCTAACCTGGTTGCCAGGCAAACAAGAGTCTGAGACCTTAGATTTTAAAAGAAAACAAACCCCACTGTTCACAGTTCCTCTCGAGTGGAGTCTGGGAATGCCTTCAGCATTTGACTCCAGATGATGGAAGGCTCACAGCCTCAACTAGAACCCAGTCATTGTGATTTGGGCAGTAGGTTTTGGGTGAAATGAAAGGATTGAAATACTGTCATCTTATTTGAGGGGGAAAAACCATCATTTTTGTCATTGTCCAAATGTGGGGTCTTTGAGCATGGAGTTTTTATGAAAGGATTGTTCAAATAAGATAAACTGACTTCCATATGGAAGAGAGTGTGCAAAAGCAAGTAGCTGGCATTGAATAGAGTAGAGCTTTAAAAGTAAAAATGGAGAAAATCCACAGTAAAATTAACATGCTGTTTTGGGAAGGTTCAATTATTAAAAAACAGAACAAAAGAGCTATGGAAAAAATAAATTTGAAAGGAAATGGGGAAAAGCACTGCTTTCCTACTAATTTGCCCCCTTCGTTCTGTTAATTTAGTAAAGCAGTCATAAACATTGCTGAACAGTCAAAAAATTAAATGTTGCTGTATAATTTATGGTGGTTACAGGATACATGAGAGTGCACTTTAATTAGCAAATTGCATGTTTATTTTATTTGCTTAGCATATAATTTAGATTGGATAAATGTGCTTTGACTGGCTACGGCACCTAGGTATCCTCATTTGGTATAATTTTTAATCACATTGTTTTGGAATTTTATTGCAACATTATACAGTTGATATAACAGTGCACAGTTAAGTATGCTCAGTTCACACCTTGCTCTTGAGGAAATTACTTTTTATCTGTATTTCGATGGAGCACTTTATATGGCAAGTAAGAACTTGGGAGCAATAAAGAAAGCTCACTGTGGGCGCTAGAGCTGCAATCTGAATAGTAAATAATAATAGTAATGATGGTGCCCTGTTAGTGAAATGTGTTTGGGAGGAAGATTAAAAAAACAAACCCCTGAAAATAGGCAACTGGAAATGATTGTTGTATGTAGTAGTGTATTGGCTATATCATAATAATGTCTTGATCCCAGAGCTGATCTGGGGGAGGGTGAGGATTGTGCTCGGTGCTGTACACAGCCCGAGGGGCAGAGATCTTCATCCAGCAAACATGAACAGATGTGGAGAGGAGGTGAGTGGATGCTAGAGTATGTGGGAGATCTCAGACAAAACTGCCATCTCAGTCTTGGGTTCTGCTCCTGCATCTCTGCTGTGCTGTGGCCCATGTCAGGATGCTGACCAACTTGGACAATGGGATCTGCTATAAAGATGAACTGTAAAGAGACAGGACATGGGGAGAGGTAGGCTCATGCATGGTGGGCGTTCCTGTGGTTCTGAGACTTGAAAATATTTCTGCACTTTTTGGTTGTTTACTATTGTGTATTTGATCATGCTCAGGGAGTGTCAGTCAGGGATGTGTTCATGGTATTGTGATTTCAGTAGGCCTTGAATCTGGAGCTATGTTTTCACTGTTCACTTTTTTATGTGGTGACAAGGCTGTATCCTTGCTTTGGGGAAATTCAGATTCACCTTACCAGTTAAATCCCCACATAAGGTAAAAGAACAGCAGCATGTGCAGCAGATATGCTGTAGATGTTACTGGAGAATGTAATAGAGCTGAACTTGAAGGTTCTGGAAAGAAAAAATAAATACATTTTCTTTAGCAGAAAAAAAATCCCTAAGCATGTAGTCATTAAAAAAAGAATATTATTTTTGCAGCTAAAATATGGAAGGAATAGAGACTGTTTAATTGAGATCTAGAATATATCTAAGTAGTGGCATTTTCTGTAGTGGTTTGACTTACAAAATTCTGTAGAAAAGCTCTCATTTTCTCTTACATCCTATGGACTTTTTGCATAAGCGCTGCCTGAGTATTACATGTATGCCAATCTGAGATCCCAAGCGATTCTCGGCAAGATTGATGCTGGGCCAGATTACGGTTTCAATCACATCGGTATAAGTCTGTGATAACTCCATTGTTCTGCTCCCACTAGAAGAGGATCTGGCCCACTTTCCTCTCCTCTCTGCCTTTGGGTAATTGGCCCCGTAATGCACCAGTGCTGCTGTGGTGTGATTGGCACTGATCGCTCCGCTGTGACAGGACGTCGGCGGTGGTATGTACTGCTCCAACACTGACATTTCTCACTTTGTTACAGCATGTTTTGATAATGTTATCTGTAAAAAATGTTCTCTGCACTGATTATGGTTATTAAAATATACAGAGATCAACAGATATGGCAAACAGCTGCTTAGTCACAGCTGATGTGAGAAATTTGATTTAATGTAAGTCTCACCATTTGAAACTATATCCCCTAGAAAAACACAGGCGATTAATCCCTCCTGCATGCAAGCTAGTTGACTTTGTTTAAAATAGGATTATATCAGGATGATAAACAGTGACTAGAATTAAAGCACCTTTTTGAAGATTGGTGAAACAGAGAAAAAAAAAAGCAAAGAGGAGAATTTTTTCTGGTTTGGAGGTTTTGTTGTTTGTTTTTTTTTTTCATTTTTCTTTCTGTGCTGATGCACTGGAGTGTTTGGATAATATTTATGGGACCTATCTTGCAGATGTCATAGTGTAAGAAAATATCTGTGGTATTTAGAGCTAGCGATGCAGTCCTTTTAAATATCTGTATTGCTCTATAAAGGCAGACAGTGCTTCCCAGCATTCCTTATGGAACACAGGGAGAATGGCATGGACCTCTTGAATAATTAATATGGTTTTCAGAGCAGTAGTCATGGAAACCCAGGCAGTGTCACATATATGGATTTTAGGAATTAGGCACATTTTGAATTGCACATTTAGCCAAAAAATAGCATGCTGTAAATCTAAAGATCAGAAGCATTTTCTCAGTGAGTCTCTTATTTACACTGACAAATACATGTATCTCATGTATTTTTTTTGGTTTAAATTATACTTGGATTCCTAAAAAATGTATATGTTAGCTATCTAAAGGGCTGTTAGAAGCACTAACTGCCATAAGTCATCTTTTAGATGGCTTACTCTTTTTTTCTTTTTTTTTTTTCACACTAGACCCCTGAAGTTGTTAGGATGTAGGTTTTAAACTGTATGGCCAATTGCTGTTCACTTAAAAGACTGCAGCTTTACCACTAAAGTTGCTAGGCCCTTTCTATTAGTTCAGTTGTGTGGCTTTTTTATCTGTCTCAAAAAATGTCTCTTTAGGATCAATATCGTCATTACCTTGGGTGTGTGTGTGGAAGAAGTCAACCAGGCAGCAGTGAAAAGCTATCATCCAGTCCTCAGTAATATTGTACGTGTAAAGAATAAAAATACATGGAAGTTATTTATAGACCATAAACCCTCTGGTTTCATAAACCATTTTATACTATTATTTGCCCAAGTCTACAGAGTCTCTCCTGAGTTCACAGCACACTCAAAAGCTGTTTTTTATTTCTGGCTGTTTGAATTGGGAAATTAATTAGAAATACACTTACCAATTTATGGACATGAAAAAGCCATTTGGCCCAGTAAGCCTGCTTTCTTTTACCTTTTTTTAATCTTCATTTTGTTTTCTCTCTTTCAATCTACTCTCTACTATAAAAATATCAATCTGTTTCATAAACTCATTGAGACTTTGCGGCAATAATATTATTTGACAGCATAATATGGCATATTCATTACTCTCTAAGCAAAATTATTTTTCTTTACATTTTGTGATCCAGATTCCTCAGTTAGATGCACTCTTGCAGCTTTCATTGAAATCAATGAGACTGTTATAGCTATCACTGATAACAGATACTGGCTCTTTATTTCCAAGTGTGAAATGAAGGCCAGTTTTTGCTGTATTTTATTTTGACTGGTAATGAACAAGTTCTCCCCATCTCCCACATCTCTGTGCTATATGAAAATTTTCCTTGCAAGAATAAATTCAACCACTTTGACCCGTCTTGACATGAGATCTTTAAGTACCCAAGGTTAGTCAAGGTTTCTGAAGCTGCACCCCCTCTACAGTAAAATTAACTTACCTATGTGATGCTTAAAATTGTGGATAGAATTCCAGTTGTGAAGTAGTTATTAGAGAAATCACCTTGCTTCCTAT
Organism: Pseudopodoces humilis; assembly: GCF_049639895.1. Lineage (NCBI taxonomy): Eukaryota > Metazoa > Chordata > Aves > Passeriformes > Paridae > Pseudopodoces > Pseudopodoces humilis. Next base: position 14,154,122 of record NC_142214.1, on the reverse strand, counting down.
GATTTGTATTGCAGCCCTTGGTGCATCTCTGTGTCCTTGTTGCTATTTCTTTTACTGCAGCCACACACAGAAGAAATGGCTTCAGAGATTTTTCTACACTAAGCTCTAAATACCTTCCCAGTTGCTCTAAGCATTCTTAGCCTTCTTTTAATGTGTATTGTTTATTTTCAAATTGTTTCTTTTCATATGTATTCCCCCTTTCCTGGCTTATTATGCTACAGCACTGCCAGCCAAGTTATCTGTAGACCTTTATAAAGATGTACATTAGTAATGGAAATAATAAAAAAATCAAGAGGACCAAGTCAGAAGGGTGTGTGAATATCAGCCACCTTTATATTGGAAACCTCTCGTAATTCCCTGAGGACCATCGAGACTCAACCCCAGAAATTCCCTGCAGCTGATAATCTCACCTGTAGCGTTTGTTGGGAAGAGTCACAGGGAATTAATTAAAATGCTGAAACTTTTAGATAGATCAGAGAAGTTAAAGGTGGACAAGAATATGGTCCAGGACTGTAGCTGCATGCAGGACAATTCAGTGATGACTAAAACTGACATTCCCATAAAGCTCTCAGCTGGAGTTACATGGGAATTGTAACCAACTGAAGAGCTTGTTTTCAAAGCATATTCGGCTCTCATTTTCAACTGCTTTTTGGGTAGGTGTCCAGTACTTTGGTGCTACAGACCATCCCTCTTCCATTGTGAACTGAGACATTCATGGAACCAGTACTGTCCTAAGCTCTTTCCCTCTCGGGGTTGTTTTGCATAGAAGAAGTCTAAGATAATGATAACTTTTGCAAAAATCCATTTGTCTCCTGGTTTTAATGCAGAAAGTTATTTAGCAATTTAGTTTTCTCCTCACAGAGCTATACATGTATTTTTATGTACAGAGACACACACAAACACTTAATATTATAGTCTCAAGAAATTGATGCTGCTGTCATATCTCCAAGTAATCTGCAGCACCATCATTGCTGTGACCTTTCAGACCACTGAATGTAAATCAGATCCTTTCCCTCTGGTGAGCTCTATGGCACACTGAAATTGCTCACAGGTTGTGTTCAAACAGTGCCTATCAAGTGAGATGACAATGCAGGAAGCATATCCTCGTTCTGGTAGCACTGGCACATTTCCAGTGCTACACCGACTGCAGTGTTTTACAGTGCAGTCTGTGGTCTGTCAGGGAGAAGAGTGTGTGTGCACCTCTGTTAGCTGTCACATGCTTGCTTAGAGCCATTGTGTTCTCCCTAACTTCTACCCCCTGCTGATGGAAATCCCTATTCTTGGTCTTAAGCCATCAGAGCTCTGAAAATATTATTGGGTCCGTGGATTTGGGATTTTTAGATTGATGTTAATGGCAGTAACCAGGTAATGGAAGATGCTTCACATAAAGCATTATGCAAAATATTCATCCTGTATTTACGTAGACATTTTGAAGTCCAGGCAAATGTTTTAACACTTGGAAGTTCTAAGTGGGATGCAATGCCAGGCTCATGGGAAGAAGGCAGTATGAAACAAAGCAAGTGCAGAGTAGCAGCATAGAACTGGAAGTTCTCCTTGTGGCTTTAAAATCACCAGCTCCTTGTGTGATCATGTGCCAAGATGTATGTGCCTTAGGTTCTCTGCAGAAAGCAAAGCGACCATGATCACAAGTTTAATTCATTGCTAAAGGCTATGATTATAGAGAGGGAATAAGAGGATCAATAAATATGATTTCCATGAAAATCAGTCGGCCGATGAATGAAGAACACTGTTTTTTGGTTCATCCACTGTTACTTCTCATGTGACTGTAACAGCAGCAGTCTTATCATACCTTGCCTTTGGTAGACCTTTCAGCTTCATAATTTGTCAGTTTTCAGCAGAAGATCAAACAATGGGGTAAATATTTATGTAAGCCAATCTAGTTTTGATCTCTAGGGCTTTGATACTCAGAGCACTCAAATGGGACAGGAGGGCTTAAACTGTAATTCTTATAATGGCATTCACCACCCTGGCCTTTCCTCAGGATCCCTCTCTCCTCTCAGACATGCAGTGGAGAAAATCAGGTAGGACACTGATAGTCCATCCCTTTCCTCTTTGTCTGAAATTCTACATTTAAGTGGCTGTGGTTGCAGGGATATCAAAATTTAACACATTTATTTCTGGCTTAACAGAAGAAAAAAATGTGTTTGTTTGGGTATCTTGGTGTTCCTAGTATGTTTTCATCTTCTGCCCAGAATTGTGTAAAAGGGGCTGGTATTATGATGCTAGATTAAAGAGACTCAAAGTACAGCTGATCTGGCTTTTAATACGCTGTCAGTAGAAGAAGCTGTCTGAATGCTGTAGAGGGCTTTAGATCTTGGTTCCATCAGCTCACAGAGGAGATCAGGTGAGCCACTGTACCTCATAGAGCGAAAGAAACTGAAACCATGGTTCTTTGCCACAAATCTACATGGCACGAGGCCAGTTAAGAGCTGAAATAGGTTGGTATTAACGGCAGGGAAGTCTGGAAATGCTCTAATCATACCTCTCCCAGCAGGGCTCTTAGTGCAATGACAGGATGATCGCCTTGTCAGACTTTGAGAACTTTCTTCTTTAAACACACAGAAAATGGGGGGGCTGTAAAGGGGAGGAGGGAGAAGGGAAGGCAGAAAAAGCTTTAACTCTGCTGATACCGCTTCTTTAATTTGCTGTCAGTGATGCCACCGATGTTAATTCTGGCAGGGTTAATTATGAGAAATTAAAAAGCCGCTCAGAGCAGACTGTACCCTTTGTACTCCAATAAAGAGGCAGCTCTGGCATGAGAAAATTTCTTCATTAATATATATCCCCGAAGGGCTATTGCATACAGCTTTTGGAATATGAATCATAAACTCCCAGGGACCCTGCAGGAAGCAGGGGAGATAGGATTCAGAGGAGATTGACTGTGTTACTTTTACTGCTTCAGGAGAACGATGTTCAGGCTGGCAGGAAATCACCATGTCGGTGACATTTGGAAAGAAAAATTTATTAATTTGCATGTTGGCATGTTACAAGTTTTGAAATACAGTTTTAAATACGTTCTGTACAGGCCCTGCTGTATCAATGTTCTGTGTGTCAGTCTGTAATACATGCAGCTGTTAACACAGAGCTTAGCATAAGCATTGTAATTGTTTACCATTTAGTATTTTGCAGAAATGGCTTTAGGGCATGCATTTATTTCTCAGGAAAATTTCTCTGGCTTCTCACAAACTAGGCAGTATATGGCCTTAACCTAATGTTTTATACTAAATGGCAATGTGGTTGTACCACATACATTGTAGAAAGTAAACTGCAAAGAATACCAACCACATACAAATTGTGCAGCTCTAAAATACAACTGAAAAAAAGAGTATATCCCAAAACAATAATCTATAATTTGTATTAGTACAACTTGGCAAAGCCACATAATCAAGCAAATGTAAGTGCAAATGGAGTTAGATAATAGTGAAATACCTCAGTGATGTTAACTTTCAGGAGAAATAAGGCCCTATTGTTAAAAAATTATGTTCTTAAACCATTTGCAGTGTAACTCTGATGCTGACAGAATGTTCCAAAGTGCTGGTGCAATTTTGAAGTCTCTTCCCAGGAAAGATATTATGATCTGTAAGTCATTACTATATAGAAAGCAGCTAGACAAATTTAGTTTGCAGTACAGAGGTCTAAAAAACAGGCCAGAGAATTAATTTTCATAAGAAAAACATGTATTTTTTGCCTCCTCTAATATCAGTGAAGCACTGATATACAATGTGTAACCTTTCATTCAAGAAGCTCAACAGTTTCCAGAAACAATAATTAATTAACCTTAATAGCAGCTGCAATCTGTGGGTATTATTTTGGAACTTGTTGTAAATTGTCATTCAGAGGACTGAAAAAATGCAATTGAGATGGACCACTAAGAAAAAATGAAACATTACTTAAAGTAATTGAGAGTGCTTGGAAACAACCTCATAGGAGTTATTTCAGCAGGTTGCCTTTTCAGGCAGGCTACATTGAATATTCCTGTGGCAATTAGCATTGTAACTCTGGGTAGGAGCAGTCTGGAATATCATGTTAGAACCTGTGGGTTACTTCTGCACATCTGCAGTTCCAGAGTGCTGGGATCACTTTTTTGACAACTTAACCCTGCTTATCAATATTTCATTTTTCTAGATGCTTAGTTAACGTGGAGCTAGAGGTACCGGGTAGACAATGGGGCACATACAAGGCACAGTGTGATGTGGTACTGTTGTGGCTGAGGAGCAAAGTCAGAAAACCTGATGGCCATTTTCTTTGCTCTAGCTCTGGAATCCCACTTTGTACCTATGTAACTAAACATCTGCTATCAAAACTAGGGAAAAGATTAGGTATGTGCTATAAAAATGGCATTTCCTTTGCCACTGAAAAATGACTTTAACATTTCCAGGAATAAAGACCTCCTTTGTTTTCTTCGATTCTAATCCCTGTCTCCAATTTCACCTTAGAAGTGTGTGTCCCTCCCAAACCCTGAATCCCTGCTGTCACCAGCTGTGCATTTCTTGGCAGAAACCCACTTATCAATGTTAAGGATGAACTTTGAGGCTCATTGAAACATTCATTGTAATTCTCATGTAACAAACATAACATTTCAGCAAGATTTCTAATTACCTTTTGACTGCTTTTTTCGTAATGCCCTGTTGCTGTTGGAATGGCTCTCATGACATACACAGAAATAACATTAGACTGTAAATCTATTTACTGGAGCAGTGGAAGGAAGAAAAAAATGTAGAAGGGGAGAAGGTCATTCTTATAATTAGTGTAATATATCAACATTCTGGGAAATTGAAATAGGAGAAGTTGTTAGAAATGGAAATTTGACTGAAAGTGAAAGTTCATCTGTGAGTCTCTTCTTCCCCATTTCCCTACTGTTACCTTACCCTCCAAAGCAACCCTTCTGACAGCTCCAGGGTAAGTTTTTCTCACAGGCTCGATCTGCAACCCAATCCACAGGCAGGGTGAGCTGCTTGTACCCTCCTGAAGAACGACTGCTTTAAAATATTCACACAGGAGACATGGGCAGTGTTCTCAAATGACTCCAGACCACTGCTTCCCAAGGCCTGAGGGGCACTAAGCAGCCGGCTGGTGCAGGGCTGGGTTGTGCAGCTGTGTCTTCACTGCTTCCCATTCAGGTCTGCATCAGTCGATTGGAGAGCCCTGTTTGTGCCCTGTCCTTGCTCACTGGTGACCAGGGGACACCCAGAGGTTCCCAGCATTAAAGGGAGTCTGGTATCATGGTGAGGATGATCAAAATTTAAACAGAAAAGCTAATCCTTACGTACACACAGTATCAATTGGGAATCAATACACAGGCTACTGGGACTGGCAGTGACTGCCTAAAACCCTTTCAAAATCTTTTCATTTCTAACAGTCTGTCCCAGATATCTGGATATTATCTAGGAAAGATCATGAAAACTGCCCTGTTTTCAACAGAGTTTTTCATCTAAAATGCAGTTCACTCGCAACTTGTTACTGTCTAAAGAGAATGCTAACGCTGCCACATTTCCTCATTAGCTTTGCATAAGACAGACTCCTGTGTCACAGCTGATGGAGCCTTTATGAGCCTTTTAGCCAAATGACTGATGTTTCCCTCGTTATGTCAGATCTGAGGGCACTGCTGGCATCTTTCTTTATTCGCTGTCTAACACCATCAATCGAGCAGCTGCCATGCACCCATGATCAGGCTGATTATTAAAATGTGCTCAGGAGGCTGCTGACACCAATTTTCTTTCATCTGAAGAGGCCAATATACACTGGCTTGAGCTGACAGTTATGTACATGTAATATTTAGTGTAGGAACCAGCAGGTAAAGACTGAGGCTGATACCACAGAATCTGGATCTTGTCCATTGAGATTACCATTAAGACTTTATAGAAACAATGGTGATGTTTGCTTTGTTTATTTTTTTTACTGTTTTGTAAATAGGGAATCGCTCTTTTTGTTGGGGAGCACTTTCTCTAAAATACAGCCCTTCCTCTTACATCCAGTGTCCCTGATGATGAGGGGTCACAGCCATTGAAGAGTTTGTTAAACTTGAGTCCTGCTAGAGCCAGGCTCTTGTGGGATAGCTTAGTCATAAGGTGTATCACAGTTGTCTTCTTTCTCTGCTGTCTCTTCCTTCACTGATATGGCAGCCTTTTTCAAAGGGAGACAGCTCTTGCCTTTTTTCTGATGATAATAGTGAAAAAAGTATTCTGCAAACAGTGTAGTTCAGAGCCATGGGCTGACCCAGCATGTCAGGGATTCATCAGGAACTCAAGCTCACCTGAGTTTTCCCTACCAACAGCAAACACAGCTTGGCTGCAAATTTGTGTGGCTGTTAATCACTTTTGCCTTTGGAGTCTCTAATCTTGGATATTCTGAATAGGCAAAGAGTAAATTAAAATCTTTAGTGCGCTTGTCATTTTTGATACTTAAGGATGACTTGTGATGGTTTGATTGACTGTGGTTTTTTTTAATCATAAGGCTGTATGTTTTTAAATAAATATTTGAAGTTTAATGGTTATCAGATGTAGTTATGTTTTAGTACATCAGTATGGTTGTGTGTGACTACAAGGTGTAGCCAAATGGGTGTCATATTGAGATTCTGTACATAGGCTTATGTAGACATGACAAGTACAGTGTAGCACAAGAGTGAAGAAGGGGAAAAATCACCTTGCCAATATCAAACAAACAAGGCTGCAGAGCAGGGAGAGCTATCATTGACTCTCACCAAGTTCTTCTTGGAAATAGGGGGGGGCAGAAGTTTTGTGCTCAGCTCTGGTGGATCCTCTTGCCCTTGTCCTGCCCCAGTCTGTCAATGTGCTCAGACCTCCCTTTCTGTGACCTGCCTTGTCAATAGACGAGTATGCTTCAGAAATGGCTTCTGCTTGTGAGACTGTGTGTTCTTCCCAGATGCTGCACTGTTTAGACCCAATCCATAAGTTGGCTGGAGAGGAATTCTAGGAGCTATTGCTCCCTCAGTTTCCTGCCTGCTGCAGTCCTACAGAACATGCAAAACTGAACTGTATCCCACTGTATAAATACACACATTTTTTCCACAATTCAGTTTGTTGGTTTTTTTTTTTTCCTCAAAGAAAGAAAAAGTATTAATCTGCCTGTGTTCCTAGGGGATGGGAAACCCTCACAGGCCTCGTGATTATCAAAACCACCCTTAAACTCATAATACTGCTAATTAGCTCCATAACATTGCTAAGCAGTTAACACTTTTATTGTCTGTCTCAGCTCACACCCAAGAGGTTATTTCTCTTGAAAAAAGCCCTCTCCTTAGGGGGAGACCAGAAAAGACCAGATGAGAATGACTGAATTAACAAAACTCAGAGAGTGAAATTACAGTGAAACCTGGTTTGTTCCTGTGTACCAGGAGGAGGGTTTGCTGTGAGAGAGTGTAGGGACTTGTCATAAAGATGACTGCTGCAAAAAGAAGAATGTTTGATTATGGTCCTAAATCTCCAAACATCTGTGTGTCTGTGGTGCCTTTATGACAGTCGTTTTGCGTGGCTGAGTGTGCATGTGTGTCTGTGTGATGTGTGCGCAGAAAATTCAAAGACCGTGGTCCTGTGCAGTTTTTTAAACTCTTATTCTGGGAATGCTACAGAATTAACCCAAATTCTAATTGCATGATATTCTATGGCATTAAGAGAATACATTTTACACGGCCCACCTGCTAATGTAACTAATTAACAGCCATTCTCATTAATTAAATTGATCAGGATCATAAAATAATCTCAAATTGCTGAACGTGATCAACAGGAGTGAAATGGTTCCACTTTAATTCCTTAATGATTTTTTCATTATTAATAAAAAAAAGTAGTTATTTGATCAATTTTATCTTCTTGGAACTGCAACTTGGAGCAATTAGAGTAGACATAAAGTTGGTGCAAACAGAACTACATCTCATCCAGTAGCTAATTAAGCAGTAAGACCTAATAGGGCGGGGTGTGTGTGGGTGTGGGTGTGGGTGTGTGTGTATGGTGTGTGTTAGGAGAAAATCACTCCCCAGAGGATTTAAAAAAAAAATAAAAGAAAGAGGACCTTTGCTCCCTCAGGAATCTGATTATCTTCGTACAACCACATCCCCATGATTCCCTTCTTGCTAGCAGGATGTTCTGTGAGATTTTATACAAAACTGAATTGGAGGGGTGGGAAATCTTTCCAGAGTCTGAGGAGAGAAATGGTGAGCTACACTCTCAGCGTCTAACTGGAAGGCTCACCAAATAAGAAGTCATTTACATCTCGGAAATATCCAGTCACTAGCTTTTCTCAGTAAAGCCAGCATTTGCTGCCTGTTCTTTGGATGTTGTATAGATCTTTCTTTTGACAGTACATAGCTCTTTTTTGATGTGCAAACAAATCTGGCCTTTGTTCATATTGGCTTCAGACATTTGATAAACCATGAATCCAGGCTATTGAACTGTGATGTTACATATTGGTAGATAAGCTATAAACAAGATTTGTAATGTGTATGTTCACAAAATAACACACAAATCAAAAAGAGTTCACAATTATGTTTGTCGTAATTTCTTATGATGTTATCGCTTCTCATTATCCCAATTTACTGAGACGTTAACAGTGTTTTGCATGGTCACAGAGCTAGAATGGTTTATAGCAATACTGAGATACCAGCACATTTCAGTACATGGTAATTCACAGATAGTAAATAAATTATATATATGTATGTATGTGCATGTGAAAAAAAATAATATATATATATATTTATATATTTATATATATATATATATAGTTTCATGCACAAGAGCAAAGTTGCCCAGACTTGGAGACTTCAGGTGTCTTCCTAAAGTTACCTCCTAAAGATTAGCACCTCTTCTCATAGAGAAGCATGCTAACTGATCCTGGCCATACCTGGAGCAGGTGAGGTGGGCTGCTATTGCTCTCCCCAAGAGGGCATGGAAGGCCACGTGCCTCCAGTGCCTCGGAGACCCTCTTTGGATGGCTACATGGCAGCCAGATGTGGGAGCAACCTGTGAATGTCTGCTGTGAGGTGGGTGGGTTGTCCTTGGCTGCTGTGCCCTCATGTGTGCCAAGAATAGAAGAGGGTGTGATGGATGATGTTCTTACTGGATGCCTGGATGCCCAGGCGAGCCAGTAATTTGTTCTTGTGGAGGAGTTACTGGGGAAACATTTTGTTCGTAAGGCTTGGAGATTATTCCCTGTTTTGATCCCTTGTGGTTGGACTTACTGTGGCTTACCCAGCAACAGAAATACAACATAGTCTGTCATGGTAATGCTTTCTGTGTGGTCATAAAGATCTACAGTATTTAACCTAGTTTTGCGTGAAATAACTAGATTTAGATCAGTCACAGTCATTTTGTAGAAGAGAGAAAGAATATTAACTTGGTCTGGAAATGTGATTAATTCCAATTTGCTGTTTTCAAAGATAAGCTATGCTCACAATTCTATTAATTAAAAAATTTGGAGTTTTCCATTTTACTTCATGCACCATTTTTTAATGAAATAAGTTTGTCTTTCTTGTTATGACTGATGCCTGGCTCAAAGTGCCACAGGCTTCCTGAAGGAAAAGTAGTGTGTACTTGTTGTGACCCTATGAAATGAAGATAAATGGTTTCATGCAAGATAAATTATGGGCTTTATGACATACATAAATATACAGTAGATTTTATCCTTTCCATAAAAATGTTCTTAGATTTCTAATATTGTGTTTTAATGCAGTTTTGTTAACAGGATGACAAATAGTGAAAATATGTAGGTATTAAAATAGGATGCCAGATTTGTGTGCTGCTCATTCAACTGTCAGCAATTGCTGCTTCTCTAAGAGCAGTCTGACTTTGACCTTGCTAAATATTCATTTCATGTCTCCAGCATTGCTTGATTAAGTCAGGCAACTTTCTATGTGTAGCTGTACTTGGCATGAGTCTGACTGCCATGTGGAAACACTTTTTTGATCAAGGTTAGGAACGAGCAAGACCTTGTTAAAAACTAAACAAGCACTGGAGTTAGGAGATTTGCATGAGCTAGAAACACTGGTTTCTTATGAGAACTATTGGTTTCACATCTTTTTAGTGCACAGCAGTTGTCAGGCCTGCATTATATGTAAGGAAGAGGAAATGTCAGTTATTAACATAGTGTAAATGGCCTCACTAGGAATACAAAGTGACCTTTAAACTAAAAACAGCAAAAAAGAGGAGAGGAAATAAAAGAGATTTACTTTCTAATTGGCTTTAGTAATTTTTGTTGAGAATGTTTGGCATTTGGATATTGCATCTTGCTTATGCTACTAAACTTGGCTACTACTAAAAGCAACGATGACAAAACCAATAATAGTTCTTTAAAAAAGTTGAACTGTGCTGTGAGTGTATATGGGGTGTGTGTGTGTGCAGTTTATTTTCTGCCAGTGTCCAAATTGCTCAGTCATGACCTCACAAGCCCCGACTGAAAACCACTATTGCTGGCAAGCCATACTGTGCTTAAATGTAAGTCACCCATTAATTGATAGGTTGTGGGATGGATTCCAAATGTGCAGAAAGTCATGCAGCCAGTACTCTGCAGCACTCAATTGAGTCACGCTATCTGAAATGAGCTTTGTGTCTGATCCTGTATCTTATTTGGAAGATCTTACAGTAAATGGTGCATTTTTGAAATTGGATTGTCTAACTATTGTACTTATTCAAAAGGCAACACAGTGTAGGAATATTTGTACCTATGAATATCCAGGTGTGTTGCCCTTTTGAAGTCAGCAGTAGTCAGAGTTGATAAATGTCTTGGCTGGAATTTAGCAACACAATGAACCTCTGTATAGATATCCCACATGGTATCAATTGAAGCTCCATTTAAAGCTTAATTGTTGGCTCATACAAGCAAAGGAAAGCTTGGCTAGACAGATGGAAAGAGCTGCTTTAAGAAGGGATCAGAAAAGGCATTGCTACTTGGCTGGCCTAAATCCACTAATCTGATGTTGTTATTAGTGATAAGGAGCAGCAACCAGGATAAAATCTCATTCTCTGCAAATGTCATTTAAATAGGACTCTGATATTTTCCAGTCAAGTAGACAGGCTTTAGTCAAATAGTGAGCACTTTATTTGTAAATGCAGGAGGAAAAGAAAAGCTTTAGTTCAGCAAGTTCTTAAGATGTCAGCTTACTAGTATTGATTAATCGTTCAGCAGTGGCAGCTGCTTCTTTATTAAAAGCATAGCTCTCCGTACAAAAGATATCAGATGTAGGAAACGTTTGTTGACAATTTACCTTTTCTCACAATGTGGCAAGAGCTCAGTCTGTTACACATTCCCCTACTTTCTGGCCCTGCAGCTCAGATAATACCCATGAAGGAATGTATTAGTCCATCTGCACAGGGTAGATTGTGGCAGCAGGACTCCACTGCAAATTTCATTCTGTTTGAAACAGACCTGCAGCGCCACTTCCCAGTATGGGAATTAATTCATGGAGAGCCAGTGCTACTAAGGAAAAACCTTTAGTTTGGCTGTATGGATGTGTTTGGATGAGTTTGTGTATGGATGAGTTTGGAGTGCACAAAAAAATTGCATGATGAAACCAGAGCTAAGAATGAGACAATTGCCTGACTTTCACACAATGAGAGATTTAAATTGAGTGCATCATTGTCTGTTTGCATTTTGAGTGGTTTAAAACTTTTGATTTCACCAACTGCTGAAAAAAATGATTCGTCTAGTAATTTGTCACACCACACAGGGATCTGGAGGTGTTTATGGACATGGGGACATAGAGAGCTATTTACAGGAAAATATTCCAAAATGTGCATTTTCTTCTATGTCTTTGTGTAAATTTCTCCTTAGACTTAGGACATGTGTCCTCTTGCTGAATTTATATTATCTGATTCTGTGGAGTCTCTCTGTGGAAGAATGTAGGCAATTAGATGTATTTCAGGCTGAAACGATTCACCTTTGGGGTCCCCCCTTTGTTGTTTGGTGCAAGGGAAATCTGTGTGACTCCTGCCACTTCATTTCTTGAATGTATTTCTAAGGAACTAATGAAGGCACTATTAAGTGGACAGAACAGTGGAAGCAAATATTGCACAGAGTGCTAGAGCACAAGCCAGGCTTATCCTATTGCTTATATATTCCTTTCTTGCCAAGTGCAGAGCTGGAGAGAGTTGCTTTTCCAAGTGATTATAAGAAATCTTAAGTAACATCAGCATACATATCTTTTCTTATAATGTAAGTACACTTTATAACCAAATATTATTCTGGGAATTTGAATAGTTTCTTTGCTGTACACCACCCTTAGCTGAATCTTGTATCTCCTGTTTCCTCTTTTTGGCTTCCTCTTTCAATCTGAGCTTTCCTGACATGTTCTTCAGAAATAAGGCAATTTGACTGATACCCTGTGAATTTGGTCTTGGCTTTCATGGAGGCGGGGAAATTAAAATGGATTGAAACTGATAAACTGTTGCCTCACCTTCAGCAAATACATAGCTGTAGAAAGAAAGAGAGAAAGGTGCTTTTAAATCCTAGTAATTTTTGAATACTGAGAATTCCTGGTCTTGGGTTAGTATCCAAGGTTTTTTGGATGTCAGACCTCTCAGGCTCGTGCGTCTTGGTAAAAACATGAGCCGCAGAGCTGAGCATATGAAGTGCAGCTGGAACTGTTCAGTATCTGAGCTATGGTTGAATTAACCAATTAGGGACTTATCCAAATCTGCACTGTCATGTCCAAGTCCTTGGGACACAATAACTCGTTTGACACCCTGGCTTTCTCATTTACATTATTTTCCTTGGTAGAGCAAGCCAGCTTTTAGTAGATGTCAGATGTATGAGCTTACTCCCTGAAATACCAATTCATAGTTTTTAAAAGCTGCTGTTCAGACAAAAACCTAAATTAATTTTTGAGCTCTTTGAGGTGTTTACCTGTGACTAATTCTTCTAAACAGCTCTGCAGTAGTTAGAAAAATATTTTTTATTAGAACCTGAGAAAGAAACCTGCAAATTTTCATTCTGCAGTAGTATTTATACTTTAACGTTTCAAAAAACGAAGCACTTGTGTCAAACACTCAAGCAGACCAGGTTTCACTTGTCTTCCCTTGTTATTGAGACTGTGATACTGTTTGTCTCAAATGCCTGCAGGTATAGTTTGGGCTTTAGGTGTCCTGAATTAGCAATTTATGGAGTCATCCAGCAGTAAATTCAGTCACTGACCTTTGTTCATGCTATCCGACTGTTTACGGTTAAGAACCCAACTGGGGTGATCTGGTGGATAATATATGTAACTGTGATGTGTCAGGCATTTTTTCTCATTTAGAAATCAAAAGTAATTTGTAAATGGTTTTTACAAATGGTTACAGAATGGTACCTTATACACCTACTAATTCTATTTACTTATTAAACCTGTTATATCAAAATTAATAGGTGATACTACTGTATCATTTTGTCCAAGATTTATATTTTAAAAAAAGAATATTGAAATGTCAACAAAACTATTCATGACTGATATTAGACTAAATTGAATAAGCAGTTCATTAAAGTTGACGATTTCTTTATTTATAGTTACTGTAAGAAGTAACTTAGAGTTCCCACCTGTAAGTCACAGTGAGGTAAAACATCTAATTGTCTTTATAGGGAAGTTGATAAGATTTGAGGACCTGTATTTGAATAATGTAATGTACAAAATTAACTAATCACTTGATCAGGATAGTAGTATTTAGGGAAATTTTTTTTATCTGTTTATACTTGGTACTCCTTTGTTATGGCAGTACATGCCCATAGGTGACTGAGGGCAGCTTGTGGTCTGTTGTAGCAAGAGTAAGATAAAAGTCAGAGTGATAACCATCCACCTGAATTTAACTCCTAAAAGAAACAGATAGTTTATTTTGTCAAGAGCAGTCATTACTGACATTACTGTCAGTTACCTGTTTTTAAATATTAGATAACATGAGTACTGGGATAATGAAACAGAGCAGGAGGAGGGAAATGCAAAGTTATATATGTTATTTACCCACCATTTTTATGTGGCAGTCCCGGATACCACACCTCAGCTCATCTTTAGTAACTGATGACACAAGAAAAACTGAAGTTTGGAGGGCCTTCTTTTCCTTTTAATTAAGAAACAATGTTTAAAATCGACAGTGTGAGGGATGTGTTTTTTTGGCTTGGGCACAATCTGACAAATACTGTCTGCCAATAATGTCACTTCCTAATGGGTGTGTCCAGAAGGAAATTGCTGTGCGTTCGGACTGATGTAGGAACTCAGAGGGATCCTTTGTGAGCTGTGCTCATGGATTTTAGAGACACAATTGTGCATTTTTTTCTAAAATTCATCTCAAACATAAGGTGGTTTTGGTGTTGGCTCCTAGGGACTACAGGAATGTAAATTGAGAGTGCTGTATTTATAAAATAAACATAGGTGCTGGTCTGAAGCTGTCTGCTAGAGTAAAAATGTATTTTAAATTACATGTGCCTGAGGCTTTACCTTACTTGCCGTGGGCAAGGCAAATCCTCCAGCCATGGCACTGTATGCACAACTACGCTACTAAGAAAACACTGCTTTGGGAATAATTGAACCTATACATTTTGTAAAGCTTCTGCTGAAAAATATTACCAGATGATTTTTTTTTGGCCATCTTTCTTGCATTTTCACTCTGTCATGCTCACGTTAATGCAGAGTTAAACACAAGGCTGAACTTCCACTCTGGCTGAAAGTGGTGCTCTGCTAATGCCATCTATGACTCTGAAGCTATGAGCCAGATTAATGGAAATGAGATGTTCCACTTTTCCAGCATCCCTAAAAGTGATTCCCTGCTTGGCAGGGTGAGTGCAAAGGAGACTTGATTTCTGCTCAGTATAATTATTAAACCCAACCAGAGCAGCAGCACTTGAAGATAGCAGTTTCCAGAATCATCAGAATCAAAATACCAGCCCAGTCTTGCACACTGTGTTTTTTATTTTTCTTGGAGCTCTTGGGTGATGCTTGTATTTTTAAGAGGATATAAAATGCCTATGCTCTTTACATAGATTTTTATTTAGTAGTTGTATGTGGGAAATAGTAAGCAGGAAAAAAACCCCAAATCTTTAAGGATTTTTGTTTTTCCTGACATGCTTTCCAATGCCTGGTAGGAAGTGTCTCTGCTTAACTGGAAAGGTGCTGCAGCTGCAGACTAAAGCTGTTAGCTTGGGTGGGATTGCACAAGTGAGCCAGGCCAAGTTCAGGTCTCTTTTTTGTTACTTGTGCCTCTGCTTCCTAGGAATATAAAATGTCTTTTGGCAATGATAATATCAAATGATGAAACTAACACTGGAGAGTTTAGTATTTACAAAAACTCAGTAAAATAAAGAGCTCCAGAGATTTGATTCCTAAGTCCTGAAAGCAAGTATAAAAACCTCCCACATTCATGAATGTATGTTGAGCAGAAATGAAACATTTAGATTTTGCTTCTCTTTTTCTATTTGTGCCTTTAGGGGGCTGTAGTAGAAATGGAATACATAATGTATTGACAGGAGATATATATTCCACTTGTGAGTACAGCTCTGAATCCTCTTGGCTTCACTGTTTCTGAATCATCATGTCTTTCCTCAGTGGAGAGATAAATATGACATTCACTTCAACCCATTTAGCCCATTATTCATTTATATAAAGCAGGATCAATTAAAACATTCTTTTGTGCATTTGCACATTCTACATATGGATCAAACGGGAGTTAAAAATATCTGTTGCAGCAAATGTGGTGGATGCTCTCTGAATACTGAGCACGCTACTCCTGCAACTCCTCCGAGCCGTTAACTGACATTCAGGAGCTGCTGAAACACAGAAATAGACACTTGTTTGCTTTGGTGTTTGCTCTGTTCCGTGATAAGATTCATACCCACTCACTTACCTAAAAAAGTGCATTCCTTTCCACTTTCACAGCTGCCTGGGAGTGAGTATAGGCACAGCTCTTCATCCATGGACAGGGGCAGAGGTGACCAGAGTTTCTGAGGTAGATGTCCCTATGCCAGGAGGGTATTAGGTAGTGCTGGAGTATCAGAATGAATTATTTTCCTGGCATAGCTCCTTTCTGAACATGTGTTTTGATTTTTTGTTCAATCTCTGAGAGTTTGAGAAGAGAATGAAGTTAAAATAAAATCCTAAAAAAACCCTAAGAAATTCCTGCTATCACAGGCTTAAGGAAATAAGCCAAAATACACATTTTCAATTCCAACAGCATTTCTGAATGGTGTAAGTCTCTGTTGGCTTAAGTGTTTCTTGGCACCAAATGCTGATTATATATGTCTCAAGGAGACAATCAGCATGTTCATACAAAAGTCTCAATCCCTAAAACACAGTAACATGTGGTTGCCACTAAAGATTTGCTGTCGAAATAGATAAGGAAATTTCTTCTGGGTTACAATATGGGGCTTTACATTGAAAAGCTTTGTTTTGCATTAAGAGGTAGTTTGTGGCATTGTGAAATGATTAAATGGTATGCAGCATAATATAGCTTGAATAGAGTAGAAATATGGTAAGATATAAACTGGTTTGGTGGTTTTTTTCCCAGCAACTCCGTAATATTTAACTATTGCATTGCTGCCTGAAACAAATAATTCCAGGCCTTACTGAGGAAGATGTGGTGCTGTGCAAAGCTTTTCCACAGGACTTCGTGTACTGTGGCCCAGTTGTAGATGGACACCTGCTGCCTTAGGGAGTGGAATGGCCCAATCTATATGAAATATATAAAGTTCTTGGAAATCTTTAAGAAAGATTTCCAATGCCTGTTTAAAAACTGCACAAAACTGCTGTGAATGCTCTGCTTTTTGGTTAAGTTGTTAAAATGGTTATTATTTTGTTATCTTTGAAAATGGATGCTGCATTAACTAGTTTGAATTTGACTGGGTTCAGCTTCCAAGCACTGCATCTCGTTACACCCTTTTCTGCTAGATTAAATACCCATCTGCTCTCAGCAGTCTCTTTTCTCTGTAAGTATTCATAGTCTGTGATCAGGTTGCCTCTTAACTTCCTTTATGAATCAAATAGACTGAGCTCTAGTCTCTCCTTGTAAGACAAGTTTTTCCAGGCCCTCTAATTGCTCTTGTATCTCTTGTCTGAATCCTTTGCAAGTGTTAGAGGAGGTGGGGAATAAACCAGCTAAGCAGGGGAGGCCCACTTTTGTTTGAGCAGTTCGGTATAAGGAATTGTTCAGTCCTATTGAGACGATTTAGAGGTACATCATGGCGAAGAAGGAAAACAAAGCAGTGTGTTTCATCTGGCAAATAGATGGGAATCTATGGCTTTCCATCAAGCATCACTTTTCTAAGCAGCCCTGTCTTCTCAGTCATTAGCAGAAATTCAAGCTGAACTCTTGTTACTACTCCCTCTTGGTGCCTCAGTCATACATATTTGCCATCACGCTCCAGTTTTGAACTGTGTGGATTGTGTCCTCTGATGTCTGGGGTAAAGTTTCTATGCTTTGTATAATCCCAAAATTAACATTAAAATGATGTTGAGAGGTTCCCAGTAAAAGCATCTTGATAATTCCATGGTTTAAATAATTTTAAGGGTTATTTTAAAGTAATATCTACTATTTGTTACTTTAAATATATGTAATAGATGCCCTATCTGCTTTTGTGAAATAAGGCATTTTTATGCAAGCTTAGCTGCTTATTAATAGGGCTTTTCTGTACAACTTTAGGGCACGAGTATTCTACCAAATAATAGCGTATTATTTGGTATAACTGTAAACCAATGAGTTGAGGTAATACCCAGCTCCCTCTTTCTGATTCACATTTTCTAAATAGAAAATAAACTGCCTATAGGCAGATGTCACCATATCCTCATGCCATACAATTAAATAATTTTTAATAATCCTTTTATCATGTAATGTTTCATCAGTGTAAACAAAAATGTGAATAATTGAAGATCTTGGTGAGGTCTTAATGTTGATTGTCTTGCCAGCAGTTTGTTTGTGCTGAACCTTTGGGATTTAATGGAACTATGGTGTGACACTGTTCTGATTTAATGCTGTTTACATTTAAACATGGTAATAGTTAAGATGAAGCTAGAATTATTGAAGAATCAGAACAACTAATTGTGATAAAACCAGAATACTTTAAAAAGTTTAAGCAAATACTTTGTCCTTCAGATTATATGACCTGAAAATAAAACTTTGCAAAGGGATTTAATAAAACATAGGCTATCCTGCGTGAGAGCTCTCTCAAGGGTTTTCAAGGAGTAAATGGTTACCATTACCAGAGGTAATGTACTTCATTTGCTTTCCTAAGAAGCTACTTTGATATTAAGAGAAACTCCTGAGCTAGGATTGGAATTTAAACTCCTGAAGGGTATTTCATCTTCCTCCCCAACAGCAGCTTGTTCAATTCAGAGGTCAGCTTTATTAGTGATATCAAACTGGCTTTAATAATTTCAGTGTTATTTCTCAATTTTTAATGATTTTTTTTTATTTTTAGTTTCTGCAACATCAGTATTAATTTCTGCTGTTGTTACAGAGCAGCTGGTGATGGCTCTGTTCAGAGTTTCCCACTAAAAAGATCCTCCATGTATTAATAATATTTTTCTCTCTTACTAGGTCCACATTTTAGGTGCAAAATTTTTTTATTGTAAGTAGGAAGCTATACTAGCTATTTATTTTCTGTTACACAGCTGTAGTTGGCTCCCTAGTGTACTTCTCTGTGCAGAATTTCCCAAGGGAATAATAGTACATGGGAGTTTTGAGGGCAAAGAGATTTCCCCTCACCTCCCTTCTCAACAATGGCTCAGTGGAAGTATCTGTGTAAAGAAGGTAATACATAACTGGATGTGTTTGATTAAAAATAATTTATTCTTCTGGGTTACAGTATTTTTTTAAATGTGATTTTGATAAGTACTGTCTCTGCAAAATAAAGCCATCCTTTGACTGCAGTAGGGCCTGATTTAGTGTTTGCAGAGGTCAACAGAGCTCACACTTAGTTTTTGAGCGATTTGCTTCTGATGCACAAAGGGGTTGATCCACAAGACTGTTCAGCTGAGCTTGAGATAGAAAGAATAGAAACTGCACACTGGAATGTGGTATTTGCCTCAAGGCACCTGGAGGAGATGATGACCCACTGGAACTGGAAACAAATATATTTCTGCCATTTTTGCCATTTCAGTTCCTTTGTTGTAGCTCATACTCATTGCTTGAACTTTGAGCTGCTTTTCCTCTCCTTGCTTTAAAATGCCGGACCAGTTCCAATAATCCCTATTAGCCTCCTGGGTTTCTCAAGCACTTGCATGTATGATCTTTACATGATATGTTTCTTCTAAATTTCCCCCTCTGGTAGCCATTGTGGTGGGAGTGTGAAGTGTAAAGTGGGGGCTCTGAAGGACTTGGCACAGTGTAAACACATCTCCACATATATACCACTCAGACATCTGGCTCAGTTGGACCAAAAGGCCCTCAGCAAAGACATCTGTTTTGGTGTTGTATACCAAGCCTTGCATTGACAAGTGAAGGTATGAGCACTGAACATAAACATTACCTCTCCTTCCCTTGGTTTTGGCACTAAGAAATGCCACTGTTCTAATGTATAAAATTCTTCTGCTTGGCATGGCAAGTGAATTTCATTGTGGGGCAAGATTACACCTGCTTTCTGTAGCAGGCATAATCATTGCATTGATCTCATTTATTTGTAAGTGTAAAACAGAGACTGGAATTTCATCAGGTACCAAATCCCCTTGGCTTTGTTTAATTGGACTTGTTGTATGCAAAGGACTGGCAGGTAAATGCATTATATATTCATATTGCATGCTGGTTTCTTATGTAAAAATAAAAACTGTTATGCTCTTTCTCATGGTCAAGTAATAGATTAGAAAATTTGCTTCCAGTTGATGAGTGAGGTATTATATTCTGACCTGCCTGTTGGCTGATGCTGACAGCAGACTTGGCAGATAGCAGGGAAGCTCCAGTATTTCATGTTGTATGCTACTGCACAAATAATAATACTATTTCCAGTTCTCACAAATTGTGATTATTACCCAACTGCTCATGACCGTTCTGTTTTCTCAGTCTTCCCTGGAAAGCTCTTTTTTGCTGCCATAGGTCTCTGCGTGCTTCCTTGCAATCCTGCTGCTCTCCAGTAGGATTCTGTCAGTGTTTGCTGGATTAGCAGGATAATTTGCTTTCCTGGCATGTTTTGCTTGACTGTGAGGACAGACTGCTCAAAAGAGGTGAGAGTTAACCTGGTGCATCAAAATGCAGAAACCAGTAACTATCATTAGCTGAGGTTCTCCCGGTGCTGAACTCGTGGTCTTTAGGAGCAGCCAGATTGGTATGTCGGTTGCTGGTTTAACATGCCAGCCTAGCCTGATTCCAAACTGAGTTGCAGTGTTATTATCCTTCAGAGACAGTGCAGTGATGGTGATCTTTGACCTGCATAAAATAAGTCAAAGGAACAAAACAAAACTTCAAAGATCACAAGTGTGCCCAACACTTTTGAGTTTATGAGAACAAACAGTTAGCATGAGTATTGTGAAGATGTAATAATTTCATCTGAACCTTAGCACATTTTTGTAATTAGAAATCAGACAGTTTTAGAGGTCAAATTCCTTTTTCTCTCTTTTCTTTCTTTTTCTCAGCAATCAAATCCTATGATTTGATTTTCTTTTAACATTTTGCATATCACATACTCTGATTTATCACAAAAAATATATGTTGCATATGCAGGTAGTAAAGAGCACTTATGGACCTGTTTTTGACAGAACAAGTCATTTGACCCAGCTGCAGTAAAATTTTCCTGATTTGGGCTCATGAGCAGGAGAATGATTACAAATTTGAGAATTTTCTGAGGTAGGGAGCCAGGAAACAGCTATAAAACATGGAACAAATGCACCCTATAATGTACTTTGTTCATTTATTTTGTACCATAAGGATAGTTTTGTTTTAATTATTTATGATAATAAATTTGTGACTAAGGCATTCTGCTATGTTTTGTAATGAAAGTGAAACCTGTGTGATGCAGGGCCCCTCCACAGCATCCTGGTATTAAACATGTTATGCAAATGGATTAAGGAGTTTGTCGTATTCTCTTTTAGGGGTTGTTTTGTTATCGAGTAGGGGTTGAAACCTTGTTTTCTCTCTCTCCCCATCTTTCCTCTCCCTTCCAGTTAAGGGGCCTAAAGCTGTTTCATCTATCAAAAATAGCCACTGTTAGAAAGAAGCTCTTAATTAAGACTCAGTATCCTGCGCCTTTTAATGGATGAGAGCTCAACGAAAGCATCGTAATATTTCCAGACATTTTCAGTAAACTTATAGTGAGCATCACAAATCTGCTCACTGGCTGCTTTTATTATCATGCTAAGGATAAAAAGGAGGAGTTGGAAATACAATCAAAATAGCCTTTGCAAGTCACCTGTAAAATCTTTATGTGCAAATTATGGCAAATGCAGCTCAGAGGCTTTACAATAGTTCATTTCTAGTGGCATGACTTCTTTCCTCTTACCGGTGATCTATTTAAGCAAAAGTTATTGAAGCAAAAGACATGTCCTGGGGAATTAATGATTGTGTGGGAGGAGTTGATAACCTAAAGTAGAAGTGAGGGCCATCTATCCCAGCCCATCATTAGTCTCCAGAAAATGCCCTGTACCTGCATCACTGATTTACTGATCTCTTTTCTTTGTAATATTTCTGATTGTTCTTTTTTATTTTTCATAAGTGAAAAAGATAAAACGCATTACCAATTTGTTGTCGGTGGTTTTAATAATCCTTAAGTACTGTGCTGATACTTATTTCATCTGTTTTAACCTGGTAGATTGATGGCATACTAAGCAGTGCTTAAAAACTTGACAAATAATAATAATGTATGGACCATTTATCAAGAGTTAATGCCTCTCTACTAGCCACTTGAATATTTTGCATTTGTTAGTATTTTATTAATTTCTTATTTATTAGCCTCCTGAGTGCTAAAATTTAAGTGTTACTTTGCTGTCAGTGATAATGCAACTAAAAAGTGGAAACCACTATAAGCAGAGTATTTATGGTAACAGTCAGTTTATGCTTAAACCCTTGCAACATGAAAAGTGGGGGGTACATTTTCTGGCAGGTATTGAAAATACAGATGCTGTAATAGTAACTCCTTATTGTTGAAAAGGGAGATTAATTGAGCTGTAGATACCAGGACTAAAACATGGGTGATGGGAAATGGTTCCAATCCTGCTGCTGCCATTGATGCATCCTGTGGCCATGAACAAGTCCTTTAATTTCTCCATGCCTCTATTCCTCAGTGCATGTTGCTAATGGCAATTAACTGCTTAACTAGTGTTTGCATATTGTTTTGAACTAGTAGCTATTAAGAGAGCATTTGTTGCCAAATTTCTAAATATTGACAATGGAAAAAAATGGGGGATTTATCTGGTAGTTTCCAGGGTTGGTTTCCATCATTTGGTGTGACATGCAGCCACAATTTCTCCCTTTGCCTGAAGATTTCTGTCAGCATCATAAAATGGAGGCCTGTAGAATGTTAAATCTTCTAGATCAGATCTGACTACAAAATCCTATTTAGACTAATACTCCGATGTGATTGTGTTGTAATCCAGTGAATTAACAGGATGATTTTTAAAAAGTAAGCTATGTTTTATTCAGGGAAATACTTAACCAGAATCTGTGCAGAACTGAGGAATATAGTTGGTAGAGTTTCTTCAAGAGGGTTTATCCTTGATGAACTGACCTGACAGAAACCCATGAGATCAGTAAGAATTGACACATCCTACTCTCCATAAGGGCAATTGAGATACAGAGGGACCAAGACTATTTCTGTTCAGATAGTGAAACACACAGAGAGAAAAGAATCCAAGGAGACATATGAGCAGATGCTTTTATAGACGGTATTTCTCCTGTTATTAATTCGGTACAATACCAGTTAAAAGAATATAAAGCTGTAGTTCTGTCTTAGGACTGCTCCTTAATGTGTTTAATATCTGGCCAACAGTGGTAAAGAGATCCACACAGCCATGACCTCTTTGAAGCTGAAATCATTAATTCAGATGTTTAAATCATCAGAATAAGTAAAGGTAGATGTGAAATGAGGCTATACATACCCCTTAGAGGAAAGGGTGAACTTTTTATTTGGTGTTTAATGTGACGTTAGGTTCAGTTCATGCTGCTCATTCCCTTGGCTGTGTCAGGACTTGTGGTCTGATGTTGGTATTATGGCTCAGGGTCAGGATGGATCTGTCAGCGCCCTTGGTTTTGTCTCTTGGGATTGTCTGAACCATAGGTGGGTGTTATGTGGCTATAAAATCCATTCTGTAGGATTGTTTCCTTGAGCAGATGTGACACTGGCTTTAGAGCTATAATTATTCTTTATTTATGTCTGGTTGCTTGAAACTGGCATTTAAAGAATGACAGGTTCTGTGGTAATATAGAAATGAGAGGGGTTGAATTACATATACAGTGTCTTAAGTAAATGTGGGGAGAATAATCCACATTGTGAAAATGAGAGAATCCTTCCTAGACCAACAGAAATACAGACTTTTCTTTTAGGCTAGCAGTGCAAGAGTTTCAAGTAGAAAATTGTTAATTTACTATAATGAATTGAAATGTGAAAAAAACCAAATATTTAGTTAATTACCTCATAAATCTGTCTGTTACTATCAGTGAAATTAAATTGACAAACAGTTTTTTAAAATTAATTTCCACATGGCAGTGTGCAGATTTTATTTTATTCAAACCCCATTAGATATTTGTATGAAAGAAAACATAAATTTAAGGGGCGTGTGTGACAAAACACACATTTCCTACCGTGGGTTTTGAGGTTTCAATACATTTGGCATAATGAGAACTCAACATTTGTTATTTTCAAAGGCAATACCAGCTGAAAAGTGAAGTGCACCATATCCTTACCATTGTATCATGTCGCTTTGCCGTCAATACCATTGAACTTGGAGTCCTTTTGCTGCTGGGGTCTGAGGGCTGGGCATAGGACACTTGAAGGTCACATGTGGGTTTGGGCTTCTGCCAGGGCTGAAAGTGCTGCAGGAGCCCAAGGGGAAGGTGGGATCTCTCAGGAGGACTATGAACCTTTTCTGGTCGCTGCCAGGATGGCCATTCCTGCTGAGAGGAGGAGTTTGGTGTTCTGTGGTCATGGGCCTGTATGGCCTCCACAACCTCAACTTTTGCTGGTCCTGAGCCTGCTGTAGTAGCTCTTGCAGGCTCTTGTTATGGCAGAAGGTGGGAAACTGAGTGCTCTTGTACTTTAATCACCTAATGACATTATGCCCTGTGCAGTATCAGTTTGTCAAAGTAAGTGGGGCACTACACAAAATTAAATCATTTGATATACTCTATCCCTCTAGCAGATGTAATAAGAACATCCTTTCTGACCTCTCCCAGTGACATTCAGCAGGAAAAAATTTGTCTCACGGTGTGTTCTGGAAAGGCACATAAAGATAATTCCTCCTTGCTATGTGGTAGTGTTAGATAGTCTTAAATTTCAACTTGGTGGATGTCATCTTAGAGCTCAGAGGTGGATGAAGGGTTGCAAGTTACAACCGGTCTTAGGGTAAAGTTTAATGTGTGGGAGCTGGGACTCCTCAGTTTTCTTTCCTTAGCCATCTCTTCTTGAATGACTGTCATCACCTCACTTAAACTTTCATTGCCTCAGTTGTTTTGCTTGACAGTAGTTGCTCCATCCCAAAGGTGTAATTGGGCATGGCTTCATCCAATTCCTAAATTGTTTTAAGATCCACAAAGAAGCCAGCTAGAGGGACAAAATATTAGTGATAACAGTGACCTGTAAGACTTCAGAGGAAGAAGGTTGCAAACACATTTTCATTTAACTTTAATAATACTTTAATAATCAAAAGAAGAAATGTAATGTTTAATATTTAAACAAAATTGCATTCCCTTTCTTTTCATGTTAAGTGAATATTAAAGCAGGATGGAAGCTAGTTTACATATTTTACACTAGACTATTTTATTATTAAGTACTAAAATGTGCTAGAGTTGGCCAGCCTCCAATGAATATGATTCAACTTACATTGCATTTTAATCTGTGCATGTTACATAGTATAATATTTCTATTAGACAGATGGTTGATGGTACAGAATTAAAAAGGATGCACTTTTGTTAAGTATCACGTGTTCATGTTGTGAAGATAAGTGATAGTCATTTGCTGATTGACAGCAGAAGGGACAGCAATAGGTTTTTGGAGTGCAAATAAGTGTTATTCAGGATGCAGTAACCCATGTGTCCTGAAAGTGCAGGGTATCGTCACAGCTGTGGAATGTACACCTGAAGTTCTCCAGAGACTAAAGAGCACAAGAACTTCCTCTCTGTTTCCCTGTAATAAGTGTCATTGGCCCTCAAAAATACCTGTGAGTTCTCTTCTCACATGTTCAGTATAATAGAATCTTTTTTAATCAGTGTTTTCAGACCTGATGTGAGCAGTAAACCTCCTTTGATTTAAGACAGTGATTTTCAGGTGCCAACTTCTTGCCACAGTGTATTCTGTTTGAGAACATTTTCTGGAGAAGAGTCTTCTAGAGGTGTTAAATATAAATATACCTGCTCCTTGTACTTAACAATTTTCTCAGGAAAAAAAACAATTTTTTGACCAGATTTTCTCAGGGCAGTGGCAATATTTTGGAGACTGCTTTGCCCTGTTCCCAGGGGCTTTACTGGGCCTGGTGCCTGTTGTCAGAGGCAGCATGGGTTAAATGGAGCTTTGGTCTCACCTCCTTCTGGGAATTTGGCCTTAAGTGGCCTTGTTTTCTTCATTTTGATATTTCAGTCATTCATGAAGTTAGTTACAGATGTGAGGTTTCAAACATGTTCAAAACATAATTGCAGAGATGGATATAGTTTCTGTTTGGCTCTTGGGAGCTGCAGTACAGGGATAATCATTTGCATCGCACCCACCTTAAAAATTCAAGTCATTTCAGACATGAGTTTGTAGTTTTAGCCAGTCTAAATAACATTTTTGTTATGATTTTACTCCGTCTGAAGAAGTATTTTACAATGTTAAGTGCTCATTTTTAGCTTTCAACTCCCAGAGCATATTTCAAACCTCTGTAACACCTACATGCCATATCCCTAATTGCACAACATTCCCTTGTTGAGTTAAATTTAAGAGTATTGTTTTTTTCAGGGAGCATATTAGGTTCGGTTTACTTTTTCTCTATAACAGGGTCTGTGATCTGCTGCCGTGTGTGTGTGTCTGTGTCAGTGCTTATTGTGCTATAGAGGCAAATTTGGTTATTCCCTGGTCAGTTGGTTGAGGTTTCACGTGTACAATCTATGACACCACTAAAATAAAATAAATATGCATATGTATATATAAGTGATCTTCAGCTCAAGGTGATAATGGCCTCTGGGTAGATTAGAAAATTATTTGGTATCTCACTTGGTTTCTGTATTGGTGGAGTTTTTTTGTTAGGGTTTTTTTTTTGTTTGGTTTGGTTTTTTGTTGTTGTTTTTAAGACATTTGTACATTTTGTTTATTTACCTTGTCAACCAGGAAATCTCTGCAGTCAATATTGGTTTTAAGTAATGACTTAAATGAAGTTCTGTAGCTTTAGTATGTGCTGATTTGTACTTAGGAGTTCTAAACTCTGGATAAAAAAGTCTCTGTTTGGCAAGAGGAATATAACAGAAAATCTAGTTTATACCAAGAAGTTGCTGTGGTTTAGAGCTGGCTGTGTTTTGAAACCTGGCTTTTTTGTCATTATCAAATGGCTTGGTCCCATCCAGCTTTCATTGAATTCACTGGGAAAATTGCCAGTAGCATCAGTTGAAGTTGAACTATGCCCTTACAGAGGATGTAAGCCTCAGCAATGCTGATGAACTTCGTGCTGACTTGGTTAAATTATTTTGTCATACCTTATGTTGTGTTTATAAATGAGGAATAAACATTATATGTTTGCTGAAGGCATGAACAGTATTTGTTATAGATTCTCTTCCTCACTAGAAGCCAAGGATGATGATAATCTATTGATGTGCTGACTCTGAATATAGTTAGGAAAAATAAGCACAAAATATTACTATTCTTTTCTAAGCTCTGTGTAACAGGCACCTTGTTTCTGTGAGGCTTTTCAAGATCTGGTGGAAGAAGGCTGAAAATTCCGAGTTTGAAATGTTGTAGTTTTTTTCCATCCTGATGAGCACTAGGTCTTAGGAAGCTACAAGATCATTGCATCTCCTGCAACTTGGAAGTGCCTAATATGAGCAACATATTTAACAACAGCATTGAAAAGGGGATGCAGGTGGACTTGAATTTAAATTGAGAGGACCTTGCATTTATTTGATCATCTCTGTCCTTTCCTCTGGTTCTACCAAAGCACATGGAGGCAATTAGACAGGATAAGATTTCACTTGAGAGAAGAATAATTTATGTAAATGATAATTTGTTTAGCCAGACAATGTCCTAAATAACAAGCAATTAAATTATATTAGGTTTACAGTACTATTTTTTGTGCACTGGAGTCTGAATCAGCCTGTATGTGTGCACTGCACACTGAGACCTGCGGTGAACTTCTCCCTCAGTCTAAAAGTGATGAATGAAATAGTCATCCTACTGAATTCTTAATTTTCCTGTGGTGGTATTCTTCAGCACATGTTAAGTTTAAGAACATATGGTTACAGAGCTGCACAGCACGTGATAATGCTCAAGGGAGCAGAGGTGCCTGTTAGTAAATGAATGCATTTATTAGATCTGCAGGAGAACACAAAAGCATTTCTGCAATAAAATACCCAAGCAGTTGAGTCTGTTGATTCATCTGCACCCAAAGGTTGTGTTAATCAGTGATTGCTTTGTGACACTTTTAAAAGACAAGGTTTCTTTCTGTCTCTTCTAACATCTTTTGGAGGTCGCTACCAAAGTTACAAGCAAATACAAACATGTGGATTCCATTTTTAAGTAAGGTCCCCAGGAAGTTTTGAGTGGCAGTATTAAAAAAAAAAAAATTATAATCATGAGAAAAGATAAAGACAAAACTAGAGTCCCAAAATGTTTTTTGGTTTAGATATAACAATTCAATCTGTACACATGAAGCGATAAGTTAAAGATTGTACAAAATGAAATGGACATTTCCAAGGAATGTATCACAATTTCAACTGTTCAGGTGAAGGAAAAACACACTGTAACAATCGCTGTCAGAAGGTTTTTATTGATTCAAAGTAGCGTTATGTCTTGGTGAGTAATATATGTAAAATGTACTCTTTGTAGCAGTAGTATGCCACATTTGCTATTAATGTGTATGAAGAATAATGCACAGCATGCAACTAAACAACTATATTCACCCTTGGTACATTAATACAGAGTGCTGATGGGCATGTGAAGTATGACAGCAGCGAGGAAGTCGTTAAAAGGTGTCTCTGAAACACAGTACCTGCTTTGGCAAAGGCTTCATGGCTTCATTGCTTTCAGTGAATTTTATAGAAATGTCAAATCCCGGGACAGATCAAAAGGAAAATAAACAAAACAAACAAAAAACAATAAAACCCCCAAAAACAAAACAAGCAAAAACCCACAAAAAACAAGCAAACAAAAAAGAAAAAAAAGAACGCCCCAAAAAACCTTCAAAAAGGAACACCACCAAAAAAATCCCAAAAAACAAAACCACAAACCAAAAAACATATGCTACATTTTGTTAAACTCAGGCAATGAAACTGAGAGTTAAGGTTGAACTTGCTTTCCTATTCAACCCTCTTGTAGTAAACAGTCCCCTTAGAGTCACAGCACATTACCCGTCGAATAAAGCTTCCTAATCCAGCTCTAGTGTCCTGTATGTATTTCATTTGATGTGAAAAATGCTCTTTAATTTCACATTTATTTAAGTTTGTTAGAGTTTATCAGTGGTTTATTGCAAGTCATAACTAGAATACTGGATTCCAGTTGTTTCTGGGAAGTTAGTATCAACATCTTAATAATATACATTTGTTCATTTAAAGGAAAAAACGACAACAAAAATAACCCCATAATGTTATCTTAGCTCATTTCTTTATGAATCAGATGTTTACTCTTAGAAATAACACATGTTGGAAAGCTGTTTTATTGACTGATGTTTTAATGACTGCTTGTCTTTTGTGTTCTTCTGAAGATGTGGTTATAAACATTTTTCTCTTTAGGCTCCTTTTTCTCCCCTCTTTTCTTTCAGTTCTGCATTTGTTTCTCATACTGCAAATTTGAACTGACAAGAAGACTGTAATAGGACTCCAAAACATACCTTGAATACACGTTGTTAAGCAAATTACAATTGCTGATGTCATTTACACATGTTGCCTTTCAAAGGATGAACATGTTCGTTTAATTTGCTTTTTAAATATCCATAACAGTGTCCCCAAGCATTTTAATAAAACAGAAACAGTTAATTATTGCTGAAGAAGGGTACCCAAATATAGTGATCTGCAGCTTG
Organism: Pseudopodoces humilis; assembly: GCF_049639895.1. Classification (NCBI taxonomy): domain Eukaryota; kingdom Metazoa; phylum Chordata; class Aves; order Passeriformes; family Paridae; genus Pseudopodoces; species Pseudopodoces humilis. The sequence continues at coordinate 14,124,811 of NC_142214.1, read as the reverse complement.
CATTTAAATGTCTCTGACAGCACTTCTCCCTTGAAGAGAAAATTGTGTAAATTGCCAGTTATTATATTTTTTAATAAATAAGTCTTGACTCTGTTTCTCTTTTCTCCCCCACCCTTCTGCAATACTGTTCAACAACCATACTTTCAGTGGGACCATTTCTATTACAGAGTGATTGAGCTCTGATTTACACATCAATTACCCAACTTCATGGAGATTTTCATGCTCCCCTAGCTGACATCAATGATGCATAACTGCATAAGCGCTTTATTTCATCCCAGTTTTTGATAACTGAGACTGATAACTAATCATATTGAAAGACAATGTGCTATGATACAGGAAACAATAAATGCTTCCCTTTGAAACCTCATCTATTCTTTATATGCTTACTATTCAGGAACTTACTTCTGCCATCCATTCCTCCAGAACTGTTCCTTCCAAATTCATGTTCAGGAAAGGTTTGGGGCTGCATGGTACTAAAAACAGGAGGAAAACTGAAGTAAAATTTTTCTAGGTGCTTGGTATATGTGGGAATAACTAAAAAGAATGAGGAATATGAAAAATACTAGCCAAACCATTGGCTTACATTTCCATGATTCACCCAGGCATCTCTTGGGTGTTATTTTCTTTGGAGGCTTTAATCTTCTGTATTCTCGATTAAATCTGCTACAGGAATGGCATTGTTTTTAGTGCAAATTGTGAAGAGATTTAGCTCATGTGGATAGATAACCTGTGACCATCTCAAGTGTTTCTCTGCAGAACTGTTGAATATCAAAGAAGGAATATTCTATCTTTTAAAATAAATCATTTATCTTGAAGTGCAGTGATAGATATGTTCTGTGCTAGATACTCTCAATAACTATTCATGCTATGAAAAGGAAGACAACATTAAAGTAAACATTAAATATGAAAGATACTAAGAACTTGTAAAGGTATTCTTGCTATGCCTTGATTTGTCTCTGTCAAGTAGGAAAGTTACCAGAACAAAGATGTAAGCTCAGTGGTGATAAACAAAGGAAGAAGAATTTTGCTATTTTAAGTATGGAAGTGCTTATATTGTTTATCATTAGTGAAACAAAAACTTCAGATCAGCAGGGAAGATACGTTACATTGGTCATATTTCTGCCAATATCAGATTTTGAAATTCCTCTCATTTACTTAATACATTTTATGATCTGAAATGAAATTTAAGACCTGAGACTGCTTTTTCTTTTTTCCTTTCTTTTTTCATTTGGAATAAATGCATTAAAATACCAGTGTTTATACTGGGAGAATCTGCATAGGTGAAGGAAGGCAGGTTTTCTTCCTTTATGCAGAGCTGTGGTACTCTGCTTTTACATTAAATCAGTGGAGTTACAGTGAGATAAAACTGGAGTTATGTAGAGGTGAATTCCCATTGTAATATATTCTTTAGAAGTAGTCTTTCACTAATTTGATTGCCAGATGAAATGCTTTTTGCCTTGCAATTTTAAGTCACATTGAAGAAGAATTGTGCATGAGTGGAAAAGCAAGTATGTATTTGAAGCATGGGGAAGATCCTCACTGACCTGAGTTGGATTTCTCCTGTAAGTTAAATATACTCATGAGTGGGTTTTGATTTGGGATGTTTAATACCTTGTGCAGATGTATGAGTTAGTTTTGGAGGAAACCCAGTTTCCGAGTTTACTTCTTCAACTTCCTGAGTACTTGTGGGCAGAGTAAAAACTATGAAGCAACAACCTTGGGAAAGGACTTTCAGTTCTCAAAATTGTGTCATTCTGTATCCACTGTGTCTTAGTTTAGAAGCATGTGTTTATTTCTTGCTTTCACAAATTACAAACATTTCAGTTTGATAACTTCTTTCATCATTTAGGCATATCTGATATTTTAAAGGAGGGTGGAACTAGTACAGGGGAATGTTTGATTTCATGTAGAGTCCATTTATGTGAATTGAGACATGATTTTGAGGACAGCAACTACTTCTTCCTTAAATTGTGGATAAATGCTGGGTTTTTTGAATGTCATTCATTTATCCTTGTGGCTGTATTCTGTCACTACTATAAAGCCTCTCTGCTCCTGCTTTTTTATTGATTCTTTCTCTATTGGGTTCTTGTTTTGACTGAATCAACAGAGCCATGTTCTGTTCTCATTCATGATTTGTCTCCAACATGAAGTATGAGGTGTTTGATCATTTTTCTCTCTTCTACTTTTTCTAAGTATCACAGAGATTACTCCTTCAAACTTGTCTAGTCTGACTTCTTTCTTCTGCTCCTTCTCCAGTCTTTCAGGCTTTTTCCTAGTCTTCTGTGCTTTGGGAGACTTCTGTGACTTGAATTAGCACAACTTTGAAAATAAACCCCAAATGCTAGGGCTCAGCCTTTAGCTGTTGGTCTCATTTCATCAGCTTTCCTTTAACTTTTCCCTATAACCTCTTGCTTTGTTGCAGTCTGTCCTATAAGGTTTTTTCTTTTTCCTCCAGATCTTTTGCACCACATCCTCTCACGACAGATGACTGCACTGTACTTTCCAGTGCCCCAAATTTTGTTCTCCCTCTAGTTCTCCTTTTTGTAGCCAGCACTCATATGACTTTCATCTCTTATCGACAGATCCACATTTTTAGCTTTGAATCCAAAACCTATGTGCATGTCTCTTATCTTTTGCCTTGAAAAAACCTCCTTCAGCCTCAGCCACCTCCTCTTCTCTGTTCTCCAGGGATTTGGCTGGATTGTCCCCTCAGCCATCGTGGGCTGCAGTGGGGGTGAAGGTGTAGCTCTGTTGTTCTTGATGACACCCTGCAGACTCACACAGGCTGAGCACCTCGCTTCTCACAGGGCATCAGCTCACCACTAACCCTTAGGGTGCCTGTAGCTGAGAAGAATGGCAAATGGATGTGTGCTGCTCTGATTTAATGCAAAGCATTAAATATTGAATGCTGTTATTCAAAATGTGTTTGCAGCCTGCCCAAATGTTAACATACTAAAACACCATTACAATAGTAGTTGCTATTCTTTCTGCCATATCCAGCACACTGGTAATTTGTAGGTTGGTGATCTCATGTGCTCTTGTACTATTCTTACTGCTCACCATTCCTGATCTTCTCAGATATATGTACAGGCTTTCCCATTCAAATTCAATTATTAATCTAGTAAGTGGTAACAAAACAACAGAGCTCACATATTTAAACTGTGTTGTCATGTAATAGTTATGTCTAGGGAACTGGCCTCTCAGATATAGTGACTATGGTGGCCTACAGCTGTTTTCTCCTGTATCTCTTTCTATAAAGCATTTACGAAAGTCTGTATCGTGATATCCTGCTCTCCTGGCTTTAGAGGAGTCATGAAGTATTTCTCATACTAGTGAGACAGACTGAACTCTGACGTTCCTCACTGTATCTGACTATAGTTTTTACTGGCACATTCACCACTAATTACATATCTGTATTTCACAGAACATTAGTTAAGCTAAAAATTAAACATAAGTCCCAGAGATTGTATTGTGGCCACATTAAGAATTTCTGGAGAGCATTCCATTAGGTTCTCAGTGCACTGTAGCCTTAAGATCTAATCAGTGTCCCTCTTTGAATTACATGGAACCCAAATAAGTTGTTATCCTAATCTGTGTATGATCTTAAAATATTTGACTTCCTGTAGCCACAATCAGCGCCGTGTCAAGCATTCTCATAGCAAAAGTACATTTGCAGAGAAATAAACCAAGTAATGGACCTGACAGGATGAACAACCACTTCCTTTTGCATAGATATTTTGTACATTTAAGGCTGCTGTGTGGCTCTGCCAGTAGAAAGTTCAAAATATAGTTTTAATTTTATTCCTTTTTTGTTCTCACAAGAGAATATATGAAAGTGAGATTTGCATTGAAGCAGTGGTAACAATTTTAGCAAAACTTAGGGTTTTGCTTGTGTTGTAACATGGATTCTCACAGTTTTGTCGGCAGTAAACATTGTTGGGGTCTTGGCCTTGAGGTGTGCCTTTGTACTCACCTCTAGGGTGCCTGAAATAGAAATATTTCGTAAACACAATAAAAGATAAATACTTCACTGTGTTGTGTTGGAAAATAACTGTGTTTTCAAAGTTTTAATGTTAACATTCTAAACACTGTGTTTACTTAAGTTAATGTCTTTTAAAGTGATTATGCCACTTTGAATTATGCCAGTGCTGTTTTCATAGTTTTTGAAATTGTGGTTTTGTAATGTGTCATAAAGCATATCTTAGTAGTCTTAGTGGGTCTTTGCTGCTTTTTCTCAGCTTGGATATGGCATAATGCCTCACTTGGTTTCCCAAATACTTTGCATGCTTGTGACCTGAGCTGGCTTTTAGATAACAAAATGCTGTAACCTCACATGAAAGGTGAGATGTGTTGTATGCTGTACTTTGTGATCTCTGTGTTCAGTGGCCAGATTGTTTGATTTGAATGTGCCCAGTATTTCACTCTGAAACCCCAGGCCGAGGAAGCCATTGGGAAGCTGTAAAATGCAGCTCTAACTTTCATGAATAATTCTTTCTGAAGTGAATGCTGGCAGTCCTGGGATGGGAGTGCTTCCATAGCAAACATAGCTTATGCAGGATATAAAATCTTGATTAGACTAGATCCATGAGACCAGGCTTATAACTTCACCATGACCTGATCTCGCTGAAGAGTCACACAGTCTGTGTGTCAAACTGCCGGAGAAATCTCTGGAAAGATCCCCCATGAGAGGGATAAATATAATGTGCTCCTACTGCTCCTGGACTGGATTATATCTTGGTTAACCCCGCTCCCTACTCCAGCAAAGCTTTGGGGAGAGATGGAATCAGACTTGGCCTCATCTTTGCGTACCACTTTGGGAAACACCTTGCTTTCACTTACTCCTGTGTTTGTGGATTATTATCTTGATTTAGGATATGAAAGGAAGGGATACTCATTCCCCCCTTCACCTTTTGAACAGGATGCTTGTGATTTACAACTGCGATTGTTACATTAGCAATGTGGTCATGTGTAGAATAGTAAAGTGACTGTCCTTACAACAATTTCCCTTCTGTCTCCCTCCGGAAACCAGCAAACAGTACTATACCTTCTGCAAAAATACAGCATTGATTATAAGTGTTCTGGAGCTTGCTCTTGATGTTAGTGATGTCAGTACATCAGGAGGTGTTATAAACAATTAAATTAAATAAAACAAAACGTGGCATATTTTTAGCCTTCTTATTTGTAGAAGGAAAATGTGGATGGAAATCATTCAGCTCAGCCTATGTAGGTGGCTTTGCATTCAGTTTACAAGCCATAATCAAGCCTTATTCAATCCAAGTCTGAGTGGTCTTGAATTGCTTAAACCAATTATTAATTCATATTTTTTGCTTAGAAATCTCATTGTGGCATGTCTTTCTTCTTTTCTTTCCTTGCCTGTACAAAAACAAGTGTATAAGTGTAAGGCTACGTGGAGTCATCAGGCAACAGACATATGCTTTCCTGTGCTCTCCACAGGGCTTGCAGGTTCAAACACAACCTGCCTGAATCATAAGAACTTTAATTGAGTAGATAAAGAGGTCCTCATAATTATAAACTGCAGTAGGTATAACAAGAGGCTAAATACATAGCTGTGGTTTTAATTAGCTGGTGCTTCAAATTAGTAATTGTGGTTTCACTCAGAAATCAGTGACTTTATACACTGTTAAAGCCTCATCACTGTGCAGTTCATTCCTCATTATATCTCTCGGTGTGAAGCTTTCAATACAACGTCATGCTGAGCTAAAAAGGCAAAAATTGTAGATATTTGGTTATCTTCCAAGTGCAGTGGAGCTCTTTGGAGATTTAATTAATTCTCATCAGAAATAGGAGAATTAACTGGTTTTTGTTACAGGTGGAATGTGTGTGTTTGTATGTAAGCATCTGTACATATAGGCTGTGCGTGGATGTGTGCATGTAGAGCCGGGATCTGTCAGGGAGATTGTGCCTACTGCAGATAACATCAGGGCATGCACTGAATCTGCTATTCAAATTGTCATCTGGAATTCGGGAGCTAATTAACTGACACAAAGCAGAGTCAAAAGCCTCATAACAAATCAAATGCAGCTTGAAAGCACAAAAGTGTCCCTAAATGCTTGTCACATGAGAGGTTGTAAGTGCAAGTTGAAGTATGTATCTTTTCCTTTCCTCTTTCCTTTGCTATTTTTCCCTCTCCTCTAGGGTTTTAATTATATCTCTTCCCTCAGAGGAGCAGGAGGTAGTTAGCAGAGCCAAGAGACCTAAGTACTTCAGTGTTATTCAGGGGAGAAGTGAATGTGGTCTCTCAGCCTGTCATCTAGGTCTGGCAGGTGCACAAAGCAAGCTGACACCCAAATAAGTGCCACTCACCATTGCTACACTGAGGTGCTAGATCCTTTTCTGTGTTTATATGTAGAATTATCTGATACTGGAATCAATTATCCTAAAATCTCTTCCAGCAGCCTGCTTCTACAAAACACTCCTTAACCCCTCCTTGACATCTACAATGAAGCCATACATAAATTTTAAAAAGTAGTGGGACAGAATTAGGTGGCCTAAATCACACGAGGCTGAACTGGAGCCTTGGGATGGATGTTTAGTGTAATGGATTTGTAGATGTTACTGTGCTTCCTTGCCTTCACATTTGCTTTCCCTGCACAGACCCATGTTTTGTGGGCACACGTGTGTGCATTTGTGTGCAGGTCCATATGTGTTACAGGCTGTTAGTACAAGAATGTCAAAATGTATTTTATTCTTCTGCATAATACTCTGTTAATTTGTAAACAATATTTTTATTGTTTCATTGAAACACTTTCCATTTTAGAAGTGTTCTGACTTCCCTACTGCCCTATTTTGCATAGTTTTATAAATCCAAATTTAAATTCCGGGAAACTATTTGGTGGCTGTTTCTTTCAGAGTTATCCTCAGGAGTTGCATTGTTTCTGATGTTCTGTTGCTATTACTGATAGTAATAAATGTGTAACAAAATTATGGGGAAAATAATGTGTTGTCATTTTTGTCTTTCTTCAGTCACTATGAGCAAGACCGGAGTGCACTTAAGCGGAAAGAATGGGAGAGAAGAAACCAGGAAGTCCAGCAAGATGAAGATCTCTTTGCTTCAGGTTTTAACCTCTTTGGGGAACCCTACAAGGTAAATTACATTGTTACATTTTGGATTTTCAGAATATCTTACACAAGTACAAATAAAGCTTCTCATGACCTCTAAGAAACGGAAGTATTGCACCTGCCTTGATACTTATGCTCTTGAATACACTGATTATCCAAATCAGCATATGGCAGTAGAGCAAACTGAATGTGCTGCCCAGGTTGCATTGGCAGAATCAGGAATTTTGGTTACAGTCCAGGTCAAGATTTCTTCCTCTTAACATGCAGCAAAGTCCTGCAGTAGAAGTAATGTGCAGCTGGTATTTCTATAAGTGGGTTTGTACCTACAAAGCTAACACTAAGTTCTTTTATTTTTAGGAATAAAATATATCTGAGTTATTAAATCCAATGTCCTCTCTATAAATAATGAGTCCATAATCCTTCTTGTGCAATCACAACCATCCAAAGAAGTCTTTTGGGAGACAATCTTTGGGGAGCATAACAAGGGTATGAAAGGGACTTTTGTTAGAAGTCTTATTCTCTCTGAGGAGCTTTGCTTCCTGAGATTTTCATCACCAAGGGATGTCCCCCTTTATGATTTCTGCTGTTTTGATTTTCAGTAAGACACTCCCTAAAGAATTCATCAGAATGTAGATTGCCATATCTCTTTCTCCTCCCAATCAGTGGCATCCATTGAAAGACCACAACTTCATCTTTCCATTTTACTTTGTTAGCAGCTGTAAGGAGGATAGGGCCCTTTGAAAATCACACAAAAAGGAGGAGAAAAGACTAACATTATTATCAAATGGTTTCTAATAGTTATAGACCACGAAAGTGTGATGGATGCACTTGACTCCTGGCTGTACTTTGGTTCAGGCTGGATGAAGAGCAGCAGGCTTTTCTTCATTGGCATGAACTTGCCAGCTGGAAAGTCCCTGGCTCAGGTTCAAGGGAGTGAAGATGTCTTGACAAATATTTCAAAAGGTGGTTTTGAAACCCCGAAGTGGAAGATAACCAAAGTACAGAACAAGATATCAGAGCTAAGTGCAGATGTCTGCCTTGTCTATTCTGTTGATTAGCAGCCAACTACTTTACCCTGTAAATATCACCACTAGGATGAGCCCAGTTTAATCTCTCCCTGAAGTGCAGCTGCACTGCATCTCTCTGCTTGAGCAGGGATGCCTCTCAGGGGTAAAGATTCCTTCCTTACCCATGGCTGAGAGATCCCTTACCTGTGACAGATACTTGGTAAATGTCTGATACCATGCTGAATTAATCCTATGGAACATTACTAGTCCACATAGCTACTCAATATTATTGTAAATATTGTATGGATAATTCCATTAGACTAATGTAAGTGGTCATTTCAGGAGGTAGACCAGTAGGCAAAACACCGCAAAACTTTGTGGTAAGAACTAAAATCATACACCACCAATATCTATTGTATGGATAATAAGAATGACAATATCTGATTTTAGATGTATTTTGTGTGTGTATATTTGCACCAAATATACATAGTGCATTTGGTTTCTTTTCAAAAACTGAATTACTAAAAAACAAAAAAATTATCCTGATGGTCTTTGTGGGCAAATATTTTTTTTAGTTGCTTTTTACTTGGCAAAGAAGTTTGTAAACTTTATGTAATTAAGCAAAATACAATACAATACAGCCCTAAAAAACATTTTATAAATTGTGAAAGATAAAAATTGAGAGGAAATTGCATGCAAAAGTAGTTAAATAGTTAGTAGTTAAATCAGTCTTAAATTTGAAAGAAACAGGTTTAGCAAAACTAAATAGGAAAGCTAGGTCTTGCCTTTGCTTTACACTAGGAGAAAAAAAGGATAAAGTCATAGACCACTGTTTCCTTTTTAAGTTCTGCATTGCTAAGACCCAGCTACAGTAGAGTTTCCTGGGCACTAATAAAAGCTGAATCTCACTCTTAGTGGATATGTAGTGATTTTTATTCTTAAGTAAGTGCAAAATTAAATTCAGGGTTTGTTTGCAAACCATATTCAACATAATTTCACAGAATGAATAGATTGGAAGAGACCTCCAAGATCATCAAGTCCAACCCATGTCCCAACACCACAACTAGATCATGGCACCAAGTGATTTTAAACACATCCAGGGATGGTGACTCAACCACCTTCCCCAGCAGACCATTCCAGTATTTTAACATTCTTTCCGTGAAAAACTTTTCCCTAATGTCCAACCTATATTTCCCTTGGTGCAGCTTGAGACTGTGTCCTCCGGTTCTGTCAGTTGTTGCCTGGGAGAAAAGACTGACCCTCACAATAGTACAAACCTTTCAGGAAGTTGTAGAGAGTGATAAGGTCACCTCTGAGTCTCCTTTTCTCCAGGCTAAACACCCCCAGCTCCCTCAGCCATTCCTCACAGGGTTTGTGTTCCCAGCCCCTCACCAGCCTCGTTGCCTCCTCTGGACACGCTGAAGTGTCTCAATGTCCTTCCCAAACTGAGGGGCCCAGAACTGGACTCAGCACTCGAGGTTCAGCCTCACCAGTGCCGAGTACAGGGGGAGAATGATCTCCCTGCTCCTGCTGGCCACACCATTCCTGATCCAGGCCAGGGGCCATTGGCCTTCTTGGCCACCAGGGCACTGCTGGCTCTGACGGCTGTCACCAGCACCCCCAGGTCCTGGCAGGGCACTGTCCAGCCACACTGTCCCCAGCCTGTAGCACTGCAGGGGGTTATTGTGACCAAAATGCAGGACCCAGCACTTGGACTTATTAAACTTTATCCCATCAGACTCTGCCCATCCCTCCAACCATTGCTGGTCTCTCTGCAGACCCCTCCTGCTTTCCAGTAGATCAACACATGCTCCCAGCTTAGTGTCATCTGCAAATTTACTAATGAAGGATTCATTACCATGTCATCAATAAAGATATTGAACAGAACTGGCCCCAGCACAGACCCCTGAGGGACACCATTGGTGACTGGCTGCCAGCTGGATGCAGCACCGTTCACCACCGCTCTCTGGGCCCGGCCAGTTCCTAACCCAGCACAGAGTGCTCCTGTCCAAGCCGAGGGCTGCCAGCTTTTCCAGGGGTATGCTGTGGGATACAGTGTCAAAGGCCTTGCTGAAGTCCAAATAGACAACATCCACAGCCTTTCCTGCATCCACCAGGCGGGTCACCTGGTCATAAAAGGAGATCAGGTTGGTTAAACACAACCTACCCCTCCTAAACCCATGCTGGCTGGGTCAGATACCCTGGCCATCCTGTAAGTGCTGCATGATGGCACTCAATATAAACTGCTCCATTACCTGACCAGGTACTGAGGTCAGGCTGACTGGTCTGTAATTACCAGGATCCTCCTTCCACCCTTTTTGTGAATGGGTGTCACATTGGCCAGCTTCCAGTCATCTGGAACCTCCCCAGTGAGCCAGGACTGTCCATAAATGACGGAGAGCGGCTTGGCAAGCTCATCTGCCAGCTCCCTCATCACCCTGGGATGGATCCCATCTGGGCCCATCTTGAATTTATGAATATCCAGAGAGTCTCAGCAGTTCTGTGACTGCCTCCTCCTGGATAACAGGGGGACCATTCTGCTTCCAGACACCATCTACCAACCCAAGAGGACAGTTGTCCTGAGGACAAGCCATCTTCCCACTAAAGTCTGAGGCAAAGAAGGCGTTGAGCCCTTCCGCCTTCTCCTCATCTGCAGTTACTAAGTTCCCTCCCTCACTGAATAAGGAACAAAGGCTGCTCTTACCCTTCCTTTCACCATTAATATATTTGTAAAAGCATTTTTTATTATCCTTAACAAAAGTTGCCAATATAAGTTCAAACTGAGCTTTGGCCTCTCGTAATTTTTTCCTACATGCCCTAGCAACCTCCTTGAATACTTAAAACATAGTTTAAAGCCCTCTCTGAGTTCTACCAGTTCAAGAGCTAAAATCCTTCTGCCCTTAACAGAGAGATGCAGCCCATCCAGTTCCAGCAGAACAGGTGCCATAAAAGTTGCCCCATGATCAAAGAACCCAAAATTCTGCCGATGACACCAACCCCTGAGCCACTTGTTGAAAATGTGGGCTCTCCTGTTCCTTTCAATGTTTTTCCTCAGTCACCAGAGGGACTGAGCAGAACACTACCTGTGCTCCAGCCTTATCAACCACTTGACCCAGTGCCCTACCATCCTTTGTTATTGTCCTGACACTCCTCTTTTCAATCTCGTCACTGCCAGCCTGGAGCATCAGCAGTGGGTAATAATCACAGGGCTGAATCAGCCCAAGGAGTCCCTCAGTGATATCCCATACCCGGGCCCCAGGGAGGCAGCAGACCTCCCTGTGGGATAGGGCTGGTTGACATATGTGAGGCCCTGTACTCCCTTCAGAAGGGACTCACCCACTACAACCACCCTTCTTTTCTTTTTGATGTCAGAGGTGGTGATCCATCCTACAGATTAAGCATTATTGAGAGGCCCACTAGGCAGATAATTTTCTTCTAAATCATCTGGCTGACCCTCTAGATCCAGGGTCTCACACCTCTTCTGAAGTGGCACCTGGATAGGGGATGGGGGTTGGGAGGAATTTTTATTATTACCTCCCCGAGCAGGGACCCATTTCCACTCCCCTTCATCAACGAGGTGTCCTCTGACTCCTGGTGGGCCTCTGTCAAGGATGGAAGGGCAGAACTCCACCAGTCTATTTTCCTTTTACTTTCCCCAATACTCCTTAGTCTTTCAACTTCCTCCCTAAGCTTGGCCACCAGCGAAAGGAGATTGTTCAGCTGCTCACACCGCAGGCAGGCTTCTTCTGCAATGGCCTCTGGAACCACTGATAGGCTCAAACACTCTGCACAGGAATGGGTCTGGACAGACACATTTTATTCTAAAACAAAATGAAGAGATCCTGACATGAGAACAAATATCCTGCAGGTGCACTTTGAATTTCTTCTCTATTTTGAGATGACCAGATGCTTCTGTGGTTGTGAGACTCAAGGCCTTGCACACACAAGAAGCTGCACGTGTCTCTTCTGGTCACACTCAGTGGGAGCAGAGGCAGATAAAATAGTGCCAGCAATGTGTTGTGACCTGTGGTGGGAACAAAGTCCACATCCTCACTGGTCTGCCTGTGCTGATGAGCATCAGCTCATGGTACAATTGGTACATTTCTGAAGGATCTGGGGGTGGGAGCCAACATGGAGACTACAGTGACAAAGAGAAAGTTGGGAATAGCAGGTCTCAGGAAACAGGAAACATCTCTTTTCCTTTCTTTTATTCCCAGACCTTGTGTCCTTACTTGTTTATAATTTCTTCCTCATTTGCTTCAACAGTATCCAGAGGGGGAGCTGTCAGTGTAGGGCATACCACCCCTGCTGTTTCTGAAGTTTTAAGGACTGAACAACTGGCAGCTGTTTTAAGACAGCACTAAGAAATTGAGGATATTAAAAGTTGCACAGAGAAAGGAGATCAGATTTTCTCATGGAGCCTACTGCCATTGTGTATCATGAGATGTATGGAGTATCTGCCTTCATCTCTCAGCTCTAGCTGTCAAAGCCTCTTTCTTTCCCGCTGTCAAATAAAACACAGGTGTTCATTATAGTTTTGGACAAATGCATATTTCTACATTGATTCTTTGTAGTTTATGTATGTGTGCACTTACATGAAAAGAGATACTTATTTCTGTGGGTGTATAAAATACATTTTTCCATGCTTGTTAAATGTCTCCTTTTGAAGCTCCACTGTCTCATATGGGAAAACAACACCTTTGGCAATGTGATGACATCCAGCATTATTCTGGGAAGGTCAGGCAGTAAGGGTTGTGTTGTTCTTTAATGCAAGTGGGTTGCAGGTCCTGCCTTCGAACCCTGGTGCAACCTGCTCACACTTGATTTTGTGGAAGGGATCAGAGAAGGGCCTGGAGTGTAACAGCAACAGACATCTGAAAAAGCAATGTTGGAGTTTTCCTGAGAGAAGCTGTAATTTTACTGCTGAATTGTTGATACCTTTTAATGTTTTGAATTACACAGAGATGAGGATTTTAAAAGAAAACGGTAGGAGTATTTTTGTTACTTTTCAAAGGAATTGCCTCAGGAGAGTTCAGCTTGAGAAAGAGAGCCCAATGGGCAGTATTTCCATTGTGGAGCTCTTGGTGAACATTAAATCATTTATCTTTCTCAGGTAAAACCCCTCCATGCTTTTCAAGCTTAGCATAAAAAGGATCTCAGCTTGTAATCTGTGGAGGTTAGTTAAACTATGAGGCATAAGGAAGTGAATGAATTATGAAACTTCAAGTTTCACACAAATTTTCACAAAACACTTATAAATGGGGCCTCTAAGTTTGAGTGCATTAGTTCTTTTCTTTGTAAAACTATAATGCAATACCTAGCTAGCAAATTAGTCTTCCAGTAGGATTCTATTACAGATAGCTTCTGAAAGAAATAGAAGCAAATGCAGGAAGATGTACATTTCCTAAATTAACAGAAGCCTAGAATGAAGGGGAATGCTACTAGCCATGAGTCGTAAACCAGGCATATAATTTATGCCTTGGAATACTCAAAATGCAGCATTTCCTTGATAGCAACAAAACATTGATTCAGCATGCTGTTCAAAAAATAACATGTACTGAGGTTTTCTTCAAGAAATCAGCCAATTATCCAGCATATGAAGATAGAAATTGTCTACAGTCTGGAAGTAACAAAGAGCAAGCAGAAATTTTGACTGGATTTTGTGTTTCTCTTGCTGGTATCCAGGCTTGTCAGGAATCTGGTGTGTCTTGTGAGGACCCTGAATTTGTTGTGGGAGTAAAATAAAAACATTAATGTTATGCCTTATGTCTTAAATGCAGATAGAGCACTGTGCTACATTTCTGAGCTTGTTCAGATTTTGATGTGATGTCTAAGTCTGATCTTAGTTGTGTAAGCCAAATTACCATTAATAATCGTTTTTTTGCTTTGCAGTCTTGTCCAAAGGTCACTGAAGAGAGTAATTATCCTTCCATTGACTTCAGTAACCATTGGATGAGCTTTAGTGTACTTAAAGTACACTAAAGATGTTTAAAATAATTTAAATATAAATATATTAATAGTAAATATATTTTTATTAATGTTCCCTGTAAAAGACTATGAATAATAATAATAATAATAATAATAATAATAATAATACCTAACCTTTATACAATGTCTTTTATCCCCAGGATGTGAACACTAGGCATAAAATAGAGTTAATATCAAGCAAAGTTATATTTATCATCATGTGACATGTAAAAATAAAACACATTGAGAGAATTAGGTACCTCCAACATAAAATTATTGAAAAGATCTACTTTCAAGTTTAAACATTTTCTCTGTGAGGATCTAGACAAGAGCCATTTCGTGTGCTGGGATGCTGAAGTGTTACGGTTATGATATGTTGTCAGTTTGTTTTGTTTTTTTTAATTTGTGCTTTCTGGAAAGTAAGCTAAATGCTCCCTGGAAGTGTAGCTGAACTGCAGAGGTGAAGGTTGGTAGTCAGGCTTTTTTTGATACTGTTATTTCCCATGTTCTATCCCATAAGGAGTTAAAGTGGCCAAGGAGGAAACAGAACAAGTATGTAAGTGTTTAGACTTAGAATCACAGTTCCTGCTGGGCTCTTAAGCACAATGGAATCTCCTTGTTTTAAATCTGGGGATTGAACAGAGAAAGCCTGGTTTTGGCTGCTGTCCAAGCAGCTCATTGTGCAACTCAGTTGAAGGAGACTGCTCATATACAAAGAGCTTATTCTTGGTTTAGTTAGAATATAATTTTTGCCACTAAAATGACCAACCTAGGGACTGACTTTGTGAATTAAAGTGATTTGTGGTTCTCCACAAGTGGGATTATTAACTGTGTCACTTAGGAGCACTGGCAAAATGTATAGAGATGGGAACAACATTGAGCAGTTAGTTTTTAAATCACTGACTCAGTGCAGTACTAATATATGTTACAATTTCTGAGAATAAGAAAAAGGAAACTTGCATTTATTATCTTCTTTTTTTTAAACATTTTTATGGTGTGTTCAGTACTCTTCTTATCCTCTGACTGGTTCAGCAGTGGCTAATATAAGCAGATATTTCAGGAGAAATCCACGCATGAATGTTTTTCATCACTCAAACTTCTCTTTAATAGTTGAGGAAAATGAGATTGGGGCATAGTAGGATCCCTCACCAAAGAATTGTGACACTCTCTAACCAGGCACAAGCTCCTAATGCTGATTTTCCCCATCTTTATGGCCTGGTGTTAAGGCGCCATTGGACTGTGGCACTACTTGTTTTATGGAGTGAAAAAGCCCCTCTAAACAGAGGTAGAGTTGGCTGTATCATGACATAACTTTGGTATTATTTCCAGACTGTAGAAGTGAACCATCTGCCTGAACAGCACTGTAGTTTGGCTTTGTTTTTATCCTTTGAGTCTTGTAAAGCCATGAGCATGGGGAATAAGATGTTTTAGTTCTCTGCTGGTCACTTCAATGGAACAGAAAGGTCACTAGGAAGGCTACTGCTTTGCATTTCTGTGGGGTGAGCTAGAACAGGAAGAGAGAGGAAATCAGCTGTGTATTAATTATAGCTTCCAGCTTATTTTGTCCAGCTTTTTACAAGTGAAAGGGAAAAGGAAAAAGAGACTTCATGCTTCAAAAGGAAAAGTATAATAGCAGTGAAACAAAGATGACTCAGTATTTATTTAATATTTACTGGAAATTAAAGAAAATCAGGATTAAGAAATACAACCACCCTGCAGACAGTGGAAGAATCCCAGTGCTTAAGAATGTGGCAATCATGTCTGTTTATGTTCTATTAGAAAATATTTTTGAAGGATCTTTCAGTTGAACGTACCATAGCATGTGGGAGAAGCTTTTACTTCTCTGGATTCAGATGGTAGATACTTCAGGTCAAACTGTACTTTCTGTGGAAAAGTAATTGAAGTTAAATTGGAGCGAAGAGTTTGGTGCTATTACAGACTACCCATCTTCTATTCGTGGCAGGACTGTGGGTCAAGGGGCTGACAGAGCAATACCATATTTATATCAACTGTGTGATTACAATCCAAGTGCTCAGTAGCCAGTAATTGTATGTTCTTGTTTTGCACCATATGAAATGTACAAGCCCAATGTCTCTGAATAAACCCAGCCTATTTTGTACCTAACATCCATAACTGATGCAATTTATACACTTCTCTGAGAACATATTTAAGAAAATGGGAAGCAGTAGATGCAAGCCTATTTCAAGAGATTCTTTGAACACAGTTATTGATAGATTTTTCTTACATAACATGCAAAATGTAATTGAAATTTAATTAAATGTCAGCATGACACCATTAAACAGCTAACATTTGCCATCTTCTAAGACAACTATTCTGAACAGTAACTTGTATATCAGAAATTTACTCACGCTTTTCTTGTATTTTTTTTTTCTTTTTTTCTTTTTTTTTTTAGACAAATAAAGGCGATGCCCTTGCAAACCGTGTCCAGAACACATTGGGAAATTATGATGAGATGAAGGATCTGTTAACCAACCACTCCAACCAGAGCCACCTTGTAGGAATCCCAAAGAATTCTGTCCCACAGACACCCATTGACAAAAATGAACAGAACTTTTTCCCAGAACCAAGGAACAGGATGATCCCATCTCATCAGATCAGCGGCAACTCATCAACATCAATGCCTCCACCTTCTTCATTGTCATCTAACTCTACTTTGCTACACAGCCACCAGAGCAGCAGGAAGTCAAGGACAGACTGGTCACGCAGTGGTCACAACCCCAGTGGGGCCCAACCAAGCCAATCCAGTGGCCAGCAGAGTCGGACAAAGCACAGCTCTTCTCATGACCAGTCACAGGGCAGGTATGAAGATCTCTATAATTGCCAGAGTGAGCAGCATAAAAGTGGGGGAACTGAGGAAGCAAATGCTATGGCAACATCTTCACATTCGAGGAGGCACACTCATGCAAAGTCAGCTCCTGGAGAACACACTTATAAAGAAAACAGTCATTCGAAGTCACCCACAGAGCTTGAGTTTGTAGGCCATGGTCCTGGATCTCCACTTCCTTCCACTTCTTTGTTAACTGCAAATAATGGTCTTTCAACTCAGAATTTCCCACCAGGACTTCACTGTAAAAACAGCATGGTCCAGCAGAAGCCTACGGCTTATGTCAGGCCTATGGATGGTCAGGACCAGGTACCCAATGACTCACCCGAACTGAAACCCCCAATAGAAATTGAAAGTGGATATGGAAATCAGTCTTTTGGAACTCTGCTGGAAGGAAAAGTGAATACACCTAGTTCGAAGAACAAAGTACCAAAGCTCAACATTCCTCCTGTTAGTGAAGTAAGTGGTTTAAAATATCTTCTCTCTAGTACTGCTTGAGAATTACATTCACTAAATATTTTTCTCTGGAAATACGCAGTTGCATTTACTGGAATTACAGTGTAAAACATTCCTTTTTCTAGAGTGTGCATGACTTCTTTTGGCAGTTTGTTGTGATAGTAGTCCCAGTAGCAATATTTAATGTAGTTTTTAAAGCACAGTTTGGAATGCTAACATTTCTTGTTTATGATTAATATTAAAAGGCTGGATCTCTGTTGGGTGTAATATATGTATACCAGCTATCCCAGTTCTGGACGGAGAAATCTAATATCTCAGTTCATCTGCAATTTTCACTCTTGAATTCTCAGTTAGTAGGTAGTTTGATAGATAGATTGCTGTTTGAAACTCTAAGGAAAAATGTTCAAATTTCAGTGGTACTAAACAGTCCTGCCAGTAAGGAGTTTATTTTCAGAGTTTGCTAAATTCTGTTTCTTCTTTTTATTTGAATTAATGTGACTTAAGTTGTGAATAATGCTTATGAAAATGTGTCCCATTGAAGCTTTTATTCATTTTGAAGAGCTCTTAATACTGGGATTCAGTCCCAATCTCTGCAATCAGCCATTTAAGCTGTTGAATTTTGTATTGCTGGTCAGAACAGTAGTCCTGTGAGGAACATTTTAGTTGGTTCATATTCGTGTCCATTCCAAGCACAAATGTATAATAAAGATATGGACTGAACTATTTATACTCTGTATATATTTTCTCTTAGTCTGATTTTTTCTAAACCAGTAACCTTTGGAAGGTAGGTGTACAGTGTACATATGAGAAGAATTGCAAGATGGGTTTTTCATAGCTTTCTGTTTTCCCAAAAATATTTCCCTGCTTGGTAATATTTTTATGCTAGGAATGAGGAGCGATGCATTCTTAAACCACTTTATTGCAAAAGGTCAGCTTTTTCTATTGCAATGATTGTTTCAAGCCAATAATTTGTTTGACTATTTAAAAACTTGATGTTATTTATTAACATTCCAGGCAGCAACAAAGACTGATGTGTTTTGCAGTAGAGCTTGGAATAATTTTCTGGGAACTGCATCTGAAAACAGTAAAAGGCCTATTTATATCAAGTGGAAGCTGAGGGTTGCTTGCAGATGGTGTTTTATTAGAAAATGTATTTGTTAATAAACGTAGCTTTCTGCAAGATTACTTTACAGATGTTTCTGTTTATTTTTACCTTGGGTTAAAAATCTGCTAGTGTAGATGACTTCAGAGTCTGCTGCGATTTGTCGCTAGCATTGTTTGGCAAGTAAATAATTGCATGCAGAGGAAATAATGATGTTGCAAAAACATTTTTTCGCTCTTGCCATCTATTAATGCTATGAGTCAACAGAAGCACTTTAAAGTGCAGCATTAATGCATAGTATCTTTGGAAATAAAATGTACCTTTTGCAATTGGGGTCAACTATTAAGAATAGAATATTAAGGATGCATTTTTAATTTCTGTGCTTTTTAAGTGAAATCCTTGCACTATGAAATTGATTGAGTTGTTAACAATATTTTTTGGGTTCACAACTTCACCCACATTCTTCTTGCATAGCTATAGGAACCTCTGATATGAACTGTTGTTTTTGGAAACATTCCTAGTTGCAAAGATGAAAAATTGAATTGTGAATTTGTTGCTGCTTATATCCTCTGTAGTGAAAAGTATAGATGCTTAATTAATTTCATATATGTTTAGATAAATGGTAAACTAGGAAATTTAGAAATGAAAGTAGATAATAATATTAAAGCAGTCTGCATTTTGAGAGTGAATGGTAAGTTAAAGAGGGAAAGAAAACCCAAAGCTTTGACAAAATAACTTTCCTTTTTGAGACAGAACACAGGATAATGACTAGACTGATGGATCTTTTACAGGCAAATCTCCTCCTGAGTTTTGGGGGTTGGATTTTTTTGCCTGTGTCAGGACTGTGAACTTTGGCCCTCTGTGTTTTTCCACAGATGTGTATCCTGAATTTGATTTAGCTTGCGTTTGGCTATAAAACTCCTTCCAATCCAACATTATAGATAACTGGTTTAGTTTAAGCTTAATCAGAACTGACAGTGCACACCTGTGAAACCCATAACCTTTTCAGAATGACTGCAGTGAGTGGCTCTGTTGTAATCTTTCTACAATTGATGTGAAGGCATATGATCCTTTGGTGGTGCTTATCAATTTATGAACCTTCCCAAGCCACCTTGAGCCATAGTGATCTGTTTGAAACAATTTTGTTCCTACTCTACAGGTTTCCATTTTAACAGTGTTCCAGGTGATGGTGGTGATCTTCAAGCTAGCGATAGGAGAGTTACTGTTTTGGGGCATTTCTTCATAATTTTTTTTGTCGTTTTCCTGTATATCTGAGTCCATTTTTTCAAGTTGCTGAGTTTATGCAGATAGTATGCACACCAAAAGGTTTTCAGTGAGTGTTGGAAAACAAAAAGAATGTTCTTGCTATCTTACAGAGAGAGAGGGGAATAAGTAACGAAATATTTGAACAAGCAGATTTAAAAGAAGTGCTCAGACTGATGTGGAAATATGGTGTTATTTATCATGGCTTAATGGAATAACATGTTGAGTGCCCTGGAAGTGTTCTGCCATGTGTAAGGAAGTGATCAATTTTATAACATAATTTGTGTCACTTGAGGTGCTGCTCTAAGAATCTCAGCTCATTTGCTGGGCCAAATTCTGCCATCAAAGATGCCCATCCATCTTTCAGCTCCTCTGGAGCAGACAGCATTGTTAATGCCTCGCTGCTGGTGTCTCTCTGCTGGGCAAGGGATCATGGGTTAATGATTTCCAAGGTCATAGAGATTCACAGTGAGTTCACACAGACTCACCAGGTTGGGTCAGGAGGTAGAGTTAGCACCTCTTACACACCTGTGGACTAATCTTTGCCTCTGAGTGGGTGCTGCTGCGTGATTTCCAGACCTTGGCTTGCTCACACAAAGCTAGTTCAGACTACACCATGAGTGGCCATTTCTGGTAGAGAAACAGAAAAAGCCTCTGTAAACTTATTGTTATGTCATGGAAGGGTTTCTTTGTGATTTTGTGATCCTACTGATTTCTTTTTACCTTTTTGCTATGTTTTTCATATCAATATTGTTTTCTAAGGGTGAAGGTGAAACCTTTTATAGTTTGATGCCTACCCAGGCCTGGTAGCCCCTGAGATTCAGAAGTTGTGGAGCAGATCTTCATGAACTGGGAAACCATGGGGCCATCATGTGAGTTCCTGGGGCACATGCAGAAATCCACCAGATCTCATGACATAGAGTTGATAGCAATGGCCTTGGAGCTAAAACTGGGATAGAAAGCCTCAACCTGTAAACATTATTTCTTATTCCTTTCCTGTTAACTCTTGTCTCTTTAGTATGTATTTACATGCATACTTACATGCTCACGCATATATACTAATTTTGAGCTTGCATTTAACATTTGATAAATTGTAGCAAGTCGGGAATATTGCAAAGTACTTTTGTATTATGCAGAATTCCACCTACTTAAATCCTGTGAAATGGCAGATGATTGTTACTTACCACTTGAAGAGAGCTGCGTATGTAAATCCTATGCATTTCTTAAAAAAAGTAGATGTTAGAGACCACAGTAACAGCTGATCCTCTCTCTGCTGCTTTAAAATCCAGAATCTTCATATATGTATGTATATTTAAACCTCTAGGAATCAGATGCTTACAAATTATTTCAAATTGACTAACACAGCAGGTGATAGCTGAAAGAAAGCCTGTACTTTTCAGACTGGGCTCAAGCAAAAATTACTGAGAGCACTGAGCAAAGCAGAGGGTTTTAAGGTCTGTGGGAAGATCAGAAGCTGCATTCCTGGAAAACTTTATGCCTAGTTCCCTAGAACAATGCATGGATTTCCAATAAATATTTAGGGATGGGGAATCAAGAGCAATTGAGATATTTTTTTGATTCTCAAGGCAGAGTTTTAAATCTTACTACAGAATTGGCTTCGTGTTCCTGCAAAGTTGCAAATGCTCATGTACGAAATTTTCCCGAAAATACAAAGTTAGAAACAAATCCAAAGGGCCTACGACATCTATGTCACCACCCACTTAAGGAATAAAAAATTGAGAACTTCTATTTTCACTTTACTTCTAGGAAAATATTTTGACGGGTTCAGTATACTGCAAAGTGATAAGCTTCTGTTACGTGTTTCAAATCATTCTGTTATCACTGCATGTATTGATTTGCTTAGTGCTTTCTGAGCTAGCCATAAAAAAAGGCTGTTCTCCTTCTGCATTAAAGAGTAAGAAAAATTGACAGGTAGATAACCATATTGATTCAACCTAAATAGTAAATGCAAGAGGCTTATATATGAATTATAAAACTCTCTGTAGGAACCAAATACCTTCTTTCTTTTTAAATGTAATAGAAAGTAGATGCCTTTAACCAGTCTTTTTGTACCCCTTTTTGATATACATGCTACTCTACTTGCCAGCTGTAGTACATGTAGTTCTGGGCAAATCACTTTTTTCAAATGCCAGCTTTAGCTGTCCCCCCAGCTTCGAGCTTGGAAGAAGAATGGACTGAATCACGCATTAAGAAGAAATCCCTTTGCTTGGCTCATATTTCAAAAGTCTGAGGCCAAAAAAAAAAACCCAAAGAGCAGTGTTTCTTGCAGTATTAGAGGTTACAGACATATGTTTTTAATTTGTAAATACTGTGAGAAGTAATGTTCTTATGATACTTCTAAATGAAGACCATATGACACCATGTTATTGTGGCCTTTTGGAGGCTACTGTCCGATAGCCTGGACAATGGCTAGCAAAGCTGTTTTGCTGGAATAGCAAGAGGACAGCTTGTCTATTTTAAATCAAACACAGATAAGCATATTTAGGGTCTGATTTTGAACCACTGTGACCAGTGGGAAGTCTGCATTTCAGAACAGGGCACTTAAGTTGCTTGAATAAGTGTGGCTAAAAGAACTGACATTGTGTGTTTGGTTTGGGGAAAGAGGGGTTAGGTTTCTTCTTTCCCATTGTTCGTTCATTAGTGGGTATTTGTTTTGTAAGCTATTCCTAATTTTGACTTGCTGCAAAGAAGAAAAAAAGTCTGAGTGAAGTTAGAGTTAATTCTGGGAAGAGTCAGACCTGTGATGTCTTGGAGAGTGATTTATCTTTTTTTTAAATCTATTTGAAATTCCCAGTGCCAGAGTAATTGCTTGTCTCATTTGGTGTCTTATGAAATGTCACAAAGTAAAATGACCTCAAAGACTTTGGGGAGAGCAGTAGAAGAATTTGTTTGGCTTGAGCAAAGATGTGAAGGCATAATTCAAAGGCTGCAAGGGGACTGAAGGGTGTATTTGTAGCTTTGACAATAAATTTGGTGTATGACTATGGAACAATCACTTTTTTAATGGAAAATATCACAAGCTGTGTACAACCAGCATTAAGTGTTACATTATCTCAATGTTGACTGTTAATGCACCTTTTTAATAATAACCAGGAGTTGGTAGAGCAAATTTTTCAGCACCTTGTATCTATCTATCTGGCAATGCAAATGCATAAGGAAGGATGTTCTTGGATCTTAGTATTAGTAGTCTGCTTACCTGCCAGCTAACAAGCGCATTCTTTTAGGACCAGCCTAGCAGGTGGAACAAAGTTGAAGCCTTTGCACTAGTTTTTAATACTCTTCTGGAACATAACCTACTTTAATGAAATTATTCTCTCTGAACAGTGAAATAAACAATGCTCCTGTAAAAAAATATGGGAAAACGCCATTTTCACGTATTTGAATGTTTCATGATGTGTGTTTACACTCTGGGTTGTGATCAGTTCTCATGTGAATAGCATGCATGCTTCTTTCTGAGAACAAGATGGGCAGATATTCAGGTATCAGCATTTGGTCTTTTGTACTACAATGAATGGCCATTTTTAAACTTTACCATCAGCTATGTTAAATTTTATTTTAGCTGATGCAACCTCTAAAGTAACACACAGCTAGATTGAAAAAAACTATCTACATATTCACTGCTCATTCCTGTCAAAATTCTCATATTTTTTTTCCACAACCCTTATTCTTCATGGAGAAACTAAGGTTTTAAATAGAGAGAAACAGAACAGAAGTCACATGTTTTTTCAAATGCAGGCAGGAGAGTGTGCACACATTTCTGCATGGGCAGTGACAGTTGTTGTGAATCGTCGCTGGGATTGAACCTGGGGCTTCTCTGGTGTAGTGGTTTTTACTTTTTTCCTTAAATGCCAAATGATCATATCTGGACAGCCTCTGCTTCTTGAACAACAGCAGGGACTCTCTCTAGAAGCTATAACTTTCTCCCAGTGCCACACCAAATATGATGAAAACATTGCATCCAACACACACCCGTTAAATGTGTAAAAAAAGCATAAAGAAAATCAGGGGGTCTAAATGCAGTCTTGGAGAAGAAAGTTTTAATCCCAGTGAAAATGGCAGTCAAGTAGAAAATTAGACTGTTGTATCTGGTAGGGGTAGATCAGTAAGGAACAACTGGAATGCTTCTTGCAAATGCCAGGAATCCAGACAGCTGAATGATGCAGAATGTGATTGGGTATTGAAGACAGAGTAGGAAATCAAACATAAAACACTTCCGATGTTACATGAGCAGTTGATACAAAAATACAGCTAGTGAAAGGTAAAGGAAGAGGGACAGCACCATATATTAGAAGCTAAATGAAGATTTACGGAGAATATTGCAACAAGTAAAATAAGACCTAGGGAAAGAATCTAAAGAAAAGGTTGCTTAGTCAACAGAGGTGAGGAGGTCATGAAGGAGATGCAGGTGTGATGTGAATGTACAGTGCACTCTGTTTCAGCTCCCAGTAGGAACATACTGACCATAGGATAGTAGATGGACAGTGGGTGTAAGCAGAGCAAAACTGGACTCACCATATGGGAAAGAGGAACTGCAATACTCAGATGTGGTCACCTTTCTGATGGAGATCACAAGAACAGAAGTGCTTAACTGCTCTTAAGCTGATCAGACTCCATCTCATGGAAAGCTGGGCTGACACTCAGGTCACTGACCCCCTGGTCCCAGGCAGCCTCTCCTGCTCTCTCTCCTGCATTCTCACAGGTGTGAGGTGCTTACTCACATGCACACCTAAGGGTGTTTTCTGGCCTTTAGTTTGTTGACAGGCAGAATTACACTCAGTTTTTAAACCATTGCAGCAACACAAATAATATGTATTACATACCTTCAAAATGTGAAAATCGGAGGAGGTCTTACATGAGCATTTCTGGTGTTATGGCCAGAGTCACCTCACTATATGCTGTAGTCTCTGATTCAAGTATGGAAAAGCATTTAGGAGCTGCAAGTGAAAGCATCATATGGGAATACTTTAATAAAAAAAAAACCACAGTGGAAGAAAATTGAACATATAACTTGGCAGTGCTCCATGAACTGCAGATATAGGTTAGAGTTATTTAGTTGGCAGGAAATTGCTGGTGTATTAGCAATGTTGGGGAAAAAAATCTAATTTCTGTATTTTGGCTTGTGCAGTAAAGAAATTCCTCCCACATAAATATGTTCATTTCACTTTCTGGGAAGTAAAGAAAGGAAACTGTAGCTGCAGTCTGTTATTTAATCTTCCTGAAATTAGCATTTGGTGCTCAGGAAGATTGAAAGATTTAATGCCAATGCCTTCCTCAAAAGAAAGAAATGGCATACCACATATGCTTTAGCACTGGTTAGACTGTTAAATGGAATTAATCAAAATCCATGTTAAAATATTTCCATGTGTTAATTAGCAACAGTTTGGAACATTAAAATACATATTGGCTTGGGAGTAAATTAGTTAAGAAATATCACATTGAGTTTGTGGGTTTTTAACTGTAACATAATATACTGTGTGTTTTAGAAAGGTAAATGTAAATACACTCCTTTGAAATGCTGTGGCAATGTGCATTTAAAAACTGGGCAATAAACCAATCTAAAACAGGCTTTTGTTATGGCAGAGTGATACCATTTCCCATTTTAAAAGAAAAATTGGCTTGTTCCATCATATAATAAAGCAAGAGAAAAACAGTTTAAAAATTCCAAGAGTTATATCTCAGGCCAAAGGAAGTTTTTAAATGTCTTCTTTGAAAATCAGTGTGATGTAGCAACTACCACCACCAGGTCTCCTGTTGTGAGTAGAGGAATTCACTTCTGCCTTTCTCTTCCTGCTGGATCATTGCAAAGTTTGTTTTCCATTCTCTCATACAGTGATTCATCATTCAGATTCAGTAATCTTAAGAGTAGTAGAATAGCATAAATTTAGGTAAGCATGGAAAAATGGAACAAACAGTATCCATACTATTTAATTAATACACACAAGACAGGATACCTGTGGTAGCATTAAAGATACCAAACTCCTAACTGAGGATAAGAGGCCATGATTGGCCCACACAGTATCCATTTCTCTTCCTAGGGAGGGAATGACTGTTCTTTTTTGCGACAGAAGAGCATATAGAAACCATCTCCAAGAAGTTTCTTGGAGTTGCATTCTTGGTTTCATTGCCCACAGTCACATTAGTGGGGATAATTTTATGTACGTTCAGCTCAGGAAAGCCAAGAAAGGTGATTTTCATTTTTTCTATGAGTGCTGCTGAAGTAGCTAGTTGTCCTGTAACACTGAGTTTAAAGAAAAGGTTTGGGGAGCTGAGGGAAGAAGAGGCAAGATAAGTATGGATTCAGTCACTTTCCAGGCTAATGAGCCTGGAAATTTTGCCTGGATTCACAAAGATCTCTGAGAGAAGTCAGTGATCATAGGTCTAAGCCCCAACCTCATCAATAGTGCCAATTAATACTGCCAGTCTAAATATATTTCCATTAATTCACGCTACATTCCCTTGCACATGTCCTCAGAATAATTTCCCATTGTTATATTCCCCAGATGTGTAAACTCGTTGGGTTATATTTCACTGAACTGCAAGCTGTGATGCTTAAATACACAAGACAAGCTGTCAATTACTTCTTCTATTTGTAAATACCCAGGCATCCATTTACATTTGCCAGTATTTTAAATATAAACATTGAGATAATTCTTTCTTCAATATGTTAAAACTCTAATAGATACTTTGTAAACTTAGAGATTCTTAAACATAAGAATCCTAAGGTGGCTTGGGGGAGTCAGGATTTGGATTCTATTACTTACAGTTCATCCTGAATGAAGGCTTCCTTCACAGCCTGGTCAGTTACCTTAACTCAGTTTAATCCTTTTTGATGTGAAGAAACCCTAACTTTCATGTCATCAGAAAACCTTAAACCTCTCCCAAAAATGTAATTGGTACTAGCATATGCTACTTACACTTGAACACAGTTAATTTTGAACCTCTCTTTGCATCCAGGAGTAGCTTTCTTAAGCGGCTTCCTTGTGAAGAAAAACTTCACAGTTTATTTTGCATTGGAATAAAGAGAGATTGTAACATCTTTCCTTCCCGCCAACACATGCAGTTACACATTCACATTAAATATGGCATAAATTTAGCTAGGGAAATACTAAAAAGGGTACTTTTTATTCCAGACAATTATCCTAGCAACCACATCATTCATTCCACAATCCCATGATCACAAAGGTCACAATTTAACACGGATTTATGGCGAGCACCATGCACTGTGGTATCATGGACCACAAATGGTTTGCAGATCCAAAGTATGGAAATCAGGGATTTCAAGCTTTGCCAATATTTCTGAGAGCAAAACTTGACCATTTAAGTTTCCTGAAGTCTGTGGAGTGACAAAAAGCCAATAAGGGGATATGCAATGCCTGGACCAATGGTTGACATTTTTTCATTGTCAAATTATTTCTTCCACTACCAGATAGAAAATGACTGGGCAGAGTGGAATGGAGGCAGGACTGCATTCACCAAGTTTCTGCATACTGAATACAAAGAAGTATATTTAAATCCCACAAAATTTTACATACAAGTGCTATTGCTTTTTCCCCTCCATGTAGTGATAAACTGGTTCTTGTCAGTTCCTTGACACATAAAATGTCCAGTTCACTATGCTAAAGCTAAACAAAATGAACCAGACTGAGAAGCAGACCCTTTTCTGTGAGATGTCGAGGTGATGGTAAAATACAGCTAGGCTAGACCTGTCCTGCCCTTTTGTGATAGTATTGCTGTAGGTAATACCAATAATTCCACATGTGGACAAAGGCTTTCTGATTTTGATTAGAAGAAGCAAAATTGGGCCATAAATGGTCAGTCCAAATTAAACTTATTTAGGACTGAAATCAAGAGTAGGCTGTAGAGAATTATTTCTCTTCCAAGGAGAAGAAAAATTAAAATTTGCAAATGCTGTTTTCCTAAACACGTTTTATTAAGATGTAACTGCACCTGCATTTAATCAAGAAAATTGTTTGCTACAGTTTTTAATATACTTTGATATACTGAATATATTTGATTTATTTTGATAATAATGGTGGTTTTTTCTGCTTTTATTAGAATTCTACATGCTGTAAGTCCCTAGTCCCAAGTATTAGATTTGTGAGAGATGGCCTATTTACTTATAATTTTCATCCCCCTTTTTCAGAGCCAGTGTTTTAGCTATAATGAACATTTCAGATAAGCAACCAGATTTCAGATGCTAAATGATTTAACTAAATCAGGAATATCATATTACTATTGACTTTGCTTGGTTGAAAGAGCCAGGTGCTAGAAATAAAAATACTGCCTTTCTGTTAGCCTTTTAGTTTTTCTGAGGAGCACACTTAGTAAAGAAATCTGAGCTTCCCCAGTTGCTGTTTTTTGGTTGATTGAGGTGTGGTCTCTGAATATGTGAAGTAAAGTTTTTTAGGTTGAAAGGAAAACAAGAGAACGTCTGCAGGGATGCCAGTAACATGCTTCAGATGCTCTCTGGTGCTCAGGAGAAGTCATACTAGTGCCACACAGCCCCCATCTCTCATCTCCTTTCCCCCAAGACACACACCCTGTGGATTCTTGGCACCAACTCTCTCTGCAGATTGACTTCTGCTGTGCTGCACTTATTGCTAGCAGAGGTACAGCTCCATTCTCTGGCCCTGGGACAAGTAGTGAGTAACTGTCGCCCTGAGAATCAGGCCTTTTGATATTGTTCTCACAAGTTCTAGCCACTTTCCCAGGAAAGTAACTATAAACATAGGTATTTATACATTCCATTAAAGATATGCCTTTTCATGGATGTCTCTCATGGCCAGTGTGGTTGGGAAGGTGGTGACCTGACTATCCAATCCCTGGTCATGGTCGAAAACCTATAAATACTGAAAGAACAAATAAATGCTTATTATTCTTTCACCACACCTTGAGCTGTGTCCATTTGAATCATTTTGTGTCCGACAGTGACAAGTAACCTGGGATAAATTACCTGTCCTAGTAGTAGAGAAAGGGCACCTGACTCCTATAGCTTCCTGTTGCAGTCCGCAACTCCAGGATCTCGTCCAGGGAAGCTGCAGGGTTCTGGGGACCAGCATGGAACACCAACGAAATGGGCTCCTGTTCATGAAACCATTTATTCAGCATGGGAACAAACTCAGATCCAGAACAGAGAGCCCCGAATAAAGGCAGAGCAGGGGCTTTTGAGGGACAGAGGGTTTCCACCCTTGAGGGTGGAGTTCAGGATCAGGGACCACTAGAAACACAGCAAGGGAGAAACGCCCCAGGGACTAAAACCCAATCAGAGCTACTGGGCTGCTCCTCACAAGGGGTTTGGGGTGGGGTAACTTCATCCAGGGCTCACACTGCCCATCCCCCAACACAGGGGGTCAAAATTCACACACATAGCTTACAGCAATGCCTCTCCTTTCACAGTGCTTATCTGAAACTAACTCTGTGCCTCCCCGAGGCACCTCACAACTGCTTCCCTGTAAGAACCATAAATGGCTGAATCAGCAGGTGACAGAAATGGAGAAGACCGTGCCTTCTCCTCAGCATGGGCTGAATTCTCCAGCTCTTTGAGAAGGGAAAGCTTCTGTAAGTGCTAGAGGCAGCTTTCTTAACTAGGCACCTTGAAAGGGAACTGTTCTTTACAGCCAAGCACAGAAGATTTTCCATAACAAATCTTGGATGGGGTTTCAGAAATGGGCGCTCAGAGCAAATCTCCATGTTCTTGGCTGCTTCATGCATTTTAGTTTCTAGAGCAAGGCAGATGGCAGATCGCTGAAGGACAGGAGGGAACAGAGGCATGAACAGAGAGAGGGATTTCCCCTTCCATTAACCACAAAAAAAATGTTTGTTGAAGACCAAATAGCTGAAATAAGACAAGCAGCTCTGATGCTGAAGAAAAGGCTGGTTGTGTCAAATACATAGGAAATGCTGCTCCCAGATGAACCCAGATGAATGTTAGGATTGTCCTTTAAGGAAGCCAAATTTACTTGGGATCCTGGCTGTGGGAAGGCCTGTTTAATGGCAGTATTTAATTTGTTTTCCTATTAGCTAACATGGGACACTGCATGGTGAGGAGGAATGTAATTGTGGGCACCTGTTTCTTCAAAGTACTGCAAGTAAGATTGGCTTCCGCACTCTATTAACTTGAGCTTTTGTGGTCTTCATAGATAATTATTTTTCTGGCAGGGATTTCACCAATTTGTGTTCTCTGTGTTTGTGCATGTGTACAAATCCAAAATTATAGATAAGCATTACATAGGTGAGCATTTAGATCTACATCCACACTTACAGAGGCTGGAAAGGCTTTTCCTGGTACATTGCTGTGGTTTCACAATAGATCACATATGATAAAAGTGGGAAGGAATTACAGATTTTGCTGCCTTGTCTCCTGTGACATGGTGCTACTTGGAGATCTTCACTACATCAGGTTTCTGATTTTGGCCCTGAATAAATGAATATCACAGGTCCTAACATTGTCATTTCTGGTCCTTCCACCAAAAATTAGACCCAAGGGAGTCAGTTTTCAGCTGAATGTTTTCTGTTCCGTTCAATGCTTAAATTTAGTGGCATTTCTTTTCTGTCTCTTACTAAGTGGGATCATAAAATTATTTCTTAAATTCTTCTTTGTTCCCACAACTACTTTCCCACTTAGTCCATTTACAAATGAAGCAAGATCCACTTTGCCCACAATGTTGATGTCCCATGACTCTTGGGACTTAATATTTCCTGTTTCCCTCTTATATACCATCAGATGCAGATTGCAGATTACTGTGGTGCTGTGACATCAGCACAACATGTCATAGAAAAGTCTGAACATTTTGAGTAGTCGGTAAGTCGGCTTTGTACCTGAGAAACAATCCCATATCTTCTGTTAGGGAGCTTTGAGCGAACAAGCTGCTCTTAAACCCCGAGGTGATTAGAATACATGTGTATGAGGTGTCGAGCCAAAGCTCCTGCATTTATGTATGTAAGAGAAGGTATTCAGATGTGTTCTCCCACCATTTTTTGTGTATTTTTACAGTGGTGAAGGCTGGACTTTGCATATGGATTGTTGTAATCCTACATCCTTGTAGCAAAGTCTCACCTTGGATTGACTATCACAATGGGCAAAGAACATAGCTGATATTTTGGAACACTTTTCCTTCATGAATGAATGATTGCTTTCTCTCTGGTCTGAGGAAGAGGGGGGTGGCCGGGGGGAAGCCACAGGACTGCATTTACCACAGCTTTGTGTTTGAGCTAATAAACTGTGCTGAGAGCCTCAGCTCAGGCTTACACTTTATTTTTTCCAGCCTGAAGCACAGACTGAGATTAACTCAGGTCTGCCCAAAACAGACAGCACAAGTATTCCTTGAAAGGCTTCCAAAAGTTTTGAGGCCTGCATAGCTGTCACAAGAGTCTGTGTATATAAAAATATGTGCCATATAGGTTGTGTATAAAGGCACTTGAAAGTTAAGCAAAACGTGCACACAGGTCTATCAAGATTTTGCAGGGGGGAAAAAAGTTAAATTGCAGAATTCATTTGAAAAGACAAAAACCCAAGCTACAACAACAAAAAAAAGAAAACAACTCACATGCAGAACCAATGAAAAGCCAACAGTGTCATTTTGCATGTGGCTGTTATGCAAGGCTCTGTAGGGATTACCTTTGACACTGGGCTCTTCAACTTGCAGCATCTTGCATAACACACTTGCACAACAAGCAGAACTTCACAGCAGCAGGTTTAGAGCCAGGGCAGTGCTCACTGCCACTGACACTGGCTGCAGTGTTTTGTGAGAATGCTCTGAGCCATTCCAAAACAAAGGATAGAAAATGGAGTAAAGGAGATTGTTGGGGATAAAGGAGAAAAATATCCCACTACACATCAGTCTTGCACAAGTAAAAGAGATATATGTAATTTTTTCAAAATCTGGTCTAAGCATATTAGTTTTGCCAAAAAGGAATAATCAATGTATTTTCTCCTGGAGGGATCTGTTTGTTTTCCTGACAAAGTCAGTGGAATTTTTATTTTTGGCTTCATGGAAGCAATTTTTGGAAACAACTTTTAGCCCTTTAGAATTAAGCTTAATAGATCAAAAGTGTTCTCTAATTCCCTCCTCTCATACATCTGTACCTTCTCTATATTATGCCAAACAGTGAAACCCAGAAATAAACCTACCCTTCTGCAGAGGTATTATTTATAAGGACTGAATTCCTAACCCACAATTGCTTATAGAAAACTTGTCATTGAATTCAGTAGTGTTTGAATCAAAACCTGTAAAAAGGACCGTTCTAAAATTAGCAGATACCAGTGATGACTGCATTACAGAGTGGACAGGACTATTTGTGCTATCTTTTTAGGTAGCACTACAAAACACAATTTCCAGTGAAAGCAGCTCTTGAGAAAATAAATGGAGAAGTTTCCAAATACTATTGCTGTTTCAGTATCAACAATAAACTCAGCTTCTGTAAATAACTCATTTTATCTGTCAAACATTGTAGGCACATATGCCACATTTACTGTCACTGGGGTCATAAATAAACAATGTATCTGTCTACACATTACTTATGTCTAGAGGAAATGAACAAGTACACATGAAGAACAGTGTGGAACATATTTTAATAGTGTAATAAATAGTTGGCGTTGCTATTGTTAATTATTTTAATTACATCTGAACTTAAAAATACAGTTCATAATTCAGTGCGGGATGCAAAAGGGTAATTCTCAAAATTAAGTACATATTTCTTAAATGCATTTCTACACCGACTCAAGTACAACTTGGGCTTGGGACATCATGTTTCTGAAAAGAACAACAGAAAACAGCCAACTGAAACTGCAGAAGCAGCACTTGGATCCAGGCAGTAACTGATGCTCAAATGATGCTTGGCTTTGTAATAGGAATCTTCTTTGCAGGTTTTCAATCCTATCATAATCAGTGGTGTTCTCTGTGTATACCCATATAGAATTTAATTTTGGAATGAGAGTGTAGGGCCTGACTCTGGTTTACTGTGTATCCATGAGCCAGACTTGTCACAATGGACTTTCCTTTCTGACAGTCTGTTTGCGCCATTTCTGGTTAAGTTTGTGCTGTGCCACTTGTTTGTGATCACATTTAGGCACCAGAGATAGTAGGAGACTTCCAATGAGTTGCCAAAATATCAGGAGTCTGCTTTTGTCCACTGAACCATCTTGGTGGTTAAGATATGTTCTGCACACTTTTGTTTTCTGTAGGCACCATTGTTGCTTAAAAGAACAATTTCTGAGCCTATCTTAGAATAATTTGTTTCTTGATGTGTGCTGGAAAACAAGAAAATCCAAACCCAAATTCCCTTTAGTCCCTTCTAAATATGTTATACTTTTGTTGAGGGGGAAAAAAAATCGCCAACCAATTAGGTATGAATAGGGGTAACAGACTTGATTTACGATAGGGTAAAATTAAGTTAAGCTCTGTCTGAGCCCAAGCTATAGTGGAGCTTGTATTTATATTGTTAGATCATATTTTCATTATTAATTATAGAATTACTATGATCTAATGTCTATACTAATCACCAGTACTGCAAGAGAGACAATGTTATAAAACAAAACAAAAGCCTTTATAAATTTTGTTGATTGGCTAAAATACACCTTTTACATTAATAGTCTTTTACCTAAGCTAATGAGCCAGAGTGTTAAGATTTAAGACATTAGTGCTATTAATGTAACAGCTAATAATGATAAAATTCAGCCATTAGGTATTTCCACGGATCTCTTGGTAACTTATGAATGGGCAGAACTTGACCCTACTTGATTTACTGAAACACCAAAACACCACAATAAAGGACTAAGGTAGATTTAATCCTGAGATGATTAGGTCACAAGGTAGCTGCGTGTTTGAAAAGAAACATATTTATTTCTGTTTGCCACTCATATAGCAAGAATCTATTGTGTACATCTGTGTTATTTTCCTTCAACATTGTTAAATGTCTGGTAAGTTGTTTTCTGCCATGCCTAACGCTGCAAGTGGAGTGCTAGAAAGCACACACATGTGATCTATAAGAATCTGGATTATAACAGCACTGCAATGAGAAGAATTCCAGTGCAGGCACCTCTTGTTAACAGCCCTTCCATAAGTGCTTAAGTTCAAATTAACTGTTCTGAAACCCAAATTAGAGTCAAATCTGATGTGAGCCAATTTACTCTGCACAACAATCATGGGCAATGAAATATGTTCTGCTAGATTGCTGTTTAAATCAGATCACTATAGCTCCCTTGGTGGGAAAGGAGTGCAGAATAACAATGGCCAGCAGCTAAAGGTAATTTAATTATTGGGTTTACATATTGGTTAGTTCTTGCATTGTTTAAAAAGAAACATTTTCCAGCCAGGTGTACAATGTCAGTGTTAGAAATCATTATAAAAAGCTGGAAGAATAATAGTCTGATGACATAACACATTTAAATTAAGGTCTGAGTGTTGAATGTTGAAGGGTAGGGTGTTCATTTCCATTGAGGACTGACATTTTGTCCTTTGTGTATTACATCGTTAGTGGTATAATAATGCAGAAATACAATGATGAAAGGCCTGAAGACTCAGAGTTTGAAACTACAGCTTTGTTAGGGCTGAGATATCTGTTGTTTCACACAGTTTTTCTGGTTGAAATCACATGGTGAATTTGAGATCCTCAATTTATTTTATTTATAAACCAAACAAAAATCTAATAAGGTGTCAGTCCAACTTTAACTTTCAGCTGTCCTAGGCTGTCTCATAACTGAAAGACACTAAAGGTTGCTGAGTGCAAAGGAAAAGGGTGTCATTGTTCTTATACTGCACTTTTTTCTCCAAGTTCCTTCTTTTGCATCGTAACAGCAAAATTCCATAATCACATCCTTGTTTGATATGAAATTGCTTGATACAGTGTGATGACACATTCATATTATGTTAGCAGCATAATTTAACTGCTCCATTTTTTTATAATTTGCAAAAGCGCCTGAAATGTGTGCCTTATAAAATAGGGTCATTACAGCTATGGTTGAATTGGCATTTCAGTAATAAACCCTTTGTGGTGGGCTAGATGTTAATGCAAAACTTCTATCATTATAAATATGAATCCATCAGCAACAATATGGAGTGACTTCAGTAAATGGACATGGGAAAACCTGTTTTTCTGAAAGATGGCACTGTGACTCTCAAAGCCCTGACATCTTGCCACCAAAATGTTTGCTAGAGTGATACAAGTGGAGAACATGGTTGGTTGGTTAAAGTAGGGTCGCTGCTCATGGATCAGGCAGCACCTGGGCTGGGACTGGCTGGCACTGCTGTGTTTGGAGGGCAGGAGGCTGAATGCATCTCTGTCCTCTAAACATAGCCCCAGTCTCTGCCTGTATTTCACATAGGCACCAAAGCCCACGTCAGTTTGTGCCTCTGGCATCAGGGATCCAGCCTGCTGTCCTTACTCAAGTAAAGCCTACTACAATAAAAATGAGTGTTTCCCAGTAAAACTGATACAGCCCTTTGTTCTTTGTTCCAGGAGAATGTTTTTCATACTGTGCTGAGAATAGCTGTCTATGGATTGTATGTAGAGAAGTCAGCAAAAAGATTTGTATACCAGAGCTTCTTGTCTTATTTGTTTCCTGCTCTTTTTTTTACAAGGAAAAGCTTCAGCTTCAGCTGTGCTTCTCTGAGGGATAAAAGGCATCCCCATGGTAAACTAAGAGCATCTCCTGTTGCACAGGAAAGGCTAAATGCTGATCTGAGATTTGGATTTGCAATATGTTAGTGGACACATGAAGAATCCTTCAAGTGTAGCTCTCCGAGAACAGAATCTCCTGTATAGGCCCATATACATTTATCTCCTCTTTTTCCTGAGATAAGGGATGGAAGGAGCAGTTGCCTCAGCTTCAGCACCAGAGCTTAAGTCCTTAAGGAATTTAAATACTTGCACTGACTTAGGCTTTGCCAGAATTTAGACTTATGGAGGTCCGTCTTTGGAAGAGGACCTGTAACAAGTCCAGGAGGGATGCCAGCATGGCTGGAGATATGAACACAAGCTCACAAAAGATATGACTAAACAGGTGGAGTGGAGGGAGGGGGTGACTGTGGATCCTGCCTATAACAGGGCATGAGTGACACAGGAGATAGACATGGTAAAAATGCTGCCTCTGTTAATTAGTACCACAGATATCCACCTGCCAGTAATCATGTAGTTAACGTTGTCCTTAGGAGATGGACCTCCCTTTCTTCACCTGCACTAATTCTGTTTTACAGTCTGTCCATGACACCAGTCAGTAAACTTGAAAAAAAATATTTTTACTGCTGAACTTTTTCTGTCTACCTCATTGTCATTTAGTAGTACCTTTTGTAGCATGTGCTATAGTCTTCAGTGTTCTGTAGTATGATCCCATAGGATTGATCATGTAATTTCTTTGGTAGAGGCCTTCTCAGTTTGTAGGCTTAATGATTTCTGCATCTTTGTCAGGCAGTGGTGTTGCCTTCAGTTGAAAAACCACCAATAAAAATGAATTTTTGGTGTGTGATTAATTTTGTGTCTGTATGTTAGACAAAAGAGAACACGAATGCTCATAAGGAAGGTCCATTCTCTGCCATAAGTCCATTACAAAATGAAGTGGTAGAATCTGGTCTGTTTGTACACTCTACGATTTATAGAAATTTTAGTTTTAAAGTATCTGTCTTTTGTTAATAGCAAGGCTCTTCTGGTGGAAGCACAAACTGGGCACCAGGTGAAAAAGCAAATTACATTTCTCAATATCAGTTCCTTTTGTTTAAATTTTGAACAGTTTTGGATAGCTTTTTTTACGTTTGTTCACACAACAGGCGTGTAAGTCACATCTGCCTGCATGGTCTATTTACTTTTTAGGTCAGATTTGACACATGTATGTGTTATTTCAGGAGTGTAATCACTCAACTTGTTGCTGGTTTCAGGGAATTCTTTTCATTTACTCCTTGTGAATTCTATTTCATGGCTAAAAGAGTAATTTATCGTGGACAAAAAAAGATTGATGGATATAATGCCTCTAATTAAACAGGTTGAAAGAGGGAGATGATTCTTTGTTACGTTTTTGACTGAAAGGCCAGATGTTCCAAGTGTTTGAACCAGCAAGTTCTCATCTTAAATTTTAAGAAGTTGAAATTAGTAGGGTCCTTCTAATGCTGCCTGACCTCTGAGGTATCAGCATTTGTGAGTCGATATCATTGAAACCTATACTTTAAATGAAGTAATTTTCCATGTTGAAAAAGAACAGAGCATTTCCAAAATTATAATACTGTAGTATGTATGTGCAAAATCTATAGGTGTTGATGAATAAGAATGCACTCTGACAGCGAAGAATCAACACAGAAAAATTAGGTCACAGCAGCTTGCTTGCTCTTTACACTGTCATGGTTGATTGGTTATTCTCATCACCCTTTGTTTAAAATCATTTCAGAATTAATTGGCGTTCATTAACGCAAGTCTTTGTAGCAGAATTGCAGAAACAGTCATTAATGTAGCTAATAAACATAAAAAAGAAAAAAGGATCCTATTACCAGGTCCCTACAGGCTGTTAACTAACATTTTGAATAAGAATACATAAACATAAATTAAACATTTTTACAAACTGCTAAGGATGTGGGAATTTAGCATGGTGGTCTGTAGCAATACTTTGAACCAATTTGTTATATTATGTAGATATTTTAAGGTTTTTGCTGTAAACACAGTGGTGTTGATGAGCTCAGATTTTCAGTGCAGTCATGCAGGTTTCTTAAGAGGTCTCTCTGTCTCCACCAGCTACAACAGATGAGGCTCTGATCTTTCTCCCCTGAGTTCAGTGAGTGGTTTTCTTGTGAAATGTAGACATTCAGGTTCAGGTTTCTTTTGTGATGTTTTGAGAAGAACTAGAGCAAACTTAGAAGCCAAAAGTTTTGGTTAAGGGCCCGAGTGCATATACTGACTGAAGCAGTCATCACCTGCTTCATTTGTGTGGCCAAAGATTGTTTGATGACTTAATGGAGGTGCTCTGTCATGTAATTTCCATATTAGTGTGAGCTAGACTAGTAAAATGTGCTCTAAACTTAGTTATGTGTTAATTCCAGGATTTCCCTCGTTTGTGCTGTTGCTCTGATTTGATGGAGGATGCCATTTTGAATCTCTTAAACAACCATCCCTCGCTGGTTGTTTTCTAATGGATCTCCCAAGGTTAAGAGTCAGTAATGGTTGAGAGCAGGTGATGTAGGAGAGGGCACCCGTACCCTGGCACACGTGGGAGGAGCAGGGACGTGATGGTGTGTGCACAGCTCTCTTGGCAGTCTGTAGGGGTGCAGCAGTGCTCTGGCTCAGTGTCCAGGGTTGGGCTGTTTGAGGAAGATGGATTCATCCCTGTGCTCACAGACACTTGTTACCCGTAACAGAGCAAGAGGATGTTTCTGCTGCCTGCTTTACATGGAAGGGAACCGTGTTTTTTCCAAGGGTGATGAAGGCAGCCATGGTGCTGAGCAGCAGAGGCTCCCAGCACAAAGCCCTGTCTGGTTCTTTGGGATCTTCTTCCAGTGGCACAGGAGCTGCTCACACTGCCCATGGCTTGGCTGCAGTGTGGGCAGTGGAGCTGGGACAGTGGCCAGGCTGGCCACAATCACCTGGGCCAGCACAGCTGCCTTGTGGGCACCCTTCTGTCCCCTGGAGAGTCTGTGAGACATCTGAGTCCCCAATTTGCAGGCATGACCTAAGCAGCCAAGTGAGGGTGGCCTGGGAACAAGTGAACAGAAATGCCAAATTATTTATCCTGAAGTGTTGTAGACATTGAAATGGAGCCCTAGTGAGGGGCAATTGGAAAATGTGTCCCCTACTATTTGATTTTCTAATGTCTTTGCTGCAGCTTACTGAATATA
Source organism: Pseudopodoces humilis (assembly GCF_049639895.1). Taxonomy (NCBI): domain Eukaryota; kingdom Metazoa; phylum Chordata; class Aves; order Passeriformes; family Paridae; genus Pseudopodoces; species Pseudopodoces humilis. The sequence continues at coordinate 14,086,261 of NC_142214.1, read as the reverse complement.
AAGAGGGCAATTTGTAGATGAAGCACCAAAGGTATAGTTAGTTGGTATATATTGAAGGCACTATAATGGCTGAGCAGCATTGACTGATGCACTTTTAACTTTGTGTAAATGCAGTCTCCATGCAAATGCAGCCTTGGCATACACAGTAAGTTACAAAAAACATTTCAGCTACAAAATCAACTAGACAAATATATTGCTTTGTATGTCTGTCTTTTGATACACGGTGTCTGTATACATTCTGACATACGCAGAGAAACATGAAGGCTTGCCAGTGATCATGATACATTGCATTTTATAGCATACAATTTAAAAGAATTCAAGCCTTAAGTAGGATACAACTGGTATGGGGAAAAATATATTTACTCCTGCAATTAAAATATAATAACAGAAAGACTAAAAATTGTTCTAGTCTAACTTTTGTTTATTGACTAGAACATATAAATGGCTTTAGGCACTACTAAACAATAAAAAAAATGTGGCTCACTATTGGGTCTTTTATCCATTTTAATTTATTTTGATGCTGCATGCAGTTTCTGAATATATTTTGTGGTTGTAATAAAATAGCTGCAGTGCAATTTTGCATGTATGTCAAGCGGTGCGTGACCTGATATGCAAATTTAATACCAAGGTGCCAAAAGTGAATTCATAATGTTTCAGATCTACAGAGCTGTTTAAGGCAGTTTAGAAATCAATGAATATGTAATATGAAGGTGATAAGACCTAAATAAAAACCTTATTTATCTACTATGAAAAGTATTTATACACAGAATATTTAGCACAAGCAGAAAATGGACAGAGTTTCCAATTATATGGTTTGCATAAACAAATGTTGAACCATGTGCTTGGAATAGATAATAGGACAGCTAGTTCCTTTGCATTATACTTCAGAAATGTTTACATATGTCTCTCTCTTAGTGTATATATAAAATGAAACACTAAACTGAAGCAATTTTTGAAGAAAACCTCTTTCAGGTCTCTTACTATTTTTAATTTACAGTATATGGGGTGCTTCATTATAGGTTTCTGTTACTGGTTTTCAGGTTATTAAAGATCAGTGAAATAAGATACACTTTTGTGAAGTCTTGTAGTTTATGGTGAAATAAGGGACATACATTTAACTGGTAATAAATAAGAATCAAATGTTTTCCATCTGTTTACCTTTAAAAGCAGAGAAGATCCAATTTTGGAAGCATTTAGACTTCTAAGCTCTTTTCCTGCATTGATGAACTGATTATTATTTTGTCTAAAATGTTAATCTAATGAAGTTTCAGGAGTTTACCAAAGGATACTGAGTTAGATTGGCCTTTCACTCAGCATGTGTATGCTGTGGAGATGGACTGGGAATCCAAGTCTTGATTGATGGCAATCAGTCCCAACTATACCACTGAAAATATATACTGTCACCCCAAGGAGGAAGAGAGAGAGTGTGTGTTTGATTGGCTGCCAGCGTTGTTTTACAGCACCCTGCCAGTCAGCACAGACAGACATTTATATCTCTTGGCTTGAAATAAGTTGCTAAAGTAATGGCTACCTGTGTTGAGCAATCAAAAAAATGTAGGGGTGCAGTAGGTTTTGATAAATGTCCATCATGCCATATTGTCTACTGCTGGTATTTGGAAGTGATTTTTGCATTCACCTTGGTAGAGGCCAACATCCATTGTAGGAAAAGTCAAAGCATTAGACTGACAGATGAAATAATGATTTTAAATAGATAGTAATTAATCCTTGTTCTTGTGTAAAAAAATAGAGAAAGCTCAGCCCCAGGGGAGTATGTTTTTTTCCCACTCCTGTTCATAAATCATCTCAGGTATAGCTTTTCACACATGGCCAACAGCCTTTTGGCTTAAAGTCTTGAACCTTAAGGGTTTTTTAAGTTCTAAATAAATATGAACATTTTTGCTGTCTGATCAAATACGGATGAGCAGAACTAAGAGGTGGATAATAATGAAAAAGATCTTAGTTTTTTTCCTTAGTTTTGTGTGGCTACTACCCAATGAAATTGCTGCCTCCCTCTGAGAAATGAGTGATGGTGTAATTTTTTGTTTCTGCATGAGGGATTGTCTATGTTTTATCAGAAAGTGCTAGAACCATTAATTTTTATGAAGTTTTCTTTGGCTTTTGCCACTATTTTTTTTTTCTTTATTTAAAAGGACTTGTATAAAAAACTAGTAGCCAGCATACTGTGTGTTGTACTTTTCTGGGCAAGAGCCTCAGGTTAATTCTCTTTATGAAAGATGCTGCAGTCACGTTCCTTAACTGAGAGCATCATGCCACATTCCTGAGAAGAGAGGACATCCGAGTTTACCTTTCTCAGAGATATCCGATAAGAGGTTTATTTTAAAAGGATTCATATGGAAATGGAAAGATCCCTGAAGCTCCCCTCACAGAGTTCTCTTTGCATTGTTTTCATGGTCCTGGAGAGTGCTGAGCTCTCATAGGAGACCACGTTCTTTCTGGAACTAAAAGAAGCCTGCAGCATAGGGCTACATTCAGATGAACCCTGGAATGGTGCTGTGGAGAGGTCTGCCTGCCTCCTTGGTGTGCCTCTAGGAACTGTGCAGATGTGTTCCTCTGCTTTTCAGACAGAGCCACTGGAGGGGCTGAAATGCCAAAATTTAAGAACTGATAGAGTAAATAACTGAAGTGGAATACATGTGGTTAAGTAAACCACTGAAATGGAATATATTGATTTTTTCCAAATTGAAGTAAAACACATTTCATTCTAAGATAGAATTTTTTTTTAGTTCTGAAATCTGTTTCTGGAACATAATATCATAGTATTTGTGAATTTATATATAATGACACAGAACACAGAATGATGACATAATAAGCAGTTTGGGTTATTTTTCTCCAGGATCGTCATTTCCTTTTGCAGCCTCTTTCACGGAGTGGAGCAGGAAGAGTTGTGGGTGCAGAAGGACCAGGATGGGGCAGGAGACCACCACTTGGCTTTGTGCAAAGTCTGGCTTCCAGTCTCTGGACTGTAAGACAGACAGACTTGAGCTTTAACTTTTTATTGCTGGGTTCAGCTTTGAGGTTAGATGAAAACTCCATTCTCACACCAAAACAGAGGTTTTGCACTGACCTAAGCACTAAAGCAGCAGTGCTGTCATGGCTTTGAATTTTTCAAACATTTTGGGCAACCAGCTGGACATGGGCACCAGTGCAATGACTGATGAGTCAATGCTTTTAAAAATAAACAGAAAGCCTTAGTCCATAATAGAGAGCTGGGACATGATCTGATACTTACATTGTGACACTTGACTTCCCTTGCAGTTTCTTCTTGTGCAGAGAGGTACAATGCACCCTTTATACTGATGTTCTCATGAAGACTCCAGCCACCAGCTCAGGGAAGCCTGTGCTCAGAAAATGCATTTCTGTGAAGTTCATTTTGTCATCCTGGATTCTTGTCCACTTCATTATTAAGCAGTATCTAAACTAAGAATTAGGAAGAACAAACAGTTCCTTAAACTGGGAGTATTTTTGGGTTACAGATTTGTTTAGTGACAATTTTGCTGCTTTGGAGAATATCCATCCAGGATGACTGTATTAATAAAGAAGTAATTCAGTACTTAAGAACATAATTTTCTTGGCAGCTTAAATGTCTTTATTTGTGATTTTCTTGTCTGTCTTTTAATCAGTGTCATGCTGTGAAATCTGCTATTTCTGCCATGACCAACTCATGAAATTTGTCATTGCTATTTCTGTGATTTGCATGGGAAATGCTTTATGATTAGCAAGCAAAATTCACAAGTGTTTTATTTGCATGGATCTCATATCTCAAAAAAATGCAAGGCCTCTTAGTCTGGCCCCCAAACTAGACTGTAGACACAAGGCTTAATTTAATTTAATTAGTTTCTAATACTAAGAGAAAGTTATTTCAGGTGATCTCTGAAAGTAGTTATTAGATTAGGCAATGAGGTGCTATCAGTGGAGCTTACCTGAAATGCTTCAGTTCATCACCTTTGTTTTGCAGCTTGCATTTACTCAGGTATGGAGGGAAGCAGCACAAGAAGCTCTTTGCAGAACAGAATTCAGACACTTCAAGTGTGTATCACACAGCAAAGCAGATTTACTGTAACAGGCTCAGCTAAGGGTTGAATCCCCAATGTGGAGTGCAAAAGAAGAAAGCAAGGTTCTTACTATTTGATATGTAGTGATTGTACAGTGAGTTATACTGATAAATAGTGTGTGTGTCTGTATGTGTGTGTGTATATATACTGATAAATAATGTGTATATATACATATATATATATACTGACATTTTGCTCTGAAGCACTGTCTTGCAAGTCTTTTGGCGCAGCAAAAGATAAGCTTAGTTTAATAGTTAAATGATACTTTGACATTTATTAAAAAAACCCAGCAAGTCTGGCTTCATTTTAAGTGTGTGGTCAGAATGAATTAATTTGCTCTTACTGGAAGAATATTTATCATAATGTATTCATGTGGTATCCATGTGCTCATCACATGTTCTTTTTTATACACATCATTCTAGTTCAATTTCAATGCCACTTTAACTTAGGATTAGTTAATGGACTCCACATAAAGGTTGCTCATTTTTTATCTGGATTCTCCAACTCAATTTCTGGTTTTTAAAACTGCTAAGCTGGTGAGGAGAGCACTAAATACTAATATTTGAAAAATTAACAGTTATCTTCCTTTTTGTCTGTTGATTCCCTTTTACTACTTGGGCATGGTGGAACAAGACTGAACAGAGTCACCAGTTCAGTAGATCAGAGGTGCTTATATTGGGAACTCACGGGCTTTCTGTAACTGACAGAAGTCAGCACTTGCTGAGGTTGAATTAGGAGCCTTTCTGCCCAAATTGTATTGAAGTAATTTCTGGAGACACCAGCCTAATTTCTTAGATACCCACATAATGCTAAAGGTAGGAATGTCTTCACAGAGATCCATGGGAGTTACGAAGTTTAATTTAGTTTAATTTAGGTTTCACTCAGAGGCTGAGGACCTGAAATTCCTGAGAGGTTTTTCCTTTGACTTCACTAGGATTTAGCATGGGTTGGATGGGCCTGTGGTGTGAGACAGCCCAACACAAGCCAAGGTAGAAAAGTTCCATGGTGATAGTCAGTCAGGAAAAGAAAATACTTCAATGAGTAAATTGGCTCCAGTTTTTTATTATCTATTATTTATCATCTCACAAAAAGGCTTTATCCAGTAAGCCTGTAGCTGAATTTTCATAGGGCGTTTGAAACAAAAGTGGCTTCATGTCAAATTTATGCTGGAAAGGTCAACATTAGTTTACATCAAAAGTTTGGGTTGTTGAGAAACAAAAACATAAGGTCATAATTTCAGCCTGTTTGAAGAGCTGCAATGAGCTGTTTGCCAGAGATTTGATCTCTGGTAAACAGGCCCCTCTAGGCTCACTTGGAAAAGCTTGCAAATGCATGGACACTCTTTGCCCGTTCAGTTCAGTATGAAAAGCAAGCCTGAAAGCTGCTATTGTTTATATACAGAATTTGGTTCTTGATTTTTTTCTTTTTTTCTCTTTTCTTTTCTTTTCTTTTCTTTTCTTTTCTTTTCTTTTCTTTTCTTTTCTTTTCTTTTCTTTTCTTTTCTTTTCTTTTCTTTTCTTTTCTTTTCTTTTCTTTTCTTTTCTTTCCTTTTCTTTTCTTTTCTTTTCTTTTCTTTTCTTTTCTTTTCTTTTCTTTTCTTTTCTTTTCTTTTCTTTTCTTTTCTTTTCTTTTCTTTTCTTTTCTTTTCTTGTTTTGAGTGAAATCACTCAGAAACAAACAAGAAGATGATGGAAGGTGGAGAGGAGGGAGAGGACAGAGACTTGACATTTAGACCCCAGCTTAATCTGGCTTTACAAGAGTATGGTGCAGCTGAAAGTTACAAATAAAAGTTGTTGATCCTACGTGACTTTATTAAAATACATGTTATAAAATACAGGTTGGAGCTGCTTTACATCAGGCTGAGAATGGGTCAGAATTGAAAGCTTCCCACCATAGAGGAGGAGGAAGCCCTTGCTTAGCTGAGGCAGGGTTCTCTGAACTGCCAGGCTAGCACCACTTCCCAGAGCTGGGAAGAGCCAGCTTGGTCTTTTCTGTAGGCTACCCCAGACTGCCTGGTGTGGGCTGGTGTACCCTGGCCAGTGGTCATTCTTTTTTGGGAGGGGGGAGCACACCTGCTTTGCAGCATGTTGCCTCTGTGCCATTGCTCACAGGCTGGTGGAATAGGTGGCCTGACTGTCTAGGTAGGAGTAGGTGAAAGCACTGCCCTTTCTTTACATACTCAAGGTCTTTCACCATCCCCTGAAGAGTAATATTTCCCTCCCCACCTTTCAGTTGCTTGGAGACCATTGAAATGTTTAAAGAACCTTCACATAAATATGCAGCTGTTTGTTGGGCTTTAGGAATCCATGTGGCCTTGTACATTTGGTTATTGGAGTGATGCAATTTCCATGCTTTCACACATATGGAAGCTATAATATCTCATTACAGACGGAGGAGTCCAATGATTGACATACAAAAAAAGATATAATTCCATGCTGTTTAAGAATCACCTTTAAAAAAAGAAACAAGAACAATAGACTCACAATGCTGTCTTTAATTCTGAGTGAACTTTGTGAGCCTCATTTATTGGGGTAGAATATTTGGCTTGTTGAAGCCTTTAGAGTCCCTCAGGATCAAGTGACAGACCTTATATTGGGAGTATTCAGTAATTACCCCAGAGTAATTACTCTGAGTACTGTTACTCACAGTTCTGATTTTTACTCTAACATTACTAGTGGTACTAATTTTTAAGTTTCTTCACAGACTTCTATTCATTATCCCTCAGTGATGTGCTAATTAGAGCAGCCAAATGCTACAAATGAGTCTGTGTGATTTCTCAGGGACTGGAGTCTAATAATTCTCTCCACCACTACAAAGATGTCATGAGGTAATGTGTAAAGTTATGCTGTGGCAAACCAAATAGAGAGAGAAGGAGATAAAACATTCAAGGGTGTCTGATTCACCTCCTTTGAATACAGTTGTGCTCATGCACTCTTGGGTTGGAATGGCTAGTGTGCACAGAGTGCTCTGCAGCCTTGCACTTTTTGTTGCATCAGTAGCTTTTCCCTCCTAAGAAAGAGACATACTTTAATATTCATAAACATCCATTTAATCATCTAAGTCTGGAAAGGGGTACCTCCAGAAAAGTTCCACACAAATCTCTGTTTTTCAGAACAGGCAGTAAACAGTCTGCTGTGAGTCTGCCAAAACCCAAGGTCCACCTAACTAGACAAAAATCTATGAATAGGGATATGCCCAAAGAAAACACATGGATTCCATCTGTTTTCCCCTAAAATATCTTCCACAATAAAGCAAAAATAATCTATTTTCATTCACAAACAAGCATTCTGGAAGCCCGGACACCTCTCTTGCAAGCCTGACACAAGCATTTGGAAGCAACTGAGCGCAGTATGGCAGCTCTGTGACTTGTGGCAATTCCATCAGCCTTTGGAAAGTATATGATAAGGAAATTCTGCCTTCCAAAGTTAGATTTAAATTCTGGCAGTATCCTTCAACCCAGCAGATTTTTGGTCACTTGAAATATTGAGCATTTTGTCCAGGGTTAGGTTGCCTTAGAGTGAGAAGTGTAGGTGAAAGATCTCACCTGCATTGTCAGTGTAGCTTGAGACTATATTTCAGCATACACTGACCTGGTACTATACCTTCCAGTAAGAGTTTAAAGTTTTAGATGAATTTATTCATAGGAAGTAGTAGCATCTTTCAACAATGCAGATGCCTCTTCTGCATGAAGGAGGTTAATGGGATCTGGCCCCCAAAAAGCTAAGCGCTGACACTTTGTTAGTGGGTTTATCAATGCTTGACCTAATGGCACAGAGCAGCTCTGTATATGTATTAAATTTAGAATTTTTTATTAGAGAAGTGAGCCTATGTCTCAGCACAGCATATGGACTTCCCATTTAATGCCATGGGAAGCTTGCTGTCAGTGCATTTACCCCATCCTAGAGCATTACACACACACACAACAGATACAAAAGTGAAACTATTTGCTCATCCACTCAAGGACTGAGGAAACCCTTATGAAAAGTAATCCTGCTTATCTGGAATGTGTTGGAAAAAATTGCTATCTTCAGCAGTTCAGGATTGAAAACTTGCCTCTCCATTGCCCTTTCCTGTGTGTTTCTTGATGGTTTATAAAAGGGTTCCAAATCTGTTCTGTAATACTATTTGACTAGATTTATGATGATGTATGCCAGAACATGTCAAAATAATTGCGTGGTGACTATTCTGGGTTAAGAAGAATCATATTTAATGTTACTAATTTTCACATTATTTCACCCATAAAAATCTTTCTAGCAGCAAAAGTTTTATTGCACTGTAATTCAGAGTCTCTAATTTATTCATGGGATAAATGTTTCATGTAATGAATTTTCTAGTAAATGTATTCTGAAATTCATGCAGAAGCAGGACCACTGTAAAACTGCACACATTTATGCTAAAAGAGATGGATTTCCCCCATTGGAAAGTTTGGAGGGCAAATCCTGTAGCTTTCTACCCTTAATTCATCTTTTCTGCCCTAGTTTCATCTTTTATTAAGGTTTTGTTGAATTATTAGAAGCTTGATTGCAAAAATGCTACTGCCATGTAATGTGCAAGTTAGATTTTGAGTTGGTTTATATATTCAGTCCTTTATACAAACAGAATACTTTTAAGCCTGATGTTTGTCTTGATTGTGAGGCTTGACCATATTTTTAGTGTATATTCTGAATTGTCTTTGTTCCTGTTTCACATCTTGGCACTGACAGGTAGGGAGCAAGAGGTCTTGAAAGATCATAAAAGTGTTGCTAGAGTAAGGCCCTCTGTTAGAGATATGCTGAGTGTTTAAAGAGGAGGTAGGGAAGAGCTCTCTAGAGACTGATTTTACAGTCTTTTGCTGATGTCCTGGAATTTTTGTGCTAAAAATGACACCTCTGTGGAGTAACAGGTATAGAGCAGCAAAGGACAGATGTTAAGGTGTGGTTAAGGACGTAACCACAAACAAAGCGTTTGTCACCTTAGGTTTTTCCCTGAGTCATATGAAGTCACTTGGCTAAACTGTCTCTTGCTGTGTAAAGCTAGTGTTTCCAGCAATCTAAAAGCTTCACACTATTACAACAGAGAAGTAACCACCAGATGTTTCTCAAATGCTTCACCTGTTGGTGTAGACAAAAATTCCTTACCTGAGAGACTGAGCTTCTCAGGTATTACCAAAAAGGCAGCTGTAACCATGTTGTGCTGGATAGGTGAAAAAAGCTGTGGGTAACACTGCTCCTTAAATAATAACATTATGTCACAGGGACACTTATTCTCAAACTTAGTAAGTTTCAGGGACAAATCTACTGCCAATAAGTGTCTGTTAACAATTTTCAGCAAGGAGATCTACACTACTGCCATGTCATATGTAATACACACTATGATCATCACTGACATGGTCATTAACTATAGTTACCTCTCTAGACAGAAGTAACACCTGTGTATTTTTAACTCTAGGTGTAACAAAATACTGAAGTGGCACTATTTTTAAAATGTTCTCTATTTAATAGGGTTAAAACTAATAAAGAATCCAGATTCTAAACTGAAGTCAATCAGTGTCAATGATACTAGTTGAGTTTATCAAAAAGTCTACAGTCCACTGTTCCCAATTAGTTATATTGCTGCACCATAATCTACAAAAATGGTCAAGGCAAACAGGACTAATCAGAAAAAAAGAGGTACTACCAGTCTCTGTGATGAATGGAAGGGACGAATGGAATGGAATCTGAATGGGTATAGTCTCCTGATGTCTTTTCTTTAAGGCTGCTTCTTAAATAAATGAGGTAACCTTAGCACATTCCAGGGCTCTGCTGTAATATTCTTTTTAGGGTATGGAAATCTTAGATGTGAATCTCTGAATGACCAGATGCATAGGAGCAGGTATTAAACTTCTGCAGTCTAATTGATATATGCTGCCATCAGTTCTGACCCAGGTAATAGCACAGCTAAACAATTTCAAGTGGGTCGAAACATCCCTGGAGTACTTACTGGCATGATATAAAAATCTTGAAGCAATGTGTCTTAAGTCCTGTAAATCATGTCAGACTTAATGAAAACTGTGCAAGAGTATTCTGTATCCATAATGCATTCAGCTGCAATCTGTTGACATTTTGTGTCTGATTTTAAGAATTATGTTAACTCTTGATGATGTGCTATAGCTGATAGGATTGGAAAGTAGGGATTGCTTTTTAATGGTTCATTTTTGTACAGATCCTAGTAGTTGCAAAGGAAATTCATGAGATCCAATGTATTTCATCCCAGTGTTTTGATTTCTTTTGCCCAGAGGTATTTTTCCTTATGAAAACTTTGAAACCAGAGATGTGTCTCTTGTGTACACAATATCTGTTTCACCTGATTTGATACAATTGAGTCAGACCAACTTCACACTCTTGTTACTTCAGTACATAAAATTTATCTGCCTTATATTTACCAGTGAGCCATAAATGTTGTCCTTTGAAAGGGAAGTTGCTAGATAATGGCAGGAGAAAGATAACAGGTGAGACTGCAAACACATAGGCATACATTCTTGCTTCCATGTGCACACATAAATCCTTTTGACATTAATAAGGACAACACTGATGTAGAGTGAAAAGCAGGCAGGACTCCATAATAAAAGTTTTGCAATGTGAACCACATAAAACACCATATCAGACTTTCTGATTTCACAGATTTTTTTTACCATTATTATGGTGCTTAAAATACAGAAAAGTTTCCATGTCTTATAAATTATGGTTGTGCTATAGATTTTCCTAATCTGTCCTTCCACAGTTTTTATCAGTAGAATCTTGCTGCTGGAAGAGAAGAAAATTCTGCTATGTTATTGCAGAATACATCTGAAATAGCTGATTTCACCAACTCCAGGCAACTTTTTTTTTATCCCAGATATTCAGAGCTGTGTGATTGAGAGCTGTACTCCACTCTAATGCACACTTCTGTCTCATGTATTTGGGTACTCTAGGTAATTTCAAATTTATTTTGGGAGGCAGTGGAACAATCTAAGGGATTATAAAAAAGCTTTGGTTTTATAGAAAATATTCGGTAATTTTGAAATTAAAGTTGGACTTCCTCTAATTAAGCCATACAGACCAATAATAATTTTGGAAAATGTGATTTGCAATGCCAATCATCCTACGCTGCTTTTGTAATCAGCCATTTATCAAACTGGATGTTGTCACTGACACACAGTTGGAAAAGAAAAAGGGAAGGGAAGGGAAGGGAAGGGAAGGGAAGGGAAGGGAAGGGAAGGGAAGGGAAGGGAAGGGAAGGGAAGGGAAGGGAAGGGAAGGGAAGGGAGGGGTGGGGAGGGGGAGGGAAGGGTGGGGAAGGGAGGAGAAGGGAGGGGAAGGGAGGGGAACGGAAGGGAAGGGAAGGGAAGGGAAGGGAAGGGAAGGGAAGGGAAGGGAAGGGAAGGGAAGGGAAGGCAAGGGAGGGGAAGGGAAGGGTAGGTAAGGGAAGGGAAGGGAAGGGAGGAGATGGGGGAGGAGAGGAGAGGAGAGGAGAGGAGAAGAGAAGAGAGAAAAGAAAAGAAAAGAAAAGAAAAGAAAAGAAAAGAAAAGAAAAGAAAAGAAAAGAAAAGAAAAGAAAAGAAAAGAAAAGAAAAGAAAAGAAAAGAAAAGAAAAGAAAAGAAAAGAAAAGAAAAGAAAAGAAAAACACAAGACAAAAGGCTCTTTCTTAAGAAAAATGAGGCTGGCATTGTTATCATAACATTTTAAAATGTAATAAGTTCTTATGTGCTCCTGTTTGCTTTCTGGTTTCCAAACGAGTAAGAATAACATTCTGAAGCTTTTCTTTGGGACTGTGTAAGCTGGAAAGGTCTTAAATAAATTGAAACTGTGTTCTTCATGTGAATAAATGATGTAGTAGCTTAGGCTTTAGGTGAAACACCAAATGTCTCAGAACTCTGTGTAAATCTGGTGGGCTAGCACTTTTTCTTCAAAGTTGGTAGATTTATTCTAATTCTTTCGAGGTAAAGGCAAATACCTTTAAAAAGAATGCAATTGCTGTCTTAAAAATAAACTTCCTTAGTCTTGCAGTTGAACTGATAGCAAACAGGTTCCACTTGATTCCATAAATAAGGTGATTGTTTTATAAAGTGCCTCAGAATGCATCTTCTGTTCTATGATTACCTTAATCTTAATGAAAGTAGTTGTTTTACTGTGTAACTCAAAAGCTATTGTACACTGAGCTGTTCTGAAGGGAATGGACATGCACGTACATAAAGAGCAAGGTGTGGAAAGGATCTGCTAGCTAATGGAAACAAAGACTTTGAGTATAAAGCTTTCCAGTGCTATAAATATTAAGGTTCATAAAAACAGAGCCCATACTTAGTTCCTCAGTGTCTCACTGAGCTGTTTTTTTAGAACCATTATGCCAGTACTCCACATAACTCTTGACTTCTTGTCAGTAGCAATTTTGCTTTTGAGCTCTGCACTATAAAGATGTGGCCCTGGCTTTGCCATATTGCATCTGAAAAGGTAAGAAGAGGGGAGCAGAAGTGGCAGAGCCCTCATTGTTGTAATTCAAGAGGAGGCAAACCACAGATACTACTGACCTTGTGAAGACTGTAAGAAAAGCTGACAGCTCCCACCACTCCATGCTGTTGGGAATTTCTTGTCTGTGTAGGCTTTATTGTCCTACTACCTTCGTTATTGATAGTTGAGCTCATAAAAAGTCTTGAGCTAGCAGTAGTGTGCCAGCTACATCAGAGAGAACACAGGTCAGTTTGGTTCTCCTGGGTCACTGGCAAGCTCAGCTCCCCTGGCTTCTCCCTTTTGCTCTGCTGTGACCAAAGAGCCTGGCTTGGGCTCTGCTGCTTCTCTGTGGGCAGGATCATGGCTGTTCTTCAGCTGGTGGCTCTCCTTAGGTGACACCCTGCACTACTCTGGTTCAGGCAATGAGTTCTGCATGGAATTGTCATCTGTGGGGACTTAGGGTACTGGGTCTTCTCCTTGAGTCTGTGTCCAGCTGCGACCGTAGGTAACAAGACAGCCATTATTTGGAAACTAAAGTACGGTTTGTTTTAATAGTATGTGAAAGTGCTTGGAGATGGGTGTAGAATAATCCACATGCATTCCCATCTAACCATGGGGCTTATTATCCCCTTGCAGAAATCCAGGCTGGCCTGATTCCTTTAGTCACCTTCTGTATATGTAAAAGTCAATACAGAAATCTGATTCCCCTAGTAGTTACCACTCTGAAGGGAAATCCTCCTTCTAATCAGCATTGGTTTCCTGTTCCTGGCTGGTCTGGAGAAACCTGTCAAGTGTGCTTACTAGAGACAGAGCTGTGGGATTTCGGCACATCAGTGTTGTGTGGCAGTGGCTCACCTTGAGCACTTTCCTTTCTTCTTTGCTTCTTCTGTGTGTTGGCATCACCTTACACAACCTGAATTGGCATGTTTGTACTGTAAAAATGCAAGTGAATAATCTGGTCAATTTATAAAATCCTTTGTATTTCCCTCAGGTTTAGGTACTCAGTAGCTGTTCTTAGGTGATCAGGCCTTCTTTGAAAATCTGCCCAGACATTTGCCCAGAGAAATGTGCTGATGCTGAATGTGTTTTAAAATGTGACCCTGATGTGAAGGCCCTGCAGTAGAAGGATTCTGTGATAGGGTGTTGGTAGTGATGTCGAGACCCAGGTCCTACTGCTGCTGTTACATGCTGTAACTGAATTCTGTCGTACTGTCCTACAGAGCATTGAGTTTTATAGTTTCTGGTTCAAGGTAATTGAAGGATCCATCCTAAGTACAGTTAGATATAAGAGATCTCAACAGCTATGGTAGAACGCATATCTGAAGGCAATGAAACTTTTGGCATAAATGCACCATTTTAGATCTTTTGTCAGTCAACACTGTTGATAGCTAAGTTTGCTCTCCAGATATTTCTTGCCAAAGGCAGCTGGACCCATTAATTAATAGCACAGATTTACAAACCCTTCAGTCATTGCCTTCTCAGCAGTTCTCTTATCCATAGGACATGACTTCTGTCTTTTCTGCCCTGAGTCCCTCTCAGGCTTGCAGTGGGGTGACCTGGCGGGAACTGATTGGAACTGGTGGAGGCAACCAAAATCTCCCTCCCTATGGGGGAAAATGCAGAAAAATGGTTTGAACATGTTTGGGCTGGGGGTAGTAACTGTCTCAAAGTAATGCTGTACTCACTTCCCTCACTTGGGAAATCCTGTGAAATATGATCACTGTCCAAAAGAGTAAATCCTCCCGAAAGCCCATTCCAAAGGAAGTCAGTCACACTCAGACACTGTAAACACTAATGTCCTTATCCCATCCCTCTCTGTGTACCCCGTCCACATCCCCATCCTCTTCTCTACTCATGATACCCATTTTTATCTTTCCTGTTACATCACTCCCACCACACTGTATTAATCATCTGGCCACTATCACATTACACTTAATAAATGAACAAGATCTAATACAAAAATTCCTCCAAACCAGATGACTTAATACTCTCTTATGCTTAACTCTTTTTTTATTCCACAGATGTGTTGCAAACACTCATGAGTGTTCTGTAGTAGATTAAATGTTTTTAGCAAAGATAGTTGAAAATAGATGTAATTTATATAAGCTATTTAAGTTCATTTCTGTTTGATGAAGTATTGTACATCTTGTCTTCATTGGAAAAACAGAGAAAATTGCTATTTTTGTGTGCAGAAAAGGACAAACCCCACTAAGTTATGAGCCTAGTTTAACATATGACTTTAAGGTTGGGAGATATTCTGTGTCAGAGCTGGGACAGACACAACTAATCATAGCCACAATATTCCCTTTTATCTAAAATAGCCTGTTTTCAGGGGCAAAATGAATCACCTTCAGGAGCGCAAGTTCAGCTCTGTGGGAGCCATAGGCCCCTGACTGAGCCTCTGTTTTGTTCTGCTTTCATGTTCCCTGACATGGTGCTGCCTTCTCCTGTGTGTTTTGTACCTCATGCAAAGCTGGAATTGCTTTTGGTGGTTCTTGGCCCTGCAGAGGTCCTGTGCCCAGATGGGATTACTATCCCTAAAGCCAAACCTTGGGCTTTGATAGATGCATCTGCTATTCCATTCACCCTGCAGGATCTTGCAGCTAGCCTCTGCAGCCATTTCTGAACTGTTTTCTTTCATCATAGAATCATAGA
Organism: Pseudopodoces humilis; assembly: GCF_049639895.1. Taxonomy (NCBI): domain Eukaryota; kingdom Metazoa; phylum Chordata; class Aves; order Passeriformes; family Paridae; genus Pseudopodoces; species Pseudopodoces humilis. Next base: position 14,071,091 of record NC_142214.1, on the reverse strand, counting down.
ATGTGCTGAGTTGGAAGGGTCATCAGAGTCCAACTCCTGGCCCTACACAGGACACCCCAACAATGCTACCATGTGTCTAAAAGTGTTTTACAAACAATTTTTGAGCTCTGTCAGGCTTGCTGCTGAGACCACTTTCCTGGGGAGCCTATTCCACTGCCCAGCCAGCCGCTGGGTGAAGAACCATTTCCCAATATCCAACCAAAACTCTCCTGGCTCATCTTCATGCCATTCCCTTGAGTCCTGTCACTGGTTGTGAAACTGAAGAGATCTGTACCTGCTCTTTCACTTCCCCTCATGAGGATGTTGAAAATCTCAGTGAGGTCTCCCCTCAGTCTCCTCCCCTCCAGGCTGAGCAGACGAAGTGCCCTCAGCTGCTCCCCACAGTTTCTCCTCCAGACCCTGCACCATCCTTGTGACCTGGACACTCTCTAACAGCTTGATGTCAGTACCTCATGCACCCTCACAGTGCTTTCTCTCTGTGAACACTCTGCTTTTTAACTTTCCTTTCCATGGGTGCCCCCAGGTGAGCAGGGCACCTCTGAGGCATATCAGTGTCAGCCAGCTGTGCTCAATGGCTAGAGGAGGTGCTGGGTGCTGTACAGGACTATGAGCCTGGTCCTTGGCCTGGGCCTCCTGCTCCGAGTGAGCTGATTCAGACAGGTGGCATTAGCAGGTATCTCTCCATCCTCTTTTACTGTGCTCTGTAGATACAGTACATCAACAGCTCAGGTGCTTCTCAGTGTTAATTCCAACTTGTCATCCCTTGTTTCATCCCATAATGGGTGTAAAATGAAACATGAGATGATGGAGCTTTTGGTCTGAAATAGATACACGGAGAAGGCCCCAAAACACTAAAACTACCAACAAGCCTGATATAGACATGTTGTGTGGGCTGTGACAAATCACCTGTGCTATGGGAAATAAGTCATTAATGAGGAAATGCCTAGGAGAGAGCAGTAATAAGGATTTCTGAGCAGGATTTTGATAGCGCTATGTAGGAACTTTAAATAATAGGAGATTTAAAAGCCCCCAGTAATCCCCTTTATTTACTCACAAAGACATCATTGCTTTCATTTTTAAGCAAGAGGATTGTAATTTATGTGAAACTCACAAATTTCACTGTCTTAGGTTTGCCTGGGAGCTCATTACATTTGTCTGTCATTTGCTAAAATAGACATGAATTTTCAACTTTCAAATTGCAATTTTTTTCACCCAAAAACATTCTACAAAATACGTTAGGTTTCTAAATTGAAATAGTAATGACCCTTGTATGACTGTGAAAGATTAAGCTCTGGGCTTTGAACACATCAGAGGCTTAAAAACACTGGTAAGTAGCTATAGCGTTAGGTGATTAAGAGAGGGAGATTGAACTTTGCATCTGGTGTAGCTGCCATAAAGCTTTCCTGGAAAGTGCAAACCAAATTACCTGAGTACTGGAAAATTTAATTTGAAAATAATAACGGTTTCATTTAGTTTTATCATCAAAACTGACAGCTGGAGGAGACTTGGCCTGTTGCTGAACCCCCAAATCAACAAGTTTTTTCTCATGACACACACAGGGCTGGGAGAAACTGCTCATTTAAGACCAGTAAACAGCCATTGCTGTGAATTTCTAATCCCTTCATTAAGTCATGTTCCCTGATTGCTGGCTAGTTCACTTTCTTTTAATTCACTATCTCTTAAATTATGATAATTGAAAACACATTAGGACCAAGTAAGTGAATGGAAAAAGCTATGTAGACAATCACCTTGTAAACATCTTGTGATGGTGATGGCTATTTAACAGGAACACTCAGTACCAACTGAGGCACAGGCGAGCTTATCCAAGCAAATCAATGCAAGTTAATCTTTCAGTGTCAGCTGGCTGAGTTTTGGACTAGTGATGAATGCCTTGACTGGAAAGATGAAATGCTGGAATGCCAGGCACTGCTCTGACAGCTACAGATGGTGCCAATTACTGCCAGTAGAGCCTGTCCTGCTGTGAGCCCAAGATGTCTGATTTGTGGTCATGGAAAAATGAAAAAGAGGTTTCCCAGCTGGGCCTGTCACCTGTCTATATTGCTCCATAGTAAAAACGGTATTTGTGTTCTAAAATCAAATTTCTTTACATATTTATGCTAGTGATCCCACCATGCTAATTACCAGACATATGCCTTGGAAGGATGCAGGCACTGTCAGAAAGCAGAATTTTCCTTTCTCTGGTTTAAAATAAATTTCAGAAATTATAGAAAAGTTGGAATAAAATGCAGTGTCAAAATAAAGGGGAAGGAGGTGAAAGGAGGAGGAATTAGCAATTCAACAGAGCAGGCAGACATTCTGTGCTTAATTTTTCTTCATGCAGTTGAAAGGGATTTGCAGGCTGTAAATCAGAACAGGATCTAGCCCATGCTCTCCAGTCTTTCCTTACTGAGCTTGAATGTTAATATAAGCCTTTATTTTTCCTTTTTATGTTTGAGCTTTTTTGCATATGTTTTTCATGTGCTGTCTTATTCCACCCCTACCCAAACTATACAAATTGTCATTTATTGCACTTTCACATTATTTCCTGCCTCTGTGATATTTAAAAGGATTAGTCGAGACATCTGTGATCTGTAATTGGCTTTTTCCATGAAAGGGGATCAGCTGTAAGAACTTAAGCAACCTAGATTTATTTTACTTGTGATACTTGAAAGCCTTCTGGACAGAGCACCTTTGCTGCAATGATTTAACACCAGGTTTGCTCAGTGTGCAAATGCAGCTTTAGTCAGTTCTTTTCCATTGAATCCACTGTGATTTTATCCACCTGAAAATAGCCCATGTGTTTTAATTAAAATATATATTGAAATAACTGGTTCCAGATTTGGCTTTCTTTTAGCATTGTGCTGTGAAAGGGAACCCTATAGAATACTCTGAAGTGTATTTCCATTCTGCTTTTATTTATATATTAAATTAGCAATAGCATGGTAATTATCCTTATTGGAGCATGAAATACAAATCTGCCTCTTTCTCCCCTGTCCTTGGAACTCATCTACCACAGTTTGTCTAATTGTTAAGAGCTAGTAGGTGGGGGTGTTGGGGAGCAGACGGCCTATTTCCATTTTATTAGACTCAACCTTTGCAAATGAAGCTATTTTGCCCTCAACTTCAAACACAAATGTTTAAGCACATTTTAGAATTAATTTAACAATAGTAGTATATCAGTGGAAAAACTGTACCATGAAAATAACTCTTACAGAAGCTGTGGGATGGAGTGGGCCAAAGTACCTTTAGGTCCTGGCTTGAATCAGGGTGTATTTGGTGCTCTCAGATAAGCACTCAGTTCCAGTTATAATTCCACCATATAACTTGGAAGAATTGGCCCTGTGAGTTCCCAATAGCTGTGAATAATAAATTATAAGCTTTCAAGTGATCAGTTATTTAAGCATTTGTGAATTAAACAGTGGTGATAAAATGAGAGATGGGAGATGGGAAGATACCACAACTTAATTTTTGTCTTTTTACATTTTGTCAGGCAATGAGGAAGGTGAAAACACCTGGCAAGTCTGGGAAGACTTTCATAGGTCCATAAATTGCTGTAGCTTTCATATGCCTGTTTGTCTGAGAGTGCCATTTTTTATTTGTTACTGGGTTTGCTTTCCCCTACCCATGATTATTTAATAGTTAAAACCAAATATATAGGTTTTTCTGCCAAAGGTCTCACCTTCTTATAGAACCTCTTGTTTTAGCACATAGCAGTGAAATCAGTTGCTTTTCATGGTTGCCTTATTCTGTGTAGGTTGCTTGTATTTAAAGACATTATCACTAGTATAAATGCAAAGGGAGTTTACTGAAAGAACCACCTAAAAAAACATTATCTGAGTGGGTAATATCCATAGACTAGTTCTCAGGTACAGCTATCAGGATTACAGATTTGCTAACATAAAATAAAAGGTCTCCCAGTTTCCCTTGTTATCAGCAAAGTAAATGTGGTGGAAAAGAGATTTGCTGCCTTTGGGGCTGTCTCCTGCAGCCCCTCAGTGCTGAAGCTGTGCCATGACCCTGGCAGTGGCTGTGTGGCACAGGTGAGCTCAGGGCAGTGTTCACCTGGCTGCTGCCAACCTCCCCTTGTTACTATGTTTGCCCTGTCCTGCCCCAAATTATATAACAGTTAAGCCCAGATATATAGGGTTTGCTGCCAAGGGCCTCAGCTTCTTGTAGAGAATATTTTTGGTTGTTTCCTGGGCTGCTTTTTCATTTCCTGACTGCTGGGAGAAGAAGGCTATAATGAGTGAAAGTCACAGTGGTGCCCTCCCTGCCAAGTACAGCATTTTTTGGGGGGCAAATACACTCTTTTGTGTAACATTCAACAACCTGGGGAGATACTTAACTGCTTTGCCTCAGTTCAGCATGTCTAATGCTTGGCACAAATCAGTGTATTCGTGTTTCATTCAGCTTGGATAACAGCCAACATAGAGACTATATTTTCATTTTTGAATTTCACTTGGCAGATCCTTAAAAGTCACTGGAGAGCTTTGCCTGGGTAATAAAAAGCAACTTTTTTTTATTGAAAACTAATTATTTTTTCAGCTCTGTGTGCCAACTGTTTAAAAATGTTGTGGTCACGTTAGTGCATACTTTAATTACAGAGTTCTAGAAAAATGCAGATCCTATTGTGAAATGTTCTTCACTGCAGCTAGTACGCCACTTATTTTCAGCCCCATCCAAGCTGTTAAAATACACTGATAGCTTTTGTGACTATAATTATGTATCATTTAACACTAAATGCAGAAATACCAGGATAAAACATCTACCTGTTTTGGGTGAGAAATGGTGAGTTTAAGGCCTGAAGACCAAGCTTGTGTGTACATAGAAGATGTGGTTAATGCTGTGTGAGGTTTTCAGAAACCCTCAGGACTTCCCAAGTCACTGGGAACATCAGGCTCAAGGTGTCTCTAAAATTTTTTATCCCTATGCATCCTTAGGTACTTAAATGAATTTGAAAACCAGGCATGGAAAGACTCCTGGGATGCTGTAATGGGCTCTGCTGGCTCAGGACAAAGCCCTTGGCTTGGGAGGAGCTGGGCCAAGAGTTCAGTGACACAGATGTCAGTGCCAGAGACTGTCTCCTTGGCAGCCGTGTCCCTGACTTTGTTTTGGTCCCTGAAAGAATAGGGGGGGAACAAGAGGATCAGCAGGGAGGACAAGCACTACATGAATCCAATCAGGAGGTCTGTTCTCCTTCAAAGTGAGCACCACAGGGATGGTGGAAGCTGTGTCCCTCTGTGCAGCTGCAAATCCCAGCTTCCCTGCATTCACCCTTCCTGTGTGTCCTGGCTTCCTCTGTGAAGGAAGTGTTTCTTCCAGCATTCTGTGTCGTATGAAACGTCATCTTTCATAGTGCCAGTGTTTGCAGAGCATTTGGCCTGCCAGTTGCTGCTTCAAATTAAGGATGGTTTTGAGCCAAAATCTTGGATTCAAACACCTTCAGACTTTGGGAAAGTTTGTATCCCAATTTTATGGCTTTGGTCTATCCCTGCTTCATTTTAGTCTTACCTAGTTACAGATTTTATATTCTCCCGCAATCAGAAGCTGCAAATAAATGTAACAGGAACAGAGTAGGTGGATGTTTCATGGGAGAATAGTAAAACTTTGCCTGGCTGGAGGCATGCTCAGTTTCCTTGGTCAATTTATTGGACATATTAAAAGGATTATTCAATGGACAAGAACAGTTTTACATCTCCACCGTTTTATACTGTATTTCTGGTCATATCTTTCATATAAAAATAAAGTACCTTTTGCTATTATATTTGATTCATTCCTGTAAAAACTAATCTGTTGCATATATATAAGCAGAATTTTATAAAAGTATATAAACACTAAGGGAAAATGGCAGAATAGATGGCAAGTAATAAAGCTATTTCAAGACATTGCTGGACATGCAATACCAGAGATGCATGTTTTTCCTGCATGGATTTTTAAATTATTTTTGAGCTTGTTTAGATTGCATTGGACATAATTTTTCCTCTGACTGTTTTGAAATAGATTGAAGTTGTATTTCCACTATATTTCCACATTTTAAGTGTAAGCATGCAGTAATAGACTACGTTATCACAGCAAACTGTAGTTACACTATTTGCTTATATTAATTTATATCTAGTTTGTGTTGTTAGAGACAAATGTAGCTGTTATAAGTAGCATGTTCTAGGAATAAACAAAATAAAATGGAAATGTCAAGTCTTTCGAAACACATGAATTTGAAAACCATTTATTTGACCACAAAATGTTTCAGAATAATACATCTAAGGATGTCTTAAAAACCAAAAAACCAAACTGGAATGGCTGTTTTGATACTGTGCAATTTGACATTTTCTCCCACAGAGTGGTAAAAACCAAGGTGATGAACCAGTTTAAGGTAAAGAGCGAAGAAACAGAAAGTACCTTTTAATGAGACATTTACAAATTGTTCAGCACAGAGAGAGGCACATTACGCTAGCACTTTGTCACTGTAAATATTGCAAATGTCGTTCGTCTGAGTTTGTCCTGGAGCATTAGAGCAAAATGTACAAACATACAGCCAAATCTTTTTGTGTTGATATTAATGCTTTTGACTCAATCAGGCTTGAGCAGGGAATCCAGTTCTGCCCTACAATCAAATAGTCATTAGAGGCCAAGATTAATTGCTGCAGTGATTAATTCTGTGCAGACACCAGTGCTGCTGTGGTAGGTGCTGCTTAGCTGGTGGTGAGTTTTGCCTGCAACACGGGCAACCATCACCCAAATCCAGCAGAGCTGCAACCCACAATAGGTGCTGCCTGTGGATTCCGTTTGCTTTACCTGCCCCAGGGTGCTGTGAGCAGGAGAGAAGCTGGCAGGTACCCTGGATGTCCCTGGGGCAGCTGGGCATCCAGCAGCCACACTCGCACCTGCACAGCACCAACACCTCGCACACCCTACTGCTTTTGCCCAAAGGGAAGTTTTACTCTACTCCTTGTCAAATGTCCCAGACCTGTCACCTTGGGCAGATAGAGTCCATGACTCTATTAATTTATTTCACCATCCTTCCATGCTTTCTTACCAGATATTTTAGTTAAACAGTAGAGGCCTAACAGATTTTATTGTTGTTCCTATCTCCATCAGGCCCCTTTGCCTATTTCTTTCATGGCTGTACTGGTTCAACTAGATTTGAGGGATGTTGGAAAATACACAGGCAGGAAACCAGGAGTGAGGATGGAGGGTCTAGTGGTTGCTTGCCTGGCTGCATTTGGCATGATTGAGTACTCTGTAATGTGGAACAGGGAGCTGTCCTTGCTTTGGGGTGAGCTTCCTCCTGAGGTTTCTCAGACTGTTGATGAAGTCCTGCAGCGGATGTCCTGCTGGCAGATTCACCAGCTTCCCCATGGTAGGTGGCAGAGCTCCAGCTGAGTTTCACAGGGGTGAGGAAAGTCATTAAGAGGAAAAACATAATGTCTTTGTTGGGTTCCTAATTCAGACACCCATGGTTTCATGACAGCTATCAAAACCAGCATAGTTCTGGATGTTTCAAAAACCCCATTCCCTCTGCAGACTTTGTCAGGAAGATTGGGATTTTTTTATTGATGCTGCATTTTAAAAATACATTTGAGCAAAAAGTTCTTATTTTCGTAGAATGCGGAATCATTCTTTATAAATTACAAATGTTTTAATTTTCTGGGCTGCTAGGCATTTTTGGAAAGCTGAGAACTTCTTAATATATCAGTGTGTATGTATACACTCACTGCCACCAGTGAATGTAATTAATGTTTGAAAATTGTGGCTTTCTGTCTCACAAGCATAAAGAAATGCTTTAACTTGACAATATGGCCAACAAAATACTAATTTGTTTTGTGACACACCCTTACCTACTTGCAATGGACACAAGTGCAAAGAGGAAAGAAAGCCTTTCTAGAGTTTACAGCATGAGTAAATATCAGATTGCAACCTGTAGTGCCAAAAAACATCCACATCCATTTTAATTTTCATTTGTAATATTAGCAATTTCCAGTAGTAAAATTTGCTAGAACATGATACAACTAGCTGTTAGGGAAGAAAAGTAAAATTAAGAACAGCCTTTGAGAAACATTTGCTTATTTTATCTAAGGCATTTTGGTGTGCCCATGGAAAATAATGTATATTCCATTTGTATCACAATGAACCAAAGCTATGTAAGTGCAAACAGAGAAAAATACAAATTTTGTGAATAAGATATGATGGACTGTTTTCAGGAGTCAAGGTAATTGTAAAAGATCTATCTGGGCTAATATGACTGCTTTATATTTTTGTCATACCTTTGTAACACTGAAGATCATTAGGAACTGTCTCCAGGGAAAGGGACCTGTGTCTAAAATCAGTTTGGGCCCATTATCTTCAGTAAGAGACTGTCTATTCCCCAGGCATCCTGAATCCTCTGTTTACTGGGGGAGGAAGCACATTATGGAATGGGTATTAATACAGTGGGATCCCACATTTCTTGTGCTCATTAATTTGAATGGCTCGGAGAGTTGAACATCAGTCTGTTGGTACCTCTGCTGTGCCTGCTGCTCCTGCTGCTCTGTGGGGCTTTTGTGTTTCCTGCCCTCACTTCAGTTATTGTTTCTTCTGTTTTGTCTTCTCCTGAAATACTCATTGGCCATGAGAAATCTTCAGTACTCAGCTCAAAGGCTGTGTCCTGGCACACACAGGAGCCATGGGATGAACTTTGGTAACAGCATCCCCAGGTTTGCTGTTAATGAGGTTCCTCTGCTGTTGGATGCATTACACAAGGAGAGGCTGGAGCCCAGAGAGGCACATCCCTTCCTGATTCGAGCAGCCAAGGAGAACTGCTTTAGATGTTTTCTTTGAGGTTACCAACAGCCTAATTTGTTATGTGTTCACAGGTCCAAGTTTCTTTATTTGCAGTAAGCTATCCTTAAACACCTTATTTTCCTCTAAAAACAATTGTAATGTTAAAATAATGTAATCCGCAGATATACTCTAATGTATTTGGAAGTAAAATATTGCTATGAAATGATAGCAGAAATGTAAAATGCACATTTTTGAGGTATTATTTTAAGAATTCATATAGCATCTGAGGTTTTTTACCTCCCTCAAAAAAGAACTTAAATGTGCAAACAAAACAAGAGCTAGAGGTGACTATTAAAGATAAGACTCTTCAACTCTCTGTTGAGAATTTTGTGGTTTACAAACAGCTGAGAATGTCTTCTGCCTTTCTTTTGAGGCTGTAAACACTATGAAATAGCAAGTAAAAAACTTATTGGTCCCCTGTTAAGTAATCCAGATCTGTAAGAATTGGCACAGTGTTATAGAATCAACATTTTAAAAATGTAAATTTTGAAAGACTTCTTTTTAACAGTTTGACTATATTGCTTTAGGTGCCTCTAAACAGTGTCAATAGCTGCGGAAATAGACCTTTCAATGTCATGATGTCTTCAAATACTACAGGTTACATCATCTGGCACATTACGTAAGGGTGCAGGTAACATTAAACACACAAACTTTATAATGATTGTACAAATAGGTACAAATTATACAACTTGAGATCACACAGCAATTATATGTATAAGCATTAGCTAGATATTATCTCTAGTCTAAAAATTACCCTAAATCTGGTCAAATAGTTATTCACCAGAAGTACAATAAATAACTCCTGGGTTTATCGGTTACAAAGATCTCTTCTGAGGTCATCTGTGCAGATGTCTGTGCTTTTTCTTGTAATTTGATGACTGCATTTCCACAGACATGTCCTGGGAAGTCTTCAGTGCCCTTCTGACAGGTGCTGAGGAACTGCAGGATTAGTGGAGCGTCTCTAAATTGAAATGTTAGTGATATTGCTAAATTCATTTGTCCCTTAAACAAAAAGAAATTACAAAGTATGCCTCTAGATCAGTTTAATGCTCAATTATTCTTTCACATAATCTTATTTCTTTCTTCAATTCCTCATCCAAATGATGCTGATAGTAGCAGAACTAGAATAAATAGATCTGGGGGTCAACATACTAGGCAGGCATATCGTCATATGATTTTTATAATTTTAATTAAAGTGGTAAAATAGATTTGTGTGTTTGATCAGGTCATGGGATGAAGTCCAGCAAATATCTGAGTTCTGAATTGTCAACACCCAAGGTTCTATGTTAAGTGGCACCCTGTTTTTGGATTATTGAGCTAGTCTGCTCTAAAAAAGTGTTGTGAAAGACATACCAGCCCAAAAGGACATTTTGATTTCAGTAGCAGCCTTTCTATCAGAAATGTGAAGTCAGATCTTTACAATTCAGTGCTCTGAGCTGATTTCTTTTTCTGCTCAAAGAAACTGAGGCTCAGTAACTTCCATTTCTCTTTAGCTTTCAGTTCAAGTCTAAATAAAATCCAAAACGGATCTCTTTGGACTTATTCCTACTGACCTCATGTCCATCTGTTCACATACTCTCTCTCAGCATGGTCATCTCCCAGTGACAGTTTTCCCCCTTGTGTATGAGCTGGTGCAGTGAAGAGAGGTCATTTTTCCTCTTGAGTTACCCTACAAGTAGGGGACATGGTCTATCCATCCCCTTCAACTACAGAACAAGATCTTTTCTTCAAACACCATCTTAGTGTTTTTGTTTGCAGCTATTTCTACTTTCCCCCTTCCTTTCTCTGGTGTGTCGGTGAGATTGTGTCTTCTAAATACAAAATAAAGTGTTTTAATGTTGTAAAGAGAGCTGCTGCTTGAATGAGGTGCTTCCCAAGGAGTAACAGTATTTGTTGAGCATATGTTATTTCATTCTAAACAATGGAAACCATTTGGTGTCCAAAATCATCATAAGGGCAGTAGATGGGAATAAAGAAAAATTCAACACAGACATAAAGCTGGAGAATTTCTTCTCTCTCCCTGCATCCCCAGAATAGTAGCTATTGCAGATGTTTCAAAATGGCTGAGGTGCTGTTCAGGAGAAAATCTCCACAGGTTTTTGCATCATGTGAAGCCATGCAACTGGCTCCTGCACCCTGCTGAGTTATTCAGTAGAAAGCTCAGCTGGGTAATGGAGTTCCTGCCAAGGGGCCAGAGGGCAATTTCTGTAGAGAGCATCAAAATCAGGGCAGGAAACTCTACTCCCTGCACTCCTCTGAGCCTAATGCAAAATGTCCCACAATGGGCAGTTTTGTTTTTGTTAGACGGAAGTGCTTCTTCCTGCCAGGAGGTCATCAGATAGGCAATTTAGCAGGTATGGTTACGCTTCGTTTACCAAGCTTACGAAAAACTGAAACAAAAAAAAAAAAAAAAAAAAAAAAGATAAGTATTTTTTTCGAACATGGATCAGAGGAAAGGCAAAGCTGACTGGGAGCTTTCCGCCAGCCAGATACTTGCATGCTTTCCTGCACAGGTATTTGTGAAATCTGGAACTGTTGGACTGTTTTCCTAAGACATACTCCAAGGCTGTGTGGTTGTGTCTAGCTCTATATGATGGAGAGGGATCAGAAAATTGTGTCAAATAAATAGCCTGGTAGCTGGAGTGATTTATGTCAGGAGTCCCATTAAGATAGGTTGGATCTGGTTACCCTCAGAGTCCATACAGCAGCTGAATTTACAAACATTTACTTGGTTGCCTGCAATAAGCAACCTATTAACAAACCAACTTCACACCTAGTGTCTTCTGTTCAGGAGTCAGACATACGTGAATGTAAAGAAGTCATAATACAAATCTGTATTTGTATACAACTTTGTATGGGGACCTTTTGGTTCTCCCGCAACTCCATAGTCTGAAGAATGTCCAGGCTATAATGAAGTGCATCAATTTTATCAATGCCTTTTATGTTACAGGACAGTACTGGAATAACATATATTTCCACGTTCCTAACTACAGGATCACAAAATACGTCTTCAGCTGAGAAGTGCAACTATAATGTAAGAAATATCAATCTTTAGGAGATAGTGTCAAAAGAAATGGCTGCTTTATTAGCAAAAGTTTGATGATACTACAGCCACTCAAGTAGAATATTCATGTACTTTAGATCTATTCTTAATTAATTATTGAATACTTGACAGGCTTTTTCATTTAAAATTCTGTTTTCCCTCTTTGAATATCTGTCCTTGTTTGTGCATTGGTACTTAATTTTCTTACAGCTCAACCTAACCTTTTTGAGACTTTTTCTTTTTTGAATGAATACTTTATATCATCAGACTCTCACACAGAAGTTCCAATGTGGTTTGAAAGTAAAATAAGAAATTGATTTTGCCTTACAGCAGAGAACAGCAGTTCTGACAGTGAGTTTCATTGCATCAGCCAAACTAGAGCCCAGGTTATTTTCATATTAGGAAAAAAAACCTTTAAGTCTGGACAAGTGAGATTATTCTACAAAGTTAGTCTTATAATAGTCTGAGAATACTGTTTCCAAGTGATGGTGGAAGAACTAGTTTAATTAAGATCCAAAATGGACCTAACACAACATTTTTTTTTTTGATGGCCAAAATAATTGAAGTTTTTTTTTGGTTAATTTTCCTAAGGGACAGATGAGGCCGTCAGACCCTCTGGAAAGCCTCGTGGACTGGAGTAGTTGTGTGATGTCTTCGGTAGCACATGTTTAGTGTTAGCCAGGGGTACTGCATGGGTCCTGTCTGCCTAGCGTGAGTGGGGGGGCTGGGCTGTTCTGCTGTGCAAGGACTGTGGGCCACAAACCCAGCCCTTGGTGTTTCCACAGCTTGTGGAACGACTTATTCTGGTTGGGAAAAAAAAAATATTTTGAACAAAGAAAGGACTTCCATTCAAAAATAATGGAAAACCAGGGCTGGATGTTCTTCCTAAACAGAGGTTTTTTTTCTGTCTTGTGTCTCTGTTCAGGTGTGCATACATGAATTCCTTGTATTCCTTGGGCAAGGTGTCCTCTGTAGATTCAGGGATCCCAACACAAAGTAGGGGAAGTTGGGCATGGGGCACTTGCACTGCTAAGCCCTATCTCCTAATTTAGGGGCTAAATTAGGAAGAGACTCCTTTGCTCCCATAGGTTAGTATCAACAGAGGTGGGCATCTCTGCAGTGTGACCTAGAGCACCTAATTCAACTCCTTATCCAGATTCTTCCCTGGAGGATCTCCCTACGTCTCTCTAGGGAAGGTGGGGAGGCTCAGTCACATCCCAACTGTGCCTAAACCAGAAAACCTTTGGTGACATAGCCCCAGGTTAAGCTCTTTGTGATCATTTAGAAGTGGTTGGTTAACTTGGAACCCTAAAATGTGACTATTTGATTTCCTGGTTTGTTATTCCAAAGATAGGGAAATTTCCCTAATACTTCTTACTGAGCCTCCCAGCTTGTTGTTTACGGCTTTTGCTGTCATTTTCATTAACAGCAAATTGTTCAATATGATGCTAAACTGAGCTATATTAGATCAGCTAGAAATCTTTGTAGGCTCTCAAAGCATGGGCATTACATATTCAAAACAGGACCTAATGTTTCAGAGATTCATATTCTACTATAATTATATGGTTCAATGCAAATGATTATATCTCTTCTTCAGTATCGGACTGAAAAGTTTTGGTTTGCTGGCTTCCTCATAATTTACTGCCGAGGCATAATAGGCCAGTCTTGCGGAAAAAAGATGATAAATGACACTGGCAAGGATTCATAGATTTATTAAATTTCTATCAAACAGTGCAACAAAAAAAATCTGCTTAAGTTAGAAATGGGCTCAAATTTTTTAATCAAAATTCATGAGTCCTGATGCTTGGTTCAGTAGGTCCAAGGAAGGCTTGAATTGAGGACTGATTAAAGAAAATAAAAGGCTTATTTGAAGTAATTTTTCAATGATGGCTTTTAATTGGATGTTAAATCAAATTCTTATCTGCTTTTCTGCAGATAGCACATTATATAAAATACAGTTAGTGGCACTACCACTGTAACTGATACACTGAATAACAATTGACTTCTTACTTTACACCGAGAGGAAAGAAGGACTGCAGTTGTCAACCTGTCAGAAATTAACTATGTAAATTAATGCTTAAGTATATGAATATGAATATGATTTACAAGAGGCTCTGAGTGCTGCCAGTAAAAGTACTGATTTCTTTCCCCTCCAAGATTAACAATTACTCACTGACCTTTACAAATTTGGGCTATATATTTTTTTTTTATATATAATTGATACAATGTTTCAGATATCCCAGTAATGCTGAAATAATCTGAAGTAATCTGTCATGTACCAAAAGAAGTATCGTACTAATACCTTTTATATTTCATGTGTATAAGGCAATACATTGCTGAAGATAATAGACTTATTTAGTTTGATGGTTACAGCAACTGTGAAATTTGTTGCTTTCTTTCTTTGCAGAGTGGTAGGGTAGCACTCTTTATTAAGGGGATGTATTCCTAACAGACTGTCAATTAATTCTGTAATGTTTTACTTCTAAGAGTAACATCTGATTTCTTGAGATTAAGAAGAAGGTCCCTCTATCTCGCCTGGACTAACCAGGACACATAAAGAGAAGTAGAATATGCTGTAGAATTTATGCAGTCCAGAGTGTGGGAGAAAGAGGAGAACCATCAAGGATTGAGCCTCAATGTTACACTTAGTTTTTTTCTTCAGTAGGAGAAATGCATATGTGTGGGTTTTCTCTGCTGGAGTTTGCATCATGCTCAGTATAATCACTGTGCTGAACATTACAATTATTTGTACCATTGGAGTTCACATCTTGTTCTTATGTATTCCCCTGCCTCTTCCTCTACAGCAGTGTTCCCACAGGAAATAAAACTCCGTATTAGGAGATCCTTCATGAGATTTTGTTTTAAATTCAGAGAAACTGTCCTGCAAAACCAGATCCAAAGCTTCTATGAACAATTAAACTTTACCATGTATAACAGCGTTTTTCCACAAAGAGGCAGTATCGAACACAAGGCAAGTGTATCTGAATTACAGGATTCTCAGACCCAGCATGGAAAACTAGAATCTCCTCATGGTTTCCATGTGGTTTCTCATGTTCCCCCATGTCAGATATCCAGCACATTGGGATCCCAAACCTCTGGGCTTGGAACAAGATCACTAAGAAAGGAAAGCACACTGTAAAATTGCTGCATGCTAAAATGAGGTTAAGCAATTGCAGCTTCTCCCAGTGCCTCATAAAACAGAGCCCCTGAGTGGAGACAAACCACCTTTAAAAGATTCTGAAATTTGGTCCAGATAATAGTCAAAAAATTCAACTTTTTCAAAGCTTTGAAGTCCCTTATTAGTCATGCCCCAGAGCAAATGGAGCTTCAATGGCTCGTGAACTCCTGTAGGTACTTCACACATGGCAGTGTGGAACTGATCTCCTGCCTGGCCTGGCAATAATGGGAGAGCCACCATGCCCTGGACAGATCCATGTGGCGCTGCCAGTGCTGGATGCAAGAGAAGAATCCGGCTCATTTCCATCAGGGATAACCACAGATGGCTCTGCTTGCTCCCTGCCAGCACCAGCCCCTTTCCTGTTAGCCCACAAGGGACTGCTCAGAGCAGCAGGTGGAAAGGTCCTCCCCAAGCAGGGACACTGCTCATGTTTGGAAGTCCCTGACTTCACTACTGCCTCAACCACTTGGTTCACTCCTCAGTGCTGAGCTGAATCTGGGCTTCACTGTTGCCCAAAGAGAGAGGTTTGTCATGAAAGTAGCTTGCATTTGGTTTTAAATGTTCTCCTCATGTCTTCCTGTATCATGGAAATGCCATTTAATGTTTGTGTTCACTAACTGGAAAGTGCAAACTTTATTTTTGAGACAAATTCTTACCATTTTACTACTTCTAATGTGTCTGCATCATAATGCATAATAGGGATGCCCTATTTTGTTGTGTGTAGATGAAATTTGGGCTCCCTGTAGTACTTCTAGCAGGTTTCCCATGTTCTGCTTTAAATTCTGGGCTGTTTCTCAACTGGTGCAAATTAACCTTTGTCAGCTTAAACTGCACAGAACTCTGACACCTTAGTGGGAGCAGGCCTGAGTTTGCATATTTGGAAGGGGGCCTTGGTCGTTGTCCCTGTAAAATAACATAAACATACTGGTTTGTGAGTCAAGTTACTTGTGGGAGGTAAATGAGTATCAGAGAAAAATCTTTCAAGGTATCAAAGTGGATACAATTTTTCACTTAATCTTT
This sequence comes from Pseudopodoces humilis, assembly GCF_049639895.1. Lineage (NCBI taxonomy): Eukaryota > Metazoa > Chordata > Aves > Passeriformes > Paridae > Pseudopodoces > Pseudopodoces humilis. The sequence continues at coordinate 14,055,033 of NC_142214.1, read as the reverse complement.
ATGGTAACAAAATTAATCTTCTGGCCAAATCTGTATTATTTGGTACATACCCCAGTAAATTTGGTAAATACCCCAACAGCAGCCATTCATGGGGATTTTTTTTCTTACAGCCTGGTAGACAAATAGTATGTTGCTCAACCAGATATGGTTCTAATTATAGCATTTGCATTATACTGTTTTAACTGTCCTCTTAAATGCAGTTTTTGACATCCTGCCAAGAACTTCTCAATGATTTCTTCATTGAATAGAGGACTTTTAGTCATCCGCTACATTTCTTAAGGTCATCATTTTCAACAGCATTAAAATCCACTTTTTCTTCCTTGCCTTCTGCTGCAGTTAATATCATTCATCTCAAGAACAACTGTCATGTCACATGTTTACCTGGGAAGCACAGTCTCTGTTTTTCAATTGATCCACAAAAAGTAGTTCAGGGAATGGATAGTTCTGCCTTCTTGCTTGGCTGACATCAGGGAGGTGGTGGAGAGTTAGCTTTTTGCTCCTGGGTTAATAAGGTTTTATTAAATAGGAATATGATGGGATTCATTAGTTTACACAGTTTTCACACTGCATTTTTAATTATATTTCTTTGTATGCAGAAGTTGTGGAAAATATTGTTTACTTCTGTTTTATTTTAAAAAGATTCTTTAGGATGACATTATTTTAAATTCTCCAGGAGAAACTATGAGTAGAAACTAGTTCACTAGTTGTTTTAGGTTTGTGGCTGCTTTGTAGTCCATGTTTTTTGCACAGAAAATGACACACTATGCGGTAAATTTTAAGTGTGCTTATAAATTGACAGTGGAGACTGCTGCTGCAAATAGTAAGAATGAATTTAAGAGGAAACACAGTAGTTCAGAACAGAGGGCAAGGCTGTAGCATTAGGAAGAGGCATTTAAGGTCATTCAGAAGCAATCAACCTTCGTCAGTCCCAAATACTTTTGTTGGGTGTTTTTCTTTCCTCTCAAAATATATTTAGAAAGTAGGGGCAGCATGTCAGTGTTCTTCCCATTACATTTGCATCAGTCCAAAGGTTCTCCCCTGAACAGGTGGCTGTTGAGTTACAGCTTTATGGGGAGCTCCACAGAACACTAGATTTTATCTTTTCATACAAATTGACTAGTGTGCTTGCTAAAGTTTCAGTTATTATTTCTCTGCTCGTGTCCTCAAAGCCCAAATATTTCCAAGATGAAAAAATGTGTATTATCCCCCTCCCCAGTCAAACACTTGATATAAAAGTTTAACTTGGAGTATTCAAGCCGTTGAATTGAAGTCAAGTGAACTATGCTTTTGTTAAAAGTCCACAAGTACTTACCAAATCAAGGTCCTAATGTAGAATTCATATTTGTTTGAAAGAGCATCAAGCTTGTGTTTAAATGCCTTCCTAAATCAAGATCTTGTTTCCAAATAAGGTATTTTCTAACAGGTAAGTCTCAACAAATTCTAATGGCCATTCTGATCAGGCAAGAGCTCAGCTAATCAGGTCTGCAGCAGAAGGTAGCAAGTATCCTGAAGCTGGTCCCACTGCTCATTTTTTAATGATATTTATAATGTTTCACAGATATTTCAGTATAAAAATGTACATTATAAGGTTATGTATAAGGTACATTTTTACTAATGTGTTCCTTTTTATCACCACTTAATCACTTTATTGCATTCTCTCCAGGAAAAGCACATGCAGCCAATATTCACCTGCAGATGTATGCAGTCCAGTCCATTTCAATAAAAGTCATTTATTTATTAGGAATATTTGGACTTTTAGGTAAAACTTTACAATCCATATCCTTTATTTCTTCCCAGTATGCAGAATATTTTTCTGTTAACAGTAAGTATCTGACGGTTTCTAAAATATTAACTAGACCAAAATTAATAGGTATATTTGGCTATTACAAACTTGCTGCAGTGCCTCTTACTGACTGTTGTTTGATAACAGAAGTGCTGCTTCAGTGATACTGTAAAGTGTTTGCACACACACATATCTCCAGCTGGATTATTGCAGCAATGAACAATTAATTTGAGTTTGATCAATGAAATTCATTAATTGTAGCCTAATTTGCCACTAGTGAAAGCTGACAGAGATCTGTGAGATCAGCATGATTCTGGCAGTTTATGCCAACAGTGGATTTGACCCATTATCTTTTCTAGTTAAAGCTTTATTTCTTTTGAAGTAGTTGCATCCTTTGCCTGTAGTTAATTATGATATTAAATTGCAGAGGAATGTTTCCATTTTCTCCAACAGACTAATATGAGCCTTTGGTCTGACACATCAGATTAGTTGAGATTTAAACCAATGACCTCCTGGCTCTGGATAATGTCATACTAGTTCCTATACAAAATAAAAGGGCGGTCCCTGTTCAGGTTACTCTAAATCACAAGCTGATGAGAGGTGACTGGTTCTGCAGCAACTCTGACTCATATGTTGTTTGATTTCTGCTTCTCTGGGCCAAATTCCTCCAGATAAAAGGTGCAGAAGGTCACTCCCTGTCTGGAAACACTGTGCCTAGATCACATCAGTATATTTTTGTTTTGGCAAGTAAAACAGCAACATTTTTATAAATGAAAACAATTGAAAAACAGCACCAACCCAAACAATACTTCCGTGTGGATTCTCTCTTTAATTTATAAATTAAGTAGTATGAAGTGGTGAGACATTTTATAAAAGCACTTCTGGTCTTAGTTTTTCTCTATGCCACAGAATAGCCAGAAGATTCCGTAAATATATTCTGAAAACAGTAGCCATTCAGAGGTACTTCTGTGCCAATTTGCAGCTGTGACATGATCAGAAGTCAGCATCTAAGACAGCAGTTGGCACAGATCAAGTGGGAAGTCTAAATGTCAGTGAGTGGTAAGTGTCTAAATCTCAATCTCTCAGGTTGTTAGATTGTTTATCCGAGTGGTTGCCCCTTGAAGTGGGCAGAAATGTCAAGAGAAAACTGTTCAAAGAGATGTTTCACCACTGAGCTGTTGGATAACAGCATTGTTGTCTCGACTGTGACTGTAAAATTGCCATAAGCATTTTTAAATATGTTTTTTAGTATTTAGCTAAAAATAGTTTATTTTTTAGCTTTTAATGAATTCTAGAAATGCTATGTTTTTAAAATTATGTGCAATCATCTGTTCTTTGTGAGTTGTACAGCAGAGAGATGTGCACAGACCTTCCATGGAGTGGGGAGGAAATGAGTTCTGGGAGGAATTAGAGCTTGGAGGATGAGCTACAAACAGACTGCATGGAAAGCCAAACTTCCACAACTGCAGAACAGGAACTGCCACATGTGCGTGCTTCAGTGAAGCCTTTAGAGTCTTCAAGTCTTATTAAACTTCTTAGGAGAGGTCATGTAGGTGGTTGTGTTCTAGGTATCGAGGCTTTGATTCTGTGGGACAGCATCACCCAAATTTTGGTGAAGCTGTTGAATGATGTGAAAGTTGCTCTAAGTTTTGTGAAAACAGCAAGGTAAAAGAGTGTTTACCAGCCCTGTAAGTATTAGCACTAGAATTTGAACTCAGTTTATGTTAGACATCAGAAACCTCTCTGAGCTGTGCCTAGAGACCTGACTCTGCAGCCAGCTAGGCCTCACTTGTGATGGCTTTGGTGGAAGCCTGTGTCATTCTAGTAAGTGAACGCAAGCAAGGTTAGACACAGTGGGCTTTGGCAATATTTAAATCATGTCTTTGCCAAAACATATTCTATTGCTGTCTCCAGAAGAGCTTTGCCAGAAGCATGGCCAGTGGATCACATCCTGTTTTCATCAAACCCAGGGCTTGTTTGTGGTTTTGAAGTGTTCCCTTAGTGCAGGCCACAAAACTCAGTATTTAAATAGTTTTAGATGCTTGTAAGTGTGAGACTTCAAGTCTGGACTAATACAGCAAAACTATCCACTCACTATTTCTGTTACCTTCTTACTGGGATATGCTGAATGATAGAAATCTCTCTAGACTATTCCTAAAATCTTGACTTCCAGACATTAAAATATCATGGAGATCTATTCCATGTCAGAGATAAAATGATTTTGCTGTCCCTTTTAAATCTCCTGTTCTGACTATGAGGTACTATTCAGTATTTTTGGTGTGCTCAGGTTCAAAGCCCATAAAGGTCATGTTTTCTTAGGAGTACAGAGGGCAATTAGGACAACAAGTTTTATTTCATTTGATAAAAGTTCACATACTTTAATAGTCAAGTAATAATTACAGCAATTCATGCATTAGTCATCTAAAATATTAATTAATTTGGCACAGTCCTAGTGTGTACACTGTCATAACAGTGCCTGACAAGACTAGCTGAAATCCTGTAGTTACCTTTTCAAATACCAAGGAATTTCTTCATTGTTGTGATAAAATACAGATGTGCCTTCAAATGGAACTTGCATGGTGAGCAGAAATAGAATATATAATTAGAATAAAGAGGGCTTAAATCAAATTAATCTTTATCTGACAGGAACATTTACATTTACATCACTGAGTGCAAAGTCATAGCCAAAATTGAAATTAGAAACAGATAATTATGATAAGAGAGGACACTTACACTGACTTTTTCATGCATAATTGGAAAGCACACAAAATGCACTGCTTGTTATAATTAGAATTAGTGTTAAAAATATACCACTTTTGATGAATACTGGTTTGTTGCAATAAAAAGTCGCTTAAATACTTGTCTGGTAAAAGCACAAGTTAATTCTGATTAGAAGACCATAAAGAGGGCAGATGGTTTACTATCTTTTCAAAAACAATAGTAATAGGAACAGACTTGGCAACACTAATTCTAGTGTGTTGCAGATCTTTGAATGTGCAGTTTTTTTCATGCAGGGCCTAAGTCCTACTCCTTAAGTCTCGGGGAAGAAAATATGTTTTATGAGGTTGCTACAAGAGAAAAGAAAAAATCAAAAATTATCTTGCTTGAAGCCATGGAGGGTGTCAGTATCAGAAGAAAAATCAACACTGAAATTTGTATTTCACTGGTGTTCAACTATGCCCTTGCTCTTTTCACAAATGGTTGCAGATTGGAAGGCTGGGTTCTCAGGTGCTGTAAATCCAATATGACTCACTTGACATTGTCAAATGTGACTAATTTAACAGGGAGATGAGGATCAGAGCCTGTGTAAATATAATACTATGGATAGATGCACATTTATGGTATTCGGAAAAAGCACTGTAATTGCCCCCCGCTGTAAAAAAAAATCCAGATGTTGAAAATTTTAGATTTCAAAAGAAGTATAGCTGGAGCTTTAATGATGTTTGTCTGCTTAACACCCCCTTGGCACAAGGGAAGCTGTTTCCATGGCATTAAGGATGGTGGGAAGAACTGGGATGTGAAGTTCAGTCTTTGGGTGGATTCTCACAGGCTGTGAGCAGTTCTTCCTTTGGCTTTCACTTACAACTTTTATTAATGAAACAGATCCAGAGGGTCTCTGGGAATTCACTACCACAATAGTTTAGCATGCTGTCAGAAAGTAGCTTGTCAGATGGCTCTGTTGTACTGAGATGTGATTTTTAGTAACATGCAGGATTAGGGAAGCGATTCATGTATTGTGCACTGTTGAAAAGAAGGATAATTTGAGGTAGCAGAACGGATTTTCAATGCCAAAACAATAATGATAATTTATCCTGTGGTAAGGAATTGTTATGACACGTTTTGTATTATTAATTTGGTTAGAGGGTCTAGGTTAAATGACTGCAGTCGATTAAAAGACATATAGATAGAAAAGCTTTATGTATTTATTACCTGCTTAAAGAGAAAGAAATTTGTCTGAGCAAATTACAACATGGAAGAGCACACAACTGTGATTTAATGAGCTGCCTTTACATGAACATCTGGAATTAATATTATTATAATGATTATTATTTTACATAAAAACAAAATAGTGACAAATATGAATGAGAAGGGAGGTTTTTATGTTAGCTGTAACAAAAATAATCATTGTGGTTAAAACAAATGTAAACTATAGCATTTCTATGGGCTCTGTGCTGCCATAACTGCTGTAAATTAGTGCTTTTTCTCCTGGGGAGTGTCCCACTTAAATCAGGGAGTGCAAAGACACTTGGTACAGAGTTTGTACTATGTAGTCCCTAAATGATAAATATGAGCTGCGGTAATTTTTGAAGCACACTTTGCTAAAGGAAATAATTTAGCAACTTGGAATTTCATTCAGCTGATGCCATAGGATAGTTTGTTGGAGATCAGCTCAAAGTATACACAGTGGTATTAGCTCACTCAGTCTGGCTTTTGTCAGGCACAGTGAAGCATAGTCCGGGCACTGCTCTTCTGTGTAAAAATTTACTCTTGCAGACATATTGTTTGTTCAAAGCCTAAAAATGGCCACATGTAAATTTACACAGCTACATGAAGGAGGGCTGTTCTTTCAATTCTCATTTCCCTACATTTTCTCCCAAATACAGAACTTTTCTGTAGCTATAAAACCTAAGTCTATCCCTAGGTATACTTGCTTGTGAAACTAATCAGCTAATTTTCAATGTGTTTTATTGTTACACTGAATAGAGATTTAGAGTGATTCTCAAGTTGTTATTCTAGAACAGAACAGTAGGGACAACAGCATAATTCTGATGAAACAGTCATCTTGCAGTTTCCTAAAGTGTAAGCCTGGTTACAGATGAGACCCAAACTGTAGACATCCTTATGCCAGCAAGAGTTCATTCATCAGAATGGTCTATTAAATGCCTTGTTTTCTTTAAAGCACAACCCTTGTTTGTTGACTCCTGAAATTAACCTTGCCAGGAGTGCATATTTTAAAGTATTCTATAAAGAGCCGAGGAAGATAAGACAAATTTAAATGACACACGACTGGAGTAAGCATGACTGTTAAAGCATTATTCTCTTTCTATACTCACTGGCTTTGCCCTGTATGGTAAACTAATGTGAACACATTTCTTTTCAGCTGGAAAACAGGACAAACATCCACTAGGTTAATTCAATACCCAATGAATATCCCTCAAGGATAAATTATATGAATCTTTTTTACAGTATTTCACAAATCAAATTAGCAACTCAACATTAATAGATTTTGATTGACACATCTGATATTAAACACTAGTGTCTCTATGGACATTAGCTCATCCTCATTAAGTGAATTATAAAATTTCACTTCTTGATCAGAAGAAAAATATTTTTTTGAATGGAAGCCAGGGCAGATCTTTAGCTGACATAAATCAGCCCATCTCCATTGAAGCTGACCTGAGGAAGAGGTAAACTGGAGAACTTAACAGCAAATGCCTTTTTTTCCTATGGAATTCATTTTGCAGGACAGGACTTCCTGATAGCATAGCTGAAATTCTTGGGATTAATGCTTATCCTATACCAGTAAAATTGTAGCAAACAAGATTGTTACCTCTTGGCTTGTATACCTCTGGCTGGTTCTGACCTTTCAGTTTCAGACTGGACACTCCAATAGCTGGTGCCGCTTTGGTGTATGGCATCAGCAAAGTGACAGCAACTCCTTTGAAGGAATTCACTGAAGAGGAGAAAAGTACAAGGGATTGCCACTGTAACTCGTGTCCCTGTTTGGGCAGGAGAGGAACTCCATTTAGGTAGAGGATGGTGAGGAGCCATCCAGCAGTTGGAGCACTCTTGTGATGTAGATGGCAAAGCTTCATGCTCTAAATCTCTTGAATTCAACTTAAAGGCTTGCTTGAACTTCTTTGCTGAGCATTTTGGAACTGCTCTTATCTGTGCAGGGTAATTAAATGTCAGCCGGGACTAGAAATTTTAAATTAATTGTCCAACTTGTAAGAGACTATTTTGGCATCAGAACTGGTCTGGTGTGAATGTGAAGGAGAAACTCTCTTGGGTTTGTTCTGTGAAACTTGAAAATATTTAATTCTTAACTTCTCTAGAAAGGGACTTCAACAACACATTGAGAAAAAAAAGAAAAGCAGAAGAATTAATAGCAATCACGGCTCCTTTGAGAAAAGTGAATCTTGTTTAGATGCTACCTACTGGTTTGTGGAACTAAAGCCTGAAAGCCATGAATCTATTAAAGAGGAAAGATGACATAAGTAGGGAGAGAATCAATACCTAATTTCTTATCTGGAATTGCTTAAGAAAAAGAAGGAACGCAGAGAATGGTGTTGCTGTCATCATAACCATATTAAATGTGATTTTCTTAAAAGCCATGTATGCAGATACAGATATACATAGGGAAACAAACAACAGATACTGGATTTGTTAAGACTTTGTTGGACTTCTGAATTACATAAATTATCTTTCCTTGAAGAAAACTTTTTTTGTTTTGATTTAGTGTTTGCCCAGCAATCTCACCTCTATGGTAATTATGAAGGTGACTTACTCCCTTAGGAAAAGTGTCTTATATGACACCTGATGTGTTTTAGCAATTAAGGTAGATAATTTGTCTCCACAGATATCTCTGCAGAATCATTTCTCTTTACTGACCAATACCTTGAACTTCTCCTGCACTGGGTGGGAGGCTTCTCAATTTCTTTTGCTGTGTGCAACATACCAGTTTGCCCAAAACAAATTTATATGATAGATGATACTAATTCTCCAAAAAGGAGCTTGGCCTCACACCTGCTGCAGGCAGGTTTGTGGCCAGCCTTCCTTGACAGAGGAGGTATGAATTCACATTCAGCAAAGAGACTGGAACATTTCTGTGCCTCCTTTAATGACTGTTATTTTTAGAACAGTTAAAAGCCTGCTATGCAGCGTGAAGGATATAAAGGAGTATGGATTATGTTAGATAAGAATAAAAATATAATAACTCTGAAGGAGACAGAGGTGGGCTTTTGTCTGTTACCCATAAAACTGCCTAGTCCAGAAAGCATCTGGATGCTTTCCAGTATATAGATGTTTTTTCTTAAAATGTATGCTCTTTCTCTGATGTATACCTTAATCAAACAATATTTTTAATAGTATAAATACATTTAACAATTAAATACTTTGGCCCTAGGTCTTTACCTAAATGTGTGGATTTTACACCATTAACTCTGGTGACTTAGCGTGCGTTTCTCATTTATTCCTGTGTTGAACAGATTGAAGTTTGCTTCTGTGCCCCCTTCAAGGGTGAGGCCCTTCACAGTGGTCATCTGGTTTAGCTCTGTTGAAGTGACTGCAGTCAGAATCATTGACACAGCAGCTCCATGAATCAGAAACACATCTGCTTCTCACACTGAGACAGTTTTCAGCACTGAGGTGAAACTGTTTACAAGGCATCAGTGTTTCTGCCTGTGTCCTGTACACCTGTATGAAGGCAATACTTCTCTTTAAAAATTTGCAAGTTTAATTAGACTCAGTTCTACTGGGATTGCCTTGAAAGAGCTCTGGTGACTTCCATTTAATTACTTCTGATTAGACCTCTGGTGCAAGTGACAGTAGAATCAAGCCCAATATAACCCAAAAGGTTATCCAGAGTGATCCCAAAGGAGCTGAAAAGGAGAGGCATTCTGAGAAATCTTCGTGATAACTTGTGGTTTTAGCATGTGACATAAAGTAGATTTTTTTCAACCCATTAGTTGCAGTGAGTACAAATGAGGAAAAATATAATCTAAACTGGTTCAATGAGGTCCTTCAAGTATTAGAGGTACTTACTGAAAATGAAGTGGTTTAAATCAATCAAGAGGAACATCACTCGCAAGTTAGTCACAGACAACGAAAGGTGCATGCTAATTTTCTTTTTAATAACTTCAAGCTAATGTTAGAAAATTTCACAAAAATATAACTTCAGAACATTTACAACATTTGTATTCATCTTTATAGACAACTGGGTCAGATCTTGACCATCCAATGCAGATTTATGTTACTAAGGATCAGGTACTTTGTGTAAGATGACAGACTAATAGCATTATGAAAGGACCAGTAAAACAGCAGGGTAGTGATGTTCTTTTTGGGTTTTCTTTCTTATTTTGTGTCACATTTGCTAATTAACTCTCATATACGATATGCTCTTCTGCATAATTTTGAGGAGACATTTGTGTGTGTCCTTTGCATATGTGTGTCGAGTAAAGTGTGTGCGGAAGGTAAGAAGACAGTAGCATGGCAGGAATGAGAAGGAGAGATTTTGTGTTTATTGAAAAGGACACCTGCAGAATTCATGCTAGACTGGCCATTGCCATGAGCCTGTTGGCCCTACAAATGTGTTTTTTGACCCATAATAGGTTACAGCTTGATTTAATAGGTCACATTTCACTGCCTTTATGGACACCTTTACATCTTCTTTTCAGGGTAATTATCTTTACACATATCTGATGTGGCAACGTAATTGACTCCTGCTTTTGTACAGCTATAGGTTAATGAACCAAACTGATAATTTCTTTAAAGAGAATAAATCACTTGTGTATTGTTTTTGAAGTGATAGAGAAGCTGCATGTTTAGAGGGCTGCTTTTGATTTAGCAAGAACACTTTGTAGAGAAGCAGCCACCATCTGGGGCTCTCTGATGCATAGCGCACAATGCACAGAAGTGTCCTGGAATGGTATTCCTGTCTCCAGTGGGCTAGATCCCGCAGAGCTAATACCCCTAGAACTGATCTGAAATAAGTAAAATTATGGCATTTCACATCTACCTGGATGCTGATGTGAAGACTGGGTGGGGAAAAAACTCTCTAAAAACCAAGAATTCATTTTTTAAAAACAAAATCACAGCACTCCTAAAAGACCCCAAATACATGCCATTTATTCCAAAACCAACATTTTTCCTCACATTGTGCACCAATGTGAGTTCATTAATTTTTCAGTTCCTCATGTAGTAAAGCGTGCAGTTTACCATTTTGCTGGTTTGTTTTCATATAATTTAAAAGGAGTCTTTGATTAAAAACGATCATTTGGCCTGGTTTCTTAGCTGTTTTAAAAATCTGTTTGAACAGTGGAAGAACTTGAGCAGGAAATGACAAGTTTGCAGGTGCCTTTAGCACTTTTCAGGATTTTAATGGACACTGTGCAATGTCATTACAATTTTTTTTATTTTTTACTATGGCCTCAACAGAATCCAGAAAGTCATATTTGTTCTCTTAAGAGAGAGGAAGGATATATTTATGGAGGGAGGGAAGCAAGCTCTGATATGAAAAATTCATTTTTTCTGAGAATGTGCAGCCCCAGAAAGTGGCCAGTGTCCATGTATGTTAATTTTTTAACTTGCAAAACTTCCCTATGTGGTTTTAATAGTACATTACTGCTTTTCCTGTTAGTCTTAAGGCTCAGTTTTGATTCAAGCATTGGTAACAACCTGTGCATTATGTGACCAGAAGCTGATTAAAAGCTGCATATTTGTTTGTGTTTACTGAAACAGCACCTCTGTTTCTGCATAAAGTATTTTGGTTTTTGAGGAGCTGAAGACAGGGACTAGGAGTCTAGAATGTGCTTTTACAGATGTTACTCACATGAATGGGCCTATTAACTTTAGACTACCAGTCTGAGAAAAGACAACTTGTAAGCAAGGTCCATGCTGAGGGCCCTAATCAGTGAAAGTTTGAATGCAGAGCATGTGTTCCAGAAGCCCATTCTCGTTACTATTCAGGACATGTTGGTCTGTCTTAATAAAGATGTCACTTTCACTTTACTATCCCTAATTTACTTTATTACTGATTAAGAAATATCTGATAGATTAATGGTACATAGAGTGCCAGAACTTGTCTGGCCTTTTGATCAGAAAGAAGATGCAAAAGGGTCATAAACCTCTGGGTCTACCCAGCAGAGAACAGGTGCATTAAGTGCAGCCAGATTGTCTGGCTTTATTTGGTACCTTAGTAGCCCTTGGAAATGAGGAGCATCCAAGACTTCTGAGGATGGAAGTGAAGGGAGACACAAATGGTTTATGTACTCCTCTCCCAGCTGCTCACTGGGGCATAGCTGAAAATGTGGACACCAGTGTGTTCGGTCTGCTAAAAGTGCACTTCTCAAATCATGCTTATGGCTGAGTCACCAAATTCCACCCTTGACTGGTAGGAATGGAGATTATGCATTTGAGGGGGGGATGGTGTTTCTGTCGTTTTGCCACCCAGCACCTCTTGACCAATTGACACCAAATTTGGAATAGATGGCAGCACTCTCAGAGTGGAAAGTTTTGCAAAGAGCAATGGTCAGCTGGGAAAGAGAGAGCCCAGAAAGACTGTGGTGGAGAAATGGGACATGGTATGAGCCCAGCTCTCATAATTTGTTAGAGAACCCAGTCCCACAGGAGGGGACAGGCAGACGCAGTCAGATCTGTGGGAAATCCACCTTCCTCTCACTGATCAAAGAACTGTTGGCTGCAAGCTTTTGTCTTAGTTTTTGTACCATGAGACACCTTCATATACAGGACTTAGGAAGGGTGTACTATAAAACAATGGTACGTCGTATTTTGGAAAGTAAAACTTGGAAAGTATCTCTCATAAAAAGCATCCAAATGCAAATCCAGGCACTTTCTGCAGCCCTCCATCACACCCTGCTCCTTGCTGCAGTTCATCTCTCTGAGCAGCAAACAACTTCATGTACAGGAGCAGACCTGCTGAGTTCAAAGGAGCTAGGCATATATATGTAAATGTTTGCAGGATCAGGATCCTATGTATTGCATGGAATTTGGCCTGGTTTTCTGTTTTCCTCTAAGATTTGACCTATTGTTTTTAAACACCACTGTAACTGATGCATTTTAATATTGCTGTGATGTTACCCTGAAAAGCAACTGGGAATTAGCATACTGTATTTCATTATTTCATGACTTTTTATATATTCATATTTAGACTGAGCAGTGTTAAAAAGAATGTTTTATTTCATTATGCAATTTTTAGTGAGCTTATTATCAGTAATATGTTTAGCATAAAATTTATTAGTGACATGCCCTTTAATTTAGCCTGTCTAATTGGTGCTAATTTAGTTAGATTGCATTAAATTACACCCTTTAATGTAGCTATGTGTGGGTCAAGAAATCCATTCCAACAGGTTAGGTAATTTTTCATGCAGCTGAACAGTAAAAATGGTATTAAGGTAGCTGAAAAATGCAATCATGGTTCTAAATAATAGTTTTCCTGGATATTATTATCAGGGAAACAGGATTTCTGGTATAAGTGTTCCTTGTTTGAAGACTTAAATGGTTCATCTTCCAACTAAACTCATGTCCCCAGTCTCCACAACAAAGACAAAGGGTGGGGATTAAGATCATTACTTTTATGTGAGGGGGAATTGTTAAGAATGATCTTTATTTCAGCCTTCATTCCTTCTTTATCATGCTCAGCACAAAAATAACAGTGAAAAATACGTTGTTCCTTCTTTTATCCAAGTTTGTTTCTGCTTTCTGCTCCATTAGAATTACTTTGGTCAGATGGTTGGAGTGGAAAGTAATTGATTTGATCTCAGCAGTATACAAAGAAGCAATCTAAGCCTGACAAAACAAAACAAAAAAATGTGACCTGTAAGAGTCATCAATCTCTAGCAGTAAGAGCAGAGGGCATGGGCAGGACTCCTGGGGGCAGGTTCTCAGCTCCTGTAAATTGTCACAGCTGTTACAAGTCAATGGTGTTTGAAGTCACTGACAGTTTTGCCAGTGGAGGTCTCAGACCCTGGATTTGGTGCCCAGTTTCCTGCTCAACCTCTCGCTGCTCTCTGGTCCCTGGGTATGTTGCTTTCTCAGCTCTATGCAGCAGTGATTGTCACGTTCCTGTGCCTCCATTCCCTCCCTCCCTCCATCCCTCCCTCCCTCCATCCCATCTCATCTGCTAAGAATTAAGTCCAAGCCCAAGGCAAACTGCAGTCCTTGGAGGTGTTTTACTTCCAGTGCATCAGGAAGCCCCTTCACTTCTTGGCGCTGCTGGTAGCAATGGTTCCAAGAAAATGTGGATCAGGACAGAAAGACATTAAGGCTTTCTCTGAATGATGTGTGTCAGTCCAGCGTATAGAGTGTGCTTTCAAAGCCATGGTGATCAATAAATTATCTCCTTCCAACTTCTTTTTCTTATCCAGAGACCTTCCATCCTATATAAACATGTTTTGAGCCTGTGGATGGCCCGTGTAGATGGTTCCCTGATCTGCCATTGTTTGCTGAGATTATTATATGGTGGTGTCATCATTGCTGAAGGAGTTCTGTTGTTAAACTGCACTTTCCAGTTTTATTGTCATCATCCTGTTCTCGTTGAGCTTAGTTTTATGATGGACTGCCTGAATAAGTAGAAACACTTGCTCTGTTTTCCTGTATAATATAACTCATTCCTGACCAAGTCTTTACATTTATAAACCTACATTTGTAAAGGTTTCAGGTGCCCGACATCCTTGGAGAGCATCCAGACCACCAAACACGTGGGAACTGGGTGAGAAGGAGCAGTCAGTAGAAGCTTAGATGCAGAGCACCACTAGGAAGGAGCAACAGGGATATCAGCTGGTTCTTTTACCTCTACCAGCATATATAATATTATTGCAGCTGAGTCACATGTTGTTGGGATTTTGCAGGTAAGCCGCAGTCTACACTCAGAAACAAAGCTGTGGCTCATTCAATTCCTTGCCTGTCCTGTATTTAAGTGGTTGCAGTTTTCCCCTGGAGCACCAATGAGAAAAATAACTTGAAGGAGCAATATTCATAGTAATTTTCTCTACCTACTAAGTGTTAATCTGTAGGGTATCTTCTTGGCTAAAAAGAGCCAGTTACACCTAAATATCAACCTGAGTTTCCTAACAAAGCCAACTGAGCATTAAGAACAAAGTTAAATGCTGTTAGGCCTGATGTAGAAGGCTTTTTCATTCCTTGGAAAAGACTCCCATTCAGATGTTAGAGCAGTTGTAGGGGATCTAACCCCCAGAAGGCATAGGAAAAGCCCTTTTTGAGACTGTTGTCTGGGCTAAGCTTTTACCTGTTTGATTTTGGGAAGGATGTGAGATGAACTTTGCCTAACAACCAGCTGTAAAACTGGCAGGAAAAAAAGAGCAGCAGCAGCCCAATTGCAAACATTATATTGAGTATTATGTTTTGGGTAAATAAATACAGAAAAGAATAAGTGGAAATCTTCCTCTAATAGGAAAATACATCAATGATACTGTAATTAGAACCAACATTATTCTACTGCAAGAAAGTATTTATTTTACTGTGATTACAACAGTTGTTCATTCTAGGGAGCTGCATCCAGAAGCTGAATATCCAAACTGGATATCCAGCAGAATATCCAACAGCTGTCTAAAACAAGTTTCTTAAAATTCTGCTTAGTGGCTCAGTAGATGCTTGTCAGGAGAGCCTCAAGACAGTGAGCTGGGCAAGTCCACAAGTGCAGCTGAGTCGCAGCACAGTTACAGCCCTGTGCCTCCAAGAGGGAACCTAGGGATCAATGAGATGGAGCCCAGGCAGTGCAGAGAGAGGAGGCACACAAAATTAGTCTTTTCCAGCATTACCATGGTCCTGCCATGCATGCAGACATGACACATATTATCCCAAACATGAGACATGAGACTTAATAGTCTGGGTGTGTTTTCAGAGCTTTATTTAAAAGAGTGAATTTTTTAAAATATGTGTGTTTATGTATTGGCTTTCAAGCTAGAACTATAAATATAACTATAGTATACTATGTAGTATAAATATATAGCATATACATTTTATTTTTATAATTTATATATACATATACACACATATATACATATAGTGTGTGTGTATATATATATATATATATATATAGTATTGTATCTGTATACTATATACTATACTATATAGAACTACACTCACTGGGGCAGAGCATCCTCCTGCTAGCTATTTAAACATTCCCAAACTAAACAATTCAGTCCTGTTCCTGTGCTCTGTATCAGGAGAAAATGATCAGCTTCAGCAGCAAAGCCAAGTTTACAGCCAGACTCATGAGGCTGATCCCAGTAGACCTTTTTCAGTAGACCTTCCTAGAAGGCAGCAGCTGAGGATCTCTGGCAAGGAAGAGAGAGACCAGGTATCTCTGCTTCATATGCTCCTGCCTGAAATATGGAGTTCCTGATAGCCCTCAGTCATTCAAAATATTCAGAAACATGCCAGGACATTGGATATAAATTAACAGTTTAATAAAACGCTGTGGGTTAGTTCTGAAGCTTCATGTCAATATAAGGGAAATTAATCTCCCTGTGTCCTTCCCCTCTGCCCTATGTGTGACTGGGCTGGTCACTCTGGGCCTTGTCCTTTGTGTCCAAAGCGAACAGAGGAGTGATGCCAGCTCTGCCCATTGCTCTGACAAGAGCCAAGCATGCTGAAGCTGGTGCCAGGGCTGCACTTGCCAGCACTTAACTGCATAAATGGAGACACTGGGAGGTGATGTAGGGTTGTGCTGGGACGCTTCTGCTACAGCTATCTAGGCCACCAAGAGTGTCCTCAATCTCAGACTTACAGCTTCTGGGATCTTACTGTAAAGCCAAAGCTCTCACAAGGAAATGCTCCATGGCTGGCTGTGTGTCTGCAAACAAGATGCTGGCATGGGGAATCCTGAAATGGCTTCCTCCTGTCAGATGTGATGTGGTGTTCCCAGAGGCCCTATGCCATTGTTCTGGCCTTTGGGGAGAGCTGAGGATCGGACAGGGAGTGCAATCTCCTGGACTGCATGGGAGGCATCTGGTAGAGCAGCAAGCTGGGGGTCTTCTGAGAAGCCGATGACACATGGCATGGCCATTCAGGCATTAGGCAGTCCTTGGGGAAAGCTGCAGATTGCCCTGAATTGGTTCCTATTGCCTGCAAGTAGCAGGCACCAGCTTCTGGCACTTGGTCATTGTTTTGAGTGCTGTTAGGTGGGACACTGCAGGGGGGGATGCAACCCAATACTTTGTATGAAAATATTTAGAAAGAGATAAGAAGAACCTGCTTTTCATCTACTCTTATTCTTCCCTGCCAGCCTGTGCTTTCTTTCAGCTCAGGAGACTGAAATCTTCTATTCTCTCATAAAAAGAAGACACTCTGTGAGCAGAGGAGCTAATGAAGCCTGGCTTGTAATGTCTCTCTCTCATATGGATCCTCTGATAACTTACAAAGGGAGAGCTTTATTAGCTTTTCCTGAAATGGGACAGCAGTAGGGTCCTTCTCCTCTCCCCCACTGCCTTCTTTTCAAACTGTGAAGAGTTTTCGTATCTTTTGACCCTGATGCTGGACAGCAGGGGTGAGTTGAACACCCTTTTTGTATGAGAGCACAAACACATGCATTAATTTAGACTCCCATGACTCTTCTGTCAGGAATCAGGCTAAAAATAAAACAAACAAATCCCTTGAAATTAAAAAGAAACATCAGTGTTCAGATGACTTCATGGTATAAACTGAGGAATTGTCTAAAAAGGGGCAAAATAAGGCCTGCACATGGCTAAGCTGAAATTGGCTCACTCATAGCAAAAGGAGTTTATTTACTTTATTTATTACTTTATTAGAAGAGTGGGATATTGCTTCTGAAACTGTAAACACATACGCAAGATGATTTTCTCTGTTTAGTCCACATGTTAGCTTTCCCTTATTTTATGGTTAGAATTAGTGAGGCAGAAAAAGAATGGTTCATCCCTGCCATGGTGGAGGTGAGTCAAGGGAAGCTGAATGGGTTAAAATCAGTGCTGGCTTCAAACATCAGATTTGCCTTGTCAGTTTGTCACAAACACAACCGTATTTAAATTCAGCTACTTGGGTAACACCCAAAGCTATCACTGCACTAATACAACTATGATAGTGCATCAATTGCTGTAAATCACAAAGCTATAGATAGTGTGTAGTTGTCATGTTCTTTGTGATTAAAAGATGTAGAATCTCTAATCACTGCAACAAGAGAGTCTGTCATTGATGAAGGGAATCTGGAGCTGGAGAGCAGTATTGATCATGCCAAGGAATTTGCAAACTCTGATTCTCAGCTTTTGCACACTTGGAACAGCCTTTTAAGATCCATCAGCTTTGTATACATGCCCGCACACCTACATCCTGTAGGCTGGGGTATTAAATGAGCAGGTTAATGTCTGCCTTGCTCTGGCTCTCTAGCAAAAGGGCACTGAAGAGATACTAATTTTTTTAGAAATTTCCTGTCCAAAGTGGCATGCTTTCATACATCATAATCAGAACTGGTGCCCTGTATTTCCACTTGGAGGGAGTAATGACCATTCCCCAGCACAGCCTCACATCATACTGGTGTTGGGGGTCACGGTCTCCCCAGCTGTGCTGCTGCCAAACCCATGTGAGCTCTGCGTGGCTGGCAGAGGTGACCTGCAGAGCCAGAGCATGGCCCCTGTGCTGGGTCCAGCTGCAGCACAAGCCAGCTTTTTCTCTGTTGTGCCTTTAAATACCTCCTTGAACTTTTGTGCAAATGACACGACTCTTCTACCTGTAACTGAGAATCAAGGCTTTGCCTTGTGCCAAGATGTCAGTCCTTATCTTCCATGTTCCTTTACTTCAAGAAAACAAAACCAAAAACAGATACACAATAACCCCCCCAAATAATTTATGGAAAATATTAATAAATTATTTACATTCACACTGTAGAATTGTAGGAAAAAAATTAATATTAGATGATCAAGTATGATGAAAATGGAAGGATAGTGCTGGATTGTCAGGCTGCTTGGTTGTTTTTCATGCATTTGACTGTTTGTTTGCTTTTCTGTCAAGAATCTCCATGGATCAACATACAAAGAATTTATGTGATTTTTTGATTAATATGTAGTTAGAAAGCTTTTATATGCTTACAGCTTTCATCCACAATTACACAGTTCCTTGTACTGGTCTGTGTGCATATGGCTGTGTGTATATGCACAGTATCTGTATGTAAATGTTTTTAAACTAATATCCTTTGTATAGAAATACTATACCCTCATGTTGCAATTTTTCTGGTTTTCACCACTCTCTACTTTATGCTTGGGTGGTCATATTTTGAAATTTCCCCAGGACCAGTTTTTCATGCAGTCACGTTTCTCATCACATCTGAAGGATGTTGTGCTTCGCATGGTAATTAGGTCCTCTTTGTTTCATCTGCTGAACCGCTCTGTGTTACTTCCTGCAGCACGCTTACGACTGGAGGCTATTGCTGAAATGTTAGGGCAGTGGAGACTCTCTAGTAGTAAACAGCTTCATGTTAACTTGGATTTTTTTTGGTTTTTTTTTTTTAATGCTGATTTACATCCTGTTTAAAACTTTTGCAATTATATTTATCCTTCTTGTTTTCTTAGAGTAATGCCATTTATTGAAATAATTTATTATTGCATTGTGTGGCTAGTGGGCATATATGGAAATCATCTGAGTATTTACACAGACATATGACTTTATATATAAAATCCCATAAGTATCTCTGTTCCTCCCTAAGGCTTGGAAAAGCTGATGGCTTAGCTGGGAGCTCAAGCCGCTGTCAAGCATTGCAGAGTTTATACTTTCATGGCTGAAAAGAAAGCTCCGATTGTTAGTTTTTCTGACCCTGATGAGGACAGGCTGAGGGTGGCTTTGGGCTGTGTTTGGGGTCCTGAGCAGGCTCTGGGCAGGGGTGGCAGTTTGCAGGAGAGCCGCTCTTTGTAGATGCTAGGGACAGGGACCTGCACATGGCTTATCAGGAACTAGCAGCCAGTGCTCCTGTGATCTTGGCCAGGCTATCTCTGAGAAGGGAGCTTCTGCCAGCACAATTTTATTACTTCCCTTCTAGCTGTCGAGTTACAACAGAAAACCAACTCCTAAGTTTTTAGCTTTGTTTATTTAAAATAAAACTTTCCAAACGTGCATGACCCCTTTTGCCGATTTGGCCAGCTCCTGCATTTTAGGGCTTGGCTGGTTGCTCTAGTGGGAGCCAAAGGGCAACTCGTGAGAGGCAGTTCAGGTTGTACTGCTGCACCAGTGAACCCTGATGGAGCAGGGGAAGGCAGTAGAAACCAGGTCAGCTTTGCCCTGAGGCTGCTGGGGAACCCCTGCCTGGGGTCCCTGCAGAGAGACATTCAGGGCAGGAGCACTGGAAATGCCTACAGTGTCTTAAGAAATGTGATCTAGTAACTGACCCTGAATTCCCTTAGAGTTGGTACAAAGCTCTGGAATGCCTTTGTGCAAAACATACCCCAGTGCTATACCAGGAACCATCACACTGCCTGAACTGCCTGGCTGCTGGAGGCCAGCAGAAGGGTGGATGGGCACAAGCCCTCCAAGCAGCTCATGGTGGCAGGGCAGAGGTGGCAGCAGGAATCTTTTTCACTTTGTTAGGTTGAATAACAAACAGAGCTGGTACATGTTGGGTACACTGCTGGGCCTAGTGGGGCACATGTATAAACATAGGGGTGCAGATAGGCTTGGGAGAGATGTGAATAGTGATGATAGACAGCAAGTGCTTCTGCCAACACATGGAATTCCTACTGGTTGATTGTCCCTTCATTGTTTTTCTTCTCATAATGAATAATGCTGTAGTTACTCTGACTATAATGATTACATATTACTTTAAGTGGTATCTAGACTGAGGTTTACATGGCATTTTTTCCTTTTGTGTTCTGCAAGCATATTAAGAAAATCTCTAAAATAATATCACCAAACATCAAGTAAAAGTCTGTCTCCTAAAGGGCTGATGAGATCATGTGCATATGACTATGTGTTACCTCGAGCTGACACACGGAATTAAGTCGTGGACTATCCTCACCAAGGAAGACATCATTCTGACAGCTTTTTTCTCTCTTCTGGCCATTTCAAATACAACCACCTTTTTCTCTTCAGCCAGTTAAAGCAAGGCTGTTCTCTGGAAGAGACAGTGAGAAAAATCTTGCAATTTGATAATATCTGAGAGTTTCTTCCATTTCATTTTGTTGAGCTTACTGGTTGCACACAAACAGAAGCATTTGTGACAAAACACCACCAAAACATTTAGCCCTGCAACAATGCTGTGATTTTAATAAACTGAGCTGTATGTGGAGGGGAAACTGGATTTTCTGTTATCCTACCGGCAAAATTGTTGGTGAGGAAAGCCTGAAATTGAGCCTTGCAGCTCTGGAAGTTGTGGGACACAAGTTCTACATTGAAAGATCAAATTTAGCCACTTCTTTTAACATTGTTTTATTTTGTTGGGTTTTAAAAATTCAAGGAAACTGTGACAATCAGGGGCAGACATTTAGACATTTTTCTAATTAGCTTTTTATTTACTAAAACAAATTCTGAATGGTTTCTTTATGGAGCTTCTGCCATTATTTTGTTTTGTTTTCTTCATGAAAGTGGTTTAACCGGTTGAAATCAGTAGGAAACCCCTCCATTTTGTTGTTTTGTTTTTTTTAAATCATCCAATAATTTCAAAATTTCATCTTTCTGTAAGGTTCTTAAAATACTGTTTTAAGTCCAAATCAAAGCAATTCCCCTTCCTCCCTCCAATTCAAAATTATCATTAGGCAACAAATTGTTCGTTGTCTGGCTTAACATGAGTAGTTGGCTCTCAGTCTTGGATTCAGATCTCCAAGTCACTGTCTGATGGGGAATTTATTCCCCATCTGTTTCCATTTCTACACTGTGAGTTCAGCTTGGCACATGAGCCTGCTGCACCATTGTGGGGTTTGTGATCCATATTTAATTCACCTAACTTTCAGTCTTTAGCTGAGACTCCCCAGTTAAGCAGAGTAGTGACCCTGTCCTCTCTCTGTAGTCAGTGCAGAAGTGGGTTCACCCATAAGTAGACTGCCCATGGAATACCTCAATTAAATACCTAAAGAATAACTTCTCTAAGATCAAGCTGCTATGTGCTTTAAGCAGTTGCACTAAAAGAACCCTCATTGGTTTACAGAGACCTATTGATAATGGGCTTATTGGCTTGTTAGGTCAGCCAGCTAATAGATGCTGGATGTCTTTGGGGCTTAAGTACCAAGACAGCATTGTACTTCTTTAGAGATCATGCATTTCAAGGGTGTGATGTGAGACATGAGACTGCAAAGTCATCCCCAAGCTGCATCAATTCCCCTGAAATGCTCAGTGTGTCAAACCTGATTTCAGTTATAAAATGAAAATGATAGATAAAAAAGGTCAAACCATTTATTGAGGACTGACATTTATAGCAGTCAGGAATCTCCAGTTGTATACAGCTTTGTGTATATATGTCACTCCTACATGACACCATCCTACTGAGAAGCTCCAAGCCACTGTGTCCTGCTACACCTAGGTGATGGCAAGTTATGTATTGCTTCTTGTGTTTCTACATGCCCAAACATATAAATGCAGAGTTAATTAGCTTGCCCAAGCTGCAGGACACATCTAGAAAAACAAGAAGTCCCAAATTCTCTCTGTGACTTCAAAATTTTTGTATCTTTTACTATAATGAAGTCTGTCCCAATATTTTTGTCAAACAAAACTGTTTAACGGTTTTCTTTGACAGTTCAGTGTTAAAGCACCTGTGTCCTGATCCTGTTCCAGGCATGGGAGTTGTGAATTGGGTCATTGACAGAGTTTGTGGATTGAGCACAGTGAAATCCAGGAAACTGCCTAAGAGCCCTGAGAGGGATCGAGAGAGCAATTTCAACTTGTGTTGCATTCAGGACCTGGAGAAAAAGTGTTGCAGAAACGTCACACTGTGTGTGTGAAATAAGCCTAGCAGCTGTCCAGAGATCTGTAGATGATCTTTGCCACTGAGAGAAGGAGAAGGAAGAAGGAGAAGGAAAGAAATACATACTCAGTTACATGCACAAATACCCATGTGCACGTGTAGAGTAGGAGACACCTCAGATATGCTGGCATCAGCAAAGTAATTAAAGGTGCTGAAGCAGGAATTGCCAAGTTACCCTTCACAAGGGTACAGAAGGTTTGCCAATGCCACTGCTAATATCCCAGAGCTATCTTGCAGTTCTGGTGTTTGTCTCCAGTGCCCTCTGTGAGATCTGCATTGCCCTGGTCTGTTTTCTCATTGCCTTAATGGTGTGACTTTGAGAGCTGAGCCTTGAGATTGCTGTCTCTCAAGGAGACCTAGCACACCCCAGTAAATGTGGTCCGTAGAGCTGCTTTCTTCCCACTGCTCATGCAGCACTGCAGAATTATTTCTCTTTGAATTAACAGGTTCATATCCTGGGACTAAGCATTTAAGGGAACCTTGTGCAGATAAAGACAGTAGAATTTATAAAACAAATACAGCAGTTGTCTAGAAAGCATTGATAAAATGACCTATCATTGCATTACGGGTATTAGAATTCATGTTCCCTTTTTCCCCTTCCTCCTCCCAGACAGGAAGCTTTTTAGCCTTTGGATAAGATGCCAGAATTAGAATTAAGAATTACTAACTAGTCAATCCCAACTTCAAAAATTAAGAAAAAAAATGTTTAGACTTAATGAAACATCTTCTAATTTAACTTAAATGCTTGTTTAGACAGCTTTTGAGATTAGTCTAAGAATAACAAATTGCTCTTTATATGGAACTTCCTGGCCAAGAACCTCTGGGCATCTCCAGAATACCAGAACAAAGGATTTACAGCCCACTGACTACTTAAAATGGTGTTGTTATTTTCAGATCCAAAATTTCAAATTCCTTTTGTTTTTATGACAGCTTTTGGTGAAGAGGAAAAGCTGTCTACTGATCCTTTAGGTTCTGGAGTTACTCTTGATAGTGTGGTGCACCTTGGTCAGGTTATTTAGCTTGAATTTGGACCTCTTACAAATCTGTGTCTTGTCTTTTGTGCAGATTTGTTTTTCTGCTTATGCCAGGGGTCTGAATAAATGGAGGGATGGGATCTGCCCTGGCTGCTGTACGGGCATTTCTTGGAGTGTCCCCAGTCTCCTAATCCCATCCTAGTCCATTTCTGATAGGATTCAGCAGCAGGTCAGCACGTTTAGCTAAAGAAAGGCTTCCTGAAGTGAGAAGCAGTCACAGAAAGTAAATTAATGGAAGTTGGCATCTGCTGATCTCTTTGACAATAAGGAATTTCACTGCCAACATTTTAAAACCATTGGAAATGGTCTCCATTGGAAACCACATTTCAACTTTCTGCCCTGGGCTGCCAGAAGTATTTCAGCATAAAATGCTAAAGTAAGTTGAACTTTCAATTATAATTTCAATGACTGTCTAGTGAAATGGATTAATGCTCTGGCACTGCACCTTTGAGGCTCTGGCTCGAATCTTGTAGGATAAAAATCTGTCTGCTTTGACAGTTGAAAAGGTCAGAAGTGATATAATGTCAGGTGGTCTTAACCCAATTCAATGTCTTGATTAAGAAGTAGATGTAAAACTTGTTGATGTGGGATATACTATCAGATCATTTTCAAAAATATTTATATTTTTATTTACTTTTTGTCATTGAAATTAGATGCAGATAGCTGCATTTGGGAGAGCCGGAGCTTAGTTCACACTTCAGGAACCCTGGGTTGAAAAGTGAGCAAAATGCAGGTTACAGTATGCGGTACCTTAAGCACAAAAGCTTGATTTCAATCAACTTGAAATTGATTTCCTGATATTTGACTGTGTCAAGGATAGTTCACTTAAATATTTTTAAAGTTTAATTTGGGAATTTTTATTAGCTGAGAGTGTATAGAAAGACTATGTTTTTCTCACTGTTGAAGCAGGGCAAGAGGTCTCTTCAATTTACTTTTTGAAGCTGCTGCAATTCAATTCCTAAGCTTATTAAAAAGGATTGTGGTTAAGGAACAAAATCCAGATATTTGCAGAAGGCATTTTTCTCTTACTTGAATGCATTCTTATATAATTTTATATGATGATAATGTATAAATATAAATTGCTTCTCCAGACATCCCTGTGGAAAGGTCACTATGCAAAAAATTTGTAGCAACAGCAACAGGAATTTCTGTTGGGAAAAAGGAGCAAATGTGGGCTTGGGACTTTGTGTCTCAGTGATGGGACAATGGCTAACAGAGCTCCAGAGCACCTTTACTGCCTTTGATCCATCCCAGCCCCACTTCTCCCCAGCTTTCCTCTTATGTCAGGCAGCCTTGGCACTGCTCCACAAGTGAAATTGCAGATTTGCTTTGCTTGTTTCAGTAAGAAACACACATACAGGACAGTGTAAATTGAAAATCAGCCATCATGCCAGACTACATAAATTACCTGGGTCTACTTGGCAATCTATTACAGATGATTAAATAAATGAGTGGTTGTGTCCTGTTCAGCACCAGTAAATCTTTGTTTTATTTAATTCCTTGTTCTGTGTGTGTGTGTGTGTGGGCTGTCATGGGTTTTTTTCCTTGGGTTTCCATCTTAAGGCAAAGAAACCACAGTTTCCATGTGATCATGATGCAGTGCAAGAGGTGGTGGGACTGTCCATATGTTGTAAAGATTAATTGGCATTCAGTCAGGCCCCATAAAGCAGGGCATTAGCCTCTGCTGTGCCTTCAGTAGTGTGGGCACAGAAAAAAGTCTATTTCTGACATGTAAACTTGTATGTTTTAGCAGGCTGATCCTCCCAATTGCAAAACCTTGGAAGAATTTCAGATTCAGGTACAGTTTAACGTGGGGCAGTTGTAACACAGTCTTGCTTTGCTCCGCTGAGATCTGCTAAGTGGGGCCCAGGGGACCATTAAAACCACAGAATTATCTTTTATTTTTTCTATAGATTTTTCTGACCAAAAAAAAAATGTCATACATCACCATCTCCACCCTTCCATTAATTGTAGTGTGGACTCAGAGGGCTGTCGGTGTTACTTGTGGGGGATGCCAGAGGTGGCAGAGGCCAAGTGGTCCCACTGCAAACCATTATTTATAAAGGAACAAACTGGTAATTTTGCAGCTATCACAGCTCAAATATGGGGCCATTTCGCTGGTAATAAAACTATTACTCTTAACTGTTTACTTATCAGGAGACCATTATGTGATTGATGACCTGAAAATGGAGGTTATCTTTCAATTCATTTGAAATGCAAACTGACTAGAAAATCTATAGTTATTGTGTCATATTTTTAAGCAAAATCAGGCACCTACATTGACTTCCTATTTACATTTCTTTGAGAAGAAAAATCACATAAAAGCTATCAAGAAACACATTTCACAGCAGGCAAATTAATTGGTTTTACTGTATTTGAATGGAGGGTTTGTCAAATAAAACATGCCATGACAGTTAATAGTGTCATTTAGAGGCAGAAAATTATTGGCTTATTTGTTATTGGATAAAAGGAAGGCAAACACTTTGTATTAGGAAATTTTAATGTGTTTAAAATCCTCATTAGGGATTTATGGACATTCTTGCTTAGCATAGTGCCTCATTAATTTTAGGCTAAACAGTTACTTCTGTGTTTCAATTGCAATTTTTCCCCCCCTTTTTTTAATTAGATCTCACATTAGAGTTTGGTCTCTACACCACTGGAGATGTAGAATTAATTAATGTGATTTATAAATCTAATGGAAGTGAGTTATTCTTAGATATCTTTTCATTTTAGTGAGCAGTTTAACTGCACACAACATAAGTGCACACAGATCTAAGAGATTTGGGGAGCTCAGGAAAAAGAAGCAACTTCTACATTGAGTACATTTAGCAGTGTCCCTTGGCATTAATAGATCAAAGCATTTTAATTAGAAATGTAACTAAAAGAGAGACCATAAATATCCCTTCAAAATCAGATTTTCCTTGTTCTAAGTTCTGTACTGTCCAAAAAGTGTTATTTAACTCCTCTTTTGTAGATGACCATGACATTCAGTTGGGATAATTGCATGTCTTACTATTTAGTAAGCCTAAGATCTGGCTCTCAATGTAGTCTGATTTTGTATCAATCACAATAAAAACATATTCAATAATTGTACTGCTTTGTATTAATAAAAGGAAAATAGCTTTTATTTCCTATAAGAATTTAATTTACTTGAAGTTTGTGTTAAAAATGTATCTGTGTAGACTAGTTATGCTAACAGGTTGGTATTTAAACCCTAAGTATTTCAAAATATATTTGTTTCCCTCAGAGCAGTAACAGGTCCTTGCCTTTCGAATACTGGCCCACAATTTTGAAGACAGTCTGAGGTCATGACTTGCAAGTTGTGACTGTGGTGGAAGGATGTATGAAAAGAGTTAATTTGCAAACAAGCTCTGAGCAATTAGTTTGGGTCCCAGCAAAGGCCTTTCAGCTGTGCAAACTGCTGCACAAATTATACCCAGGAGTACATTTTCCTGTGAGGACATTCATACCTGCTTTAAAAAGCAGAAGTGAAACAGGTAACCAACACAACCACCCAATGTATCCTTGTAGCCACAGTAGGGGTACTGTCTGATGTAAACACACATTTAAGAAGGTTCCTCTTTAAAACCTCTAAAGAAATGTTACAGTCTGAATTCATAGGCTTGGATAATGTTTCAGGTTACACTGATGCAACTTCACTGACATCGGGGAAGTTTCAGTGCCATGGTCAAGGCCACACTCTGACCTGGTGACTTTGACACTATTTTAACAGGAATTTACACAACTCCTGCCTGATGCTGCTCTTGTGCTTGGTGCATACTAGGAACAGATGCCACATTCCACTAATGTGAAATAGATTTAAAGGAGATCCAATTCCAACTTAATTTAGACAGCTGTGTCTGTACAGTAAAGGGATTTTGCATGATTTCCAAGAGGTTCTACTCAAGGGGTTACACTGAGGATAAATACAGAGTCCAATTCACATCCCCCTAACTGAAGGCAAATGGACTTGTAAGCCAAGCTCCCTTCATGCCTTTTATGCTGCTTCATTGTCTTAGGAGAAGTTAAATTTCATTCACACTGGCAAAAGGAAGACAAGAAACAGACACTTGATCATTATTTTTGCCACACCATATATCTTACTACAGCAGAGTGTTACACAGTCTGTTAGTCGTTCTTTGATGTTTCAAGTGGACAAGTGCATGGTGGCATTTTAGACCAGGGCACATTTTATCATCACTTTAGTATGAGGTAATGTCTTCCAGAATAAGGTGAAAATGCCAAGGCACATAAGAAAATGTATGTATTTTATGTAAGCTGAAGTTATAAGAGAAGGAGGAACAGAAAGAGAGGATGAAAGAAAAAGAAATTTGACATTCCAGATTTCCTTGCTCTTTGTCATTATTAAATGATTGTAACAGTGTTTAAGCAAGCCAGTGTTTTGGTCAGAAATTAAGTACTGCAAAAGTCACTTTTGTTGGGGCTTGGCTTAATACTATATCATTATCAGATACTCTGGTATTACCATTATGGTGATTTCCTAAAATACTACATTCAGAATATTCCATAAGTAAAATGTGCAGCCTTACCTGCATCGAAAAACTCCCAGGAGATCTTGAAGTAAGAGATCACTTTATCAGTCTTCTCTCTCTAATAGAGTTTGGCAATTTGCTGCATGAAAATAATGGAGTTTAAATTGAACATCAGCATATTGTGCTTTCATGGAGACTGTTTCATGCTGATCAACACTGAAATGGTGTTGTTAAAAGAAAACATCAAAGAAATGAAAAAAAAAAAAAAAAAGAACTAAATTCAACACATACTGAGAAGAACAAGAAAAGTCACATCCAGGTCAGTCTGGTATAAAAGTTGCTGTAGCAGAACTAAATGCCAGTGAAAAAACATTGTCCTTGTAGTTGGGTTTAGTCAGATTGGTAAAAAAGGCTGTTGTAAGCTGAGTTCTTTGTAGGGAGATGAATCTGAATCCCTTTTACCGTGGGGTTAGTCACCCCTTCTGGTATGACTGCACATATTTGTCTGGCTCTTGGTGACTGGAGAGGAGCATATGAGAGTCACTGGCTTTTGTGTGAAACTAAAGGTACCTATTGTAGGCAGCTTTGGCTTCTGAACTAGAGACCTTTTGGGAAGGTCACTAAAATCAGCGTGAGTCTGATTCAGTCATGTTTTGGACCACACTAGTAAGTTGTTTTTCCTAGCTAAGGTGCTTTACTTGGGGGAAAGGCATAAATTTCTCTAGCCACCTCTGGAAGAGCAGTTCTGACTGCAGGCCAGGCTGCCTTAGCTTAACAAATTAATTAACTCGCTCCTTAAAACTCTTTTCTGTTTTCAGATTCTCCAGTAAATGCATATTTTACACAGCTTCTGCTGTATTTGTATTAAAAGAGAAGAGAGGAGCAGCTTTCTGCATTTTCTTTTAGGCAGTAGTTTTTCTTTCTCTCTTAATTTTTTATGTATGTGAAAAGTATATTTTTCCACAGACATTTTAATAAGCCTCAGGAGATATTTCTGGGGTTAAAAATAATGGAAAATGTAGTCTTCTCATGGTATTTTGGTTCCAGGATGGCGGAGGCACGAGAAGAAAACAGTGGATATACATTATTTTGGACCCACAAATGGCTCCCTTGAAAATGAATAAGCCTGTGAAAAACACATGTATGTATTTGAATACCAAGGGAGCAATTTTGGGTTGTTTTTTTTCATTGTTGTGGTTGTTTTTTCTAATACCACCATATTTGACTTCATTCAGTTTCCTCCATAATGGAAAAATAGAGCCCTAAAGTATGTTGGTGATACCTCCACAAATATCAGATACACCAGAAAAATCCTGCTATCAGGTTGCAATATTCATTCCTTGCTTTTGCTGCTTCCATTCTTACACATTTGTACTAAGGTTAGTAAGGAAGAGCCAAGAGCCTCCCAGCTAGGGAGATTAGTTGGCATCTATTCCAGGTGTCTTTAACATGAGTGACACTTTTTGGACTTAGTAATGTCAGGAAAATTAATCCACAAACGCCAGAGGTTTATGTCCAGAAAAGAGACAGAGGAGTCCTTTTTTCTTTATTCAAATAAAGGGAGAGGCCATGGGGCATTCCCCTGCGGTCTCTCAAATTTTTGGAGGGCGCAGCCTCCTTTTTATCCTAATTCTCGGCTGCTTGTCCCTTCTCTCTTTCCCCATAGGCTGAGGTACTTGAGAGGTACAGGCTTCCCGGAGCACCTGATACCTGGGATACCTTCCCCCCCCACAATGCATAATCCCTTCTTAATTCTTAACTCTTATGGAATTCATAGTGTTCTTTCAGTGCCTCTTTGATCTTTTAGTGGAATCCATCCCATTGTTTCTGTTGTCTCTCACTGATAGCTGCATCTTATCAGCAGACCCACAGCTTGTTTGTAAAGACAAACCCATTATTCCTCTCAGTATTGAGAAAGGAACTAGGACCATGAGCTGTGAAACAATCCAAGGAGGTTTGAGCAGTGGGCTCTGAGCAGTGGTGTGAACTTTACTTGAAGTAAATATGGGACAATCTTCTCAGGAGGAGAAATGTGTAGTCAGATGGCAGCTGAGGAGAACGTTGGGAGCCATTAAAGTGGAGAAATGAAGCCTGAGTGTGCAAGAAAATATGACAGTCAAAGGGGAGGTTGTGTTGGGAGGACATGGGTGTGTATGCCAAATGCAGGTGAAGTATTTCATGTTCTCCGATTTATAATGAGCATATTGCAAGAATTGAACCATAGGTTCATCCAGGTTGGAAGGATGTTCAAACACGATCTAGTCCAATGTGTTGTATCTGGAAATTTTGCTATTCTTAGTACTTCCCCATCCCTTTCCCACTTGTATTAATCAGAGAAAAAAGAATCAGAAAAACCAAGCACTCTGTTAATGGGAAGCCTGGCAGAAGCTGAAGGCACTCAGAGGACAAGGCTTCTGCTGACTGTCCTTGTTTTGCTGTTTCTAGTTTCCTCTTATCACTGTGTGGTGCACACTGGAAATGATCAATCAAGGCTCATGAACAGGATCTTTTCATGCTGGCAAGTGAAAAATCAATTTGTGTTCGAAGGAGTAAACAGTAGCATGAGCTTCATTTCCCCAGAGTCAAAATGGATTCCTTGATAAAGGAGATGACAAGGAAAGCTGAGCTCCTGATGTATAAGCACATAGGTGCTCATGCGCAAGAAATGAGTGGACTCCTACATTATTTTACATGCTACATGTACCTTTTCAATAAAACAAAGGAAAAAGAGATTACTTGTTGAATGCCAGTAGTGCATCAATAAAAGCAGGGGGCTTGTTCACAAACAATATATACAGATGAAAATGTAGCTGGTCAGTTCTGGCAAAGACATTATTCATGGTGTATTTCTGCTTTATGGCACTACATTTGATTTTCAGAACTATTCTCACAAGTTGGAAGATTGTGTTGCTAACATTTCTGAGAAATGTCTGCTGTTGGATGTAAATTACAGGGAAAAGAAGCTTTATATATTTCTGTGCCATGAAAACAAAATCTGGTCTCATGCAGATTATAAATGGTCCAGGAGGTAAGAGTACTCAAGGAACTGTAGAATGAATAAATAGAAGGTTAGACCAATATGATTCATCAGATATAGTAACCATTCACCCAATGTCATTTGATCTGTATAAAATTAAAGGCTACTATTCCCTCACACTTAGATTTCTGCCCTCCTTCCCTCCCTTTAAAGTTTAGCACTGAGCCACCCAAGCCATACATTAAACCCTTTAGTTTCACATAATTTAAGCTCTCTCCTCTCTCTTCTGAGACCAAAAAGTGAAGAAAGCTGTAGAATGCTGGCTTGTATTAGGTGGAATATTTTGACCATCTGACCTTTCTCTTTTCTTTTTTTTTCTTTTCTTTGTTTTGTTTTGGCTTTTGGTTGTTGTTGTGGGTTTTAGGGTGTTTTGTTTTGTTTTGTTTTTTGTTTAGCAAGCAATATTTAAAAGTAAACATGAAGCACTTTGATGCAAAAGAGGCTTGCCAAATTAAAAGGAAATTGGAAGATGAGTTCAGTGTAGCATGTCGCTATTGTGAAAACTTCTTGCTTTGATTGAAGTTTCATTACCTCAGGACTTCTGTCTGCCCCTCATGTACCATTCACTGTTCTTCAGTTTGGGGTTTGTGAATGCACTGCCAGCCGAGAGAGGAGCTCATGATGTGAGTTGCAACCACTCAGTCTGGCAGAAGCCAAATTCCTGAGATCTGTTTTTTTAGTTGAGTTAGACCATGCTGCTCATAAAGGAAGAAAAGCACCAAAAGCATGCACAAGTGCAAGCTCTGCCCTCCTTTTTAGACTCTGATTAGTGATGAAACCTGAAGAGGAGAGAGGGCATGAAGAATCACATAATGGGTCCTAAAATGTTTGATTTTTATTAGATTAGGAAAATAGTAGTATGGGATGAATGTCCAGTCTTGACTAAACTACAGAAGGAACATGGCAGTTTATTAATGGCAATTCTAATAATAATTTGTTATAGCGCTTGCACTTGAGAAAGTGATGAATATTGTATCTGCTCTGTTTCATTCTGTCCCGATGAATCTATGCTTGGATGCCATGTGGGCCTGCTCACACTTGTTAGCTGAACGTGAGTGTTTATGAACAATTAAACTTGCAATTTTTAATTCACACTTTGAAAGGTTGAGAGGTTGTTTTTACTTTTTTTCTTCCCCAAGACAGACTAAATTTATAATGCATCTGTGCCTTTCAGGTCTCTTAGAATGTGCAACTGCAGCATGAATTTAGAAAAATGGTCTCATTTTTTTAGAAATCCATTAATAGTAATGTATTGAAAGACTCTTACATTGATCTTCTCTCTGATAGGCATGTTGTAATAATTATTCTTTTAATGTTTGCATCAATCTAACTGTTTTCCTCTTTGTGCTTGCTCCTACTTGGATCTCCCTATATGACAATCACAGCACTTTGACATCTTGCCTTACTTTAATACCAGTGATTCAAAAGAAAGCAATGCCAAAGGGAGCAAAAGTTCTGTCAAACCATTAAAATCTTTGCCATTAACACAAATTGATGCATGAGCATTTAAAGTTATTAGCAAGTGCTGCCAGCAGAAGCTGGTTACAATTGCATAATATATAGCAGGCTTTATTAAAGTAAAATGGTATGTTTATTTTTATTATCATCGTTAGTTCTGAAGTAACATAAACAAGTCTGTGAATTGGGAGACAACAGTGAGAAGAACCAAGAACATGCTCTGTCCTGTATTAATAGTGAGGGACACAGTCATCACTTTCCTAAACAAAGAAATACACATGATACCTTGGCTAACCAATACAGCTGGTATGTGTAATGGTAGGGAAGGGTGTTAAGTAAAGAGAGTTCTGTACCTCTGCTGCTTTTACTCTTCCCAGTCGGACTCACTCAGCTGGATTTTGGGCTGCTCCTGTTTCTGCGGTGAGAAATTTTGTGGTTGATGTGTTCACTGTAAGCTTATTGGAGGACTGTTTGTTTTGTTTTCTCATATTCCAACATACTAGTTTTTCAATGAAAAAAAATGAAGCGTGTATTAGAGATGTGTTCTGTCCCGCAGCACAGTGCAGTAACACCCCTGCTTGCTAACCTTTTGATTAACCATATTCCTCTCTGAATGGGGAGCTGGTATGAGAAATAAAAAAACCAGATGAGCAGAGAAATCAAAAGTATTGAGAGAGAAAAACGTAATTTAAAAGTAGGGAGATGAAGGAAGTCCTATCAAGTCCAAGTCCTGTGGTGTAAAGGTGGACTGCATGCCTCTTGCAGTTCATGCTGACCACTCAATGGCAGTTCTCAGCCACATTTGTTAGGTAATTTAAGCTGAGTAGAAACTGGGAACAAAAGGTAAGGTTCTTTTTTTGGTTCTTTGACAGTTGTAAGGTGATATTATCCAAAATAATAGTCTATAAAAATCACTAATACTCCTGTGGTGTAGTCATATTCACTTGGGTAATCCTTTACCATGATATTAATGAACTGTTGGGAATTCTGAGAACAGTGATGAAACAAGCCAAAGGGGAGGAAAATCTTATTTATCA
The DNA here is from genome assembly GCF_049639895.1 of Pseudopodoces humilis. Classification (NCBI taxonomy): domain Eukaryota; kingdom Metazoa; phylum Chordata; class Aves; order Passeriformes; family Paridae; genus Pseudopodoces; species Pseudopodoces humilis. Next base: position 14,021,538 of record NC_142214.1, on the reverse strand, counting down.
GGGAAGAAGGTAAAATTTGAACATATAGCATTTGAGAAAAGTAGAGTATAAATTGGCATATATATAATGTCTGTGTATGGTGTAAATGGGAAGTAATGAATTACTTCTAGTAGTGGGGAGAGCTCTACAGAAAAGCTGAAGTGACAATGAAAACAAAATTTTGTTAAACCATTATAAAGAACATACCAAGTAGTTTATAACACTCCATACTTTATAAAGGGAAGGAATGGGAGACCGATTTCCCTACAGTTTTCGGGCCAGACTAGCCATAGTACTAGAAGATAGGGGAAAAATCTGCTACATTAGCAGAGCATGAGCTTGGTGATCTAAGAGGTCTCTGTGGTCTTTGACTTCTGTAGCGATGTGGATTTATTCTTGAAGCTTAGTGCTGGCTGAAATGCAGGCAAGAAGGCCATGGTCAGTGCTTTTGGTCAAGCTCTATAGCAGATTAGGATGACAGGGGTTAAGTTTAGTCATGACTATCTTTCACCAAACTAGTTACTAAGGGCAATAAGGTAGAAGAATCAGTCAGAAAAGTCTCTCTGAATATTTATAGCACAAAGGACTTACCTGTTCTTTGTTACCTTCCTGAATATTGTCTCTTCCTCTCCTGTTTTACCCCGTGATAAGAGCCCACCATAGCTATCTACAGGAGTGGCTGTACATACAGGTCACATCTGCTTGTTGTTTCTGTAATTATTCACAGTATTTAAAGGTTTTGTGCTCTTTCATATCCTTAGAATGGGTGATTGTGGCAAATGCTGTAAGTACCACTTAACAAGTATTTTCAAATGGAATATATTAGCAGCATCACTGTGTGTGTGCATGGGTGTGAATGGGTGCAGAGATAAATTGAATTTTTCTAAGGGGAGAAGGATCAGGCCTCTCGAGGTGGATACCTGTGTGCTGTGCAGGCTGCAGAGGACACTGAAACTGCAACAGGCTGATGGAATGAGGGACAACAAAATCAGCCTTATAGTCCAGCCAGTATTTTTCTACAGTATATATTTAAGTTTTAAGAGCTGTCAGGGCTGTTGACCTGTTAAGTTGTAGGATAAGATAGTTGATGACAACAGCTTTCTCCTGTTATCACCTCTGTCCTTCCCTTGCACATTAACTGTGGCAAGTTAAACCTCGCCCTGTCTCTGAAAGCTGCCAATGGAGGAACAGTGGGATCTTCTTCATTTACAGAAGTTTCAGGCAATTCCACTGCCAGTTCTCAACTGTGAGGAAATCAGAGTACTTTATTGCTTCAAAAGTGTCGTTAGGAACACAAAGCAGCGTGGAGAAAACCCCAACTCTTAACAAAATGGGTCCTGCTAATGATTTATGTTGATCTGAACTGGAAAATTTGGTAGGCAGCAGGTTTGGATGCAGCAGTCTTCAAACAAAGGCAGTTGCTTGTTAGCTGCTCACCTGTGTGGTTGAACTTTGCATCCAGCGCCTGACTAAACATTTCTTTTTTCTCTTTAAACCTAGGTTGCCCTTCCCAATGATTCCAGCTGTGTGGAAGAAATACTGCGAGTAAGTAATACCCTTTGCTTTTTTATCTTCTGTATAATTGTAGTGCTGTTTCTTTCATTCTCCAAGGAGAGGGTTTATAGGGCTGTCTTTAACACTGTAGTTAAATAATAACATTTCAGTGGGTTTGTATGAAAAGACACAGGCAGGGCGTAGGCCCAGGATGCTCCTTAGTGAGATAATTTCACCTAATACTCTGCATCTGCCAGCTTGTTTCAGTCAGGATTTACACATGTTCCTGTCCTTTTCAAGCTCTCAGTTTTGTTAAGGACTTACAGACATGTTTTTTCTGTGATCTTTGGTCAGTGGTTGAATACAGAAAATTGCCACTCCAAACTGAGAATGGCTTAATTGCAAGAAGATCGTGTAGTAAGAAAAAGGGAGTGTGCACAAGTTGTATGCCCTACTCTTAAGTGTAAGATGGGCTTTTCCTCAGACACCCCAACTCTGGAGTTCCCCTGTTGGCAGTGAGATTTGCCTGGGGGCAGTTTTTCAGCCCACCAGTCCCTCTCTCAGATTTAGGTTTTTGTTCTCATGAGTTGAGTTTCCCATCAGTTAGATGTACCTCTCTGGGATTGCTAGTCAACCAGTTAGTTTTCAGTGTAGAAGGGATAAAATTTCAGTGGGAATTTGTGCCAATCATGGCCTTGTTACTAGGAGGTAGTGCTGCAGACTTACCCAGACCTGAAATCATGTGTAACAGTCATGCCAGCTTGTTTGCAAAGACTTACTCTTGCTTATAAAATAAAATAAGCTTCTCACTATTCATTGCAATTCAGAGTTAAATAGCTTGTAAAACTTGCTCCTGGTTTGTGTACACACATTATCTTGGGCTGTTCTAGATGTCCTTATGGCTTGTCAGTGTTGCTGCAGAAGTGTGTTGAGGCAGTGGGCAGGTGTGCTCATGCAGACCTGCAGTAAGGGACAAGATTTTGCATGAGCACCCAGGAGTAATGAATGCAAGGAAATAAATAATATTTACTTTCAGCCTTCAAAGTGAGTGGAGGTTTATTACCTATAGAACACTAAGGGAGCAAAAGCAAAGGAAATGTTGAAAGGCTGTGTGAAATACTTGGTACATTTTAAATGTCCTCTTCCTTTCTTTATATATTTTAATTAGGTTCATTTCTATATTTGGAATGAATGACTTGATGGCTGAGCAAAGCAGTTGTTTTCAGTAAACAGCATCAAAAGAAAATGTGATAGGATGAATTTCAGGATCAGCCATCCAGCTGATACTTTTAATGTGGGAACAGTGCATATAAATCACAGGAAGCAGAAATGTCTTTTTTTTAATCAAGATGGTGACCCTATTTCCTACACCATGACTGTAATCTGAGGCAACAAACAAGCACAATATTCTGGGCTTCCTTTTGATACCTGTTGAGATTGGAGCAGGACTTTCTGTAGCCTTTAGAGAATGGGGGTGAACTGCAGAGTCCCTGCTCCTGCCACTGATAGGCCATTGAGCTTGGGGGCACTCGTGGGGTGGACAGAGCAGGGACTTAGCAGGACTCCATGTCTCTGGGGATCTGTCTCACAAGGACATGTAATAGGCGTGTGAAGAAGGAATAAAAATCAGCAGATCTTTCTGGACTACAGCTGCAGGTTCCCAGAGGCACCCCTCATGCCCATGCTGGAGAAACCTGTCTACCTTAGCCACTGGCATGGCCAGAAGCACCTGGAGCACATGACACCAGATACATGACAGGAGATACAGTCTTGGCACCTGGACCTCAGCCATGATTACCTCAGAGTGCGCCCCTTCATATGTAGGAGGGTGGTTTGGTACTTCTTCACAGGGGCTCTGTGCCCTCAGTGTGGCATTGGGTTTTCTGGGCACCCACAGTCCCAGCCTTCAGTCTTTTTTAACCTGCCTGCACTGGGCTGCACAGCCCTGCCTGTGTGAGCACTGCAACCACAGAGCTGTTTTGGGACTGCCCAGAAAAGACCCAGCAGACCCTAGCCCCAGCTGGATGCCCTCATGACAGTGGCTCGGGATTCCAACCACGTGGTGCTGAAGCACACCTGGCACTAGAAGTACCTGGGTTTGTGTTTTACTTTGTTCTTCTCAAATTTATGCTGCAGACCAAGCTAGCAGAAAACGTGTTTTGGCTGCATGCAGGGTATCATATTCTACTTGACAGGCAATGGAGAGAAAATAAGCAAGAGAGTGTGATGTCCCGCAGTGGTCAAAATCCTTTGTCTTTGGGCTCCCCATGGAAATGCCATATCAGAAGATTAAGGCTGGCTGCTCCCCATGAATGAGCCTTGGTTTCAGCAGAAATTTGCACTTTGAGAACATGGATTAAGTTTCCAGCCCTGACAGGTACTTTTTGGCCTTTCAGGGCCATTTACATAGGCTGTGATGAACTTTTGGGAGCGTGGGTCTTAGCTCCCTCATGGCAGCTTCTCTCCGTAAAAACACCAGGTTATTCACATTTCTGTCCTGTCAGGGATGTTACAGAGGTAGAGACAAAGGATTCTAAGACAGTCAAGCCCCAAAGGCAGACAACTGGGCTGTAATTGTGTGTTTTGCCAGCCTGGCAATCCCTGGCAGTTTCTGCTCTGGGCTGTGTCTGCTGCCAAGCTATGCTCCCCAAAGAGCTGGGGAAGGGTGCTCTGCCTGGCACTTACCCATGGAGCAATGCATACCTTGAAGTTTGCATTTCTTTCTGGTTTTGATTTGTTTTGGTTTTTTTAAATTGGGGAATTAAGTGATTTAATTCAGCTCCATCCCTCAGACACAATAAATCTCAAGGGTTTCTTTGCTAGACAAGGAAGAGGTACTCCTGCAACGATCTGTGACCTCATTTTACACAACTCTTTTTTCAAACTGAACTTGATTAATGGTTTCTGTAATTGTAGAGGTTTGTAATTCCTAATCTGTCTTCTTATTTCTTTATTTTTTTCCATATTAGAGGAAAAGGTTTAATTTCATTTATATTCTAAAATTTTCAACTGAGTGAGGGGAGGGGTCTTGACTCCATTCAGACCCCTGAGTCTTCAGAGACAAAATTTCACAGTCCTTTAGATTTCCTGAAACATTTAGCTACTTATGTCATCTTGTGTAAATGCTTTAAGGACTGCTCCCAATACAAGAGCCAAAGGTTAATAATGGCAGACCAGTCTTCTGTTGATTTTACTTTTATAACCAGGATGGCTGAGAAGGTTGTGAAAAATAATAATTATCATCATCATTCTCATAATCTCTTAGACAACTAATGCCAAAGAGTAATTAATTTCATTTTGTACAGATTGCTAATACCAAACTGAAAGATAAAGGGAAATAACTGGTGGTCTACACTTTTTTCAGTTTCAAAATATGTTTGGTTTTTTTTTTTTTTTTTTTCCAACCAGTGGTTTTTAAAGTGTAGATATGTGCTGGTTTTGCATTAATCGACATTTGGTGAGAAAGGAAGAAGCCACCCACGGAAATTATTTTCCTGAGAGGGGCTGCTAAGAGCTTCCTCTGATCCTAGCAGAAACCAATAGCTGGCTAGCTCTGAGAACTGACAACCTATTAAACTGTTAGAAGCTAGGTCCGCCTCTGTGAGATTCACATTTTAAAGAGAGGCAAGGCCGGGAAATGGTTGTCTTGGCTTCTGGCTTTTGAAGAGGTGACGGGGTGCTGGTGGGACCCGCCCCGTGTGGCCTGCACGGCCGGGCTGGGCCGGCCCCACGCGGCCCGACCGAGATTTTCTGCTCCCTGAGGGGTGGTGAGCGGGCTGCCGAGCCCCTCACCGGGGAGCCCACCGGGCCCCGTCCTGACGGGCGGATGGGGCCCCTTCGCTGCGGGGCCGGGCCCCTTCTCGGCAGAGCCCGCCGGTCCTTTTTCCTGCAGCACTGCCGGGCCATGCCAGCCGGGGGCTGTATCGGCGCTGGGAGCGGCCCCGAGGCCAGGAGCGGCCGGGGCCGGGACTGCAGGGCTGAAAAATCAACCAGAACAGCAGCGTGCGGCCGTGGCTGCTTCAGCATGGCTCGCAATGAACTTTGTTTGTTTAGCCGCTTTTAGCCAGCCATGGTGCGGACAGAAGGACAAAAACGGCAGCAGCAGCAGCAGCTTTGCTTGTTTTCGGCGCTCCGCATGAAGAAAAGTGCTGAGTGAAGCCGGCGGTCGGCACGGCTCACACGGTGTCGGCAGAGACCCCGTGAGCGGCAGCGAGAGGCACGGCAAGCGATCTCCTTGATGCACAGCCCGGATTGAGATCAACTTCTCAGCGCCGCAGAACTCCGTAGAAACTGCTTCAGTTGATACAGCTCGAGAACAAACGAACCTACGAACACCAATTCTCTCCCGAATCAGGAAAAGGAAAGGGTGAAGACACGTAAGGAAAACAACATGGGACAAAGAGGTCAGAAAGAGTCAAATTCTAGTTAGGAGGGGATTGAGGAGATGCCTTGGTCTTCGGCTGAAATTCACTGTGTAAAGGCTATGGTGAAGATATATGTTTGATATATCAGACTTCGGTTTTCCCCTGTAATTCATGAAGCACATGGTGGGATGCAGCATTTACCCGCAGCCCATGAGAAAAGGGCACTCGTGCTGGAGCGTGTGGATGCTGAAAAGCTGTAATCTAATGAGAAGCTTGACCAGAGAGAGATGAGAAACTCTGCTCCAGAGACAGAAGAAGAGCTTCTGTTCCCAGAGATAAAAGAAGAGAACTTTTGGGGGTTTTTATGCCAGAACAGCTCATCCTTAAAATAGTACCCCATAAGTTGACATGGCCCATGAAAGCAGCTGTGGGAAAGCTGCAAGACATGGGAGGGACTTTCACACTGCAAACAGATTTTCCTTTCCTGGGCAGCTGATTCGCTGTGACATTGAAGCCATGAGAGAACTGTTTCTTGTGGAGAAGTCTCCGTGGCATGGCGATAGAAACTCCTCTCCCTACAAGAACTGATGAAAGACTGTTGTAGAGGTGGTAACTGATTGAAAATCCCAGGTTTTGTCTCTATATTGTCAGTTGGCAAAGAAAAGAAGTTGTGGAGAGGAGCGGAGAAGTGTTCTGAAGGTTTTATTCTGATCGTTATTATTCTTTTAGTTCTGTTAATAAAGTTTTCTTTATACCTTTTAAGTTTTGAGCCTGCTTTGCCCTCATCCTAATTCATATCTTAAAGCAGGAAATGAGTAAATAATTCTGGTAGGTGCACTGGGGATTTTAGCCAGTGCTAAACTTGCTAGATTATTTAGTGCATTGGCCGGGAAGCTCAAATTGGCGAACCTAAACCACTACAGGATAATATGGAAGACAAGGAATTAAAAGTATGTGTGTGTAATTCCCATTTTATTAATATGGATTTAAATGAAGTTGTCACTTGCTTCATGCACCCATTGAAAAATTAGTTCAAAATGTTGTGATTCAAAGTGCAGATGCAGCAGGAGAGCTGACATTTAAAACTAGCCTCCAAAGCTGTTACTTGTGCCACTTGTACCAGTGCTTTACATCAGTGTGCCTTGCTGTCGCTGCATGTGATCTGAACTGTGTGAGGTGTGTTGGTGACACTGAGGGTGACACTGAGCAGTGATCCATTTTGTGTCTGTGGAGAGCACAGAAGGGGCCTTCCTTAACCTTGGTTTACCCCTGGCTAAAGAGTTGATAAGTGCACAACATTGCATGGGAGAGAAAGGATACTTTTTAAACTACATGTTCTGGAGGACTCAGAGTGTAAATTGGAAGTTTGGGGTGTGTGTTCAGGCAATCAGTTGGACATAATCCGGCAGCAGCAAAGCCCTGGTCTGTGCACTGCAGCTTTCCTGGCTGTCTCGTAACCACCTGGGCAGGCACTGCTGTCTGGAAATCTGTCCCTGCTTTAGAGGAACAAAAGAACTCTTGTATGTGCGTATTCACTGTAGGAAGGCATCAAGTAACTAGATGGACTTCTGATGGTATTTGGACAGCTGTGATACTAATTAGAAGCTTTCTAGTATGGAAGCACAACAGATCCCAAATACAGTTCAGATTGCAATAAGTGTAAAAATTACTAGAGTTAAATGAGTAAAGTCTGTAATTTGTATGGTCGTCTTCTGATGACTACCTCCTGTCTAATGACATGGGAGAATATGTAAATTGATCAGCAGGTGAAAATGCCCTTGGCTCTGCAAATTATGTGTAGGATTACCTTCCTCATGTCAATTGAAAGCACTGACGGATTTAATATGTCTCACCCACAGCTGCAGTGAGCTGTTCACATAGCAAAATTAGACTGTAACAGATATAGCCCATTATTTGCCCCTCAGTAATTGTTTTCTCTTCTAAAATACAAACAACATTGAAGAATGATGCTAAACCTAATTATAATAATTGTAATTTGAAAAATACAGGTATGCCATCCAGTGTGGTTACAAATGCTGACGGGTAGTTTAAATGTTCATGTGTTCATGTGGAGTTTGGGGGCTTGCTGGGGAGGACATGATGTGAATTTAAAATGATTATCCAGACATCATTGGACAAGTGAATAACAAGCTGACTGGCCTAGTAAATCATGTGAACCTGTCAAATGTGGGAACACGTTGGGGAGGCGATGATGTCAAGTAACAGTAACATAGCAACCTGGCATTTAGCTGTCCAGAGAATGAGTAAGAGTAGCCACTTTTAAATAGCTGAGTAAATAAATGAATCCCTATGCATCTTAGGTGTGCTATAAAAACAGCCCAGCACCATATGTTTTGTGTTAAGCTGGATAAGGTGATTTATTATTTCTATTGAAATGAAAAAATTGATTGAAAAGCTAACCCACATGTAAATGTGGCACTGTGGCCTTTGTCCCTGCTCTGGCGTGCAGCCTTTGAAAGCATGCAAGGAACGGGTAATAGCCTGCTTTGAGAGTTGTTTTTTTTCCTTCAGACTTTGCTTAGGTACATGAAGATTTGGATGGATAAAAACAATTAATTTCTTAGCAATTTCTAAGCCATTGCATTTTCAAGCTTTTTATCAGCATTTTCTCAATGGAGGCAGAACCAATTTCTGCTCTCACATAATATAAATCAAGGGGTAATTCCACTGATCTCTGATCTCATTTGAGTTCATTGGATTTTTCTTCCTCCCACACTGGTATAAATCAGCAGCAGCTCCACTGACGTTGCTGATGCTTTTGTAAAATTAAAAGGAGTTACCTCTGTATTACTTTAAGTATACAAAATAACCAGAGACCAGTTCTTTGCTCTGATGACTCTCTAGGTGTGGTCTCACTCCAGAAGATGGAAATGCTGAATATTTCCTTGAGAACAGCTCCTTCCTAGTTTGGTAGGTAATCAGCTCAATTCTGCTCTCAGTATCACCACAAACATTATCGCCACATGCATTCAGCAACAATTCCAGGAAGGTCAAAAGAAGCCTTTTCCCAGCATTTTGTGCACTGTCCAGTATATACACAGGAAGGGTGAGATCAACAGTTGGAGTCATTTGAGGACAGCCTGGTGTAAGCTTGGCGTGCAGAAGGCTCTTTGGAAACTGGAAAAGGCAGTCTTAGGTCTTTCCAGCCTAGAGCACAGCCTTGGCCCCTGTGTGCTACACCTGACAGTAGCAGAACAGGATTATCCAAATTTTTGGCCATTTACCCTTACAGTGACAACATTATGGTGGCACCCATGAGAAAAGCACCTCAGGAGTACTATCCCAAAGCTGCCTGCATTGAGGGTGCATCATGTCTAAAGCTCAAAGCTAACTTCAGGCTGGCAGAGTGGGAAGCTGGCGAGTCAATGCCAAGTGTCTGGCTGAGGCGGTTGTTTTGTGGGTCCCTGTTGCACAGCTGGCATGGCACAGGTTGCATGTGAGGGGAGTGATGCACTTGTATCTGTAGGTCTGTAGTATAAATCTGCTTTGTGCTGCCAGCTGAAGGCAAGGCAGGCTGCGTGCTGCTGGGGAGGTGACAGGGAGGAAAGGTTGACTGTCTGATCTGACAAATGTGTGTGGGTGTGCAGAGTTTCCTGTATTCGAAAGCTGATGTTCTGCGCCTGCCAGTTACAGGGATAAATGCCTCTTCAAGATGTAGTGCAGCAAAAGATTAGACCTTTGTCAGGACAGACAAGCAAGGTCTGATTTCAGCTTGCAGGCACATTTATCAAATAAAAGTTTTATTTTCATAGAAGTATTAAATAAATTATTTAGCAAAGAAATTTGAAATTATCATTCTGTGGGTCTATTGCAGCCTGTCTACACTGTAACAATAAAAAAGATTACAAAAAGTAATCAGGAAAAGATAGATTGCTATGTGCCTATTTAAAACTCACTATTCAATATTGTTTTCTTATCTCCTTTACCATAATATTTTAACACATACTTTGGTACTGCCAAATTGAAATATTGCCGATTTCAGTAGTATGATATAATTCTGCCATCATTACCAGATTTACCATTGCTACAAAAATTGCCGTAAAATGATCTGACATCACAAGAGTTTGGACATGTACTGCTGCTCCTGAAGAGAAACAAAGTACTCTAATGATAAATGATAAGTGAATGATTGCCAGTGAAGGAGTGAAGTTTGTTTTCCAAGCTCTTCAGCATCTCTTTTGCACCAAAACAACCATTTTTAGTTTCTCTCCCTTCATTGAAAGTCAGCTCAGAAACAATCTACTATGTATTGCAATGTTACATCAGCATCCTCACTCTGATTAAGTACTCTGTTATGATAAAAATAATTACTTCTTATGCGATTATACAAAGTAATTGTTTTACAGCCAGTTCAAACAAGAAAGTAATTGAAGCAAAGTTATTCTCTTAAAGGAAAAGAAAGTAAATTTTGCAGCTCTTGTGGAAGATCAGATACACTTTCTACGGAACTTAAAAACACTGGTTATTTAATATACTACTTTTTCAAATACCACTAAGTTTTGCAGTTCCAGAAATAAGTGAAAGAGACCAAAAAAAAAAAATGTGGGAAAACGATTTGGTGGAGTCTTGTAGTTGAGTGGAGAATGTCATAAAACTGAGATTCCTACTGCCAATTTGGAGACCCATGGGACCTGAATTCCCATCCTTTTTATCCTTGTATATAAAGAGTAACTCCCTTATCTTGGAGCGAAAGTGTGAAAAAAACCAGACCCAAGGAATCTGGCATGTCAGATCAACTCTGACCTTTTGTATGCTCCCATGAAAAGAAAAAAGGCCCTAAGTGCTGAACTGGATGGAAAATTTTAAACACTACTGTAGTGTTACAGTGTTTAGCTCCAGCTGTACCAGGTATCCTCTCCTAAGGACCTTGTGGGCTGCATGAATTTATGTTGTATAAAAACATGATTAAGAATGCCAGAGCCTGTTGTGTGTCTGTCCTGCTGCTGATTCCAAACTGACAGTCTGCAGTGTGGCTAAACAGAAAAGCCATCTGAAGCTCTCATACTCCACTTACATAGCTTACTGACAGGGCATTAAGCAAAAAAATCTAGTCCTATTTTGAGATACACATAGTAGAATATTTCTCTGGTCTCAGATTAATCATTTTTTTTATTTCATCTTGTCCTGTCGAAGTGAAACCTGTTAAATATGGGCACTGAATGTTTAAACTGCTAGCAGTGTTACCTTTCATTTAAATAGATTAATAATGTGTACTATACATAACAAATTGCTTTCAGCACAGAATGAAGACATTGAAAACATTAAAATTGTGTTAGGCTTTCTGAAATGAATGTATGCTTTAGAAAAGATCTGGTTTGAAATGCCTATAACAACTTCTGTGGCTCTTTCTCACACAAATGGGAAAAGCTCCATTTTTGTAGCTCTGAGGGCAAGTGTTGCATGGTTTATATCCTGGTAGAAAGCTTCCTCATAAGTCAGCACTGCTGAGGGGGCTCATGGGTTCCATGAATAATAAGTTAGCCTAATCACAGTTAGTCAAGGGAAGCAGACTAGGAAAAGGCTAGGACACTTGCAGTGTCCAAGCGAAGACTGGTCCAAGAGATGTAACTAAACAAACCTTCAGAAACAGTTTCAAGAGCTTACATTTTTAAAATTCTCTAAAGTTTCTGACCATGACAGTCAAAAAATAGTTGATGGTTAAAAGAAACATATGTAAGGAAAGCACTAGAGAAATTAAAGTGATGGATCAAAAAGATGCCAGGTACTTGAGGCATGCTCAGTTTCACCCCTTATGCTTTATCTATACTTGCATGTTGCAGCTTTTGATGCTTCAGTGCTTTGAGTTCCTTCAAGAAAAGTAAAGAGAACAGGACAAAGTTGACACCTGGAGGAAACCTGAAGCAACCTGAAGTTTCAGCTTTGAATCTCATTGTTTGGCTTGGAGGAGATGGGTGGAAGTGTTCTGTTACATCAGATACCAGGAATGCTTGCTGCCATTTTCATAATGCACTGCAGTCTGAGTTTAACTGAAGCCAGTCCTAATCTCTTCTTAAAGCAAGAATACAGATGCCAACTGATGTATGGACCAAAACTTATTTTATTTCCTCCTGAGAGACCCCTTGCTTTTCCTTGGGAAGAGTCATGTGGTGACACATAGTCAGATTTGCCAGCCCCCATGAGGTTTGTGGAAGCAGCCTGATGTGGTCAGGCAGTCTTGTGGTCATCATCTATCTTAAGTTTAAGTTGTTCCACATTCTACAGTGAGAATAGTTCTGGAAGCTGCCTTTTGGGGAGGAAAATTCATGTCTTTGCTGCGTGTCATTGGTTTGTCATGCACCATAGTCAGCAGAGCTCTTTCTGGAGGTGTCTTCCTTTTCACCTGTGGAGATTGTTCCAGCTGTCAGTCTTCAGAATACACCACTTTGAATCTGCCAGTGAAAGACTGGTATGGTTCATTTTCTCATGTCTTTGAATACCCTCTCAATAAATGCTTGAATATGTAGACTCAGATAAAGCCTTTATCCTATAAATCCTGTCTTTAATCTTCCCGAATAACCTTGAGATGCTCCTTTGCTCCACTGTGTCTCCTTCTGTGAAATGGTGAACCAGAACCTCACCCACACTGCAGTTGTTGAAAGTTAAATTAGTTGTTAGCAAAATGCATTGATGTCCTCAGCTGGAATTATTGGTATGATGATTGGGCAAAAGCAAGGCTCTATCAGATATTTAAAATTATGCTACATACTGTGGCTTATCTGAATTTCTAACATTTCTTTAAAGAAAGTGTGTCATTGAATTTAATGTTCTGAGAAACCTTATGAACTTCCAGTCTATTTTAGCTGTACATTTCAAATTACACTTATAATTGTGTTTTTATTGAATATGTAAGTTCCTTTCAATTTCCTGTTACACTACATGGGTTTTAATATACATTTGAGAAGAATGCAAACTATGCATATATAGATGGCACTTTTGAGTGTTTTCAAATTATCACAGTAAAATTGTCATATTTGTTTAATTAGCCAGTAGATCCTGCCACACTGACTTGTCAGTGGTGTAACAATTTTTTGGATAGCTGAAAAATCTGACCAGAATAGTTTTTTTATTTTCCTTTCTGTTTTTCTTCTCAAGGAATTTCTCACATTTCTTTTTGACTTAAAAGCAGTCATACAGGCACCCAGCCTTGCAGAAGTCAGCTGAAGAAAATGTCAGGTTCTAGCATTAGAATGAAGATGATTTTATTAGGCCTTGAGGTGTTTGTTAACATTGTTCAGAGGCAGGAGAGAAAAGCTGTCTCCAAACAAGAATCTGAAGGTCTGACCCAAGTGCCCATATTTATTTTTTCAACATTCTGCATACCCTGTGTATTCTACCTGCTGCAAGTGTTACTGTATAGCCTTCCAGAGCTCCTGAGGCCAGGGCTCTGGTGTGGCTGTCCTTAGAAACCTGTTATCAACACTTTTCAGCTCTTGTTTTAAATGTTTTCTCTATTCCAAAATTTCTGTTCAATGTGTAAGCAAATATTGTTGGGGTAGGTGGAAATACTTACTAGTATATATATATGTAATACTTTACAGGGTGAAACAGGAGCAACATGAATCCATAGGGCATAGGCGAATGTCATGGGTGGTTAACAGAAAAGAAAAATGGGAAGAGTTGTACTCATTGTATTTGCTGTGAGTTGATTGAGTGGTTTAAAGTGTGGACCAAATTTCAGCTCTGGAGCCAAGCTGAAAACTGGCAGGTGCTAATATTTTGTGTTTGAGATCTTCTGATGGCATTTATTGCACAAGCATTGAGTGTTAAAAGCCCCTTTGGGCTTTGCAGTGCATTAATTTCTTTGCCATGAGTATATCCTACTAAAGAAAATATTGTACCAAGGTACAGTAACCTTTAAAAATACTCTTCTGAGCCTCAGGATAAAAACACTTAATGTTTGGTTTGTAGGCACATTCCCAGTAGTGACTTCCATTTTTTTTTTTTTTTTTAAGATCAATCCAATTAATCTCTTCCCAGTTATTCCAGTATTTTATAATTTCTAACCTCTTGAGTCCCTAATCTTTTCAACAAGATGTCTGAACTGCCAGTTTATCTGAAAAAGTAATGTTATACCAATCAAATCAAAACTGGTGCTCAAAATTTTTTTGAAGAGCAGCCCCTTGTCATTCCTGAGTTCAGACAAAAACAAAGAACATAGCTTCAGCTGTGAGGTGTTCACTGGAGTCTTCTTTCCATTAAAATAGTTATCACTTCTTTTCCTTGGCAACTGAGTCATTGTTTCTTTTAAAAGAGGTTGGCACAATCTCCTCATTATCATTTTTCTTAATATGATAAGTGTAAACTACAAGAAAGCCATCATGTTTGAAAGGATACAGGAACCCTAAGGAATGTTGCACTAACTGCTTGTGTTCTTTGAAAAGCCTTAGACTGGGAAGTTGACTAAATGTATCATTCTGTCTACTTTGCAGCAGCATTGTCATTTTCTAGCATCTTTCACTTTTAAGTTACCCATCAAAAAGAATGCCATGTTATTGCATCCAGCCTTTGTATCTCTCCAGCAAACAGATCAACAACTGCTTTTGGTAGTTTCTGGAACATAATAATACACTGCACTTTGTACTTTAAAAACAAAACAAAACATCCTTTGGCATGTTTACTCCAGTTCATCTTTGCTTGGTAACTGGTAGTTGTCAGAGTTCGATACCAGTTGGAGCTGTGACTTGTTCCCACTGCTTGGAGATAACTCAGCAGCCATGGGTCTGCTGGGTGGTCTTTTATGGGCTTACTCCAAGTATCTTCCAAATTGCTCATGTGATCCCTGATAAATTATTACTAATGAACAGTTTGCTATTCCTTTTGGGCCATCTAGAAGCAAAAAAGACAATACATGTCATTGTCTAGTAATGTAGAGATCCAGTGTTTAAATGGTGGAGCACTGGATGTACAGCATTTTAGTAGTGTGGCTTTTGTGCCCTATTCATTGATTTTCCTGTGGGAAAAGAAGTTGTGTCGTGCTTTGAGACAGGAGGCTTACAGACTTTGCCCTTTTTCAGCCCAGTTTTTAGGAGTTAGTTTGTTTCATTGTAGTTTTTTGTCAGAAGTTTTTAAAAAAAGGCAGATACAGGAGGCTCTATCAATGTGGTGCACAGTCAGAACACACTGATTTCAGATGCTAGGTTTGCTCTGTGTGGGACCAGGCATCCTCAGTTGTCATATGTCTTAGTCACAGTCCTGAGTATTTAACATTACCAGACTCCAACTAGCTTTATAAGAAAGAACATGCTGGGAAATGAGGAATCAAATGTATGCAACAGTGGGAATTTGTCAACCAGAAATACTCTGAAGCCTCCATACCTTAAAGGAGATCAAAAAAGACCTCAGCATGTTTTGGCTTTGGTTTTCTTTACTGTTTAAGCCAGCTTATTTGGATCAGGCTGACATGCCAAAAAAGTATATGTTGTATCAAAACATCTTCTATAACATACATCAATTTTTTCTAAACCTGTTAGCTTAGCAGGAGTGGATCAAAGGGGAGTGTTGGCATGATTTACAGGACACACAGATGCAGGAAGATACCCACTTCAAGGCGTAAGTGAGGAGAAGGAAATTCAGACTGAAACGTTTGTTCTTTTCTAAAGGCTAAAAGTACTATAATAAGTGCCAGGTTGCATGGACAGGTTTCAGGTGGCTGGTTAGGTCTTTCTGTAAAGAGAATAGAATTAAAGGGTTGAGCATGAGAGGCAGCAAGGACTCTAGCTCTGTGTTACAGATGAGGACCCATTGTATATTGTTAGGCAAACATGCTAGGCTTTTTAACTTTACAAAAGAAACCAAGGTGACAAAATTAGAGGAACTAATGATCAGGCTTAAGTTTGTAGTTTCTTTGTACATCCAGGGCTTGCTGAATACTGATCAAGCCGTGTCTGTGTTATTCATACATTTTTGACACATCCATTTGATTTTTCAGCCCACAATCTTTGTTCCAGATTTCCAGCCCATATTCACAAGTTTTACCACTGCTTTAGGCATTGCATGAGACAAAAAATGAGACAGTTTGTGCCCCACAGAGCATTCATAGTTTCTGAATTCGGCACTGGGCAGATAACCATGCTTCATAGAGGAAAGTGAATTCTTGATGGATGGAGAGGCAAGTTCTCAACTGAGACACATAGCAGGGAGAACATCACATAGACAAGGAAAAGGACTGGTGAAAGGAGACAGCTTTTTAAGGGTAGGTTTCAGCTCTTCCAGGTGTTCACTGTGTCTTTGCTTCAGCCTCAGACTGCTGGTTTAACGGCGTTACAGTGGAGGCGATGAGGCTGTGTAAGAACAACATTAAAAACTAATGCTATCCTGGCACACCTATGCAGGAAAACCCTGCTGCAATACTGCTTGTGTGGTAAGCAGAATAAGAGATCTGGCAGAGTCTTGGTTTGGAAGGCAAAGAAACAGCTTTTGTAAAGGATTTCATTGTGTATTGTACAGCAGCATGTGGTAGCTTCATTTCTTTGTATTTGATGAGTAACAACTCAGAGTCCAAATATTAATGAAAGCAAATAATGTCTTAAACAAAAGAATTAAATTCAAGTAAGTTGCCTAACCTGGTTTCTTAATTTCCCCTATATGCTCTTTCAGATAATTAATGATCCTATTTTAAGGCCAAAACCGGTATTCTCTGGCACAAGTTAATGTTTTCAAATTCCTGATGTTTTTTTGACTCAGTTTCATCATATTGTCAGGATGTTAGTTATAAGCTGGTTACATGGGTCTAACAATTACTGCACAATATAAAACTTACACAGTTTCTGTGCTAAGCTTACAGAACAAGAGGTTTTGTAGCTTAGCAGTAAATTTTGCCTGATACTGAATTTGGAGATTTTATTTTTTCACTATGCTGCCATAAGTTGCTTTAGAAATTTAATGCATTTTATAATAAATTTCATTGATAACATCTTGTCTGGTGACTACATAACTCCCTGTTGTACTTGTATGAAAAAAAACACATGAATTGATTACATTTGGCAACGTAAAGGAGGTGATGTAATGTATTGTATAAATGTGCAGAGTAGAGTGCCTCAGGGTAGGAGTAGTTTTGTTTTGTAACTATAAATTATGGTTCTGCTCTCCTCTTGGTGTGAACCCTGAGTTTCAGAGAAGAAAACAGACGATTCAAGGCATGCTTTCTTGCTTGTGAAGCTGAAGATGGATGGAACAAATTACCAGATTCCCTTAAACAAGTGCCAGCAGTGAATAGTTTCAAAACACAGTTGCTTATTTGCTTGGAGAATGTTTTTTTTGCCAACATTTTTTAAATTGCAGAGATGAAATTATATGTTTGCATTAGTAACTTTTGAAAGTATTAGCTTTTTATAACTTATTGTGTCTTTGTTTATACTATACTGTTGTAGTGCCAGAATGTTATATTGCATTTAACAGTTCAATGCATACTTCCTACCTCGTGGGGCCCTTGTGACAATAAAATGTGCCATCCCTGGGGACAGTTACCAACAAGTATTATTTTGAATAAATAAAATCAATGGGATATGGCTGTGCATGTCAGTGGGGATGAGAAGCTGACAAGAACAGGAGGTACTGCATTTGGCCATACTGTCCACAGCAGGGCTCTGGTTCTGTGTATTGGGCGGCAAAGCTATTACTTCAGTTACCAGGAGTGACAGCTGAAGGATGCCTTGCTTCCTGGAACTGGGTTTGGTGCATGTAACTGCAAGTACCTGAGTATTTATTGGCGTATCATTGACTTGTAAGACTATAAAACTGGTGTTAGATGGTGTGAACCCAATATCCAGTTCTGGATGCTATAGTAAACAGAAAAGGTCTCAGCACACCTGAGAATTTTTAAGTATGGAGGATCATGATTTTTTCCCTCATGATTGCCATGGTGTTCCTGAAGTGCTCTGTGAAAGCTTGCTGGTTTCTTCAGCTTCAGAGAGGGACACTTGCTGGGAGCTGTTGCTGTGGGGAGAAGGGAATTCACCATCACCCAGATGAAACTGCTGCTTCTCCTTCTCCCCTCTTCGTTGGTGGCCTCGCACCCCCTGTCCTGCCGGGACGTGTGGCAGTGCCAGGCACCGCCACGGAGCTGCTGATCCACCTCAGCCACCAGCCCAGGATCTCAGCTCATCCCTGCTGTTCCAGCTGAGTGTTCCTCAGAGCCCTGCAGGAGCACCTGGACTGACTGCTCAAAGGGGTTTGTGAAGCAAAGCCTCTCCTCCATCCCTTCCCATCTCAGCCGAGAAAGCTGTCACGGGGTCCCTGGTTCTGTTTTGTTGTTAATGCTGTAGTTATTGTTGTTTGTTTGCCTTCTTATACATACTAGTAAAGAACTGTTATTCCTGTCCCCAGATCTCTGCCTGAGAGCCCCTTGATTTCAAAATTATAATAATTTGGAGGGAAGGGCTCCACAGTTTCATTCCAAGGGAGGCTCCTGCCCTCCCTAGCAGACACCTGTCTTCCAAAACCGATACAACCCTGAAGAAAATTATCGTGATCCTCCTTGGAGAAAAATATTCAACCTGTTTTGCAGAGGAACCTCAGGAGTGAGCTCCTGTATACACAGTGTGGACCACTTAGGACCAGGCCCAGCAGGGAGCTGAATCCTTTGACAGGGTGCACACACTTTTTTTACGTAGGCTACGGTTTCCTTAGGGCTGTAGCAGACTTGTGAAATTGAAACCAGTGTGGTGGGTTCATGTGGTGTGGCTTCATTAGTCTCCCCATGAAACAGCCTCTTGAGCTACCTTCTCACTGTAACGGAGCATTGTTTTTCTTCACATACACAAGATTGATTAGAGCAGTAAGTGCATCAATAATTACTTCCTTTTTTTTATTGTCTTGTAAATGCTCTAAGCAAAGAATATGAGTGTTATTAGTTATAAAAGCTACAGTATAAGGAAGATATATTGAAGAGTTATGCAGGAGTCATAGAGTACTGAGAAACTCAACAGAAAAAGAAAATATCCATATTTCTTTGTGGATTTCCAAATGCTAACAAAGTAGGAAAAGAAAACATGCTGTAAAATTTATAGCCAACCACAATTGGCTTCTAAAGCAATTTCTATATTAATTTTCATGGAATATAATTTTTGTCTGCCCCCCTTCTTGTTGAAAGGGAAAGAAATATTAATTTACCATTGGATGACATGGAATGCATCCCGTTCCCCAGCTGGCAAAGGGAACTTATTAGTCATCATTGATAGAACCCACAGGTGAATACTGTGGTTTAGGCTGTGGTCCGAAAAATGGTTGTTTTTTGTACATCAGCTCTAGTTTTCCAATAATAAATTCAGGCATATATGCACTGTGTTTTCATTTGTCTTTCAAGCAGTTTTTGGGACAGTAACAAGATAAATTCCAGTATGACAAAGACATTATTTTAGATGCCACCACGTTGTTCCTCAAAATATATGTGCTGGGCACTAGCTACTCATAATAAATTTGCTAAAACAATAGCACAAGTAAAAGGTTTATGGCTTTAACATTCATTGGAGGAAAAATAGCTTTCTTTGGAAGCCATCTCTGAAATATTTTAATTTTTTTTTTCCCTCTTACAGGGAAAAAGGTGTGGTATCCCTTTGAGGATGAGATTTTTTAAAATGCTGAAACATCATAATCAAATGTATATTAATTAATTTATCACATCCATGTCAATACAACAATGTATCCAAATCCCTTCCTAAGGAAGTCCTTGACCCAGTATAAAGCAGGTCAGATTATTGGTCAGGATATTTGCAACTGCTTGTGTAAATTATCCATTCCTTCATAAGGAATATGAATAAAAACAACCCATAGGTTTATTGTCTTTGTTTTCCGTTAGGCTTTAGTGTCATTTGCTTGTCATTTCCATGTATAAATATATATCGATATCTTCATTTAGCTTTTCCCTCAAAGATGAAACAGGCTGAGATGGTTTTTGATTCAGTATGCATCACACAGAAAGTGTGGCTGCCCCTCATGCATTACTGGCTTCCTAGAAAAGAGAGTTTGGTCAGGTTTGTATAAATGCAGAAACCAGAAAGATGCTGTGAAACAAGACAGGCTTTTTACTAAGGTTGCATTGATAAATGGTTGATAAAACATTAATAAATCATTAACAGAGTCTTTAATAAATGGTAAATCACTTGGCCATCTTTATTCCTATCCTTATTCCATCAAGGCAGTGGTTACTCAGCACCAGCTGGAGCATCAAGTTTGTAATAACCTTAGAACATCTATTCTTCACATACTAAATTTTTCTGAATGCAGCTTCAACATGCTGCCCAGACACAATATGCTGTGTCTCCAAAAATTGGGGGAAGTTTAAAGCAACAAATTTAGCTAATATTTAAGAGTACTGAGAGGGCCATTTGACAGAAAATATCACTGATAAGGTCTCTTTAGCAGCAGTGGCCTCAGATTGAGTTTATTGCTAGTGATTTGTGTGGGGTGGTCCTTCTCCTGCTCCACTGGCTGCTCTCTAAATGATATGACAAAGTTTCAGTCTTGAGACTGCCTTTGTGGCCACAGGAGAAAAAAAAAATTGGATTGGTGCTTTCTTTTTCTGCCTTTTTGTGGAGGTATCCACAAGAGAACAGTAAGGGTAGGGCTTGGCCAAACCAGTTGTAATCTATCAAAACTACAGAACAAGAAAAAGGTCTGGGAAGGGTTTTAGAAATCTCATAATCTACTATACATCCCTGTCCCAGTGTAGGAATCAATTCTGCCTGAGCTGTGCTTGACTGATGTGTGCTTATCTGTTCTTAGGCATGTTCTTCCACAGATGGAGTCCGTGTAGCCCTCTGAGCAATCTGTTTCAGTGCTACAGTATCCTTAACATTAAAGAGCTTTTTCTTACGTCTAACTGGAATTTTTCTGGCTGCAGTTGAAGTTCATATCCTCCATAAAACTGGAGAACAGATTATTCTCTCCTTTAGGAACAGCTCTTTCTGTAATTAAAGGCTGTCTTCGTGTCTCCCCTCAGTTCTCCCAAGGGAAGTAGCATGAGCCCCATGTCTTGGGAGACATCAAATTAGATCAGGCTAAGCAGTTCAGAGCGCGTTAGGAAGGGAAGCTACCTCAGTAGGAATGCAGAGTACACAGTCCTGCTTCTTTTTTTCCATAATGATATTTCAGAGCCTGGCTCTGTTTATCTGTACTTAAAAACACGGTACACTTTCTTTTGAACAAGAAGGAAATGATGGAAAAATGAAATACAGAGACAAGAAATAAATCTTGAAGGCGGCTGTTAATTTTAGGGACTGGTTTTGTAAAGCTATTTACCATCTGTCCCATATCCCCTGTACTCAATTCTCTCTCTCTCTGACCTTTTCCTTAGAAACTTGTATGTTTAAATCCTTTCCCAGTCCTTTCCTTCCATTTAAATCATTATTTGGTCTTGTACCTCTGCTTCCTTTAGAAGGTTTGCTTGAGGTGTATGTGTTTTGGGTGTTTCATTAGATCTCATCTGCATGTGTCCTTCTTAGTTACTTACCTGAGGGCTTTTATAGCCAAAAAAACAGATTTAGGTGAAGACGAGCATGTCTAGCTGTAATAAATAAAACACATGGAGTCGATTAAAACAATGTTTAAATAATTTTCAGAGAGGAGGATTCTTGATGTTACTACATCAGAGGACCACAGTGACTTTCAAGCCAAGAAAAAGTGCAGGTTTACTTTCTCATTCAGTCTCCAGGTCTGTAAAAAAATGCATGCTTCTATAGCAGTCATCTACCCACTCCAACAGTTAACATGATTTTGGAATTAAGTCCAAACCATGTGAAAATAAATCCTAACTCAATTTTGTGGAATTACTTTGTTTCCACTGAATTCCTCTTTAAAGTGTTTCATATGCTTGCTTTTCTTATTTTTACTTCCAGGAATTTCTAAATATTTCCAAATTTGAATTGATTAAAGTGTTTTAACTTTTCCTGGAAAAAAAAGCATTAATTTAATTCCCTGCCTGTTTTCTCAGGTATTTACAAACTAAGGTGGCTATAGACACATCTTAATAGATGCATTCACAACACACACTGTCTGTGTGGTTCTTTATAGGCTTAACATATTAGAAGGTAGATATATCAGATTTCACAAGCTAAACAAAATAGGGCTTAGCAAGTACGTAAAGATCAGGGACCTCCAGAAGAAACTGGGGCACAAGAAAGAATGGTGAAGTCATGTGGATTATTAAATAAATTACGTATTTTCTTCTGATACTCCAGGGTAACCTATCTGTGCTTAAGGAATGGAGTAGGAACAAGCAGTCACATCCCTGCAGGGTGTGGGGTTGGGATTTTGACCCTTTACTGACAGCAGTGCAGTGCCATTTTTTCAGGTCCTTCTGTAGCTCAGATCTGCATGACTGGAACATGCAGCTGTGTGATGGTTGCTGTGGGGGTTGCTGCCCAGACATTTTAAAGTGACATTTTTCAGATGAGTAAACTCAAAACTTTCTCTACCACTGTTCAAGGTTATTTGGTCGACAGTGCTCTGGCACCTGTCTGTAGGTAGATGTAGTATGTTTCTTTAGCTAACTATGTTCTTTATCACTTCCACACACGGTGTTGGTTTATATGCTGAGCTTTAAATGTTTGTGCTATTATGCATGTGTGGAATCTGGAATTTTCTGTCCAATAATTTCATTGCAGTGAGAATTGAATGAAATGCTTCAATGTAGCTAGGTTGTACCTTTGTAAGAGATTCTGATGCTCACGAGGTCACTATAAACACAGAGATTGGATAGTCCTAACCTCAGTGGAGGCAGGATTTCTTACCTTGTAATTGAATTTCCTCATTTTGAGGAATTTTGAATTCCTTCAAATTGAAATTCCTCGTTTCCTCATGAATTTCCTCCTGAATAGCAGGCTCCTTTTCTCATTGTTTTATGTTCACGTGTCCTCTAATAGGGAGGTGACTAGGTTTGCTTACTCTTCAGCCTGCCAAGTAAGTAAGCAATGGACACTACATGTGTTTTGACAGGCAATATTCTGAAGTGTTTGCTGACATCACCTCTCCATGAATCCCAGGCTCTCTGTACAGCATTTTTTTGTGGGGGCAGGAAGAGATTGAGGTCAAGCCTATAACTGTAGTTCTAGAATAGCCTTCATTTCTGCCTTCTGTCAGAATGCCTGGCCCTCTTTTAATTATGTGATAACAGTCTCCATTTCATCATTTGCTATGAAGAGATTTGCCACAAAGCAACCTCTGTGGCATAGTATTTGGCCGAGGCATGCAGGATTTGGATTATATTATCCCACAGAAAAGTTCACGGGATGCTGAAATCTTTTTCTGCCTTCCCAGTCCAGAGGTCAGACAATCAATGCCATTTAATAGTGCTCTTCCTGTCATGGCCCTGAGCTGCCACAGCCTCACACAGCGGGAGGGATGAGCCATTCAACAATTGCTCCTTTCCTCCTCACTGCCACTGTTCAGGCTTTGTGCAGTGAGAACGGACCCTGGGCTCCACAGCAGAAACCCAGAAGTTCTGCTTTCAGGAGTGCAGCCTGACCCATCTACCCAAGGGAGTTTATATGTCTGCCTGTCCCAGTGACTGAGAACCATGGTGTATAGTTTTGCTTTCTCTCTCCTAACCTTCTGTATGACAAATAATTTGGGAGGGACAACTATAGTTCTGAAACTGGCTGGCTTTATCTTCAGTGAACTGTAATTAGTATCAGCTGTAGTCAACCAGGGCATGTGTTTAGCCAAAATGCACCCCACCTCTTAATCAATTGTGTTATGTTATGTTTTTATTTGTGGATCATTTGAGTGGTTGTCATGTTACCTGCAGAAACTGGCGTGTTTATAAGCTTCATTGTGACCAGCCCTGGGTTTGACTAGTGTGTAATAGCAGCTGGGAAGTGCAGTTTACTGCAGTCAGGCCATTGCACATAAGAATTTCAAGATTGTATGTTCTTCTCTTTGCCTCCCTTGTCTCAATAAAGAATTCTTTCTGAGCTTTTTAGGCAAAATAAAACAACCAAGACAGAAATGCAACAGAATGCCAGAGACAACTGTTACTGCCTCTTTGGATTTTTATTAAAATAAAAACAAAGATAAGCAAGAAAGAAGCAGTGTCTCACACTAATTAGAAGGGCATTTAAAAGCTCTGCCTAAGTCAGCACTTGTGCAGTTTCTTGGTTTTAGTGATTTTCCCCCTGCTACAAGCACAAGCCCCGGTGTGCTGTTGGGCTTGCTGGGGGAGCAGTTCCCTGCAGTGGGAAGGAGAGGGTGTATCCTGCTCTTCTGCTGGTGTTTGGTAGCCATGGACACTCAAGATTTTTCTTTAAAGAAAATTGGGAATTGAATGTACAAATGATGAATAAACACACAGATACAGAAAATGGATGGATTTTGCTTAAATGGTCTGGTTGGCAGGTTTTACTGGACACTTGGATTTCCTGGTTAAGTACAGACTTTTTGAATCTGTGCGAGTCACCTGATTCTCAGTCCCTCATTTTAAAGTGGAATTAATAGTTCTGGAGTAATTAATCACTCTGAGGCAGTGACATTGCTTGCCACAGTAATAGCCGATGGACAGTATCACGAGAAGATGCTGTGGTCCTGTCCTTGCTCTCTGCTACACTAGGCATTCATGCTGCAAGCCCATTCCAGATTTTTCTAGGCCTGCCTCTTTTATTTTGCCTCTCTGTAGTCTTGAACAGGGCTGCATCTTGCCACAATGCACTCCTTCACAGGGTTGCACGCAGTACTATACAGGAGGGCCCCCTTCCTGCCTGGACTTTGCAGGTAAAACCCTGCTTTATTCATACAGCTTGGCTGGCTGACCACAGAGGTAGAGCCAGTTGCCCTCTGATGAAGACATGATGATCACAATTTTCAAGAGTAAAACCTGTCCTCACTCTCATTCTGAGGTAGTCCTGCCTGTGGGGTTAAGGCGTTCATCTGTGACCTAAGGGTGTGAGGTGGTGGGGTCGATTCCTTGAGCAATTGCATCTCCAGGCTCAGTGGAGCAGATGTGACCATTTTTAGCTCTCTTTCTTCTTTATGTACAGGAATTTGTTTTCTAAACTTTTTATTTCTTCCTAGGAGATGACCCATTCCTGGCCTCCTCCTCTTACTGCTATTCACACTCCCGGCAAGGCTGAGCAGACCAAGTTTTCTATCCCAAACAAGGTACAAGTGGGCTAATACCAGTGACCTGATTAGCATTCTGTTGTGTGGAGTGCTCTTTGCTGGCGAGTTTTTTTTTGGTAATTGGTCCCACTTAAAAAAATTTCTGATACTATTTTTAGTTGGAAATTCCCAATCAGACTGTTGCTACTAGTAGAACTGTTTGTTTAAAGCTTCAGAACACCCAGTAGAAGCAAAGTGAGCTTTTTATCTCTGTTATAGGAGTCTTTTCTATGTCAAGTAAAATATCTTTTGTTTGTTTTCTTCCATTATTATTTGTGCAATGAAAAGGTTTGAAATGGACACTTTTTCCCACTTACTGATTGATTGTGTGGTGAGGTTTTGGCTGCATAGTCAAGTTGTGGTGACTGAAATGCAAATGACTGCATGTGAAGAGCACAATGTGTCTGTGTCACACCCCAGAGGGAGGCACAGAGTCAGGCAATTTGATCCTCAGTACTGGCCTTGTTAAAGGCACACACTCAGCACTTGCCCAGAGAGTGCTTCTAGTTCATGTAACACACACTGAATTGTTAAATTGTATGATTTGAAGATGCCCTTAGCCCAAATTACATTACTGCCTTCTGGCTATGATTCCAGTAGCACTGCAGGTTCTGCCAGAGGTAGAATCTCATGTTGGAACCTGAACAACTCTGAGCTGATGATGTTTGGGGAAGAAGAGAACTTCCCCAGGGTGGGAAATTTATACCATTCTGTCATGGAGCTGCATAAAAGTTTTTTTTTATAAAGGCGGGATCTTGAAAAATAGCTTATTAAACTGGTACTGATTAACATTATAGTTCAAGCAATCATATCCTGGTTTAGAAGCTGGAATGTGATTTTGCTTTTGCTGATTTCCCCTATCTGAAATATTGACACCATACTTAGTTGGAAAGAAATTAAATTAACAATATCTGTGGCTTCTTAAACAAAACTAAAGGCAGTGCCCAGAATGTCTTATTTGGAGTGTGATTGTTACTGCCCTAGCACAGAAACTGTCACTGCAGTTTCCTGCTGCAGTGTGAAACATCAGAACTCATTGAATCAGAGAATGGCCTGGGTTGGAAGGGACCTTAAAGATTATCTGCTTTCATCTAGTTCCCTGCCTTGGGCAGAGACACCTTGCACTAGACCAGGTTGCTCTGAGCCACATCCAGCCTGGCCATGAACATTTCCAGGGATGGGACATCCACAGCTTTTCTGGACAATCTGTTCTAGTGCCTCACCACCCTCACAGTACAGAATTTTTTCCTAATATATAATTTAAACCTACTCTCAGTCTGAAGCCATTTCCCCTTGTCCTGTCACTATATGTGCTTATAGATAGCCCCTCTTCATCTTTCTTGTAGGCTCATACATAATTCTCATAATTCTCATTGTAAATTAAGTAGAAGTCACTTGAATGCTTTAAAGTGAACTATTTGAATAGAAGTTTAAACCTGCTGGAAGCTTGTTTTTGTTTTTTTTAATTCATACCATCTCTTAATTTAGTGTTCTGTTTCTGATGAGCACTACAGAAACTGGTTTGAATCCTGCAGACTGACACTATCTCCATTGGTAGAAGTATAAGCATAGGTTCAGAGAAGGTAAAATTTTGGGTTTGCTTTTCGGTTTCTATTGAATTGGCTTCGAACTTTTAAGATCCACATCAAAGTTTATTTCTGGGCACATTAAATGTTGATCCTAAAATTCTTGACTATATCACTTCAATAAAAAATACAAATTAGATTTTTTTTGAGCTAGCATTGCAGGAAATAGGCAAGCACACAAATATTTCCATGTTTGCTAGTCTTCCTTTAAAAAATAGAACAGAAGTGTCTCTTCAGAACATCACTTTAAATCAATTATGGCTGGCCAAATTCCACATCTAGGACATAATATGGCTAGGTTGTGCAGCCATATAAACCAGAGACGGGCACTATTAGAAGTTTTCAATTTAGCTATTAAAAAAGGTATTCTCATAAGAAACATATATTTAAAAAGTGTGATAAAAGAGGTGGAACTTATCAAAACAATTTATTCCTTTGACATTCAAATTTAAAGTGCCATGTTTACTCTTAGGGCATTATTTACTTCACAAGGGACTGACTGACAGCACAATATAATATTAAGAACTAATAATGCCCTAAGAGGAAGTGCAGTGAGGGCTTTAATGACTTTAACATCCTACAGTACTAACACTTCCAGCAAAGTAGTGCCTGGCTGTAGGATGAGGTTGTAAATAACTCCTTAATTTTAACTGATCAAATTCAGCTTGGAAGGAAAGCTAATGACAATCACTGTGTACTACAGAGCCTAGAGAAAAACTAAGCCAGAAAACACTGTGACATTAAGGAAACAGCTTAGTTATTGTAAGCCAACAAGAATCTTTGCATTAGCATACTCAGTGTTGCAAGCCATGTTATTTTCTGCTTTTAAGTTGGTGTACTTCCATTGACTTTATTGGATTCGGACTAATTTCCATCAGGTGAAGATCTGCCTCCCACATCTTTATCAAATCCTGTGTGTCACAGTCCAAATAAAAAGTGACTACTCATAGAAGATTATTGTATTTCCAGGCGGTGAGCTCAAACAAAAGAAAGGCAATGGCACTGAATTTAATGCATAACTGCATTCATGCTGTGTTCTAAATTATACATCCTGGATGGCTCCTACACATATCCATGGCCAAGCCTGAGAAATGGGGCTGCTATGGGTGTAAACCCGTGCAGTGTCTCCATAAGGGGGAGTGTAGATTTACAGCAGCTGAGGACATACCTGAGCTCTGAAGGGTCCCTCAGTGGTGCTTTGTCTCCACAGTTAATGCTTTTTTAAACTAATGCCATTGGTGCTGCCTTAACAATCCCTTCCCTGTGCCATCTCCTTCCCTGTTAGTATAACGCCAGTGCCCTTAATCTAGCAAGCCAAGATATATTTTACCTTCTTCATCTTATTTAACTAATGCTGACATTTTGTGTGTTCTTCTTTGTAGGACTCCCAACATCTGACCTCAGGATACAATGTACAAAGTAGGTCTTTATCATCCTAGTCCTATCAGTCAGGGTTGGGTATTTTTTTTGTCTGTTTAATGTCATTGAAACAAAGGCTAAAAAATTAATTTCTATGGTGCTAAAGCAGATCAGTTCCATTTTTATTACATGTTATGCATTGTGGCATGTTGTGAAACCAAGTATAATTAGATGGGCTGACAGCTTTGGGTGCATTTTAATTCTACAGTAATCTTTTGACATTAGAAAATGTGTTTCCTTTGTTTGCAGAGTGGAGTGATCCAGCAGGGAAAGTTGCAACTAAGTCAGTGCCACAGAAGTCGTAAGTAGTATTATTATTTCCAGCTTTAAATCTCATTTTAAATTTATCGTAAAGAATGAGCTTATTTCTCCAAATAAGCTCTGCTCATAATCTTGTCCTGGTGTTCAGGTGTTCCATGTAGTCCTTAAAAATTAGCCATAAACCAGTTTTATGTTTCCAGTGCTTATTACTCTTTCTTCTTTTTAAGCATTAGCTAACAGAGGTATGTGTGAAAGATGAGTTTATTAAGCAGAAGTAATGCTGATTTTAGTTCTACAGCTTACCAAAATTAAATCAATTTTATGCTTCTCTCATCAGATACTAAGCCTCTTACAATAGCAAATGCAACCCAATGAACAGATGATGCAGGAATTTTTACCTTCATACAGTGAGAGTAAAACACATCATACGGAATGATTCTGCTAGCTGGTGTTGAAAATCTAGTCTTGAGTTTCATACACTTAAAAACAGCTGAAAATCATAGATGATATATAAACATGACAGTTGAAAATTGTGAAAGAGCTAATTCTCCATTATGTTAAACAATTTCTCTTTGGTGCTTCTCTGGTGTAAGGCTGCACTAGTGTAGCAGTGAGTGGAGACTGAATTGTTTTTTACTTTTATCCCAGGTTCTCTAATTTG
This sequence comes from Pseudopodoces humilis, assembly GCF_049639895.1. Taxonomy (NCBI): domain Eukaryota; kingdom Metazoa; phylum Chordata; class Aves; order Passeriformes; family Paridae; genus Pseudopodoces; species Pseudopodoces humilis. The sequence continues at coordinate 13,992,664 of NC_142214.1, read as the reverse complement.
CAAACAGGACCTAAATAGCAACTTTGAATAGTAGGCAATTGTTTTATACTTATGAAAATGCATGGATCTGATTTCAGTTCAGAGCTGCTGGGTTTTTTAGTGTTAACTGTTCTGAAGTACTGAATGCAGAACTGCACTAGCTTAACTGACAGTTGTGTAAATACAGTATGTTCATTTAAAATTATTTCAAAATTATTCTAGTGGTTGCGCTTAATCTACTAAAGACACAATTTTAAAAATCCCTATAGGGGAAGAAAAATCAATGTGGAGATACCTACACAAGTTTAAAAAATTAATTTAAATATACTGATTATTAGTTCAAGTGTGTGCACACAAATGGGCTTGTTGGAGTTCAGTGATGTGTCTGTGGCTGTGTGAGAGATACAGGACTAGAGCAGATATGGGTACTGAATTCGTTGATGTACACAGCAGGCTCTGAAGATCCAGTTCTTTACTCATAAACTCAAGTTCATGGAAGTACTCATTCAAGTACAGTTGGCTGAGTAAACCTTTTCCAAATTGATGCTGAGTGAATGATCAGTTTTTAAAATTAAATACTTTTTCCCAGATTAAATGAGAATTAGATAGGAATAATAATGATATTTAGATTAATTTGCAGAAATAGCATTTATTTATTAAACTTAGTAACAAATTAATTTTTGCCCTTTGCTGTTTGGTTTCCAATGACTTTCTTTTTTGTGAAGACTAGCCAACTGTACCCACAGCTCTTGGTAACAGAACGGGTGCATTAATGTTTCAGAACATCCAAGTGATCCAAACATAACATCAAGTACATTCCATAATTTAAAAAAATGAAAAAATATTATTGCATCTTAAAATTATTTTCCTCTAAAAGCAAATGTATTTGGACTCCACTGTGAAAAATATTTTAGTGAGTGTACCATAAAACACAATATTTCAGTAGTTTGTAACCAACAGTAATAGACTTGTCAATCATGGTTTATAGTTATAAGCTGAATTTCACAAGAACAGTGCTTCAGAGCTCAGTGGTATATAGTGCATTTAATGGTACCAAAGCTCTCTATAGGAAGCCTGATATAAAACCTGAAGACACTGAGTACATTTTATGAACCGGTTGTTCTCTGTTCTGCTGCTTGATCTAAAGTTCCAGTATTATCAATCAGATTTCTGCTGCAATGAACTGCCTTCTTATGGTAGGTGATAGATTTTACACATGAGAGATCAGAGCTGCAATAAAGCTACTTTTATTTTTAGCTTCCAAATGAAGATCAGCTAACCCATTACTATCACTTTTTCTCTTTTACTGCAGAAAAATTGTTAAGGCAGCTTCTAAGAATTTCCACAGGGCTTTGGGAGGTTAGAAGGCAGTCCACCATGAGGCTTGGTATTACAAGGCCAATGTGTTTCTTTAGATCTGTGTGTGCAGTTACCGCTACCTTCATGGGGAATTGCAGTACTCAAGCACATAATGAAATTAAAGCAGGAGTGGGACAGAAAGATGCAATGGTATCAAGTAGAACTGATAGTGCAGTCCAAACAAACCCTGTTAGGTAGACAGCTCCTGCAGTCATTGTATATTTTAAAGACAGAGTGTTTATCAGATTGCAAGTGTATAAAGGAGGATTTAGTCTTTCTAACATTTGTCAGTTTTGGGGATATTGGAGTATATGAGTGAAATTACAGTCCAGTTTATCCCCAGTAACATCTGCTGCTACAGTCTCAGCCACACAGTGTGGTCTTACTGACTTCAAAACTCTATCCCCTGCCAGTTACATATTTTGTAGATAAGATATCTCATCCATATTTCAGTTTGATCAAATCTGAATTTGACTGTTCATCTGTATGCTTTGTTAGAGTCATTTTAACCTGGATATGTTTCTAGCTGTTACCCAGCTTTTTAAAGTTCATGTGCAATTAAGATGAAACTTAAATTATCTTTTCTGTTTACATTGGTCCTAGTGACAGTCCTGTAGATTCCATGGTTTTTGTTAGAGATTCAAAGGAATTGGTAATAACGTGCTTGCATTCACCATATTGCTGAGTTATACTATGACTAGTTGAGGGTTGAACGTACAACAGAGATATTTTATCTTCATATGCTGCATCCTGCTCCAGCAGCCAAGCTGTCTGTATGTCATTACAGAGTTCAGGAGTAGGGACATTGGCATCATAGAAGATTGGACTGAGGGATGTATGATTTTTGTAAAATAACCTTTCAGCTGCACACATCTGGGGGAAAATGAGGACAACATACTGCAAGGTGAATTAATTTACCAATGTGCTGCTGTTGTAGGGAAATGCAAGAAGCATGGCTTCTTGTCCAAGTAAAGCTTTCTGAAATACAAATTTCATCCTTTTTATAATGTTTCAATATACGTCATTACATCCACATGCTGAATAAATCCAATCACCAGTGCAGCAGGTAAAATAAAACATACAGTAGGATTGTGTCTAAATTCTGCACCTATGTTGTACATGAGAATATGTATTTATGACTAAACTCACATCCTAATTTACACTCAAAAATCTTGAAAATGAAATTTTGAACACTGATGTGCATGCATGTGTGTGTGTACTGTGTTGAATTTTTACAGCTGAAATTAGACTGTGTAAAACTGAAGCACTTGGTTTCCTTTTTCTGTAATTTCAGATTCACTGTAAATTTTTGCTTAGCATTGGGCCGTCTTGTTCAGGCAGTCTGCTCTGATTAGTTTATTATGAAGCTTAGTAAGTAGGAACAGATAAGGTGCAACCAATAGCATTGCAAAGGATTTTCTGTCAGCTTCCATGAATTTGAGGGGACGGACTCAGCTCATGACTGGGGTTTCTGTTATATAATTGCCATTGCAATATGTCATCCTCAAACATCCAGTCCTTCTGTTCTGTTTTGGTTGTTAGCATTTGGCCTTTCTCCAGTTGGAAACTACCCAGAACCTTTTTAATCAAGCACATCCTGTGTTTCAAAATCATACTGCAGAGAAGTCTTGGGTAGTTTCCATAAAAGCCTCACAAAAAAGAATAATGTAATCATAATTGTATTCTTCCCCTGTCATAAAATTCCTTCCTATACTTACTGTATTAATAGAGTATTAAAAGGCCCTTCTCATGGGCTCAGTGTACTACCAGAAACCATTAAAAACTTAAAGCAGCAAATTTTTATGGATCAGACAAAACCAACTTGTTTTATCCTTATGGAGTTTTTGTTATCCATCATACTTAATGATATTCAACCTGTGTGGGGACTAAAGAGCAGCTAAATACAGTGAGCTTAAAACTAAAGCAAGCAGCTGAAAATCTTTTTGTGATATTTCAGCAAGGATTTTCCTAAGTGTGCTCAGCACTTCTTTCAGTTGGGCCAGGATTTCACTTCACAGTTCCAAAATAATTCAAATAAACACCAGTACTTTTCTAACCTCAAATATTATTATAATACTTGATGGAAGCACGTTTGAAAATGGAAATGTGCTTCTCAACATCTAAATTCTTTTCATAAGTATCTAATGGCTTTTTGGAAGATCTCCTCTGTGTCAGGGACAGACACCTGGTAACATAGAAAACAAAATTTGGCAGCACGTGCAAGCTATGAATTAAAGGTAATTCACGGTTTGAAATGAATCAGTGTGAGGTCCTTATGAAGAGTAATCAGACATCAAGAGGATTTTACACCAAGTATTGGATATTGTGACAACAAGTAATGTTGTTATTTAGAACTATTCAGAACATTCAAATCAAGAAGCCCTGATGAATTCTTAACCTGGAAAGAAATCTATCCCAGTTAAAAAAGCAACAACAGCAAAAAAAGAGGTTCATTCAATGTTCATGCATAATTTCCGAAAATGTGCCTGGAACCAAAAATGTAAAATTCATCTCCAACTGGCATAGGAAGCAGGTTTCTATTTATGTAGACAACACTCTATCAGTGTTGCAGTCAGAATGCAGTCCAGGTGTAATACACAGAAGAACCTGAAATGTTTGTATTACTAATTGTTGCCTTTTAAGCAAGGCAGACACCCTGGTTCAAGAGCAGCACGGTAGCCACACCCAGGCCACTCGGTCCTTTTGCACACAAGGCATCAATGTGATGGATGGCAAAATGGCATTTATTGCTGGAGAATTTGACATTTTATAACCTAGGGTCACTGTGTTACTCCCATCTGCTTTCATCACCGCTAGGTGCTACTGGCTAATTACGGGGGTCATTACCATACACTGTGGAGGAGGGGGGTGACTATCTTTCCGTTACATCCCGATATCTTCCGAGCCGCCAGGCCCTAGCTTCTACAACTAATTACAGTTTTTAGATGACCATAACAAAGCGTGAGAGCACCAGTTGAGCCCACAGTGGTGACAGCCAGCTTTCTGTCACAGCCTACCATCATATAGCCTGAATCATTATGCCTGTTTGGTAGAAGTAGGAGGCTCCAAAGATATTCCCTCTGGGTAAACTGGGAAAGTCATGCCTACGAGGGCCTTGCACTGCCATGTACAAATCATAAGTGAAACAACAGTGGCGTGTAATTGGAACTCCGTTAATCTTTAGAGAGCTCCAGTGCGCTATATTAAAGGGACAAATAGCAGATGAAAATAGGAGGGTCTTTTCTGAGAAATGTCACTCATCTTTCATATTTACTGTTTTGTTTTGTAAGCTAGAAGTTTTCTTTGAATCTTTTTGTCGTGTAAGTTCTGGGGTTTGAAGCAAAGATAGTCAGTCAAGACTGCTATTTTGTTCCTCACTGCTGCAGGCTTTGCCTTTTGAACAAAGTGTGAAGTAATTTGGAATAAAATATACAATTGTTTCCTATGGACAGTTGCCTCTGGAAGCAAACTTACAAAATATTTCAGCTGATGTGAAATATGTGAAAATCTGGTATCATAATTAAAAGCCCTGTATCTTTGAAGATAAGCCCATTATTCAAAATAATTTCTAAATTAGACTTTTAATTTGTTTTTATTATTCAGCTGGCTCAAATACAGTTTAACCTCCCTGTCAAAATAAAGTTATTTCCTAATACATTCTTTTCCATGATCTCTTCCTCCTGACATGTTTATAAATCAGTTTAAAAAATTGTGGGAACAGGAGTAAATGAATGCTGTGATATTTTCATGATCAATTTTTAGTAATTTTTCTTGCCTATCAGAGGCTTGCTGCCTTTAAGACTGCCTGAAGCAAGCTAACCAACTGCATTCTTGCCAGCATTGCTGATTGCGACTCAAGTGAGCACTGAACCATTTAAATTTCCTGATACTGTATAACCCCCCATTAAAAATTCAACATTTATTTGCCCTGACTAACGAGTAGCAGTTGAAATACTTTGTTCTGAAGCAGGATGCACTCCTGTGTCGCTGCTAAGTGCATGCAGTCACTGAACTGCGACCACTGAAATGTCAGCATTAATAGAGAGAGGTAAATGACACACAGTAACACATTTGGATTCCTGATGTATTTCCCTGTCCACTACATATCACTTCCCATTTTAGAAAGTGGTTAGACTGCAAATCTGCCACAGGTTTCCTTGTATTTAAAGAGCTTTATCACTGGAGGCAGCATGTGTTTTGCCTTTATGGCTTAAGGCCAGTCTCAAGCTGACCTCCAGTCTACATTTCTTTGGGATGGAGTAATTTCCAAACTTCAGGCAACTTCATTCATTCATTTTGAAAAAAAAATGTACTCAGTAAATCCAAAAATGTAAATCAGGGTAGAACAGAGGAAGCCACCACACTCAGTCCCTCTCCCACCCATTTGTTTTGTGACCCACACACTTGCTGATAAAAGACATACAAATTCTTGCTTGGCTTTCTGGCTGCCATAATTTGGACCTCACCATGCTCCCTTTGTCATAACTCTGACCTCTCAGTAAATTTCTGGTCCAGAGCTAAGCCATTTTTCTCTCTGGCTTTTTTCTTCCTGATGTCCTTTGCTCCAGTCCCTTTCATTCTTCCTGTCATGGCTTACTGGCTTTGTAGACTTTAGTAGCCTGAGACAGAGAAAATTGTCACCCAGATTCATCTGCACTATGCTGCAAAATAGTCATAATCGGAAATGGGTAATAAGTTTGAGAGAAAAATGGATTTTGCCAGGAAGCTTGGCATTCATAATATCAGAGTGGGTTGAAACTCCTAATTTGTATCCTAAATACCCTAGGTAAGACCAACAGCCACTTTTTCTAATATTCCAACTTAATCCTTTGCATCTTTCCTCTGAATACCTGTGACAACTCCAATAATCCAACACATTTTTCTCTGCTTCACAGTCTCTATCCAGAGGAACTTCTATTGCTACTTCTATTGCTTCTATTATCCTTTGGGCAGAGGTCTCAGTAGGGCTCCAAAGCCTATCAATTTTCTGTCCAGAAGGCTTATTTTTTATGAAGTTCTCACAACACCCCACGGGGCTAAGCCACGCTCACTGCATTATCCTCCGTCTTGGATAGCCCTTGGAGCCACAGATTCAGAATAATTGTACTTTACAAATACATCCTCCCAAATGACGAAAAAGGAAAATATTCCCCACTGCTGGGCTAATTACCACTTTGAATTCCCAGAGGAAGAGCTGCTTCACTCACTTGTGTCCATACATCTCAGAAAAATGCGTTTTGAGACTTTCCTAATGCTGCAAATGCAGCTTTCCAAGAAAATTATGTAGCCCAGGTGGAGGAGAGATGTCTATAGCCTTACTTCAGTAGGTACAAACCAATTGTTAAATTAATATCCATGTTGTGGAAGCACAGGAGGAAGTGATTTAGCTTTAACAAAATTGTCCCTTACTGGAAAGTTTTGTTTAGTCAAAATGCTTCACAAAAAGATCTTAACAGGTTTTGAAAGAAAGATGTTGACTCATCTACCTCATATCGTCAAGAAAGATGTAAGTGCAGCTGTCAGGCTCATCTGAGTCTGCAGAAGCAGTAGATGTCTGCTGTAATGAGGGGATTGCTTTCACCGCTATTTACCTGTTAGGCTCTACTACGTATTTGCTTTTTGGGTGTCCCTGCTTACTTAAAGGACATAGTGTTTTAAGGACATAGATGTGCTTTTTTGCAGAGAGAGGAATGCGAATCAGTGCTGCCTATATTTGATTTGGCATGAATTTCAACAGTTCCAGACAAATTCAAAAGCCTATACAAATCATAGAGCTTCAAGTCTGGCTGTGTGCTAGACTGGAATTTTTTGTTAGGTCAGACCTTTATCTCGGCTTCTTTTTTTGGCTCCTTATGGGGAGATTGAAGAGGAACTGAAACTGGTGACCTGTCTTGACCTTTAATACTGGATTAAAATTCCAACTTGCTGCCATGGCAACAGGCCTTGAAAATTAGATCCTGACAGAAGCAGGGAGAAACTTAAAACTGCAACTGCTGCACTGAACTGAAGAAAGGTTGCTTACAAATGTCAGTGACAGGCTCTTAATTGAAATAATCTGCCTTTCCCTGTACCAAAAAAAAAGGCGGGGGGGGGGGGAAGAGAGAAATGCAAGGCAAAAAACAAACAAGCAAAACCAAAAAAAATTGTGACTTGATTATTTTAGGCAAAAATTTATTGAAATTCAGAGGTCATGCTTCTGAATCCAGAGACTCTTGACATTTGAGGTGACACCTGCATGGTGAGAAGGGAGCCAAACGTGCACTGGCAAAGGTTTGAACCCTCCAGATCAGACTGGCAGTAGGAACCAGACAGTGCCCAGTGTCATATCACAGGTTAACCTTCAATTTTCTTCTCCTTTAACCTGATACCAGGGATCAAGAGAGACATCACAGTGTCTCGTCTGACTCCAAGGATCCATGCAATTATCTGTTCTGTAGATGGAAAGGGATAAACATCAGCTAGATAGTGCTATTTCAGATCAAATGTGATAAAAGTTACTCATTTTCCAATGTAATCAATGCAACAGTCAGGGGGAGATAATAGTCTGAGTCCTTCAGTGCTAAAGGAGGTTGTTTTTTTTTTCTCCATGGAGAGCAAAATGCAGCTGTAGCCTGAAGGGAGAAGGTGCTGAGGATCACCCAAAGGATTTCCTGCTCTTTTTCCCTTTATCTGGGAATCCCTCTCATCTCAAAATAAAATAATCTTGAAGATCTCTTTCCAACACAATCTCTTATAAACTTGTGGCTTTCTTCACTTTCCCCAGGATCCTGAGGATGCTCTGAGGGCCCTGCTCACCTTCCTAAGGTCACAAAGGACCAGAACAAGCCCCCATCACACAGGGAAATGCTGCATCCTAGCAGCAACTAGGCCTATCTTTCTAGAGTCCTGGTAGGGATTGGTGGCTTCTTGACAAACAAAAACACACCAAAAACCATAAAAATGTAGATTTTATTTATCAGAAAAAGGATGTTTCTTAATGGACAAATGGTGTTGGATTAACTGTTCTGTAGAGTTGGATAACTGCTGCAGAATCAGGCTAGATTGTAGGTATCATGTAGAACTAGGTGAAAATTTAACAGCTGTGGGTAAAATTTTGGAAAAGATAGTTTTGCCAAAGCTTAGTGTCCAAATCCCAAGACCATGTTAGGAGTCTAACTTCAAGAAGAAGGCAGGCACAGAAAAATACTACCTTTAGTTTTCTTACAGCTGTACTGCCCAAGTACTGGATTTGTTATGTACTGGTGTAGTGTAGAATGACAGGATCAGAGGAAATGTTGTGGATGTTTACAAACACAAAATTTTGCTTTGCTTTTGGATTTGTATTGTTCATTGCATGGTTTAGAGAAATTTTTATCTAATACTAATAGTGTCCATTATCAAGGTAGATAAGCATTAAGCAAGTACAGGTTGCATTGAAATAATGCATTATATTATCTTAACAAATAATGCAATATCGTCTTAACAAAACCCCCATTTCTGGAGTAGACATTTGATACACAGTAGAAAGTGAGTGAGTAGATGAGCAGTTTTCTAACAAAGGAAAATCCACTTAACATTTCACAGGCTCTGAGTTATGTGCTTCAGACGGTTAAAACCAGAGGCCATTATTTAAAATTTCAAGTGTCAAATTAACACTTAGAGTAAATCAGTTACTTTAGAGGAGTTGCTGTCAGAGATGAATTTGGCCCATCCGGCTCTACACTTGCTACTGTTAACCATTTCCTGCAAAACACCACTAATTCTGCTTTAATTACTGTTAGACTGGACTATGGAGCCCTGGAGTATCTGGCAATCAATTTGTATTTTGCTGGGAGGGCAGGTAAAGAAGCAGTTAAATAGGTTTTTCAAATAAGCATGAAATCTCTGAAGATGTACTGTTGTAGTGCAGACTGTATATCAAAATATATAAGCATCTAGTTGCAACAGTGTTTTTGTAAACATATTACTGAGCAAACTATGAAAAGTAATCCGCCAAGGGGCTGTTTCCTTAACTCATAAGCATGAAGTTAAGGGACCAGTGCCATAAAGTAGATGTGTGCTGTTAAAAAAACCCTACCTTTTATGTGAAATTATTTTGCGTTAAGCCCAATAGATTATTCCTTTTTTACTTTTAGATACATATCTTTTAATACTTGAAAATACTTGTATTTAAGGGAAAAGTCAGGTGTCCTCAGAAAACCTATGAATAATTCATTAATATGTGAGCATGGGGCAAACCATGCTTGAGGGTAGAATGAAAGTGTCCCTGTGCACCTCACATGAGCAGAGTGCAGCAGTCCTGCCACAGCTATCCACTGGCTTTTTGTGGAATTACAGTATTGTGAGAGATAATGAGAAAAGCCTTCAGCACTGTTTCTCCTGTCAGCTGCCTGTAGGCATGGCCTGAGGGTGGTCAGAGCTCCCCTCCTGGGGCAGGCAGAGCCTTCTCACTCTGGATCCCACTGGTGCTTTTGTGAGCTCCCAGCTTCTCCAGGGCAGGAGGGCTTTGGCTGCTTCCCCGCGAGGAGCACAGTGTCTTACAGTTGTTTTGGAGGCCACAGTTTTAAATTAATCTTGGCACGTCTGTCAGTCATGTGCATATCCCTTGCCTCCATGTCAGAACCCTGAACCAGCTCAGAGCAGCCTGCTGTAAATAGAAAAGCCATGGGGGAAGCTGTGCTACAGGAATAGATCAGAGCCCTTGTTGGCATCCTGCCTCCTGCCTGGCTGGGGAGCCTTCCCACCATTCAATAGTCAGGGATGATGTCAAGAAGAAACAGGAGATCACAACCAGGGGATGGTCTGAATTGTGGGTTGATAAGCTTGTCTGCATCATGTCTTTCAAAGCAAGTAGCAGTGTTCCTGGTGGCAAGGAGAGTTTGCTCACAGAGCAGGTCCTTTTCAGAGGGATTTTGTTCAGGAAATTTCAAAACTTCGGTAACAAAGGGTGTTAAGTGAATTATATACAATCTGGATATGGAATTAATCTGCTGTAGCCAAAACCCAGTAAAAACTCATGTATTGCCAATTGCTGAAATTTCTTGCAGTTTTGTAACTTGTACAGCTATGCAAACACTGACCTAAAAATCCAATATCACCTTCCTTCTCCAAAGGACAGAACTTTCCATGCTCTTTTGCTTTAGCCAAAGAGTTAACCACTATTCTATTATTAATTGACTCTTGTGAGTAAAAAAAAACACATAGGGACTGATGTTGGATCCCACGTAATGTATGGTACACAATTCAGACTGATTAATACCAATGAGAAGAGAGCATTCATTGATTTTGTTTGCTTAATCTAAGTCACTAGAAAAAGTACCTGTTTAGGAGGTTAGAGAAAATTCATATAGTTGAAATCTCAGGTGTGATTGGTTGAGGTGCTGTCCTTAGAAGTAATGGGAGACTGAGACTTTTCAGAAGAAAGGCCAATATACCAGGTTATGAAGATTTTGCTGGACTCATTTATTAGTATAACGATACGGTGTTCCAGCACTGATGTGTTTCTGGAGACTGGAGGCCTTAATAATCAGCTGCTGTTCTCTAGTAAGTATTTTAAAAGTCCATTCTGATAGGTAAAATTACTTCATGTGTAGCCTGCAGAACATGTGCCATGCATTGTATTAAAAAAAGAATAAAGCAAACACAATGAATCTGTTAAATCATAATGTCTCCCAAAAGTGAAAAATTTGCAGATTAAAGCTCATTGAATACACATTTAAATGATAAATGATAATGGTTTGAAAAGAGTCATTATGATCTATTTCATCAATAATCTACATTTTTTGCCTTGTAACTACACCAAGAATGAATACTGCCTGATGAAAAAAAATATTTTGTTTATGAAAGAGAATCAGAGAAAAGAAATTCTCAGATGAACAAATTTAAATGGCTGTTACTGTTTGCTTACATTTATACATAACAGATTTTTTTCCATTATTAATATTAATAATTTACAGCTTCAGAGCTTGTACTCAGGAAAAAAAAAACATCTTTAGACCTAGTATCGGGATATTCAAACTTAAGTTGATTTCACTGGGTTTTTAACAGCACAAGCAAGCAGATTGAAACAGGGGTGCAGAATTAAGCATTTGAGGTTTTCAACTGCAAATTTTTCAATGCTTCTGAGCACCAAATCCCACAAAGTTTCTAGACAGAGTGCAGTTAGTTTGTCACAGATATGTCATGTTTCCCATGCAGAAATACAGGCACATTTTCTTTATTTACTGTGTGCTGGTATTTGCTGTGTCTGCCCAGGACAGCTCTCAGGGTAATTCCACAGTTCCCAAGTACATTCACTTCAAATCCAGATGGTGCCAATGTGCTTTGACACTCACAGGCATGCACCTGTAGGAGACCCAGTAGGGTTTTGTCAAGAAAATCTTCAAATTGTGCTAAAACAAAATTTTCTGCTGAGGAAATGGAGGGGTGACAGTAGACAGAAGTGTGCTGTGTTGTCAGCTCCTGGTTGTAATCTCATGTGCATATGATCTCATGCCTAACCAGGTTAGGACTTCAGTGGCCTTTAGGACTGAGTTCCCGAAGGCTGTTTATAAAGCAACAGCAAAACTGTTTGGTATGAAGGATGACAAATTTTTTCTTTGTGGTGTACTTCAACTGAAATTAGTGATTAAAGATGAAATTTTTGAAATCAAGCTGGAATTTTCATATGTTACACCCAAAAGCTGAATCTTCTACAAATACGAACTGTGGCGGCCTTACTGTGTTTCTGGATAAACCGGATGAATTAACAGCAGAGCAGGATCCCAGTACACTTAATCATAAACATCATTTCAGTGAATTTACCGGAGTCATTCCTCTGAAGGACATGAAGGTCCTTTTCAAGAGCCATGTTTACCAAGTGTTTCTGGGTATTTTCTGTTTCTGGTAACATTTAATTGCAGATTAGCACCCTGGAGCTATTGAACAACAAAAGACTGTTAGAATGTCATCTGCAAAAAAAAGAGCAAGACTGAGTTCTGGGGCCTAGACAGCCCTCTTAAAAACATCCATGATTTAGGTAGTTCTCTTTAAAAAGAATTGAGTATTTGCTCTTTGATGTTACGTAGCACACAACTCCCACTCTTAGATATTTTCACCATTCAAGTGCCTACAATCTCAGGAAGTGAGTATCTGTATAAATGCAGCATTAATAGTGTCCTGTATTGCCACAATGTTTTGAATTATTGAGGTGGAGGGCTTTTTAACTTTGACCATATGCTTTATGTAGATATTCCAGAAAAACATAAGCTTGTGACGAATTTTGTATCCCTTCTCTGCCTGAAAGCCATATTCCGAGTTATCCCTAAAGCCTGTGGCTGAGCCTCTTCAGCTGGGGTGATGTCCCAAAGTGCCTGTGAGGATGAGACCTGTGGTGTCCCTGTGCATTAGAGCTTCCCAGTGTCCCCATGGCCCACGGTGGCCCCAGGAGCAGGCCAAGGTGCTGGGGTGCATGTGCTCCAGCACTGTGTGCTCAGCACCAGGTAAAAACACCCTTTTGGCACAGCAGGATGTGCTGGGGATGTGGCCTTACAGCCTCAGAGGTGTGAAGGTGAGCTGGTACAGGAAAGAGTGATTCCTGCTCCTTCCCTGGCCTCCCGTGGGTGCTGGTCCCACGGCCCCACTGTTTGGATAACCTGGTCACTCTGTGTGTGGCCAGCTCCAGCCTCCCCAGTCCCTGCTGCTGAGCCAGGCCCTGTTATGGCTGAGCTAATGACTTGGAAACTTCTCATTAAATCTCCTCTTGGCAAATTTGGTTCATAGAGGGTCTCAGGAAGGAAAGAGGAGGTACTTCAGTCCTGAGTGTTAAAAAGGTAGCTTTATTTTTAGGCCTTTTTCCATAATAAAATATTCTCAAATGACTGCCTTCATTTTAAATGTGCAAAGTTCAGTCCTAAGTTCAGGGGTAGCCCTTGGGCACTAGGGTGGAAGATCGTTCTACATATTAGAGTGATTATTTACAGAATTTAACTGTATTGACCTTGCTCTCCTAATTCCTAAGAAATTTTCTAAATGTGCTGTTTAAAATCCCTACAAAACACTGCAGATATTGGGTAATTCCAGAGCAGGACCTGAGATTGTTGCTTTATTATCTTCTTTCTTTCTCTCCCCTTTCCCAGACTGACCAGTCCTCTGATGTTTCTTTTCCAATATATGCTAAGATGAATATGTATGTTTGTCCTTCCTACAGCTTTCCTGGATCAACAGATCCAGCACATCAGATCTCTTCTGTTCATTTAGGCACTTTCCACTCCTGCTCTAGTCTGTTTCAGCAATGGGCTTGCCTGGGCTAAAAATAGTAAAATAATTTTTTCTTTCAGCAATTTGATAGCTTTGCCAATGGGTTCAGTGAAAACAGATTACATGTTTATTCTTGTATTGAGAATGCTCTGAAAGTCTGTAAACTTTCTACCTCTCTGACTTCTCTGCATCTCTCTCCTCCCAGCACTCTCTATGATGCAGTTTCTTGCTGGAAGATTGACTTGACTCATTTTCTCCGACTGTCAAGCTTGTACAATTGAGGGATAAAAATCCTGCTTGAATTAGTAAAGAAAAACTGAATATTTAATTTCTGTACAGGATTTTGGGGTTGATAACTTATAGCTACTCATATAAATTAAGTACAGTTTGTGCTTAAGTGGTTTTCATTAGGCACAGCTGAAATTGTTAATAGCAGGTATGTTCTTTAGGTTTTAGAGAAAGTTACTTGCTCTGAAGTGATTGAAAATCATATCAAGTAGGAAAATATGTAAGATTTAGGTAGGAAATCATTCTAAAAATTAAAAGGAAAAATATTTTTCCTTATTTACTGTTTCCACCTTCCTTGGAAATAACTATATCACATTAATACTCAATATGACTAGCAAATTACCAAGGCATTTTTTTAAAATTTCAATCTCTTGCTATAACGGCATATTAGATGCTTCTTTTAAGGGTTAACCTTAATTTATACCAGATTTTAGAGTTCTCTCATATGTGAGTTAACAGAAAAAATATTGTCCATAAAACATTGCCTAAAATTCTTTTGGTCATAAATAGTCAGGGAACATTCATCTCAATATTGAGAAGAAATATTTACTTAGAGAAAACAATTAGGTACCTTGTGTGTCTTCCTGCCCCCTTTTCCATTTGTTTCAGGGGAAAAAACAAAAATAGAAACCTTAGGTTAATTACAGAAATTCTCCATAATTTTGTCCAAGAAGGATGTGTGGTTGGAGGCACAGAAATATGCAGAGGAACTCCTCTGGGTGGTGGTGGTATTTCAGGTTGAAACTGGCAGCACAGGAGGTTTGAATGTTGCCTGTATAGTCCTCACAAGTGTCGTCATGAGTCAGATGTTCAAAGAAGAAAACAGGGGAAAGCAGGAAAGAAAAGAAGAAAATCAGCTTAACCTTGCCCAGCCAGCATCAGCTGTGTTCCTGTCTCTGTTACAACTTTCTTTGTGAAATTGCCCTAGGCTAAGGTTACCAAGTTTAGGTGCCTGGTAATGGTTACTGTGCAAAACTGAACTGTTGTTTCCTGATACACAGATTACCTGACAGCCTTATCCATGCTCCTCATGAGTTGGCCTGTCCAGATGGGGCGGGGGGCAGGGTAATGTTTTAAGTCAAAACCAATAGTAATGATATCACAGTGCTAGAGAGAGATATTCAAATGGCACAGGAATGAGCATGGAATACAATAGATGAAGAAATACACAGATATTTGGGGAAGATGAATTTGTTTTTAAGGCATTATAGACTGGTGCTTAGGATACTTTAACTTTCATTCCAGCCTTAACAGGGACTTCTTGTAAGATCTTTTGGAAATTATGTCTCTGTTCTCAGTCTGTAAATATGAACAATGTTTTTTTTTCCCATTCATTCCCTGACTTTTCAGTTTATAGAGCAGAGTTGCTAAAGCAAGGACTCCTACACTCTGTGTTTGTACTGACCTCCGACCACGGCATGCATTCTCTCTTGACGCAGTCACATGTCTGTGATACTACACAAAGTTGTGCATAGGGAGAGGAAAATGTTAAAATGGCACAGAGGATGTGCATGTCACCAGTTAAGAATTTACAGAATTTAATATGGGATGATTAGGATAAACCTAATGAAAACATTGCCTGTTATAGACTAAGATTTTTGTAATTTCTGTAGACCTCTGTACTATAAGAGTCTTCTGTAAAAAAATCTGTTTGTTTAATCTCTGTTAAACTCTAATAGGACTTTTTACATAAGCTGGTGTTTAGTATTCATTTGGGATGAGTGCATGACCCATGAGTAGTGAACTCACAAGTGAGTTATGCAGGTAATCCCAAATGAGTGCCGATAAAACTTTTATAACACATAACATCATTATGGAATTCATTTATGCCACATATTTTACAGGGGAAAAAGCTATTTTGATCATATATATTAGAGAGTTTATAATTTTTTTACTGGTGCTGTTTTTCACATCCCTCTGCCTCTAAAGCTGAGCCAAGTGAATACCAGCAATCCTAGACGGAAGGGAAAATTAGAACAAATACATGTTTGAAATGTCTCTGCAAATAAAACAAAGGCCAGATTCTAATCTCCTTACTCATACCAAACATCACCATACCCCCTGAATACCTCCATAGATTTCTTTGGGACCATTTATCAAGCGATGTGCTATTTGACATGTGTGGCAATACCCAGAATTGGCTCAGTCTAAACTATCTTTTTCCATTTAAGCCCTCCAAAGCTTGCTATCTTCAGTGGTTAGAAACACATATTTACACTTTTTATCGCATCAAAAAGAATTCTCACACTGCTTAGAAGGTTTTTTCCAGCCTCTTTTTAGAAGAATTGGATGATATGAAGCAGAATCATTTTTCTAAAGCTGAGATGGAGAAAAGCCCTCCTAAAGGGGTGGCTGGCAGACTAAGCACACTGCTTCCCACACCATTTGACAGGCCACATTTGGGCAGCAAAGGCTGAAGAATTTGGGCCTTCCACTCCCACCTGCTGGGATCAGCAGCTTTGCAAAGGCCACCTCATACAACTGATACAACACATGTAAACCTGTTGGATTGATGTAACACCCATCACTTCAGCATATTGGCTACCATGTCCCATATCCAGTTCCCCTCCTCTGGGGAGTAGTTGTTTCCCCTCAGACTTGAATTCTCTATGTTCCTTAGTGTAAACACAGAGCATTGTAAGAGAGTTTTTCTGCCTCTCTTTGTTGTTTGCCTTTGCTGTGTTAATTTTACTGCCAAGATCAAAGATCCTGAACCAGTAGGCATAAGTCAACAGAAGAACTTGACTTGACTTTATTGAGAGCAGGATCAGTCCATAAACATCCTGGGTTTGTTCTTTGTCTCACATAAAATAACTGCTCCAATAAAATGCATCACTGTCTGATGATGGCTGATCAAGCACTGCTGCTTAAAGCTCCACATGTAATCTAGCTATCTTCACATTAACCTCCTGGTTTCATTTCCTTGCTTATGTTGAATAGGAAACCATTACTGAACTTCAGTGTTACGTTCATAGAAGCTATTTGATTAACTGACTATTTTTTGAACTGTTGTGACCTGAGGCTGAAATGTAGCTCAGACAAAAGTGACAGAAGCCTAGGGATGGGTTGGGAGTATAGAAGCCTGCCAGTACACTGTCCATGGGGCAGTCCACATTCATGTTCATGTTTATCCTTGTAGAGCTTTCTAAAAGTAAAGACAGATGTCCAGCTTATCTCATGTAGTCAGTATCAATAATAAGCACGGATGCTGCTCGCTGTGAGTTGAGCCTGCTCCTGCTGTCACTTTGTCTTTATGTATCCACAGGGAGAAAACCGGGAAGGCAGGCAAAAAAAAAAAAAAAAGTATTGCCAGAAATCCCCGTAGGCTATCTGAGAAGGAGCGGATGTGTAAAGCATTTCTTTCTGCACAAACATTTAGAAATCAAGCTCTCATAAGTCAGGGATCCACCAAATGTGGTGTGAAGAGGCAGATGAAGCCTGCCTTCTGGCATGGCAGCATTTGCTGATTCATTTGGAATGCAGAAGGACCCTTTTTATTTTTATTTTAAAATTTGAACCATATCTTAATACAAGTCAGGTGAAAAATAAACTGAAAAACAGCAAGGCTGAGATTACAGATGTGCCAGCTTCATATTGTTCAGTTTAGCTCAGATCATAGTCAAGCCCATCAAGTTCACATCATTTAGTGTGCAGCCACTGAGGTAATTTTCAAACAAAAGAAAAGCAGTCAGAATGCTGATATGCTTGTACTTTGCCAGCTGGCCTCATTCAGCTGTGCAGAGCACACTGGCTTCAGCTATGTAAGGAACTTAAATCAGTAAGGAATACAGGTTTTTAAAAGGATATGCTGTTCCAAACAGCCCATTCATTCTCCAGCTCTCTGACTTTAGATCAGTCATAAAAAGGAAATACCTCTCCTAATATGCAGTTTCATATTCTGAAATTTAGAATGGAAGAGCTATGCTAATGACAGTACAATTAATTTAGGTGGAGGAATTTGGTCAATGGAGGACATTCATATTTTACCAAGTACTTAGAGAAAGCTGGAACTTCCTAGAAAGCCTACAAGTAGAATTACTGGCATCCATTCCTCCTCCGTACAGGTGATGTTACCGTGCTGGTTCCCTGCACACAGGTATAGATTTATGTAGATTTATTTGGTATAGTACAGTGAATTGCCACTATGATATATATTTTAGAATTACTTCCTAGCACAGCCTAATGGCTGTAATCAAATAAAACATAAAAGTAGGTTTAAATAGATTGCTGTATAAATCAGATAAAGCTTTATGTTACCTGGCATTTTTAATGGCAGCTTTTCCTGCAAATAGTATAGAAGTTTGTCATGTAATATTTTCATTATTTCAGTGAGAGTAAAGCAACAAAAAAGAAGAAAATAAATAAACAAGTCTATCAGGCTTAGCCACCATTAAACATCATTAACTACAATTTTGCCTGACAAGTTCTCTCATCCAGTGATAGGTGAAATGGTAGAAAAGTAGACTGAACAATTGCACAAAACCAAATTAAATATGCCCTTGTATTCTAAGTGTGCACAGTTCAGTCAGTTAAAATAGAGCAATTTATTATGCTTTAGCAGCTTGAGCTTAATCTCATTTTAAATAGATATCTCTTTTTTTTTTTTTTTACTTCTTGCTGAGATTTAACTGGTTTGAAAAGACACATGATATAGAGAGTCTCTGCTCTCTCTCTAGTTTTCTTTGAAATAAGTTTAATAGAGTACTGCTGATGAAAATATCTCACAGGAAATGTAGATGAGCCTTTACACAATAGTCAGTATATTTGTTTTGTTTGAAATGAGTGGATAAAGGCTTAATGGACAAGACAAGTACAGAGAGTGGGGAGAAAGGAGCTGGGTATAGCAGGCAGAGTGGAGTGGTCTGCAGCATCCTCCTGGGGATCTGGGTATCTCCCTGGCAGTGGTGCCTGCCCAGGGCATTCCATTTGCAGTAGCTACTCAAGGTTAATAACTCTCAGCATTTTGGACCAGCCTATTAAATTTCTTACTGATCAGTTTTTAGTATCAAACTGCTACTGTGAACCACAGTAAACCACTTTGCCATATTGGCCACCTGTTGTGAAAATAGGTTAGTATATTTATCAAAATCTCCATACATAATATAGGTAAAGCTCTCACCTGCCTGCATTCAAAGCATGCTCTGCTGTTCCTCAAGGCAGGGAGTATGTGACCTTTACTGACTGGAATCTTTTGACTGTAGACATTTTGTTTGATATTATGCTGTAGTTTTCCACTTATTCATTAGATCCCTCAGCTTTTGTGGGTTTTCCCAGGTAATTACACTAGCTGTGATAAATATTTTCTTGAAATCTTGCTTGAAGAAATTTATCTAAGTCTCTTTGTGTGTGGGAGGAAACAATGATCTAACTTGGTGTTTGTGGTGTTGATTGATCCAAGCAGCTATGCCAGATACACATAGAGTTGTGTGTTTGTATCAGATCCCTCCAGGATGGGAGAGGGCCGTGTTTGCAGGGAACAGGGTGTGTATTCAACCCCAAAGTGATACCAAATTCTTTGTGTAAAGGGTACTCTGGCTGGCAGGGGCTGCCCTAACATTGGGATGATGGATCCTTTCACCATCAGGTTGCCAGTTCAAATTCAAGGCAGATTTGTAGGGAACAAAAGTCATCACACCCTCAGAGCTATTCAATATCTCTGTGAAATGGAGTTTTCCTTTGCAGTCTAATGGACGTATCCAAATCCAGGAGCTGTAATGCTAATTGGCACTCTTGATTGTGATGGCATAGAGGCCAAGGGCTGAATGAGAGGCAGAATTTACTCTGCTTGTCCAGAGCTGGGTTAAAGACCAGTAGGGTGTTTGTATTACTGCTGCACATTATATGAATGTTTTCTGGGTTGAAAAGGGACTGCAAACTTCAAAAGCATTCATTGAGTCTTAAGGCTTCCAAAAAACCCTAAGCTAACTCTTTCTAGAGAAAAAAAATTGTTAGCAGTGTTTGTTGAGCTGAAGTTTTGAGGTGTCTTGAATAAAAATGGAGGGAGAAAAATGATTTAATTAAAAGTCAGAGAATACCAGGAAAATAAGTAGAGAGTCTGTGTGTACTGTTCCTTCTCATGAATGACTGTTTAAACAGAACCAGATTTTCTGGTCTTTAAAATGTATTTCCTAGAAGAAATCTGCTGTTTCCTTAAAGAAAACAAAAACAAAAACCACCACCACCACCAACAAAAAAACCAACAAAAACAAAAAACCAGCACCCCCAGCTGACTGCCTGCAGCAGCTCCATGACCATGAGTATGTATTGTGATCAGAGACCATATATTGCTAAAACTCCTTGATGGAATGAGTTTTAATTTGGTTTACAGAAAGCTTTAGGGGATATGGCTCTCTACAAATTAGACCACAGGAGCTATAAAATGAAGGATGTCCTCTCTAATTAGAAACAGTGGAGCAGTCTGGTGTTCTTCCTAGTTGTAGCCTCATGGGTACTCTCTCAGAAGTGAACTCTGGGCAATAGATGCCTCTCTAGTAACTGTCTTTATCTGTCTTTTTACTGGAGTTTATCTGTTATCTTATTTTCTGTCTCCATTTCTGCACATGCCTTTCCCTATAATTGTAGTAATTTCTTCACACAGATTTGAACAGCTGCTGCAAAACAAAAATTCACATGTTTCTCAGTGATTAGTCACCACTACCAAAGTAACTTATTTATTTTAAGTACCAGGAAATGATTCTCAGGTGAATGGAGAAGTCAGTTTAGTGGGTTCCTTTTACAGCAACTCTACCAACTCTGTCTTCTAATGCCTCTTCTGATGAAGTTAAATGAGAGTTAAAGAAAGGCATATGGACAGACTGAAATAAAGTATGCTTCATGGTAATCAAATTCAATTTTCTAGACACATTTTTTAGCAAGAGAGAATTCATCAAACTGGGAACTAAGATTTTGGACAAGAAGATAATGTTACTTAACTGGCTAGGAAAAAAATGGTGCCTGGAAATCTAATAGTGGGATGTCTACAGCTTGCCATTTATGCCAAATAATAAAACCAGATTTAAGCTTAAATGCAAAAGGGCATTAGGCATAAATGCACAACAGTTAAAAATCAGCTAAAAATGTATTTCCACAACACATATGGAAGGAAAGCTGAGCATGGAGCTCAGCTGGGAAGTATTCAGAGGCTGTGTTAAGGCATCTATATTTATTTATTAAAAAAGCTTTTCTAATCGTCAGTAAGGGAGGACATCCAGGCTCTTAATTCATCAACATCTTTTCACCTGGACTTACAGGGAGTAAGACCAACAACTGGTCCAATGAAAGCTTTAATTTACTTGTGGCATATTGTTTCCACTAGGAATTCTTGTAGATCATTCTGAGAAAAATTACTAGGTGAATAAAAGAGGGGAAAAAAGTCAAGTATTACTCTGGAATGTAAGTAAAAAAATGGAAATTCAGAATTAGTCAAAATATTTATTTTGCTGCACAGCATGGGGTATTACTGACAGGAAAGGGCTGTATTTTTAAGTGTGATTGCTGCTTAGATTTTGCCAGAATATGTAACTGAGCATGTCTCAAGACCGTCTTATTTTAATGTAGTATTTCATCCTCCGGCTTTGTGGGGGAACTTTGTGCCAAGAGAACTCACTGGAGACTGAGTGACAGATCAGGCTGTTGTCCACATTCTCTTTCTACTAAATCACAGTTTTCTTTAGATGGAAGGTGGCTATTGTGAAGCTGTCAAACTGAGGAAAGTTAAATGGGCTGAAGTGAGGGCTCCTGCTAACAATAGCAGCTATCTCTGTCAAATGAAAGCTCAGCAGACAGTTACAAGGCAATTCGGCACTGATGGGTGGTCGATTAAAAACAACAAAAGGCAAGATGAATGAAAGGGGAAAATCCCTATTACTTTGTGGTAGGAACTAGGGGAAAACCGAAAATAAAATAAAAAGCCCACCTCACCCAACCCCATAGCAATTGGAACAGACTTGTAGTTAGCATGACCTTCGTCATTTCAGATATGGCACAGTACAACTGACAAGATTATTTTCTCTTCAAGCAGTGCTGAGGTATTTTCATTGGCAAAAATCTGGAAAAGTAAAATAAATGCAGAGTTCAAAGCAGCTGAGAAAGTCTTTAATCTGATAACAGCTGGAACATAGTGCCACCAGGAAAAATAGCTAGGTTTTGTGCTAAAAAATTATTACTTGATCATTTTTTTACAGTGTCATTTCTGAGAATTTGAAGGTTACCCTATAGACAACCAGAAGAGGATTAGAGAGAAATTATCTTTGAGCTTAAGGGAGCACCAATTTAAATTGGATTTGAGATATAACTTTTGCATTGCCTGAGGAGATGAAAGGTGGTGTTGTGCCCTGATAGTTACCCAACTGCCTAACCATATGCATCAGCCGGATTAGTCTGTAGATCAGCAGCCTGTGCACCAAGTGCAAGGTGTATTGTGCAATTTCCTCTTTGTGGGACTCATCCTTTTTCAACTGAAGTAACATCAAAACTCAGCAAACGTGGGGAGGGCTTTTCAGCTTGCAAGTTAGGCATAAGGTGAATGTACATACTTGTTCCTCACAAGATAATTGTCACTAAGATTTAGACTTGCTATGGTAGCTGTGGAGAATAAGATGAGAAAGTACAAAAGAATAGTCTTCCTATTCTGATAGAAAATCAAGTTTTTAAATTTGATGGGGGGCAAGCACCTAGACTCACTTAGAAGCTATGAAATTCCCATTTATTTTCTCACAATTTAAATGTTAGGATAAAAAGGCCAGGAAAAACAAATTGGTTCTTACACAGCCTACAGTTAGGACTCCAGTTCCTGCCAACAGTGGAGCCAGGGTTCAAAGAAACTCTGAAAAAAAGATTGTAATGAAGAATATGGGGAGACATATGTGCTTCATGAGCATAATGAACCAGTTTTTCATTCCAGCTGTATTAGGAAAAATAGTTCAGTACAAACAAATTGTTCCATTGAACAACCTCCTCTGTCAAGATGTAGAACTAGATGTACCACAGACCAAATCCAGTCTGACAATTTTGGTATATTATTATTCTATTATTTGTCTTTTTAAAGTCATGATGTCATTAGACTTTATCAATTAAATTGTTTAGTCTGCATCATCCCTACATTTTGCCCTTTGAAGAAAACACTGAGTATCCATTTATCAATTTCATGTACTAATTTTCTTGTTTATTTGTCTGATAAAAACATTGATGTACTTAAGTCATGGACAAAGAAACCAAGTGTCAGACATGATATAAATGGTCAAAAAGAAAGACAAAAAAATGGTAGTCTGGTATTTTATTTTTTAGAATGTTTTTAGCACTGAGGACCATATTTTGAGGGATTTTTCAATGGTAACATGTATTTCATCTCATAAGTAATTTGATGTGAAAATAATATTAACCTGCCTCTCAGAGAATCAACCATAATGCTACTCAAAGGCTTTGTGGTAAAGGAAGGCCAAGTTCTCAAGATGAATTTGGGAGATAGATATTAAAGCAGAGAGGACAGAGGACAGTTGGCACAAACTGAAACAGAGAAAGTTCCATCTGAATAGGAGGAAAAGCTTTTTTAATGTGTGATTGAACACTGAAACAGACTGCCCAGAGAGGCTGAGGAGTCTCCCTCACTGGAGATATTCAAAACCTATTTGGATGTGATCCTGTGCAACCTGCTCAGGCTGACCCTGCTGAAGCAGGGGGGTTGAACTAGATGATCTCCAGAGGTACTTTCCCACTCCAACCATTCTGTGGTTCTGTAATTGGACATAAATAGTGTCTGTGGGTATCCCTAATGTAGCCATTTAAACCAAGCATTAATGTTCCTTCCTTAGTTCTTCACAGCTTCTTTCTTCCAACACTGTAGAAGGCTCTGCAAGCACAAAGTAGCAGAGAACTCAGAAATAACCTGGGCTTCCTAGGGACTATAAAGATTGGAGGATATGTGTACACAGGGTGTGTGTTGTTGTGGGGAAATGCTGGCTTCTCCAAAGTCACACCATTTGCAGTGATGCTGAAAACAATATCCTCAGTTTTCAGCATGAAGAACGGTTTAACCATGTGGCACGATTTGTAGGGTAAGCAAACTTTCAGTAAGAGCTAACTATCAGAAAACTCATGTATCATGCACAGAAGGCACTGTTAAATTATTTTAGTGCCATAATTCAAAACACTGAGGAAAATTCTCCTGTATTATAGCCAGAGCGAGATTAGATCTGTAGCCAAGTACATCAATGTAAATGTTCAGCTGTCTGGGGAAATACAAGTTTTACACTGTTACTTAGGGGAAAACATGCACAGACATGGTGGAGCCCCTTATGAAACAATACTCATTTTGTTAAACAATAGGATCAAATTTTCAATCAGGTTATCTAGCATATTGCATTCTTCAAGCTTGCCAAGCAAAGAGAACTATCAGTATGAAGATGGATATATTTTTACAGAATTAATGATGTATGAAATCTGGAAGTGGAAACATACATTTTCATTTTATCCTCTAATTTTTCTTTTTACATTATAAGTGAAAGGAAATGCTTGGAAGTATTTGCAGTTATTCATATCTGTTTATCTTAGAGTGATTATCAGAGCAAACAGTGTCAGGCATTGTGTTTGGATCTGAGCCTGAAAAATAGTGCATGCAGGAGCAAGGATTATTTGCATGAGTCAGTGTTTTCAGCACTGTGCTTGGTACTTGATTTCTCTCATGCATATGCAGTGACTTATAAATCATCCAGATTCAGAAATTATTTAAGTGTTTTTTTCATTTATCCTATCTATTTATACTAGTTTTAGTCTTGCTTGGTTTTTACGTTATATTTACATTAGTTTCAGTACTGCTTGGATTCATCTGTTTATACATCAGATCATTCTGATCAACAGAATGTTCATTTAGGGATAGAAGTGAACAGTCATACTGAAGATTGATTAGTCTTTGCAAAGTCTGTATCAGATCTGTGGGATAGCTGTGGATTCTTGAGACAGGATTTTGCAGGTACAAAAGTCACAAATTAGGGCAGTGAAAATGAAGCTCACTTTCACCAAGATCACCTTATCTTTGCTTTCTGTGGACTTTTTTGCTGATGATCATCCTTGAACTACCCTGTGTACTAGGCATGGTCCAGCAGTATTTTTTGTAGAGGTGTAGGGCCTTTGCAGCCCCGAAAGTCCTGGTCGGTTCTCCCATGTAAACACAAGCCCCTGGTACTTGCTTATGTTCCCTGTGGCTAACCCCTGCTCTTTATTCATCATGCACTGTCAGCAGGCCAGTACAAAGGACTTGGATTCCTGCTTGGAATTCTGCTTTTGCACACCCCTGAAAATCTGTAAGTCAGGCACTAAGCTTACAGCATTCTTTAAAAATCTGATGTGGCAAATTTTGCTTTCTTCTAGAGGCACAAAGACTGTTTCAGAAGCTAAAGCTGCCATTCTCCATAACATGAAGCCATGTCACGACTGCACTGTGTTGCCTTTTCAATATCTTCAGCTGGAAGACCTCCTTCTACCAGTCTTCTAGTCTTTAGTCTTTTCTAGTTCTACCTTCTTCTAGTCTTTATTCAATATCTCGACTCTTCCTTTTGAACAAGTAGAAGACTCCTTTACAGTTTTTTAAGTTGTTCATTTACACAGAAATTAAGCCAGACCCGCTTACAGGCTCATATGCACTGTAGAACATTTGACAGATGAGCCAGTCCTATGTTATTTCATTCCTTGTTGAACAAATTTCTTTAAATATATTTTCTGGTATGATTTTTTAAAGTCACCTTTGCAAGTTCTGGTAGAATTATCAGTCATGGTTTAACTGTGTGCTAAGTTCCTATAGCCTTTGTGTGTAAATATACCAACTGGAGGCTTGTTTTCCAGAGGAAATAGCGGTACTCTGGCTAGGAGACAGTTTTAATCAAATGTGGTTGGAGTAAGCAGGTGTTTTTCATGTGGAATGTATTGGAAATGAGTATGTATCACAGAAATGGCTCTTGGTCTATATATTGCTCTTGATAAATAGCAGAACCCAAAATTATATGAGCTGTTGCAGTTTATCAAAGGGAAAATAGTAAAAGCTTTGTGCACACTGTCAGAATTGAACACATTAAAAAAGGTGGGTACTTGTTTTTATTCTTCACAAACGCTAAGAATGCACATTTTATACTGGCACTTTTAGAAACTATTAGTCACTCCCTGTGTTTCTCCTGGACCCATACGTTTCTTTGTTCTTATCTTTCTTTCCTCTCTTCTTTCTGCCTCTTTTTGTTTCAATGATACATCATATTCTGAACTTGCCAGAGATGTATGTTGTACTGAAGAGTTACTGGACAGTGAGGGAGACACAAGGTGAAGGAGATCTTATTTTTCTAAGGCAGAAGACAAACCCAGTGGTATGAGCATTGTTAAAGCAAAAATATCAACTCACCAGCTTGAAACAAAAGGATACTGCTTTCTGTGATTTTTCTGCATCTTCCTACTACATGTTAAAATATTTTGACCCAATTCTGATCCCATTCTGTTGGAAGCATTGTTTGCAAGCAGAATTGAAGCTCAATAGAGAGGTAACATTATTGGATATACCAGAGTATTGTTTGTACTACACATACAGATTCCCATAAAATTTTGCAGCAGGTTTCTCTCTCCTCCCAGAGTTCTTGTCTCAGCTTTAATGAAACACAAAATGCCTGTCAACAGAGCAGTAGTAATAATGCACTTTGGTAGCAACTTAATATCTTAGTTGCCTTGAAGAGCTTTTTATACATAGACATTAATGGATGGCTGGATAAAGAATTTCTTCTACTGAAAGAATTAATTTTTCTTAATCCTTTTGAAATTAAGAGATGATACAGAAAGATGAGTAATGAAGTGCACTCTCTAATTGTGAGGTACCTAATAGAAAACCACAGGGGTTACTTCTCTCTCACCAGCTGTAATTACACTAATTACTGATATGGTGCCAGGGACACTAAGGCAGGCTGCATGTGACAACACATGATGGAGTGTGTCCTAGCAAGCCATCATTCTTCATCACTGGCCAGGAGAAGGCTGACCACATCAGCAGGATAATGAGTGCCTTTCCCATGGCAGGGAAGAAGCACCTCTATTGCTCACAGGTTGTTTTGCAATGAAGACACAAAACTTGACTTCAGCCCTTTCTAAGGGGAGATGATTTCAGGCCATAGACTGAGGAGTTAATCTATACCTTAAGCAAATTAGCCATATTCAGGCCTGCTAAAATGAAACTGCTTTAATGAGCAGAAGTTACTTCTGTGAGTAACAGTTTGCAAGACTGGCTTCATCATTGACAAAAATGTAATGAAAGAAAAGGGCAGATGAGGAAAGGGAAAATTAATAAATTATATTTAAGTATGTATAAAATTGCTGGACAAATGGTCCTGACTATTAAGGTAAATGGTGCTTGCAAATTCCATTTAATCTTCTGAGATTTTCTTTTACCATAACTCTTAGAGTATCTCAGAGGAAATCATATAAGGATGACTTGCACATTTCAGCAAAAGAATGAATATAAGGTTTCAAGATTTACTGATGGGATGTTTTAAAACAAAATATCTTCTTTTTTCCTTTGGAATTACTCTACCGTTTATTTTCATTTCCTCAGTTTTTTGTTCACTGTATTACGAACTTCTCTGGGGAAATCTATTGTTAGATGTTCTCACACACATTTTTCCGCCTTGATAAATGATAAAATTGTGCTCCAGTGTGTGCAACACATTCTTGAAATACATCTAAATTCCATTATACAGTTTGTCATTTGCATGATACCTTTTGAGTTACCACTCTTGGAGAAGCCTTATATACTACACAGAAGTGCACTAGGAAAATGAAAAACAAGTTGGATATGAAGTCCATGGGGTAAACCAGCAGAGTTGTGTTGAACTGATGGCCTTATTTCCATGCAAGTTCAGGGGTAGAAAAGGTTGCATCTCAGTGCTAGTGACTATTTGCATGGACCATATTCCCCCTGCAGGAATATTGCTGCAAACAGGAGTGGCAAGGGCTTCATAACTCAGGCTGCAGTGTACTAATTTTTTCATCCCAAAGACATTTATTAGATTCTTTCCTGTTCTGGATTAAGTCCTAAGTTTCACAAGTTTGGAACTCACGTAACAGTCTAAGCTCTCTCTTTAATATCGAATGGAATAACTAGTAGCACAGAAATTTTAGAAATGTGTTCCCATTTTACCTGGCAAGCAAAGAATGTCATGTCTGTATGTCTGGTTAATACCACTGTCTATCCTCCTTCCTGCAGAAGCAACACTTGTGTTTGCTGTGGTGTGACTCAGATGGAATATGCATTTTGTGCAGATGTTGTTTGAAATGAGTGAGTTGTTTTCTGAGCAGCTCAGGATTAGGGAATTTCCCAGTATTCCCTTGCTTTCTGCTTGCAACACCCTCTTCCCTTTCCTCCATCCTTTTCATTCCCACAAGGCTTTTTTCACATTGGAGTGAGTCCCAGTGCAGTGGTGAACTGATCCCAGAGCAAATTAGACATGCAGAACTTTATCCAATCCATGCTGCATTTTAAATACCTCTTCCATAAGGAGGCTGTATCACCAAACATGGTACTATAAACACAGGACTCCAGCAGTCCACAACCAGAGCAGAAGTCTACCAGCAATTAAATCAGGACTTTATTCATTTGTTAAAAGCATTTAAATACATTATACATTAAACAAAACAAAAACCAAAAAACAACGAACAAACAAAAACCAAAAAAGAAAAGGATGCAGTGAAAATCCTCCTTTAAGAAGTTTAGAGTCTTCTGTAAAAGTAACTGAAATGTGGTAGTGCTTTTTCAGCATTATCTGATTTTTCAGGGAGTGTAGTAATCAAATCCTTACCTCCTTGTTGACAGGATCCCAAATCAACAGGTCTGGTGTGTACAAAACATCCACTGAATTCAAAAGTCAGGATGGACTCAAAGTCCCATTTCAGTGTTCGTGTTCTTACTATTTCTAGTGTGACTTTCACAGAACCCATCCTAATAAAGCTCTTGTTCAGCCATTTGCCTAGATAAATTTGTAATGTAGGAACAGTCTGTTTTGGGAGCAAATTCATCCCTGGAGGAAGTGAGTATTGTAGTCAGTCAATGAGATTGCCCCTACTTACACCACAGATAAATGTATTGCTTTGTCCCAACATTTCTGCTTTGCAATATTTCACATTCCAAATTATAAACCTCTGAAAATTGTAGATTATAATAAATGTGTTGACACAACTTCAACTGTTACAGGGAATGGCATTGCTCTAATAATAAAATAAAAAAACCTACTTAATCCTATTCTTTCCCTAAAGTGGTGTTTTGCATTAGCTATGGATGAAAAGACAAACAAGTACATGTATATTCAATAATAATGTCAGCTGGGTCAGAGAAGAATAGGAAATAAAATGAATTCATAACACCCCTGGAGGCAGCTTTCTGATACAGGCAGTTTTCTCTTTGATTTGCCCTCATTGGCAGTATTCATTGTAATTTTAACATAGCCTCCAAATTGGCCTTTATTAATAGCTGTCCTGATCTTAATAACAAATAAACTCTGTAATCTCCAGTCTGGGTGCTTCTGAGGTGAACAACTGTATAGAGCAGAATAGATTATATGGGTATTTAGAGGGACCTCTCACTCAAGAGAGCCTAATTTCACATTCAGACATCCAGACAGTGTTTTGGAGAGCTGTAGATACAGAGCTCTTCTATCTCAGGGCTTTGAAGCTAAAATACCTTTCTAGGTATGACAGTGAGATAGTCACCTTGAATTAAGGTTGCTGGCAATCTTTTAAAAGTCCTTTTTGGGCTTTGAGTGCAATGAGATGGTACTTGCTTATAAATTAAAGTTAATAGAAACATTAAACAGTACAAGCTACTGTGATCCTTGTCTTCAGAATATTAAACACATTTTAAAATTTTAAAATCTAGTCTTCTGTGTTCTGTAGAATATAACATTTTCTAACCAATATTCTCTGGGAGCAGGTTATTTGAAATGCTCAGCATTTTACATTTGCATGTACTGTGTATATTTAATTTATTCCTTACTTTTCTGGCTACCATGTATTTTTGGTTGATACCATAATCAATTTCTCTTTAATTATCCCATCTGCCAGAAGAGTGTGATACATTTTAGAAGCTGGTTGGTTTAGTTGTTTAAGCTTTGAGTTTTGAAACTGAATGGAATGACATAGTCTTCATTTAGCAGAATGGTAAAAGAAGAATTATATACTCCAAGTGATAAGCTTGGAACTGCTAAAGAAATGCCAAAATCCAATTTTTTTCCTCTCTCTAGTTTTCTAAACATCTATTAGTCTCTTGAAGGAAACTCATAAATCCTGCAAATTTAGTTTCTCTGAAACAACTCTAACAGTTGTCCTTCCTACTAATCATGTTTTATATCAATTTTATATTTTTCAATATTAATAAACATGTCCTTACTGTACTTGTTAGAAAGCATCTGCAGTATAGGCTGTGTGAGGACAGTTATTAATCAGCCATTTCAGATGGCTGTAGGGTTAGTTTAATAAGTGTATCCATTTATCTTTTTTATGTTTTCTTCTTTGTTCTTTCCATTTATCCAATATGGAATTTCTTTTGTCCTTTTTGGTTTATTTATACAAATAACAAAAAAACCCACAAGAAAACCCCACAAAAAAACCCCCAAAACAACACCCCCCCCAAAAAAAACCACAAAAAAAACCAAATCGCCCAATAGCTGAAAGAAAGAAAACAGACCACCCTTTGGATTTCATTCTTGAAATTATGAAAAGATCTTTGCATTATATCCATCCACTTAAATCTGCATTAAAAAATAACAATAGAATGCATTATCTAGCAGTGATTCTTTAAAGCAGTGGACAATTTACACATTAAAGTGAAATGTAGGTTTAAAAAGTAGGAGTGTAGGATTGAATTAGAGTTAAGAGTCAGAATGATATAGTCCTGTATGAAAATGGTCTCGGTTTCCTGGGGGTATTGTCCTTCTGGTGTAATGAGACTTGCAGATAACAATCAGGGACTGTGGATAGATCAAGGTGCAGCGATACATTGAGAATGGCACAGCAAGTAATGGCTCTAGGGAAACAAATGAATGTGTCTGCTAGATAAAGAGCATTAGAAGTTTCTGTTCATCGCCAAAGTCCAGGCCTCTAAATATTAATAATTCCTGAAAAATTGAATATTGGGTTTCAATGGCAAGATTTTGGTACCTGGGAGGCTGCCGGGGTGGCTTCTTTGAGAAGCTGCTGGAAGCTTTCCCCATTTCCAGCAGAGCCAATGCCAGCCTCCAGGATGGACCTGCCACCAGTCAAGGCTGAGCCCAGCAGTGACAGTGGCAGTGCCTGTGCCATAACAGTTTTTAGAAAGGGAAAAAACTGCTGTGCAACAGCAGCTGGAAGAGAGGAGCTGGAGTATGTGAGAGAAACAGCCATGCAGACACTCAGGTCATTGCAGGAGGAGGGGCAGGAGATGCTCCAGGTGCCAGAGCAGAGGTTCCCCTGCAGCCCCTGGTGCTGCCCTTGGAGAGGCAGGTGTGCCCCTGCAGCACCTGGGGGTCCATGGGGAGCAGGGATCCAGCTGCAGCCCAGGGAGGAGCCCACACCAGAGCAGGGAGATGCCCAAAGGAGGCTGTGACCCCATAGGAAGACTGTGCTGGTAGGACCTGTGTCCCTGTAGAGAGAGGAGTCCACACTGGAGCAGGTTTGTTGCCAGGACTTGTGACTCCTTGGGGGACTCACACTGGAGCAGCCTGTGCCTGGAGGATGTACCCACAGAAGGGGCCCACTCTGGAATGGTTCCTAAAGAACTGCAACCTGTGGGAAGGATTCAAGTTGAAGAAGTTCATGAGGGGCTGGCTCCTGTGGGAGGGACCCCACGCTGGAAAAGGGGAAGCATGGGAGGAGTCCTTCCCCTGAGGAGGAACCTGCAGAGACAATGTGCAATGAACTGACCATAACCCCCGCTCCCCATCCGCTTGCACCACTCTGAGGGGGGAGACAGAGAGAATTGTCAGTGAAGTCCAGCCCAAGAGGAAGAGAAGGGTGGGGGAGAAGGTGTTTTATCATTTGGTTTTATTTCTCATTGTTCTACTCTGATTTCATTGGCAATACTTGTAATTGATTTCCTCAAACTGAGTCTGTTTTGCCCATGACAGTAACTGCTGAGTGATCTCTCCCTGTCCTTTTTTCCACCCACAAGCCTTCTGTTACATTTTCTCTTTCCTGTCCAGATGAAGAGAGATAGGGCAGCTTTAGTGGGCACCTGGCATCCACACAAGGTCAACCCTCCACAAATACTAACTTTCAGAAGATTTTTTTTTTTTTTTTTTTAATCCATGCTGCAGTTGTACTTTTATGGGTTCACATATTACAGGGAGGTATCAGCCATTTATCAGGATGCTAATGTCTGGTAGTTATGTGTCCAGATACTTTGTAGCCACAAGATCCAGATACTTTTGCCCGACCAGAGGTCACTGAAAGACAAATGACTCACAAACCTGTTTAAAGATCTCCTTCATTTTTTAAGGGCAACATCAGGACTTCAAGTGTTCAAAAATTTCCACATTGGGATTATTGTCCCCTCTTAAAATTCCATGTGTCAGGAGGCTTCCATGATTTACTGGTAGTCTTCA
The DNA here is from genome assembly GCF_049639895.1 of Pseudopodoces humilis. Taxonomy (NCBI): domain Eukaryota; kingdom Metazoa; phylum Chordata; class Aves; order Passeriformes; family Paridae; genus Pseudopodoces; species Pseudopodoces humilis. The sequence goes on along the minus strand of NC_142214.1, from coordinate 13,960,229 downwards.
AACAAAAAAAAACCTTCCTAACAGAACATCCATTGATTGCTAGTTATTTAAAGGCTAACAATAAAAAATCATAGACTTCAGTCCCCATCAAGGCAGAAAGGAAACAATAATTGCAATTTGCAAGCCTCCTGCCGTGGGTAAAGGAGTTTGGGCTGGCAGAAAGGAAGATCCGCAATTTTAGTGGCTGCTGCAGCAGGTCACAAAGAGATGTACTGATTCATTCGTACGTCATCCTGTGACAAGACAATTTGTCAAGGTGAAAAGATGGGTGTGAGGTAGAAGTGTGCCCAGATGATTATCAGCTCAGATAAAAGCATGGATATATGGGAAGCTATACAGGAGTTTACTTGGTGGCTGCTCGTCCCTCTAGGTAGACAGATCCCTAAGTAAGAGACCTTTTCTGTCTCTAGCAGCAAATAACATGGTTTCTTACCCCATGTATTTTCTTGTATCTATGTCTTGGATTAAAAGAAGTCATATGAGTGTTAATACAGTAATTTACAATTCAACTCTTCCTTTTACCAAAGGAAAGGAAGGAGGCATAGGGACAACCACATCTTTTAGGAGCTTCCTTCCCCTTTAACCAAGGGCAAGGCTCAGGCCTGTGAGATTTCCCTGTATTAATAAACAAATAAATAAATATGGGGGTATTAACTGGCAGGTTCCCAGCTTGGAAAATATTTGCTCTGCCTTTGGACACTAACAACTGTGAGGTCTCATCAAACCTCAAACAAGCACCTTCTCTTTTTGCTGTTAGCCACTTTGCATTCTTATTTCGATAGGGTGGGGATTGGTACCAGAAAGGAAATTGGTGGTGCCCCAGACTGAGAATGAAACCTGGATGACTTTTTCTCAGTTTTTATCAGTTTCAGAGCTGAATTTCTCTTCTGATTTAGAAACACATGTAGGTGTATATGGACTAATCCCTGTGAGACAATGTGGAAATAAGAGAGGACATGAAAGAGCAGCTGACTGCCAAACTTCATGATGGAAAAGTCTGAAAGTAATTTGTTCCTCCCTAGAATCACCAAGCACTAATACATGCATACATACATAGATTATTCATTGGTTTACTTACCTCAGGTCTAATTTTGCTGTTGTTGAATTGAAAGACAGTTTTTCCTTTGACTTTGCTGAGGTGTAGATTTGGCCCATTGTGCATAAAGTTAATTCATTAAATGTAATTCTGTATTGTTTCTCTTTTTTTTCCAGAATGCTTGAGGATGATCTAAAACTCAGCAGTGATGAAGATGACAATGAACAGGTAAATACATCTAATAATATGTGCTTAGATAATTTAAACTGACAAAGTTATTTCATTGGTTGGCTCTGTTTGTGTGTTGACTTACTATATTTGCATGAAAAGAATTTTGGTGTGCTGCAGAATCCATTAGCTTAAACCTTCCTCTCATTAGAGGAAACACTCCCAAACAGGAATGTATTTCAATTTTGCTGGTTAACTTTGTGAAATGGATTAAACTAAACCAAAATATGACTTACTAACCTTTGAATTAGAGACCACATGGAGCATCACCCAGGAACAGCTCCTGTCCTAAATCTCTGTCCTCCATTGTACCAAGCTAACTGTGGAACAGCCTCCCCTTGCCTTGCACCCATTTTCTGAATTGATGAGCTATTTGTAAGTGTGTGTAAAAGGACCACATCAGAGCACCAACACAACTATGGAGTTTGTTTGCACTTTACAATCCATTTATACAAGCCCATGTGAGAAAATTTAGTCTGTAAGTGTTTGTTCCAGTCAGAGAGTAAAGGGTTGGAAGTTGACAGTAATCCAGTGACTCCCATTTGTAAAAGGGAAAGCCCTCAGCATGTAACTATAAATCAATACTGAAAGTTTCTGCACATACTTGGGATGTTAATGAAGAATCATTTTCAGAAAACTGGCTCATGTCATTCTCTATCCTTCCCACTTTATAAATATTTATGGATAGTGCTGTGAAAGAAAGCTGGTGAAATTCATTTTCTCAACATTTTTACCAGAAAAAAAAATGAAAGTTTGTGTTGATTCATCTTTCGTTTTACTTTATATATGCAACAGGCTCAAATGTTTAAACGTCTGCAATAGAGAGGAAGGTAATGCTATAATTCAGCTTAAGATCATCTGTCCAGTCTGAGAAATGTTAATCATAGGCCAATCATTCTTTCTTATTTTTAAACTGCCTAAATATTCTCCTTCAGCCTACCTCATCCATCCCCCAGGGTCATTCCAGGAAAGAGTTAACTTCTGGTGAAAGTTGACCCCTTAGTCATACAAGTCAGTATTTTTTAGCACTGGCAAGACTTGCACTGTCTCCTGAAGCCAAAGGGTCAAAATCCTATACTTGTGGAATGTTATGCAAGCATGGTTACTTATGACACCATCAGATTTGCAAATTTGCCCAAATGGTCCTGTAAAATGACATTGTGATCCTGAGATGCCTAAAATACAGAAATGGAAATACATTGTCAGGTAGCAGTTACTGTTGTTTTCCTATAGTAATAGTTTTCTAGTGACTTAAGTAGAATTTAAAGAGTTCCAAATTCACAGTTTATACTGCTAGGATGAAATCCCTTATCACTGGTGAATCAAGAGGCAAATGCCTGGGCCAGGTTTGCTGACATCAAATGAAAAGCCCTCACTGACTTGAGCAGATGTCATCATCTCTGATGTCAGTCCCAAGCAGTGCCAAGTGTCAAGCTCAAGGCCAGGGGCTGCAGCCTAGGCCCTTCTGCGGTGGGGATGTGTCTGCAGGAAGCCTCAGACTGCTCCAGAGCTCCATGTGTCTTCCTAGTAATAAGTTCACACCATAGGCTGCAGACCAACAAGAGAGCACCATAGGGACCATTCATATAGTAAATTTTGTACTACTTAGAAATTTTTTATTATTTTTTTTTCAAACAATCATTTAAGTTGGAAAGTATCTTCTAAGATAATCATGTCTTAACTGGGCAATACCAAGCTCACCACTGACCGCCCAATTTGCTGTCATCTAGTGGGTGACTGTAGTCACTGTAGTGACTGTAGTGGGTTTAGCGCTGGCTAAAATCTCCAGTGCACCTACCAGAATTATTTACTCGTTTCCTGCTTTAAGATATGAATTAGGAGGAGGGCAAAGCAGGCTCAAAACTTAAAAGGTATAAAGAAAACTTTATTAACAGAACTAAAAGAATAATAACGATCAGAATAAAACCGTCAGAACACTTCTCCGCCCCTCTCCACAACTTCTTT